>NC_086260.1:2900000-3500000 GCF_021018805.1 Prinia subflava | reverse complement strand
TTTTACTCCTAGGAAAATTACTGGGATCCCTGTCTGAAGCTCTTGAAGAGACTGGCAGGGTTGCCAGTTTGTAATTTGGAGAATTCCATGCTCAGATGCTCACTCTTGTAGATCTTTGGGGACGATGACAGCACAAAGAGGATCCTCTATAACCCCCCAGAAAGGACTACAAAGGTGGAAAAGTATTTTATTAAAACTCTTCTTTCCATTTTGTAAACCCCTGGTCCACTTCTGAGGACCTTTTCCATGCTCCTCTAATGAAAGTTTTTTCCCAGGAGCCACGTGCTGCTGCTGGAGCTGGAGCTTTGGAGCATGGGAAAAGCCCTATTGCATGAAAAGGACAGTGATGGAAAATTTTAACAGCACTGATTGTTTAGCTTTTCTTCCCTTTTTCAAAATGAAACACTTTTAAAATCAAGCTATTTTTTTCCACTGACTGCTTTGTGAGCACGTTTTTTCACCTGGTTCCAATCTAGACTTGCAACGCAAAGAGTGAGAGCATCCAGCACACTTCCAGCACAGCAGGGCTCACTTTTCCCAAATTCCCCACCAAATCCTGTGGCTTATCACAAAAGAATACAGAATAAATATGACTCAATACCCAGCATAAACCCTCCAGGGCATGGAGCAGCTTGCAGGCTTGGTAACAAAAGGCCCTCCCTCCAGACTGGTGGTTCAGGGGCTGGAGGCACTGGAACCTCTTTCTCCCTGCTGATTTCTTAGTGGATTTACACCAAAAATGATGGAAATTGGGGTCCAAATTTCCACCCCACAAAAACCACCCCAAAGTCATCAATGTGCCATCCATCAATGGCACAAACCACAAACCTCTCTAGCACAGCTCCTGACCAGCAGGAATCTGAACTCAAGGAGGGAAGGAGCGAGGTTTAGATAAAGCAGGCCCCTCCTGGCTGCTCTGAATTCCTGGGATCCAGGACACAATCCCTGCCCGGCTCTGCAGCCCTTTCCCCCGGCTTATCAAACCCCGTCTTGAAACAATTTTGTCCTTCAACAGATTTGTTAAGCAGTGTAATATGAAGATCAAGGAATAAAGACGAGGAAAGGCGAAATCAGATTAAGGCTGTAGATAGTGTTTGAGTATAACTAATGCCAAATAGCCAGAGGGCAACATGTCAACAATTTAACGGGGCACAACGTAAAATAATGTTTTCAAAACAAGCGCTTCATTGGATGCTTCCCCTTTGAATCAGATAAAGTATATCACTACAGAGAGATTTGCTTTGATCTATTCTGCAGCAGAAGGTCAAGGGTGTCTAAAGCAGCTATTCAGAGCTCATGAGTAATAGAATTAAAGCACTCAGATCACATGTCTGAACTCTCGGCATCCCCCAGATGTGGGGCCAGCCCCTGGGGTGGGGAGCCAAGCCCAGTTGGGTGCTGGTTCTGAGCCTGGCCAGCTCTTGTACAACCTCTTGTGGGGTGTCTTGAGGCTGAGGAGAGATCACAGTCAGGATCTCTGCACCCATGTTTGTGCAGGAAGCATCTCTATTTCTAGAAAGCCAAGGTAGCACCTACCTTCATAAAGGACTTTGAACAAATTAATTCATGTTAGTTCCAGGCACAAGGAGATATTTGTGAAAGCTGATCATTGTGGGAAAGATTTAACCCCAAAGTCATTTTCCACCCGTGCTGATGGTAACAAGCCCAAACTCTGCCTTTTGCTGTGGCTTTGTTTTACCTGCTCTCCTCCCCCCGTGGGTGAGAGAGGTGCTTGTGGGGCACAGCAAACACAAAGACAAGGAGGGGAATGGAGGCAAATAACAGGGGAAAAGATTAAACCAGAGCAGCAGGCGTGTTTCTGATGGCTGCAGTGCACGGCACCACAGCATGCCAGGGCATCTCACTGCCTCTGCCCCAGCTGTAAAACTTGAGCAGAGGGAGGTGCCACAAAAAACACCTCCAGGAGGGCCAGGCACAGATGTTCTCTCCCATTCCAGGGGATATTGGCAGCAGGCTTCTTCTTGGTGGAACACTGCAGCAGCCTCAGCCCTCTCCCAGAGCACGGCTCAGATTCTCAGAGCTGTGCCAGGTTAGGAGCCCTTGCAAGCCCCACCTGCACGAACAGGCAGAGCTTGGAGGATTTGCTGTGAAGAGCCCTGAACACCTCGGTCACAGCTGCCGGGGCCTCAGGGGACTGCCCGGGAATGAAGGCAATAATGGGAGTCATTTATCTCTGGGATGTCACCCTGGTCACCGGCTGCTGGCGTGTCACTCGCTGGGGACCGGCTGTGCTCACTCAGTGTGGTGCTGGTGGGAGAGGGCAGCTGGCACTGGGACCCCTGCATCCTCTGGGTCGGGGGGTTTTTTAAGAGTTATAGCCTTGCCTCCTTTCGAAATGCTGGCAGCTTTTTGGTAGCTCGATTTTGTTTATGCTTGTTTTGCTCCTGAAGGGAAATGCAGGCACACACACTTCATCTTCCTCAGCCAGGCAGCTCTTCTCGTTCCATTTTAATTTACCTCAGACACGAATTCAGGGTTTCTCTGGGTGTTCAGGATTGCTCTCCCATCACCTGCTCATCTTTCCCTCCCAAATCACCTGATGGTCTGTGTTACCTGCCTGCTTCAGGCAGTGCCCCTGCAGCCCTTCCATGCCCAGGAGGTTTCTCCCAGGAACCAGCTGTCCCACACGTCCACAGCATCCAGCCACAAAACCTCCAAGGCTCTGCCAGGCATTTGCCCAAATTCCCTGTCTGCACAGAGAAGCACAGGCTGGGATGAGCCTTCACTGGCTTGTGAGGCTCTTCCAGGAGCTCCTCAACGTGTCAGGTTTTGCATCTGTTCATCAGCTTTGCCTTCTTGACCTCTGAGGAGAAGTTTGCTTTCACAGGCTGTCACGTCTCAATTAGCCCTGTCCCTCTGGCAGGGCAGCGTGTGACACGGGGTCACCAGGTCTCCACAGCTCTGTGGTTTCAGCATGGAAAGGTAAATCCATCTGCAGCACCCAGCAGGGCTTGGAGCTGCCCCTTCCCTGCAAGACACTGGCCCCAGAGCAGGGACACAGAGCAGGGAACCTCTCAGATGAAGGCAGAGGCCTCTCCTCATCCCAGCCTCCCAAAGGAAATGAGAATTTGGCAGAGGCAATGCTCAGCAGTGACCTGCCCAGACCACATCTGATGCCAGCCCCTAACCACAGCCCTGCCAAGGAGGTGGGGTCCAAACCTCACTGCTCTCACTCTGTTGTGCCTGCTGCTGGAGACCAGCATTTAACAGGAAACCGAACACCAAGAGGCCCTATAAAATCTCCACCTCCCACTGCTTGAGGCAGCCCCAATTACTTGTCTGGCAGGAGCTTGTTCCAGCTCCCAGCTCATCCCTCCTACAGCCCAGCACCCCCAACCTGCCACTCTCCTGCAATGCTGAACCCCTCCATGCCTCCTCCTCCACCAGGAACAGGCTCTACCATCACCCCAAAGAGCTCAGACAGCCCCATGGCTCTAACCCTAAATCCAGGAGAGAAAAGAGACAGCAGCAGCCAGGGCAGAGCCATGGGCTGCACGCTGCAAGCTCGGGGAAGGAGAGCAAATTTAGCCCTGACTCATCCAGGATGAATTTGCCACCCTCAGAGGAGCTTGTCGGGGTGCACAGCTCTGTGTGGCTCTGGGTGTCAGGGAGGGGCTGATTGTCACCCTGATCTGTGCTCAGTGACCTGTCACATCCCAGGAGGGAGCACCCGAGCTGGGCTTTGCTTCCAGTGTGGTACCACGGGATTTGCAGCTGTGGCAGCGAGGGTGGGACTCTGCTGATCACTAATTACTGAGGCTTGTAATCAGCGGGAGGCACTGCTGAGGTTTCTGTACCCAGAGAGCTCCAACTGGCTGTCCTGACATTTTGATGCCAATTACCAAAATGCCCACACTAGAAATAGCTATAATTGATAAGGCAGGTCAGTGTGTGTTAATGAAGCTGAAATTGAGACAAAAATGGAAATGTAAGTTTGTGACAATGTGAACAATTTTGCTCTAATAGCTGGATACAGCTATGGGTTATTTATGGCTGGGTTTTTTAAATAGGATGCTTCCTGTGAGGCATCCAAAGGAAATGCCAAGTTTTACATCCCATGTGCTGGAATGGGCAGGACCAGGTGGGTGCCCACAGCACCCCCAAACCCAGGAGGACAGAGGGGTCCTATCCTCACCCATCCCACCCCAAGGTGGGTGCTGCAAGTGGGAACAGCCAGGGTAGCTTTTTTCCTCCCCCAAACCAGCCAAGAAGCAGATGGAGGGGAAAATCCCTCCTCTCAATTCCTGCTAGACTAACATTTTACCTGCAAAATTGAGGTAGGAGGCTTTTAAATGACTTGTAGGTGGATCTGGTTCTAGAAACAGCTCTGTTTTACAACAAGCCTTTGCTGTTTGAAGAAGGAGGGTGTAACAGCAAACACAGAAACAGTTAACTGCAGCCTGATGTTCCTGCCTGCTCTCCCCAGGCTGCTGAAATGTGGGGATTCGAGGGGGTCACAGTCACAAATTTACCATTAAAGCAAATGCCTGTTTCATCCCTTTCAAGGGTGGGTTTTCTTTAAAGCTTTCATCCTGGCAGAGATGTTTGAGGAGCTAAAAATAGGCAGCAAAGTCACGTGAGAACCTCCGGATGTGAGAAATCACATAAAAGATACGAGCGTGAGTCCCTGTTTCCTTGGAAATAATAGTAGTAGTAATTCTTGAATGTGAGGTTGTAATAGCAAGATCTGAAACCAGCCCCTTGTTCTCTGAAACCCTCTGTGAGCAGCCAGGGCAGGGTAAAACCAGATGCCAAGAGAATAAACTGCCCCAGAGCAGAGCACGGTGTGAGGAAAGCCCTCCCCTGCAGAGCTCCAAGAATCAGCCAGAGGCTTCTGTGTGTGCAGGATTGGACCTGGAGCTGCTTCATGGAGGGATGGGAGAGGGGCAGAGGGGGGCACAGAGCTCTCCAGACATCCAGCACCAGCTGGTGAAATCTCTGCTGGAGGTTGCAGTGTGGGATGAGCTCACTGGAAACCCCTCAGTCCCCTCAGCACCCCTCAAATTTGGTGTCTGGGTTTAAATTCAGATCTTCAGCTGGGTCAGAGGGCTGGCTGCAAGCCTGGGATTTGGACACCTCTGGAGAGATTGCAGATCAGGAGTAAAGTCAGTGGCAGGAGCCCTCCCTGGTGGAGTCCCTGAGCTCAATGACAGCAGTAAAGGGCTCTCACCCATACTGAAATGGCTCATACTGAAATTTTAACACCCCCAGATGGAGCTCTCAGAGCCACTGGCCACACTCAGGCAGTTCCCAGGGACCTGGGCAATGCTGGGCATTGTTAACAGGAGCACAGTGACCTGTGGGATGGGACAGGAGGGGTGGTACCTCCCTCCAGACTGGTGGTTCAGTGGCTGGAAGCACTGGAACCTCTTTCTCCCCACTGATTTCGTAGTGGAGCCAAAAATGATGGAAATTGGGGTCCAGTCTGCTGAAGAAATGATTCCTTCAGCAGCAGCCCAGCAAAGTATCACAAAAGCACAGGACTGGCAGGGCTCAGGAGGGCTACAGAGCACCACCAAGACCCCTGATGCAGCAGGGGATTTGTTGAAATGTGTGGGTGACCCAGCCTGTCCCCACAGGGTACAGGCACAGAGCCACCCTCCAGCCACAGCAGCTGCCCCCTGGGGTACAGTGTGACCCCGAGCCCCCCGTCCTGCCCCCAGCCCTGCCTCGTGCTCCACTTTCCATCCCTGCACTGCCAGCTGGAGCTACACACTGCCTCCTATAAATCCTTTCTAAATGAGCATCAGCATTTAATTTATTTCAGAAAGACTGACTGCTTTGCCTGTGTGGATTCTGCATGGGAAGCACGGGTGAAGACCAGTGCTCAGATCCCAGAGCCAAACGCTCACCAGTCAGTGAATGCTGGAATTTGGGTTCCATAACCCATCCTGCCAAGTCAGGACTTGGCACTATGAGACAGCAGTGCTCAAACTTTCCATTAAAGCAGCTCCCAGTGCCCTGCGTGCTCCTGGGCATCACTGTGAGTCACCTACAGACAGGAGAGCAGATGTGGCTAAAATCCTTCCACTGCTGCAATTTGCAAAAAGATCTACTGGCTGTGGAAGACTGCCAAATTTTTCAAATTTTTTGAGCTGGATATGTTGTTCCCCTAGGCTAGAGAAATGCCACTCTTTTCCTCATTCCTCCTCTCTTTCCTCTTTTTTTTATTTTTTTTTTTTTTTTTTTTTTGCTGCCATCACAACCATCAGTGCATTCTCTCACTCCTTTTTACCAGGAAACAAGGATGAAAGAAAGAGGAGCAGGAGCACCCTCACCAGCACCTGGACCATTCCTTTGAGCCCTTAGCTCAGGTAGGGGGTACCCAGCACTCAGCAGGATGCTGCAGAGCCCTCACCTGAATGTTACACTCAGGCTCGCTATAAAAACCTCAAAACCAACCCCAAGCAGGGATTTTGCTGAAATAATCATCGTGCCAGATGCTCCAGCACTCCACCACAGCCTGTCTGTCACTCTGGTTGCCAGATGCCTTCATGGGGTTTTGTTCTGGATGACCAGAAACAGAATTAGGCTGCATCCACAGAGCCAGTGCAAGGTTGCTAGGAGATCCCTCTGTCTGAGAGGAGCTGCCAGCCACAGGAGCTCCTGGTGGGTGCAGGGTGCTGTGCTAAGGTTGTCTCCTTCTCCACACGTGACTTGGGAGTCTTTGTGGAGACTCCAGACTCTCAACAAGAGACTTTGGCTCAACTTTGAAACTCGTGGAGCTCAGGGGCAGGGTGGGAAGGGGATGTTGGTGAGGCCATTGCAGTGCCTGTAAGGAAAAGCAAATTGTGGGACAGGAGAGGCTTCAAAATCATATCCCACTCCCAAGTTAAGAAACAAAAATTAGCTTCCCCCTTTGATGTAAGATGAATTGCTTTTATGGCAGGGAAAATGGCATTTCTTCCCCTGGGGCAGTGTTATTTCAGCAAAATGTTTGTTCTGCATGGCAGCAGGTACTGCCCATGGCCCGAGGTGCTGCTCCAGACAGCAGGGCTGGTCCTGGCCTGGCTGCACCAGTGCTGCCCCTCATGGCAGGATGGCCACTGTCCCTGTCCCCCACGCTGCTGGCAGCCTCTGGGAGGGGTCACAGGTTAATTACACTTATTCATTAGGGCTGGTGCCAGGGGCCTTTGTGGGGAGCAGCAGGGAAATGAAAGCAGCTGCAGGAGCAGCCAGGTTGGGGAGGGGAGAAGGCAGGAGGGGACTGAGCAGGGG
This sequence comes from Prinia subflava, assembly GCF_021018805.1. Lineage (NCBI taxonomy): Eukaryota > Metazoa > Chordata > Aves > Passeriformes > Cisticolidae > Prinia > Prinia subflava. The sequence continues at coordinate 3,492,761 of NC_086260.1, read as the reverse complement.
GAAAATTCATCTGGGATTCAGGGAGCACTCCTTCCACTTCTGCCTTTTACTAATAAGGTGATGCCATCCAAAAAGGTGAACTTTGAGGCTTTGGCAAACCTGTTTGCTTTAATGAGGCTGGTTACACAAATTCTGCCCTTAAATGCAGCTGGTACCAGCCACAGAAACCAAGGGGATGAGGAGGCTGTTAAAGCAAAGTGGGTAAAGAACACTAAAATGAGCTCCTCAACAATCTGTGATGCTCTGAAGCCTTGAGCACGTGGTCACCTGCAGCTTTCCAGTTTCAGTGGCTCTGCTGGCTTTTTGGGTTCCCTCAGGGACTGTGGAGATGTTGATTCAGCAGGCTCTTCCCAAGATGGGATGGGTGCTGTGGTGCTCAGCCTCTGCTCCAAAATCCTGCCCTGACAGCTGTAGCAAAGGCAAACCAGGTCCTAACTCATCATATCCTGCTGTACCAGGCACATCCAGCTTCCTCAGAGATCCCACCTGAGAGGGCAAAAATAAAATATATGCACACATATATTTTTCAACTATGTCCATCATTTCGTGCACTTTTTGAGTGGAGAAATTTCAACACTAATCCCAGAAGGAGAGGATGCAAAGCTCTGCCTTAACACCCTCTGGAAAGCTAAAAGTGTTCCTTTGACAATAGAGAACAAGACTGAGTTCTTGAGAATCCCACCAGCAGAGCAGGAGAGCCCAGGGGCCCTCAGGAGCTGTGCAGATCCTTCTCTCTGCCCTGAACCTCAGGCTGCAAGGCAGAGGCTCCAAGTGCTGAGGAAGCAGGAATGTGCTGCTCGCTGCCTTTGCAGGATCTTGGCTCGTAACAGCAATTGGCGCAGAGTCATCCTTATCAGCTAGCACATTAATCTTAATTAACAGATCGACAGCAACCGTTCCTCCCTGAAGCTCCCCTGAGCATTCCCAGCCTTTGCTGTGCTGCTGCTCCAGCATCACTGTGGATCCTGATGTGGGGGAAAGACCAAATTCTGTGCATAGATGGAGGGGCTGCACTGGCTCCAGCCCTCCTGGAGGCGCAGCTGAACCCAGCTGGGAGAGCAGAACCACATCCACCCCTAGCTGGGACCAGCACCAGGAGCATCCCCTCCACCCCAGAGCACAGATCCTGGTCTGGGCTGTAGCACCCACAGTCCCTGAACTGTCCCACTGCCTTTGTCCAGGGACAGACATGAGAGAGGAAGGGTTTCCCACTTTTACATGTTTCTTAAAAGGAGAATTTTGTAAAAAGAAAAAAGAAAGCAAACCCAGACAGATTATCTATGCAAATGTGGTAAAATCAATCCAAACCAAACTGCAACAGCAGGGCCTCTCTCACCTTCTGCTCCTGGTTCTGCCAGGGCTGGGAAATCAGAACCGACTGTTCATCCTGCATGAACAGCTCTGAGGGCTGAGGCCCCAGCCAGCAGGGACCCCACTGCTGCCATGGCACCACAGACCCCATCCCTGTCACCCACTGGGGCCAGGGGCACATGTGGACCCCCACCCTGGGGTCATGGGGCAGCAGAGCTCCGAGCAAGCCTGAGCCCAAAGAGGCAAAGGCTGTGACTGGGGCAGAGGAGTGAACAGAAGCAATGAATTGGCCAAGGCTCCAGTGAAGGAGAGAGAAGTTACAGCCCCTGGCGCTGCAGTGTGAATTTAGGGCACAGTCATTCCCATCAGGTAATTAAAGGGCACAGAAACAACATCCATCACACCTTGTCTGAGGACATCTCAGGTCAGATACAGGGCCAGGACAGCTCAGGCCTGGCAGAGCTCAGAAAAGAATGTCATTCTCTTATTTAAAAAAACCCCAACAAACAAAGACAACACCACCACCACAAAAAAGCAATTCCCTTGTCCAGCTCAGCAGATCCCATCCTCTCTGCCCGGACTGGACCCTGGGGTGGAGCAGGCACTCATGGCCACAGCAGCAACCCTAGAGGACCCAAATCATGACTGTAACCAGCAGCAGGCTGAGCACTCTGACCAAACCCTGTTAATTCACTAATGAAGGTGTCCCAGGGGTCTGTGCCCCTCTGTGCCCTTGCCCCCCTCCCTCTGGATGCCTCCACACCCAACCCTGGAGCAGCAGTGGCTGGGATTAGGGATTCCTGCTTCCCAAAGGCACCTGGAAACCTGAAGCTCAGCCTCTCCATGTGTACAGATGATACCACAAGTGCAGCCTGCTTTGCAGAGGTTCCCTTCCAGGGGTGCTCAGTAATTGTGGAAGTTGGAGCACCACATCAGGCAGAGAGGTCAGCCCCAGGCACTGACTGCTGAGCACACTAATCTGGGTGTTTTTCCAACAGAAGAGAGGAAAAAACCTCATCTCAGCTGAAATACCAAGGCGTTAAAAATTAGTTGCTGTTCATGTGCAGTAGCTCTTGTTATTGAAAACACCATAAAAGTTTTACTGTGCTGACTTAGGGTGCACGTAAAGAACCTGGCTTGTCTTGACAGGCCATAAAGGAACTTTTATGACCTATTGGGTCAATGATTTGCAAAGAAGGATTTACACTGCTGTCCAGGGCTGGGATGAGCTGCTGTAGGAGGAACACACCAAAACTGGTCCTCAGAGCTGAGGGGTGAGCCTGCTGTGGGATACACAGTGTGTCTATCCAGCATGACTACGTGTGTCAGCACGCCTTGCTCTTACACAAGAGATTGTGCTAACTTGCTCTTACACAGATTGTGCTAATTCAGAAGGGCACAGGATTATGTGCTGAGTGGGGTTAACTAATTGACCTTTATTCTTTTGGAGTTGCAAGTGGAGTTTTAAGAGGTACAAACCTTACCCATGCATCAGTTCAGCTCTCCTCTGGGGATAAATCTTCAGAAATCCAAGCTGAATCGCCGGTGTTGCAACCGCTTTATCTTTTATCACAAAGTGTCAGCTCCACTGGTCCAAGGTTCACTTTCAACACTCTCCTGGAAGAACTCGAGGGAGAAGAGGCCCTGACTTGGTGAAATATCATCACCTTGGGCTGATGTGGCCAGGTCTGCTGAGGAGGGAAAGCCCTGCTGTGGCAGCAGCCTCCCTCAGGGACAGGGCTGCTTTACCTTTACAAAGCACGGGGCACACACAAGGGCACAGACTGCAGCTGCAAGCCAAGCCCCTGTGAAATCCAAACACACACCCCCAGCCTCAGGGGCTGCTGAGAGGGGCCCAAGTGACAAAAACTGCCCTGGAAAAGGGACTAAGCCCCCAGTGCCTCCTTCCTGGGGCAGCACACACCTCACAGGCTCTGCTCTGCCTGGCTAGCACAGCTTGTGTCACCCCAGTCCCCTCCAGCCCAACTTGGCTGCCTGCACTCAGTGCTGGTGTTGGAGCCATCCCCAGGGCTGGGGAGCAATGGGGAGAGTCACCCAGAGCACCCAGATGGAGAATCACTGCCCAGGCTGAGCAGCACAGAGGGAGCAGGATGATGGCAGTCCTGGGGGAGCAGGATGATGATGGCCATGGGGGGAGCAGGATGATGATGGCCATGGGGGGAGCAGGATGATGATGGCCATGGGGGCAGCAGGATGGTGACAGCCAGGAGGGAGCAGGATGATGATGGCCATGGGGGGAGCAGGATGATGATGGCCATGGGGGGAGTAGGATGATGATGGCCATGGGGGCAGCAGGATGGTGCCTGGCAGGAAAAAGAAGAATGGTGCCAGCCATGGGGGCAGCAGGATGGTGCCAGCCAGGAGGCAGCAGGACGGTGCCTGGCAGACTCAGAACCCCAGGGAGTTCTGCTCCCGAGCCTGGCGCCTGCGGGAGGGAAACAGCAGCCCAGAAAGATCAAACACTTCAAATGTTTCTCTGCCGAGTGCCAGTGTAAGCTGAAAGGAAAGCCAGTGAAGCCTCAGTGCTGGAGGGTGGAAGGATCTCCCAGCCAGGCACTCCCAGCTGCTCCCTGGGGCTATGTCTGCAGGGTCTCTGGGGGATGAGCCCTTCAGATCCAGCTCACCCAGCTGTCCACACTGCCCTGGGGATGTTCGTGCAGGTCAAACCCTTGAAGTGGGACCCTTGCAGCCCCTCCAGGCAGCAGCGTGACTCTCCCTCCTGCAGCTCCCAGCCCTGTCCCCAGGGTCACAGCGCATCGCGGGCATCGAGGTGGCTGCACTCTGCAGACCTCCCTCCCCAGAGCCCTTCCCCTTCATCCCTCGGCATCCAGATGGATTGAACCAGATTTGCTGCACACGTGGCAACCAAATGAAATGGTTTCTTTGGCAACAATAATGAAAGCCTAGGAAAAAACCTCTGCTTTCTGTCTCCTGTGACTCCAGCAGCCCAGGTAACGCCGAGCGGGAAGCAGAGAACTGCAAGCATCTGCCTTGAATTACTGCCTCTGATAGGAATCAGACATGCACTCCAGCATGTCTGCTGCAGGTTTATTTATTTATTTGGGGCCTGATTGATTTAAAGACTCCCTATTGCCTGAGCAGCAGCATGGCACAATAATTCACTTGATCTCTGATTTATATTTCATGTTCAAGTGAAGCAGGACGCTTCTGTCCAGCACAAGAGCTGTGTGTGCCAACATTGTGCTCAGCAGCTTCAGAGAACCTGGGCATGCAGAGAAGCAAAAGCTGTGGCCATAGAAGGGAGTAATCAGAAGATAAAAGCCCTGTCACACATCAAAACTGTGTGGCCAGGGTCACAAACTGAAATGGGGACTCACAAATCACTGTCCCTATTTGCCCTCTTGCACAATGCTCAGTCCCAGGCTGTGTTTTCCAGCCAGGTTCCATCCTATCTTATCCTCTTCCCACGGTACTCACCTCACACCACAGCTCCAACAGCGATCCTGGGGTCAGTGACGGTCAGTCCTGAGCTCCCCAGCCTTTCCAGGATGCTGGAAGACTTTGGGCCTTTTACAGGTCAGCAGGGGAGAGCACAAGGTCCAAGGCATCTCCCCAAACTCCTCCACTTTGGCCCTGGTGGGCCCTGGATTTCCTCTCTGACCCTGTGCCAGCAGGCCTGGCTGCTCTGCACTGGGTGAGGTAACTGCACCTAATTAAGTCCCTCTGCTCCTCTGCCTCCCATATGGGGAAGGATCAAAGCCCTCCTGAGGGGGGCCCAGGAGGGGTGAGACAGGAGAGGTCTCCTGGGCTGGGAGGGGGGTACAGCCAAGCAGAGACACCTCCTTTTCCCCTGTCAGCATCCCCCTGCCCTGTGGCCCCTCTGAGACATCCCCAGGCACCTCTGGCTCTGAGCAGAGTCAGGAGCCTGTGAAACCCATGGGGGACAGGGCCAGCAGTGACCCCTTCCCCCTGTGCCCCATCACCCTCAGGGTGCCCAGGACTGCAAACACCTCCAGGTGCTTTGCTACCACACTGGTGGCACCGAAAATAGATGCAAGCTATTTCAAACGTTTCTCCCTGCTTTTTACAGAAATTGTTACGAGGAGCAGAGTTAAGATCTGCTATTCTCTGCTCTGCTTCCCACTTGGAAATACCTTCCAGAAATTAAGGAGGATAAAAATAGCAGCATTCAATGGGAACAGGAGCGAGCTGCTCTCCTCAGAAGATGCTGCAATCACGCAGCGCCCGAGCCCGGAGCCGCCGTGAACAGCGCTGCCAGTTGATCTCCTTCAAAGCATTGTTGAATGAGGTCTTAGCCTCGTAATTTAAGGGGATGAAGTCCTTCCTAAGGCTGTGAAGATTTGGGCTTTCCAGATCTATTATTTTATATTAACTCCTCCTGGACAACCTAATTAGACGAGGGAGAAAGGGCTGTTCCCTCCCCGCTCCGTTATCCAGGGCCCTTCCTCCTCCCGTAAGAGATTTTATTTGTGCTGCACAGAAGATTTATCAACTGCCTTTATAGCCCTCCCTGCACTAAATCACACTCCTAATGGATAGCCTGAGGTAAGAGCACCACTGTTTATTTTATTATATATTTTTTAATCCATGGAATAGCAAGGATATATGCACACAGAGCTGCAGGCTGAGCTCTGCCTCCCCGGACAGCAGTTTTAAGACTCCCAAGTGGAATTACTTGCACTGGCCAAGATCTCAAGGGAGAGCTTGTGAAAGCCTCAGCAGGGACATCTCAAGGTCCAAACACACAAGATAGGGATGATGGGAGCAGAGAGGTAGCTTTCCCCTCTCACCCTCTGCTTCTGTGTGTCACCAGATCTGTGACTGGATCCCAAACCCCTGTCTCTGCAGAACAGATCACCTCCAGCTTTGCCAGCAATGTGGAAATAATCCAGATGGAAAGACAGTTAAAAATCTCTATTTACTCTAGTCCAGACATCGAGAGTGTTGTTAGTGCTAGATAAAGGTGAGAAAAGAGAAAAGCACCACTGGATTTCAGTGCTGTTTGAGTTCCACTCCACCATCTCAGCTTTCAGGAATGCCAACCCCCCTCTGGCAAACCCAACATGAAGGAGAACCTGTTGAACAATGGGAGAGTCATTAACCCACTACAAATAAATTGCTGGTCTGCTGTTGGGAAAAACATCTCCCAATGTCCAGCAGGACAAGGGATAAATTCCCTTCCTGCATGGAGAGTCACTCCCAGCCTTGTGTAAAATACAGCACTCAACACATCAGCAGGAATGACTCCAGGGACTCCCCAAGACAAGGAGGGATGATGGTTTCATCCAGGAGACCAGGGGTCTGAGAGCTTCACATCCTGCTCCATGCAGCTCCTGCTTCTCAGACAATGTATGGATGTGGGGAGGAAAAGGACCACTTCAAAGTAATCCTGTAGATAAAACCCTTTTCTCCCCTGGTTAAGCTCCTCTGGCTGGCAGAGAGGGCACAGTGAGCACACCCAGCTCAGGGGAATCACCAGCTCTACAATATTGGCTCATCACTTCTCTCAATGGAGTCACCTCCCACTTGTTTGAACTCATTGTCTTTGACTTTATCTTTTGATTGATGAGGACTTTGGCTATACAAATCTGTGGGATTTACAACTTGGCACAGAAGGAAAATGACAATTGGCATCTCTAACAGGACTTGCAGAGGATACCTGGGTTCATCAGGACCCAAAAGCAGAGCTGGTCCTGCATGTAAGAGAAACTGATGCAGGGAATGAGTGCAAGGCTTGACAAAGCTGTTGGTGAGGGGTGTCCAGCGGGGCCACCTCCCCCAGCTGCTCCAGGACTGCTGCAGCAACACAGCAGCACGGAGAAACAGAATGCAGGCTGCTCTCCTGCAGGGGAGGGTGCCAGGGGGGTGGCAGGGGTATGGCAGAGGGATGGCAGGGGGATGGCAGACCCTGCAGAGGCCAGGGGGATGGCAGAGGGGGTGGCAGGGGGATGGCAGGGGGATGGCAGGGGGATGGCAGGGGGGATGGCAGATCCTGCAGAGGCCATGGCAGACTCAGCAGAGGCCAGGAGGATGGCAGGGGGGTGACAGACCCAGTAGAAGCCAGGAGGATGGCAGGGGGGATGGCAGAGGGGATGGCAGACCCTGCAGAGGTCGGGGGATGGCAGGGGGGTGGCAGACCCTGCAGAGGCCAGGGGGATGGCAGGGGGATGGCAGGGGGGTGGCAGGGGGGTGGCAGGGGGATGGCAGGGAGGATGGCAGACCCAGCAAAAGTCAGGGGGATGGCAGGAGGGATGGGAGGGGGGATGGCAGGGGGGTGGCAGACCCAGCAGAGGCCAGGAGGATGGGAGGGTGGATGGCAGACCCTGCAGAGGCCAGGGGGGTGGCAGAGGGGATGACAAACCCAGCAGAGGCCAGGGGGATGGCAGGGGGATGGCAGACCCTGCAGAGGCCAGGGGGATGGCAGGGGGATGGCAGACCCTGCAGAGGCCAGGGGGATGGCAGGGGGATGGCAGACCCTCCTGGGATGAGTGGGAAGCTGGAGGCAGCTGAGTCAGACACCAGCCCGCACGCAAACCCCAAAAGCTGGTGCCCCTGTCAGCCTCTCCCGCCCCCCGCCGGGCTTTCTCCCGCCCTGAGTGTCATCACAATTCGGGAGCTCTGCAGTCAGGGGAGGTTCCCATCACTCATTCTCCCGTGCCATTGTAGCACAGCGGCTCCCGGGTCGGTCCCTGCCAGGGCTGTCACAGCAGTCACACCCCGCAGCAATCCCGCCCCCCGGGAACCACCGCGCTCCTTTCCAGGGAACGCTTCCCCAGCTCCAGTCCACATTTTCCTTCCTCAAATTCACACCAAGGAAACTTGGGTTGGATGAGGAGAACAATGGGAGCAGCTAAACGCGTTTCCATCCCCTGTCTCCTGGTAGCAGGGATGCTGCCGGGCTCCCACGGGCTCTAATATCGAGCCTGGTAAAGCCTGGGTGCAGCCCTAACCCTCAGCCAAAGCCTCAGCCTCTCACAAGGGCTGAGCAGAGAGATTTGGAGATTTCAGAGGATTCTCCTTGCTGGGAATGAGGACAAGGGCCATGTGCATGTCAGAAAGGTTGAAAGGCACGATTCATTTGCTCCTGGGCAGAGGCACCCACAGGGCTTCCCCTGGCTGTGGGGCAGCTTCTCCTCCAGGCTCTGTGAAGCCTCTTCCAAATCCACTGAGGGGCTCAAGACTGATGGATGTCTCTTTAAACCTTTGAAAAAAATCTGGATGTATAAATAAATTAACCCACCCAGAGAGCAGCATCAGCCTGCAGCCCTGACCCTGTAGTTCCTTCTGCTGCTCCATGATTTCGCCTTTCTTGGATCAGAAAGAAATTAGTTTAATGGAAAGCTACTTTTTCCTGCCCTTCCTTCATCTTATTTTTATAAACCCCATGGGAAGTAAAGCATATGAACAGAGACAGCCTACTTGCTGTGGATGCCAATTTGCAGAGTAAGACAGCAATAACCACCCAAAAGGGGTGGGAGGGATTGTTGGCCCTATTTACTCTTGGCTTATGCTGGTGATTCCTCAAGAGAGTCAGAAAGAGAGTAAATCCCTAGCAGAGACAACATTTGGCAAGTTGTGCTTTTAAACACCTTTAGCCTGTCCCATAGAATATCTCTACAACCTATGTAAAAATAGACCATCTATATTTAAGATTATAGCTTGTATGTATTAGGTATCAATTCCTAGGTGAAGGCAGAATTAAAATTTCAGTGGTTCTGCTTCTCTACAGCGAGATTTAAGCCCTCCTAAAATACACAAACAAACATGGAAAACTCCTCCTGCCAACTCCACGCCAAACCTCCTGGGCAACATGAATCACACAGCACAGCATGAGGAGGAACAAAAATCAGCTTTATCCATTCCCATTCTACTTACCTGGGCCACTATGTGCTGTTCCTACAGCATTCCAGCCTCCTCCTGCTCACAGAGATATTCTGTACCCAAATTCAACTCCCAAACTTGTTTTTTCCAACACTTGAGAGGAACTTAGAGCAGCTTAAACACTTCAGATCTCCCCCCTCAAACGCTGTTCAGCTCCAGTAGCTGTGGCCAATTAAAAAGGTTCCTGAAAATCTTCTGATGTGCTGTTATCATGTGTGTATTACACTGGGAATTTCACAGTATTTAAGGGAATATCAGCTTTGGATGCCCCTGCTTCACCTGCTGGCAGGAGGAAGGGAGGATTGCCAAGGCAGGGATGTGGAGCAGCAGGGATTCTCACGCTGGGACTCTCCAGTTGCCACTGTGCCATTTTCAGTCCTTCTAAGAACGGTTTTGGAGAAGGGCGGAAGTGGAACAGCCTTTTAAGGATGTCAGAACACTTTTGACAGCTCCTAAGGATGAAGGAGAAGAAGTTGGAAAAAATCAAGAATGTTAGAAAGTAATGAAATTCCAGTATCCTGGGAATAATAAATAGTCATGGTGGAGAGCAATGCCTCTCTCTTTTCTTTTTCCATTTTTTTTCCTATGGAGACAGAGGAGAACAAGGGAGTATTTGTTTCTTGATTCCTCATCTAGGAAGCACAACTGGCTCGTGCCTTCCGTGCTTCCTGCACAGCCGGGGCTGCCAGATCAGCTCCTGCTGTGTGAGGAGTGATCCCTGTCTGAGGAGCAACAGGGACTGCAGGCATGTGCAGCACTGGCTGCAGGGAGACAGCATTTTTACCTTTATTATCAATACTAACTGCAGACCAGAGCTAGGCACAGAGTGCTCTTCACTGCCCCAGGCTTCCATGCTCTGCCACGGGGAAGTTTTGCAAGTGGGACAATTGCAGCGGAGTGAAGTGCTTTGATTAGGAAATTCTGAAACAGCTTTTGGTGTTATTGGTGATCTCAGCATGCAGGTTTTGCTCTGCTGAGAATAAACAATGAGAAAACACGGCTGAAGTTTCCAGTGTCCTGTGAGATGGGTTCAGCTGGAATCAGCATCAGCCCCAACCCTGTCTGGAAAAAGGCTCCATACAAATATCAAGCAATCCATCATCGTAAGGGAAAACAGCAAACAAGCCTTGCTGTGCCTGCTGACAGCAGGAGAAAAGGCAAGCAAGATTTGGGCATGTAAATATTCTAGGAAAAGCCAAGAGAAAGGCAGGCAGAAAGACCAAACCTTCCCCTCTCCTTGTTTCAACTACAAAAGCCACGAGGCCATCCAGGTGTCACAAAATGCAGCCAGTCTCCCTCTTCCTCCCAGATCCTGCTGGTTCTCCAGATCAATTCATTCTGTTTTCTTTTAATCTGATCCATTTGTGAATCACAAGTGACGTTTCACAGCTCTCCTCTGTTTAAAGCATTGTAGAGTCAGGTTTACCTTTCAACAACCAAGCGGGGCTCTAGGAATCCATCCAGCCTGAATCTGAACACGTGCATCCTTGAGGGATCTTGAAGTCTGTGAGTGTGACACTGCATCATCTTCATACAGTGACAGCCAGCAGGGGACAACTGCAGCTCCAGCACTGGAGGTGGCCCTTGGCTCATGTGGCTCCAAGGCAAGGAATTTCCAGACAGGAATTTCCAGACCAGTCAGCTGAAATCCCAGCAAAGGAGTGAGTGGGCAGGCTCTGAGGGAGATGACACTGCCATGGACGTCTTTTGCTGGCTGCATTCAAGCCTTTACCTTCACATTCCAGCATGAAGGGGATGAAGATGCAGCCACCTCCTCCTGTCCCTGCAGCTCTTGGGCTTTGCCCCCATGGTGGCTCTGGCACCTTTGGGTGGTCACGGGTTGAGCAGAGGGACTGTTCCTCTCCTCAGTCCTCAGCATGCCAAGCAAGTGCTTTTCAGGTCTGTGGAACAACCAGTGTCTTTCCTGTTTCTTCTCATTCTTGGCACAAAGGCACCTGAACCGCTTCCAGCTGAGGTTAAAAGCATTCAAGCGTCTGTTTGCACATGGGGTTTCCTAAAGCGACCTCTATTTGTAACACACATTTCCCCTGGCATACCTGAAAGTATCCAAACACTTTTTCATTTAGGAACTGCCCTCCTATTCCCAGGAAAAAGATGTTGTCCCCTTGGCATTTTATCTGTTGCTTTGTTTTCAAATTTCAGCTTCATATTTGAACAGTTACATCACACATCTCCCATCTCGGGTGGTGGAGGGGAAACACGAGCTAGAAAGAGCACAGTAATTCACATCACCTTGTCTCCTAGGCAGAGGAACACAACACTGCTTGAAAAATACCAGTATTTTTATGCTACAAAAATACAATTAGACTCTCAATTACACTTTATTAAATTTACTCCTGGGACTTTGTTAGCGCAAGACAGGCGAAGGAACTCCCAAGGGCTCTCACTAAATCCTCTGCACTAAGCCTCACCACTGCTGCAGCTACAGAAAGGGGAAAGTTGTTATGTCCAGGGACCAGAAACCCAAATTCTGCAGGCACATGTGCCACAAAGTCTCCCCAAGTCTTGAGTCCCAGGGAACAAGCTGGATTTACTCACTTGACTGAGGTTTTCCATGGGCACAAACTGTGTTTGCAGAAGTGGGTGCTCGAGCGGTGCCTCAGGAATGAGCTGCTTCAGCAACAGGACTCTCCACCTTTTCTGAATACTGGCATCTCCCAAAAAAGAGAGCTTTCAGATATAATTAAATTTTACTATTTTATTTGTGAAAAAACTACAAGCAGAATTCATAAATAGACATTTCTATTTAAAGCAGGAAAATGATAAAGTGGCTTCTAATAACAGTCGTGCACATGCCAGTAACAGGAATATATTAACATCTTTTATTTGCTAGACAAAGAGCAGTGTCCAATATAAATTTCCCAAAAACATTTAAGACCTGTGAATTTCTGACCAGTTCACAAAACCACCATTGACACTTTAGCATGAAGATTAAAACAAACCTAACAGGACTGTCAGCTCTAAAGACTTTACAGAGCGGAAAAACTTTCAGAAGCGTTATACAAGCTGTCTTTCTGGGCAAATGAAAAATAGAGCTCGTATAATACATTAACATAAAAATCCACAAGATAAGATTATGTTTTGACATACTTAAACAAGCATTCTATATTTGTCTCCAACAAACAAAGCTAAGGAAATAATGTAACCATCTTTACACAGTAAATTAAGGTTACAAGTCATACACAAGAACAGAACTGCTTGCGCATTAAAAACTGTTCAGCTCCATTGTCATACTCTAAATGTTGGCTCTTAAAACCATTCGGTTACATACAAGCAAAGGTTATTATATAGTCAGCAATTCATAAATTTTCAATAATTTAAGTTTATGGTAGAGTTTAAAAAAGTAGACTGAGAATGATCTTGGTAAGGCAGGTGAAAACATCTCAGTGGAAATAAACTCACAGAAGCTGCTGCCAAATTTTGGATCTGTCCAATCCGAAGCAAAGTTCCAATTGAAATAAATAGCCTGGTGGTGTAAAACGCTGTCACCTTTCCTTTGCAGAACTACGTCAACTGAGCGAGTCAGGCAAGCTGTGTCGGTGTCTGTGTGTGTGTGTGTGTGTAAGAGTCCGAACTTGGCCATCGTAACACTGTGCTTCACTTACCTGCGTTCTGTGCCACTGAACACCGTGAATCTGGTCCTTCCCTACGCTAGTGTTTGCTTGGCTTGGTTCTGGAACCCCTTCCCCACCACGGCCGCGGCGCCGCAGGAGCGCCAGCTTCCGAAACGAAGCGTGAAAGCCAACGCTGTCCCTCCAACCCACAGCACAACAGCTACGGGTGAGGCCGGGGGTCCCATGCTCAGCTAGCACTTCCTAACTGATTGCAGAATTACAGGTCACTCGTTCCAAAGAAGTTTTCCCATCTGTTTATAGCAAGCTACTTCACCGAGGAGGCACGCCAAAGGGACAGATGTTACCGACTTTACCGCGAGTAGCTGGGTACGGCGTTAAAGCTTTTCAACTGATCTACAGGTCTAGTTTCACTTGAAAAAGAAGCAATTTCCTGGTACACACAATGCTATTTTTTTTTTCTTTTTTTTTTTTTTTTTGCACAATTTCCCAGATCCAGCGAAGAAGGTGAGCACGTGGTTTGACTTGAAGCACCAGAATCAGCCCTGCTGAGGCCAGCGGGACCTGCCACTCGCTCATGCTCTTGGCTGGATCACGGCCGAGATGCACGCAAGCCTAATTGATAATGGATCATTTATAAAGCAGTGCAAAATATACAAGTTCAGGGGCATCTTCAAAAAATCTCTCTTAAAAAATTATTCCAATACATTTCAGTAAAATAAATAAATATGGCTGACCAGTTTACCCTCCCTGAGACCCTTAAAGGAATAGTAAAAACTGGAAAAGGAATGTCTTTGCAATATCCCACTAATGTTAAAATGTGGATTGAGATATTCATAGTATTTAAAACTATGTATAATAAATTGTCGTGATGCTCATAGGAAGCATCTGTTTTCCTTTGGTTCTTTAATACTTTTAAAAATGCTTACAAAAGACAGCCTATACTGTGAATATAAGCAGAATCAAGTTGGGGTGCCCATGTTAAGATATTCAGAATAAAACCACTGCTGCCAAGGCACTGCCACTGCACGTGCCTTCAAGCAGGGGCTCTACCAGATCCCTTACTCACACATTTCTGTCGCCAGTGTGAAAGGAATCTACGTCTGCTACTCAAAACCACACAGATTTTAAAAGAAATCTTAAATCGGTTGCCTCCACAAAGAGAATTTTCTCTTGCCAAGGAAATAATTCACAATATAACAAGCAGGCACAAAGTTGTCAAAATGTGGCCCTCTTTCATCATGCCCAAAAGTTATGCATTTGATGTCAGATGAAGCCACAGCCTCTGTGCCTGAAATTACTGCAGAGCACCCTGGGGCCACGAAATAAAGATGAAAAGCCAAAGAGGACTGGGGTTTATTTTGCCTTTTAAACAAAAGTTTGTTTCACCTCTTCAGCCAAGTGTTTTAGCAGGATAATGCATGGAAGGTAAACTGTAAAGCAACATTAACAGGCCAGGAAAAGAAATTATAGTCTGGATAGCTTGAGAGTAAGAATGAAGGAGATGCTGGTCATGAGCATGAGCCACACACTGCTCACTTGCCAGCATGAAAACTTTTCCCTACTTTTGCTCCCACAGCAGGAGACTCGGAAGTGTCCGAACGCTGCCAAGCCCATCAGTGGACACGAGGCTGTTCAGGGAGCACTCCTGGGATACAGATGGACTACAAGGATCAGAGCCACCCCAACAGCATGGACAGGACAGATGGAACGGGGCTGACAAGCATCGACCCACACCAGCTGGGTTCCTGACCTCGGGATTGCTCCCAGGCTCCCTGCTGCCTTCCACCCACAGAACCACTCCAGTTCTGGTGACCTCGGGCACTGAGGCTGCTGGCTGGGACTCATTAACAACACCAACACGTGTGGGACTGGCTGTGTCACACGGGTCTGGGGTGTGACTGGTGGGGAACGTTCTGCTCCAGCTGGGCACAGACCTGCACATCACCCTGAGTGACCCTAGGGGAAACACCTGGAGCAATCCTCTCTCATCTCACAGCCCAAGCTGTAACAATCAAAACCGTGTCCAGTACACTTTAGCCATTGCTTAGGGAAGAAACAGGGAAGGAACAATAGAGAGAACAGGTCCCATACAGGTTCAAACCTTCAGGAACACTTTTCACCTAAGACCAGTTCCATTTCAGTTTCAGTACTTTCACAGAAGGGGACTGTCCCAGATCTTGAACTGTTCAATTATTTTGTTTTATCACTTCACAGTGTTTCAAGCACCAGCGTTTCCATGTATTGGTTTCAAATAACCCTTTATATATATTTATTTATATATATATTTATATATAATTTATATCAAAACTGATAGTACACAGTATAACTGGAAGAAGAACTGAACTTAAAAAGGATATGTTGAAAGAGGATGGAGTTTGTGAATGCAATAAATAAAGTCCCCTTCCCACCCCACCCTCTCCCTACCCCAAAACAAAAAGTTGTCATGTTCATGGAAAATTGTGCACAGCAGATATTATAAAAAAGTAGATTCAGGAGCACATCCAATTATAAATGATTGTTAGGAAAATCATATAAAACAATGGAATACATAAAAGTGTCAAGAGTAATCACTAGGGTGAGAAATTCCTTGGTGGCCAGATGCCCACGGCAAGCAGAAATGATCCTGGTTGCATCAGTAAGAGGTCGATGTCCGAGAAAGTGTGTTCAAGCACAGAAGAGGCTCTCCAGGATTTGAACAGCGTGGGCAGGTGGAGTGTTTGAATTTCATACCCTGATTCATAGTTTCCACAACTCCATGTGCAATTTTTTCAGAAAGATTCGTCGTTGACTGCCGACATGTCCCCCTTGGGCGTGGAGGAACGGGACGAGCCCTTGTCTGTGCTCTCAGAGCCCGAGCTGCTCTGATTCTGCTGTTCTGATCCTGCACTGGAGGTCACTGTAGAAGACGACGTGGATGAAGAGCGAGTCTTTTCTTTAAAGTCTGTGATAATTACTGTGACATTTCCCACTGTGACTGCCAGCTGCTGTGCGGTACTCCTGTCCACATTTTTCAGTCTGGGTCTAAAACAAATGAGAGGACATTTATTAAAAGGATAAAAGTAAAGGAGAAAGTTTATTAGGAAAAGCATTTGAAAACAACCTCGGTGTGACTGGCGCTCCCTCGCCTGCGCAGATGGCAGTGGCTGGGAGGAGAACCCAGGCAGGCAGGGGGCTGCAGAACACAGGATGAAGGTGTGACCTCCTCCCTGTGCCAGCCAGGCTCCCTGTGCCTCTGAGGGCTGTGAGCACACACAGCCCCAGAGAACAACCTGTCTCACAGAGCTCTGCGCAGGGAGCCTCTTGCAGGCTTCTCCCTTTCCAATCCTGCCAGAAAGGAGGACATCACAGCAGAGCCAAGAGGACAGGAGCCAGACAGAGAGAAGGATCTCCTCCCCAAGGGGCAGATGAAAGAGTTCTCTTATCTAAATTCACCATCTCATCATGTGCCCTGATGTTATGAGACAAGGCTGTGACTCTGCAATACAAAACCACATGAAAGCATTCGGCCACGGCTCTTTCATTCCCATGTTGGAACTCTGCAGCTGCAAACAACACAGGCACTGGGACAACTTGGCTTCTCTCTCAGCTGCTTTGAGCTTATACAAATCAGATGCCCAATCAGCCTATGGATAATATAGCTCAAAATGTTCCCTCTGGAATCGAGGCTACTGTAAATAAAATCCAGAATGTACAACGGTATTTTTTGCAGCCAGAGCTTTTGGTTAGGAGAAAAAGAAAAGGGGAAAAAAAAAATACAAACCACCTGAAAAGAACCCACTGGTATTTATTGCTCAGGATTATCTCAGTAATTTGCATGCTGTGTTATCATTCAATTAGTAATGTAGCTAATAAGGGCTGAAGCTCTAGGAAGCTGACATTCAAGCACATTTCACAGGCTGGTCCAAAGCTCTGCTTCAACAAGCCTTGGACACTCCTCCAACTACCAACAAATTCCAAGTCAGCTGCAGCGCCTGCTGTAATTTACAGCTTTTGCTCCTAATTAAGGGTCAGGCTTAAGCAGCAGAATATTCCCAATAGGGAAATTAAAAAGGAGAGTCTTTATACATCAGTGAAAAGTAGCTTGCTGAGAGCTGCCTTATTGAGAGGGATGGAGGGAAGGTTAGTTTACTTTGGGATCAAGCTCCAGCTTTTAAACCACTCTGCCTTTTCTCCTCCTCACTTGCAGCACACAAGGCTAGTGCAGTAAAACAGAAAAAGAGGGAATTAAGCTCATTTTCCACCCGCCATGAATACTCAATGGCTTGCAGTGGTGAGTTAACAAGGAGAAAGTCCTTAAGCAGCAGTTATGCAAGGGGTATTCCAGAATCAGACAGAACAGAAAAACGCATTGGGGACGGATGTACAATTTCCAAAATAGACCAATTGCATTTCTGCAACCTTCCTCACTAAAAATGAAGTTACTGCACCAAAAATATTATTTTCTTATCTAACCTAGGAGGCAGCTGCAATTTTTAACAAGTAACACAGGAAAAGCATTTCTAATAGATAGAAAACACACACAAAACCCAAAAAACCCAACCAACACTGCTGCACTGGGCTAACACTCAGTGAAACTCCTTCTTGCAGTGGCCCCTTCACTCCGGGACCGCGGGGGATTGGCGGGGCAGAGAGCTGTGCCTACGCTGCACACACACACTCACAGGAGCTGCCAGGCTGCACACAGAACCCCGGGGAGATGAAATGATGCCACCTCGTCTGTGGCTTACAAGAAAGGCCAGCTGGCTCAGCAGGTTTGGAGGTTTCCGCCGGCGCTCCGGCACCGTCCCGGCAGATCCCCCGCGCGGCCGCCGCTGTTCGCGGAAGCGTGGTACCAAGACGTATTTTCCTCCCTGAGCCCCGAGTTCCTCTAGGAAACCCAGCTCTTCCTGTAATTTGCCTCGGTCATTTGTTTCCTCCAGTACTCAGAAAGAGGCAAAATGCTGGCCCACATACCGGAACAGAGCCTGCTGGCTCCACCTTCCTACAGGGTTGGATGTGAACTCTGATTATTGCTCATGAGAAGGCAGCTCTGAGGGTTAAAATTAGTTTCAAGAAAAGAAAAAACGGAACTGCCCATGCATCTTTAAATGCCATGAAGACGTAAGGTGGAAGGGCTGAGGAAAGTAGGGCTGAGGTACAGGATTTCCCCACAGTCCCTCTCACAAACATTTATGTTATCACTTTTAGAACTGAGCCTCCCAACCATTTCTCTGGGAGGTTTTCAGGGTTTCCCCTGTACAAAGAGCTGATTAAGCACAGATGGAAACCACCAATCTCTTCAGCACATGCATACAATTTCTGCTTCTTACAGAAGAAAGGGAATGGCTCACTCATGTTATTTTGCAAAATTAAACACCCCGATGCTTCATGTTTATAGCAAAAAAGTTTTATGGCCAAATAAGTGAAGTGTTTCAAAACATTCAATCTGAAAGTACACAGGAAGGCATGGTATAAACCAAGATGTTTTGTCAGAAACAGGCATGGTATCCAAGAAATTTAAACAGGATTTCTTAAAAATCCAGAGAGCCCTAAAAGACAATTTACAAAAAACAAAAAAACAAACCCAGAACAACTGTTAAGCAATCTGGGCATGAAAAAAACTTATCATTCTGTAAAAATCAGAAAAAGACTCTTGACAGCACTCCTGAGAACAGTGAACTGCCAGAAAAGTTCCACTAAACAAAACACTTAAAACAACAGTTTGAGTAGTAAAGGAGATGAGGTCTCCTTTAAATATACCCAGCTAGACCTGGTACCATTAAGGCTTAATTAGGCCTGGCAAAAGCTTGCCACAAAACACTGCCTAAAAGACTTTGCAGTAGACAGAGTGACTCCTTTAATGAGTAAAAACAATTATTTGATGTAATCTCTCAATTTAATATTATGTCATTAGTCAAGTACATCAAGTCTCCTGCATCCTAAGTCTCAAAATAAGCACCATTTAAAGAAGAACAGGACAAGAAAAGAGTCATTGCAATAAAGCTGCCTCTCTGTAATCCAATCAGGAATGGACACTTCACTCTTTGGGGGCTGAGGAAGAGTTAACAGCAGTTCCTGCACATAGCTCAGTCCTGTAGCACAGCTGATTTCACACTGTCCTCACTACATTCCAGTGGGTTACTGAGCAAAGGATTTTCCCTCTTTTTGAAGATTTTCATGCTATTATTTAAAAACTTCCAAGACAAGAGTTTTCTGCAGTCACACCTTGCAAACTTGAATGCCAGCAGCAGGGCCAACCATATTTCCCACACGCTTTACAAGTGTTTGCAGCTAATATTGCCTCAGTTCATGTGGCTTCAGTATAAAACACCTATTACAGCACATTTTAAACAGAGATGCAATTCTTATACAAAGCACCCAGTTCAGCTCTGCCTTTTGTAGCTCTCAAGTTCAATAATACAAGAACTGTTCAGTGATGTTGAATTTTTGATTTAGAAGATGGAATAACAGTAGAGTCAAGACTAGGAATACACCTCTCTCCATATGCTCATTTCAGACTTAGACAAATATCAAACCAGCCATTTGTGCTTTTTGTTGATAGCAAGATACCAGCAAATCTGTTCATGTACACTTAGTTCCTGTATACTTGGAGAATTATCTGGACAATTACAGTGACTGAATTACGGATAAGGAAGTAAAAAAGTAACCTTTGTTACTGCTATCGAGAGGTGATAAGAATTTGATACGATTCTTTGCTGGTTAATGTTTTTCTCCCACTGTGTACAGCCAAAAGCATTACTACCCAACTGACAATACAATTATTTTAGCAGAGAAATGAGAACAGAATGGACAACAGAATTAGTATTTCTAAAGCCTGAATCTGTCCTCACAAGCAGAGCGTTCAAGTGCTTGTATATCAAAAAAAGAAGTGTTTGCTTTGTAACACAGCTTTCAGATAGCACAGGCTCAGTTTTAGTCTAGAGTTACCTTGAAGTGTGATTTGAGTCGCTGGTCTTTGTTGTAGTATTCCCAGACTGTATGCTGTTTGCTTCACTAGGAGGATCTTTCACAATATCCGACTTTGGTCTGTGAGAATTGGAGGGAAGAGGGAGATTACTACGTTGGTTTAACTGCACAATTAACCAATGGCACAATGCTACTGAAATCACATCACATTTAATACTACATCATTCAAACTTACTTAGTCTTCTTGTTAGTGTTCTTCTTTGTAACACTTGGACTAATTTCCTTCTCTTTGTCAGGTTTTTCTTTGTCTTGTTTTTCCACTTTCTCCTTCTTCTCCTTCTTAGGTGGTGGTGGGGTTGCATATTGCTGGGCAACTTGTTGTGCCACCAACTGAGAGTTTATCCTAGGTTTTCTATAATGACAATGAAAAGAGAGATCTATAGTCAGCATTACACAGTAAGAATAACTACACTGAGAGCACTATGAAGATTTATTTCAGCAACCAGGGAAGAACACTCCACTTAAAGAACCAAATGGATGTCCTGATTTGATGTGAAGTACTACTGCTGTAACCAAACAAGACAGAAACGTTAAAAGAAAGAAATACTCTGAACTGCTGTTTCATCAGTTTTTAGCATCTAGCATTATTAAGTATAATGCTCCCTTTCTTCATCTGTATCATGAAATCACAGCCAATTTGGGGGGGGACAATAGTGAAAAAGCAGCTTTCAAGAAGCTGCCAACCATGCACTGTGGCTACACTTTAAGAAAAGGAACAGAATGTGACAAAAAAAGAAGTTTCCTGATAAACATCAGCCTCCTTCATATCCTTGAGTTTAATTTCTCAAATAAGCTTCTGGTTGAGCAGCAGCAGACCTTGCACAAATAACAAAGCACAAGAGAAGGTAACTGAGATGACTTTGTCCCGAGGGCCGGGCTGGCAGGAGCACAGCACACAAGTGGGCATTGACACTGGGAGCAGCCGTGCCAGCCCCCGACACAGCGTCCTCACACCATTGTCCCAGCGTGCTCAGACAAAAAACACAAGCACACTGCCTTTCAAAGGCTGCTTCCACTGCAAATTATGGCTTACACAGAGAGGAGCCTTGCATGTAACCAATACCTTGGTTACTGATCCTCACACATCCCGCTGGGATTGGTACCTTTGTCTCTCCTGCATTCCTCATCCAAACTCTAATGTTCTCTGTTATCAACTCAAAAACTTTCACCCCTGGCATATTACAAAGCAATTTATAGTCTAAATACTTTGGCTATTCATGATTGATTCGATCCCTTCAACACTCCACAAAGATCTATGCTCCCTGTGACCACACAGCTCATGGGAGAGGAACAAAACCAGGTAATCAACTCCCTCAGTCCCATAATAAACCAAATACTAATTGCAACAGTTGTTCAGGCTTGTCCAGAGCTGTTAAATTGTTCATAAATACAATTCAAATTTTGCACACAGATCAGACTACAACAGATTGCCAGTGAAAGCTGCACCCAAGTACCATCAGGTCTCCAAGCTGGCACACAGAACCCCAGGGGTTTGTGCTGCAGAGCTCTGTACCTGCACCCAGCTTCTGCTACAAACATCTTGAGAGGTTTCAAGTACCTACTTAGTGGTGTGATGTGTTGAAAAAAAAGTGTAAAACATTAATTGCTCATACATAACATTTGCACTGAGAGATGATACGCACAAGGGAACACCCAGAGAATTTCTACTCCCTGTCATGGGAAAATCCAAGTATCTGCTAAGCCTCTCTTGGTACTGGTTTCCTGTATAATGTTCTTACTAAAGCCAGATATACCCAAGTATTTCATTTCTCTACCATTATTATAGAGTCTGTGTAACAGGTTGTAACAGGCCCCTGACCCATCACAACACCTCTGGCATTTGGATTTTTCACCAAACCTCGAGACTGTAACTCAGTTGATGCTAAAGTCTGCATACACATCTGAGTGAACAATGATCTGGTCTTCAGCCTTAAATAACTGTGATACTGGAACTTTTTGTAGATCAGATCAAGCAGTTACCTGTTCCACAGAACAGTGAAGATATTTAGCATCCTTGAAATCCAATACATAGCAATTTCTGTCTGTATGACTGAGAATAAACATGTAAAAAGAAACAGTTTGGTTACATGGAAAAGATTTTCAGATTGATGCAACCACACTAAAAGCTGACAACAATAACTTGTGTCAAGCAACCTGCTCACCGCCTGCTGAAGAAAAGATAAAATGTCAAGAAATCTTCAAAGAGAGGGCAGATACCATCTTCCTGCATGATTATACATGATTAACCTCACTGCTTGAAGCTGCCACTTCTGCCTAGACTTACAGTTATTTGCTGTTTACATAACCAGCTAAGTCAGAAACTTGAGCCATTCACAGAAAATCCCAATTCATGAATCTGAGAGTTTTTCCCACTTTGCACAACTCTGATGTGCTCCTTGTGATGTGATTTCCTTGTGCCCAACCTGTGCAGCTGCCCAGCTGCCTTTCCTGTTGCAGGAGTGCTGCACTGCTTGAATAGAGATAAAAATTTTAAAATGCAAACTCAAATAAAAATCAAACCTGCATAAATATGTCCCGCTGTATTTCCCCAGAGAAGGCTGGAATGGCAAAAGGACCAGCCTTAAAGCACTCCTGTGGAGACACTGCCCAGTGCTCTTCTGCTCCTTGTCTGTGCCTGTGACAGCACACTGCATTTATTAAGTTTTATCATTTTCTGGCCACTCACTGACCTAACCAGCACAACTTCTCCAAAATCCATATTTATATATTCCCTCTTAGCCAGCAGGATGGTTTGCTGGTGAGGGCAAAGCCAAAACTGGAAGGGAAGAGAGCAGGAAGCAGCCAGGGACCTGTGGAAAGGAGAACCAGCCCTGCCCATGAGGGACGGAGCACGAAGCTGCTGAGACTTTGGTCAACACTGAGCATCTTTCAAGATCTGCTGCACTACTAGAACAGATTTTTTAAAAAATAATGCAACTAACCCAACAGTTTTCCAGTTCCTAATCTGACTCTTTCACCCATGCCAGCAGCAAGCTTAGGAAAAGGGTAAAAACCAGGTAATTTAAGTAACTGGCATAGTAATAGTAATAATAATAGGAGTAATAAAATCCTTCAAGGCCCACACTGCCACTACAGCCAGGACACACTGGTTTAAAGTCCTTTACTAAAAAGCCAAGCAAAGCAAGTTGAGCAGCACATTTTTAACCACAGCAAACTATAACCATAGGAACCACAATTGAGTAAAGCAGCTGCAACATCCAAAACTTACTCCAAGTTTCCCTGCCTACCAAAAATGATTTATTTGGCCACCTCCAAAGCAAATGCTTCAACCCAAATACACCACTATTACATTAAAGTAGTTATCACTTAAGCAGAACAATCTGAACAGAAAGTTACAAACTACTTCTAAACTTTATTTGTAAGAACAAACAGCTACAGAAACAAGAATTAACCATTTTTTATCCCAAAAATCTTCTAATCGGTTTACTTTTTGCAATATTAAAGTGTTCAGGTACACAGAGAATACACCTAAGTGACAAAAATCAAACCCTAGCTCAGCCTCTTCAGGCTTTCTAACCAGCACTCATGCTTAAGGAACAATTATGTTGTAATCTAATAGAAGGTTGGAAGTATCAACACTACTCACAACTCATAGCTAAAAAGCCTCACTTTCCTAAAAAATTACCTGAAGAGATGCAATACTTAGTGTTAGACTTAGTTCCTGAATTTCCAATGCAAGTATCTGAAATAGGTGTGCTTTCTCCTATCTGAACTTCTTTATCATAGCAAAGTTATGTTTTGCTTGAGCAATTTCCCCCTAATTTAGGTGACAGCCTGAGTAAAGACTGAGTAAAGATCCAACACTGATGTGACAAACAAAAAAAGTGTGCATTTGTTTGTCACATGAAGAGGATTTTACAACATGAAGAGGATTGTCTTCTCCCCCTCTAAAACTAAGAGCAATTAAATGAAATTAAACGGTGCTTTCAAAGTTATGTACAAACAAGTAAATTGTTTCACATTAGCTGAACTGTAGTTTACATCCTAGGAGCAGGCACTCGCACAACAACTCATGACCTCTGCAGCAAGGACATGCTGCTGCATGAAAAAGCTGAAATATATTTGTCTGCTCTAAGAAGGGCTGTGGCACCTGGGTCTCTTCACCATCAGCTCCTGTAAATGATGCACACAAATAATCTTTACTACCTTTTAGTAACAGACTTTACAGAAACACTGGGCCTGCAAATATATATTATATGCAAATATATATATATACTATATGCAAATATACATATATACAAATATATATATATACTCTATGCAAATATTGTACCCTCAGATTGCCATGTGAAGTGAGACTGGGATATTTCACTCACAGCAAGTGGAATAAATGCAGGACTTTTCTGAAGGGCTCATGGCCTACACTGCTGTGCTCTTTTAATACATTAAAAATTAAAAAGCAATGTGTAACTTTAAGGCTCTGGCAAGCAGTGTTTCACTACTTGCATTTCCTTCTGTGTCTCAAAGCTTCCCTTTAAAGCATGCTTCAGAACCAAATCCAGAGCATGGACACTCAGGAATTCTGCAAGCAGGCTTAGGAGTGCAGCAGCACAAATCACACACGTCCAACGTGGGAGTTTCTCAGACCTGGATTTCAGGAGGGATACAGGAGGATAAGTTGCACCTCATTTTTCATGTGACTCCAATTTCTGTAGGTGTTTGGGATTTCTCTGGCCCCTGTGCCTTGAGAAAAGGGAGGCACCTGTCTCCTGCAGACACCACGGAACGGGGAAGTGCCTGGGCTTTATCCCTACAGCAACACAGACCTGGAGGGACCCCGGCAATCCCCAGCAACGTGGATCTAATTACAACTGCTCAGACTTCCCTACAACCACGTTATCAGAAGAATGAAAGTGGCATCGAGTGGGATTTCAGAGTCAAAAGCCTCATGTAACGTGAAGTAGGGAGGATTTGGATAATTTCATGCTGTTCTGGCTTTGATGCACGCGGCGATACCAGCCGACCTCTGCGCGGCTCCGCGGCGCTCTGAGAAAATGTGTTTCATGCACTGTGCACTGTGAAGTACATGATTATTTTAATAACCCCAGTCACACATGAATATATCTTTGCTCAAAGAAAAACAAGAAAACAAGACTAGAAGTATTTACAGTGTTTATAAAACAGTTAGTGCCAAAACACTTATACAACAAGCATCCTTCTGAGCATGAAGCAGGATTAGAAACTAACCCAGCTCCTCAAAAGAATTTTACATCCAGAAGAACCAAAGCTTTGGAGAAATTAAGCTATAAACATGATGGGGTGAGCCCTGTTCCTACATGAATATTTTCCAGCTCATTTCTGATGACCACATGGTCCTTTCCAGCAACAAGACCAAGGATGAAGGGACACTTTGTCCTTAGAGTGGAACTGCAAAGCAGTATGGAAGCTGTATACATTTATCTCAAAGTTCTCCATGTGATCCAGGAAACAAAGCAACAATGACAACAGGAAAAGAAGACTAGAAGGACAAACTGCAAGAAACACGTGACTGAGCAATATTTTGATGGAAGAAGAGATTTTTTCCTTTAACACTAGCACTGTGTTTTTATTTAGAAGGTAGATGTTTAAAAATACAGAAGTCCATCTAAGAGCACCCACTTGTGGGTCCCAGGTGTTGGGCACAGCAACAAGTTTGAAAGACTCCGAGTAAGTCTGAACATCTTAAAAAAACATGAAAGAAAACAACAGCTTCAAACAAAGAAAGCAACTATTTGTCTCAAAATAGATTAAACATATTTAAAAGTGTACTGCCACCTCCAAAACCTGTTCAATCCTCCTTGACCATCCAGCCCCTGTCTTCCACCTCCTTGAAAGAGTCAAGAACAGACAACAAAGATAAAGAAGCCTCAGTTTTGCTGATAACTACTCCCAGCCATGACAACAAACCTTGAGCTGTTCACGTTTCAGAAGAGTGTTTTAAACTTTTTGTTTGTCCACCACAAGTTTTTAGACCTCAGGTCACTTCTCACAGATTGAACAATCCTCCCCCACCCCCATGTCATCCCATACTTATGTTTATAAACTTTAAAAGTTCAAAATTATTTGCAGTAGTTAGTATTTACTGGGCTCACACAAAGCTGCCAGTTCTTTGTCTTTTTGGACGAAAACATGCTTTTCTTCTCATTTTCCCACTTTTCTTTTGAACCAAATAAGAATGAGAATGTTATTAAATGAAATGCAAGCTGTCACCTGCATATACAGAACAGGACAGGCATTCCTGGCTGCTGGGAAGTGTCTGATAAGTGCCAACAGAAGAGAGTTGAGACTCTGAATGATGCCTGTAAAAAGAATACTCCATTCTTGCCTGTTACAGGAGCCTCAGCATTACTTTTTTAAAATACTAGGGTATGTTTACAAATCAATGTGTATAAAGAAAAGAGATTTATTCCCAGAATTGTCACTGCACAGATTCTGCAGCTCACATTTCTGATTTTTTTTTTTTAGTGAAAACATGCAAAAACAGTTCTAAGAGAGTCCCAGAACTGCTCTATAAACTATTCCACTATGACAGCTCAACAGCACAGTGTAATAGGTTTTTCAGTGTGTTTCCAGTTCTTTTTTATTATACATTGTTCCATATAATCCCATTACAAAAATCTGAAGTCAGGGCCGTAAGATGTTTTTGGAAGCAGTTTGACCAGAATTTTGCCACTCCAAAACGGAGTTGACACAGAATTCCTCAAAACACCCATTCTAATACAGTACAGAACTAGAAACTGCAAACCAAATGCAACCATGAAAGTGAATCTGGACCATTTACCTCCTATCAAATTAAGAAACATCTTACATGGTTGATGTAACAACTTGCACAGCTGGACTCAGGACCTGGTGGGCTGCCAGCAAGAAAGCAG
The DNA here is from genome assembly GCF_021018805.1 of Prinia subflava. Taxonomy (NCBI): domain Eukaryota; kingdom Metazoa; phylum Chordata; class Aves; order Passeriformes; family Cisticolidae; genus Prinia; species Prinia subflava. The sequence continues at coordinate 3,466,132 of NC_086260.1, read as the reverse complement.
CCCTGAGCCAGAGAACAGGGCTATTTGGGATTTTGTTGGAAAATTTTCAGCAGAGAAGCATCACTGTTTGCATTTTTGCAAACACTTGGCCTCTCTTTTGATTTGTTTTGGGGGTTTTTTTCCACAGGGAAAATGATAAATCACAGAGCAGGTTTTCTGGTTAAAAAGGGCTGAACCTGAGTGACCACAAACCTGGGTCTGTCCTACCAATTCCCATGGGCTCTGCTCCTTGTCCATGCATATCACACAAAACTCTAAAATCATTCCAATAGAGGTATCTAACACTGTATGGTGCAAGTATTTTGGACTACAGGTTTATCCTGATGTGCCTCCGTGGAGGCAGTAAGCAGTTTCAAGACAGCAGCAACACCCTGGAGAACAGAGAGCCAAAAGCAAGAGCTAAACAGAAGTTGTTCGTCAGGCTTCTTTGTTAGCAGAGTGAGGACTGAAAATAGCAGTGATGATGAGTAACAACGCTGAGTATCAGTTATTGGAACAGAGCCTGACGTTTATTTAAGCGCTAATACCGTGAAATTTAACTTACTGTGTCTGCAGGAGGCAAAACAAAAGTCACGCTGAAGTTGTGGAAGAAAGGCTGCTGTTCCTCCTTTCAGAGGAAAAGCCTGCCTGCAAGCACAGTGGGTGCTGGCAGCCTCACCTGCCTGCTCACCTGTAGCACCCATCTAAGCAGATCATTTCATATCTAATCTGTACTAATGAGTGCCAGAGAAAGCCCTGAGGCTGCCCAGCACAGGCTCATCCCACAGCTGCTGTCTCTGACTCTTCCAAATCCCTGGAAAACGCTTGCTTGGATGCTCCCAGCCAGTGCCAGCTCCATCCCTGGGGCTGCAGCCCCCACAACTCCCTGTCAGAGGGCAGGGTAGGAGCTCTGGGTGTGTATAAATAAATATATTCACACACCACACCCAGCAGGACAGTGCTCAAGAGCTGTGTGCTCTAACTAGGGATTGTTCTGTGTTTATCTGCTGGAATTAACTTCCAATAGGAACATCTTTTAAGGACTAGAGCGGGGAAATGTGTGAAATAGCTTTTTCTGCTTTCATTTAAAAAAATAACATTTCCTTAAATAAGGAGTTCAACACCCTTAATTAACTAAGTGTAAAATTAGTAAAGAATTGGCAAAACACCAAATTTACCATGTTTTAAGGCCATTTTTGTCTCATTTGATGGGGAAGCAGAACTGTCCAAGTGATCACAACTTCATTATGCTTACAAATACTATGAAATTACCACTTCTCATTCATGATTATACAGAAAGCATTCCATCACTTGGAGTGTTCGAGGCCAAGTTGGATGAGGCTTTAAGCAACCCTGCTCAGTGAGAAGTGTCTCTGCCCATGGCAGGGGGGTGGAACAAGATGACCTTTAAGGTACCTTCCCACCCAAACCACTCCAGAATTCTGTGACTCTTTAAGACTAAAGTACATAGCCAGAAATACAGATTTGCAGATGATTTCTTGCTCCATTATTTTACTTTAAAAAAGTTTCTATTAAGATTTTTTAATGGTCCATTAAAAAAAATCATAAATTAAGAAAATACAGCACAATACATCCCTTCTGCTTAAAACAAAACTCGCAATATGTAATAGATTAAAATGGCATCAACTCCCAGTTGCAACATCACCCTAAATTCCAGCTGAACAAAAACAACTTTACAATTCCCCTTCTTGCCCTCTACCACCAGCAGAAGTTAGGTCCAGGCTATGCATTCCAGAAAGAGCATTGCTCCCTATTCCTTTATTGCATTTATATGGAAGAAGTTCTACAGTAATAGAAAAATTGTGTGGGTATACACAAAAACCACAACTGAAATGAGATGCAACTAGAAATGTAAAGATCATCCCAAGCCCAAACTTGAAAAGATGGCCTTGAGATTCCAAAATCATTCTGCTTAGGTATGCCAATTTCCTTGGTCACCAATAATTTTAGTTCTATGTTACAAGTGCTGCACAAGCTTCATTTCTGCAAACTTACTGCAACTGCCCTGCTTGTGCTATTGACCCATCACAGATCCACTTGGAACTTCAGTTCAATCCATCACTGAAAATTCCAATCGCTACTTCATACTCCCAAAGAGGAAAATTTATCATGCAGCTGCTTCTGGTGTTTTCATCTATGGCCATACCTTACTGCAAAACACCAAATGTTCCATGATTTACAGGGACTTACACAGTTGTTATGGAAAATCACTGATCTCAGCACAAAATTTACTTGCCTACAAGCACCAGAATGATGATAAAACTAAGGCCATTTTACTTGCTTGACAAAAATAAGCTGCTCTCACTAGCAAAAATTTGAAAACAGTTCATAAAGCTGGCAGCAACCAAGATGTGTATAATAAAATACACAGATTTACAAGAAAAACAATTACTTAAAATACTTCTTATTTTATTAAGTTATGTGTAATCTTGAGAAAAGCACGCTGGCTCAAAACTTCCTGGTAACCAAGTGCAGTTGGGCAGCATGAGGGAATAAATGAGTCTGATAAAAATTTAACATGTAGATTCCTCAAAGCAACTGCTCATGATCATTGCATTATAAATTCAAATAAGAAAAACATGAGGAAAATAATAGTTTTTAGCACTAAAGCTAGAAACTAGGAACACCAGGTTTGGTGTTATAAAAGTACCTTATCCCTGCAGCCAATATATATATATATGTCTCTGTTTCAGACACTGAAATCTTGACCAGTAATGGAAGTTGTCACATATAATCTAGTTTGACACATCCCATCTGTGAGCATCTGCCTCCAGGTTTTGGGATACTCAAGACTCACACTTCAAAATCACAGCAGGGGAGAGACCAAACTTGGAAAACAAGGAACAAAAAGGAGAGATGCAGGGGAAATATGATCCCTACCAAAAAAAAAAAGATGTGTCAGTTAAATTCTCAAGCTGATCCCCTATCACCAGTCCAGAATTTGGAGAATAGTGCTTAGATACACATAATATTTTCTGTTTGAGAAATGCAAATCACTTGAATACCCAAACAGCGGACAGAAAGGTACAATGGCTTTTCTTAAAAACAATGAAAGAATTTCCACTAAGCAACTCTTGCAAAGTGTCCTCAAAATAGGTAGGCTAGTGGCTAGTTTATGAGAGCAAAATTCTGCTACACTTGCAAGACACTGGAATACTGTACACTTAAAAATTAAGACTTCTCTATCATTTAACAACCAGAATAAGTCCAGAAAGAAGCAGAAGGACAAACTACCCTTTCTATAATAGATTCTGAATAGACTTAATAGGCCCTAAATCTCTAGGGATGCCATAAAAAAAGAAAAAAAAAAAAAAAAAAAAAGGCCAATTGAGCATGGCAGTAAGTTTAATTCAGCCACATCAGACACTGCAGGCTTTACCTAAATGAGCAAAAACTCAGCTTTTCCAGCAAGGCAAACCTCCTTTTTATTAAAAGAACATCAATGATAGGATTTCCTTTCATATGAAAGCAGCATTTCAAGAGCCCTTGAACAGGCAGGAATGCAGCTTCCTGACAAAGCCCCAGCCTGCAGCAGCCGTGCACTTTGAGAGACACATCAGTGCTGCTCCAAGGTGGAGCACACACTGCCCGGGAAGCAGCACAGGGAACTGGTCCCACTGGTACCAGTAAGGGGCATCCAGCCCACCCCTTCACACCTCTGTCCCAGCAGCATCAGCAGGGAAAAGGTCGCTGCCAGTGGTTCAGAGAAAACGCCACTGCTCAATAACCCAGCTTGCTTTTCTAAACACGCCAAGAAATAAAAGCTGCTCTGAAGGACGGGGCAGGCAGACATGCCTTTTCAAAAGGCCACCATGTGCTCAGAGGAGCTCTTTTTCTCCATTGTGTTCTCTGAACACAATGTGATAAGTGAACACAGATGTAGCAGTGACATTTGGGGGTGTCCAGCTCCAGCAATCCTGCACACGCTGCCGCTGCCCGGGAAAGCCACAGAGAAAGTCAGGCAGCCGTGGAGAGCTGCTGTGCAGGCACCGTGGGAAGAACACAGCCCCAGAGCACTGAAACTTTTGCTTTCAGAGTTATTACTCCTGGGCGTGAGGAACTGACCCAAATGGTTTCAAAATTTGCCAGGAAACAATATTACAATACTCAGTTTGAAAGCTCTTACTCTCACTAGCTAGAAAGCCTTAGAAGAAGCTACTTAGTAAACTTTGGTTCCCACTTGGAGTACCAGTGTGAGTTACCTGTATGTGCCCAGTATGATGCAGGACAGGGCAACACAGCTACCTTTGTAAACAGAGCTAGCAAAGAGTGCTCTCCTACTCAACAAAAAGCCAGGAATAACTAATTACAACAACAGAAACACTTCCGAGTTCTCCGCAAGCCAACTTCTGATCTGCGGATAACAATGATAACTACTTGTCCAGACAAACTAACATCTTTCAAGAAAGTTCTCAGATAAGAAAATCTTGAGCCTAAATGCTGATTTTATTGTCCTACTGCTGTTTTCATCCTGATGACTCCTACTTTGGAGCTTTGCATATACTCACATGACTTGTGTTTATTTGTACGTACATGAACACGCCCAGCCAAAGTCCTGAAATGCCATCAGTCTGGTACAAGTCCCAAGGAGGGAAAGCAAAGCAAATTCAGTGAAGAGTTCTTTTCCCCCCTGCTTCTTAATTCTTCAAACAACTCTGGTGTTCCACCCTGGAGAAGTGGTTAGTCTCACTGAAAACTACCGGTTACACTGTGATCCTACGCCAGCGGCAAATCACTTCAACTGCCCTGGCACCATCATTTAAAGTCATTTTCCATTTAAAGACTCTCACATCAGCGCCAGCACAGCCTTTCATTACCCATCCCACTTAATACCCACAATCTCTCCACAGCTCACTCGCTCGGTCTCCACTGACCAGGCAGCACACAGAGAGTGATGTGCGGATTATTGGGATTCCTAATGCTTCTCTCCCCGCTGGCCGAGCGTGGAGCTCTTGGCAGCCTGCCTGACCCGCAACACGTGTGGGTTTGTCAGCCTAATGCGCTCTGTCATCTGCACAGGCTCGGGGCACAGCGGGCCCCCACAGCTCCCAGTTACTTCACTTCCCAGCCCTGGTGGAAAAGGAGGTACAGAAGTGTCTGGGTGTTTGCCACACTTTGATTTCTGAGAGGCAAATACCTAAAAACAGCAGCACCCAGCACGATCCTTTAACTAAAGGCTGGAGAGTCAACACGAGGTTTCTCGTACAAAACATCCGTCCTCACTCGACTGCTGTCTTGCAATGACTCAAAATCTGCACATCAAGAATAGAGATCTGAGTAATTTCTTTTTATATAAGCTACCTTCTGTTAAATGAAATAAGGACAGTGAAAATTCAAAGATATGGACTCAAAAATTATTTGTGACCACGGCAATTGTCACTCATGGATTTAAGGGGTTGTTGCTAAACTGTCTCTATGCCTGGCAATTAGTCAGGGCAGGAAGAAATGAGGCTTGGGCATTTTTCTGTATAAAAGATATACTGAGGTGCTTTTAGGTGTGAGACAATGCATCAGCCCTGTAAATCCCACTGTAAATTCTGACAGGATGAATATACAACAGGAAATACCACACAACGTGCAAATAGCAAATAAATGCAAATTTACCATCATGTGTAACTAAGAAGTGTCATGAAAGTGAAACTGGTTTGTAGATGAATGAAATACAGAAGCCAGCAGAGATCTTACTTGGAAATTGAAGAAAAGAATACTCAGAACACAGCTGAAGTTTCACTTCCTCTATACAACAAAAGAGAACAGAAAACTCAAGAACAGCACATGGCACATCCTCTACAACCTCCTCAGACAACACAAACTGCCCTGACACACCAAGACTTTCTACTTTATATCTGATGTCACATTACAGAGATTTTGTGAATTATATGATCAGGGAAAGATAAAACTACCAACTATGTAACCAAATACAGGGATTTTTAGACAACATATTACTTTTTTTTTGGTGCTAATAAACACATATCAATTAGATTAGCAAACATGGTAACAAAGCAAGAAAGGAAAGACACTACTAAGCTACAATGGGTTGGATTCTGGTTTAAGTCAATCATCCAGCACCCAGCATCACAATACCCAGGCACCTCAATCTCAGGTGTATTTATTAAGATACCCCTTGGTTAGGGTTCATTTCTATGTAACTACAGGGGAAGTTGATTTTGAGCTCTGGGACTACACCCCACTGGTGATACACATCTACCAGATTAGAGAAATTACTTGCTTCTGGAGATTTACAAAAATGACTCAGTGGGATTCTACTATGTTATGCTGCTTCCTCCTCTAATTTCTTACTGGATTTGTGCAGCTAAATGCTTATCACTAGAATTTCCAAGTTAAAGCAAGCTAAAAACAGAACCTTGTTTTTACTCGAGCGCATTGCGGAAAACGGAGTTGAGCAATCACTTCCTAAGGAGCTCCTACCCGCACTCTGCACCAGCACTGGGGAGTAAAAGAGCACCAGCTTTGGGGTTAGCATCATTTTGTGAGCAATTACACACACATGAACCATCTAGAGGAAAAACAAGAAAATATTTTTCAGCACCATCTCTTTTCATGATCTCCAGCAATGCTTAGAGCAGCAGCAAGAGCCAGGATTCAAACCAAACCAACCTTCTCCACCTGCTGTGCTGCTTACATGAGACAGCCCTGCCTGTTCCTGCCATTCCTTCTTCCCAAACCCACCCTGATGAACCCACAAAGCCAGAGGGGTTGGCATCACTGCAGTGGCAGCTTTGTTATTGTGAGGAAGGTTCTGAGTACTGAAGCCCCAGAATGAGTATTTACAGCCTGGCCTGGAATCCAAAACTTCTAATAACATCTTTAAAAGCTGAGTAGCAACTTGGAAAAACATGCAGGCTTAAGCTGACTACCTGAAATGGATAACTTCCACTAAAAATACCAGGGTATGTGCAGAGGAAAGGTTGAAGCAGCCTCTTCATCTGAAGTAACACAAATTTTTGCTTTTCCACTAAGTTTCTTCAGAAGAAATAGAAAGCAATCGAATACCACAGAAAAACACATGGAAATTATCATTATGGCACAAAAACAAAAGTAGAAAAGCTTTCATGTGCTTCCTTTTAACAAAAGAAAGTCTGCTTAACTGACTTGAGCCCACGCCCCGAGGCAGGGGCTTGGTTTGGTTTTGTTTCTGTTTATTTCACAGTTTCCCTGTTTATTCAGCTTCTTCCCTCTCCCAGTGGCAGCCAGGGCAGCACAGACAGGAAGCTCCATCCAAAACCAACAAGCAGCCCTTGATCCTGACAGCCACTCCATGCTGCTCTTTGAAACACAGACAGCCATGTCCTTGTGAACCTGGAAAAAGCTTCAAGTCTTCTCTAAACCATAAGGTAGCAAATCACCTCAGAGCTTCCTCAAAAGAATTCCTATTTCTGACCCCAAGTGTCACATTAAGCTCAAAGAAGGTGGTGGAGGTGAAGAGGGAAAAGCCAACAAGTTCCACAGTCCAAGCTTGATGTAGCTTAAATGCTACTTACACAGTGGTTAAAAAACTACCAGCATGAGTTGGAAGAGAATCCTTTGCTCCTTTGCTGGAGGCTGCAGACACTTCCCAGAGATGCTGGTACAGATCCCAAACGCTCGGGAAGCATCTGGCTTCTCTGCTCACAGGCAAATGCACTTGGGTGATGTTTCAGACAATACATTCCACAATGACGTTTAACCTCAGTGACACCAATTCCACCAGGTTCAGGCAAACTTCTTTGCCTTACACAGGCAGTGGACTGACTGAGGGATTAGAGCTGAAGGAAGAGTAACATGAACTTTTAAATACAATTTTAGCAGAAAATCTGGATACGAAACATCTTTTGCTCATTTTGACATCCACAGCACTGCTCTTCTTTTCTCTACTTCCTCTGGGAACAATGTGCTTTCATTAAGGTATAAATCTAAATTCGTTCTCCTAATCTAAGGTACACTCAGCCAGCAAAAATGCAATGTGCTTTTCCATCACTGTTCTGCCCCAACAGTCCCCTTTTCTTTACATTAGGAGCTGAAACACAAGTTTCACCAAAGAAGACTCCCATCAAAGTACTTGGCAAAAGAAGTCTCCAAGGAAAGGCTTTTCACAGGAAAGAGGATTTTTAATCTAAACAGCAAAAAGCCACCACAACAGCTTCACACTCACCTTCTTTTATAACACAGGTTCCAGCAACAAAACCTTCTTCTGTATTTCTTTTCTCATATCAGCAAGAACATCAGGTCATATATTCCCCTTTGGTCCACTTCACTCCCATAACACAGGGTTAAAGTTTTCTGTCAGTTTTACAGACCAAAGAAATTCTCCATGCAGATAAACTATGCTAATCCCATGTGCACATACCCTCCACACCACACACAGGTGCACAGCAAACCTCCCTGGGTTACAAGTGATGAGAAACCTTTTGGATCCTGCAATACTTTATAACAAGCATTTTATAGAAAGCAGTATCAAGAATAGCACTAAGGTTGTGATGATCTGCTGGTTTAAGCTTAGTCTAAATTAACTCCATGAAATTGAAAAACAGGCCCTCAGACTTGCAAGCCTCCTTTCACGGCAACCACAGAAAACTGGAAAAGTTATTGTAAATATTTAATTTATTACTGCAATCACAGCATCTCTCAAATTCTTTCAACCTAGGTAAGACATTCTTGTATCAGCTGCATTCATTTCTGTACTGATCTAAACGTTCCCTTTTTCACAGCTGTTAGGAAGAGCCCACCCACTACCAGGTCTTGGCAGGTAAGGTTCATCCAGATGCCTCAGGACACAGAAGGAAGAAAACTGGTAGGCAAACACTCCTGGAAAAGCAGGAGTGAAAGAGGCTGTGAATAACTAATACCTGCCTACCCACTGAAGCACACTAATTATAGAGAATAATTGAACAACTGCTTTCCTTACTTAGGGAGGTGCAGATAAGAGGCATGGGCCTTCTCATACCTCAGATGGGAGTTTAAAGTGCTCTCAGCTGGCAGCAATGCACAGAAAAAAGTCACGGGCTGTGACAATTAACAGCTTCATTTTAAGTCTCTTTTGTTCAAGTAACTCTTCCACTCAGACATATTACATGAAACAACCCTTTCACAACTAAACAGATTTATTCAAGGCACACAGTTACAACCTGAATGTAAAACCTATAAGGCCCTTGACACTGGGAAGCAGCCACACTGTTTTTTAATGCTGTGGAGTTAAAGGTGTAAAGTGATCAAAGGAGTCCGGTGTCCCCCTACAACCCCAGCAATATTTCACTGTATCAACTCATTATATTTAAAATCAGATTCTCATGGAAACTCAAAAACAAAGCCATGCACCAGCCTGCAGAGGAAAAGGAGAGATGTCCACAAAATGAGTTACTTCAGGACATGCACAGACATGTGAAAAATGACCTAGAACTTAGGGTAAGCAGCAAATCCTTAAATGAGATGTAAAGTAAGATTGGATGGATAGATTTCATCTAAGAAGTTGTTTACTAGCAACATTCCAGGAAAAATGTATTTCAATTAACAGACCTATGTTGATTTTATCCACAGTCTGTCCACTCAATCACTGCTCCTCAGAACTGATGCGTGGTGGGAATTGAATCTCTTTGTGGGAACAGAGAGATTCAATGTGTATGAGCATTTGCTGGAGCTGTGTGCAGTTCTGCCTTAACTCTGCTCCAAACATAACACAACCTTCATTAAAACCTCTTCATTAAAACATCTCAGTTGTGAGATTTTTGTGCCACTCGCTGCCTGAATTTGAAAAAAAAAAATAACACTTTGTTCTATAATACACTTTACATAGAGGCTAAAAAGAGACTGCTTGCATAACAAGTCTTATGCAATTTCCCAAATAAATTTCTACCTTTGTACAGAGGGAAGATTATGATAACTTGAAAATTTTCATGGCTGTAAATATGGCTTCAAAAGCTGAGAGTCCACATGCCATTCAAAACCCTACTGACAATTATTGCCACCACATCAGCACCCAAAGATGCCACCAGAAACAGTCCCCAACTGTGTAATAACAAAAGACAACCTGATAAGATACACAATTTACCAGCAGTGTATATTCTCTAAAGAAGAGGCTGACACCAGCTAAAAAAAAAACTCAAAAAGGATCACTAAAATACAACTTTAACGTCATGAAACATCTTCAGCCTGGAGTACTTTGCCAGAGCAAATACAGTAGTAAGTGTCGCGTGAAAAATCTAGACTAAGAAAAAAGCCCATTAAAATACCATGCAACTGCATGATCATCATGAAGATGTTTAAAAAACAAACAGCCTTCACATTGTAAACAAGCAGGTATTTTAAGTCATAAACAATCCAAGTAACTCAGATAGCAAAAACAGAAGTAAAAAATGAAGCCCAAGCAGCAGCACAGAGAAAAATAAAAGAGCAAGGGATTTGTCCAACAGACAAATTTTGACAAGTATTTTCACAGCTCTGAAAAACTTTTTCTTTTCCTTAATTTTTTTGTTGTTTTTGTGACTTGGCCTTTTGTCTCCACTGTTTCTCTGCTCTCCACTCAGCCCCAGCTCACAGGGCTGGCAGTGACATCGACCCTGCTGTGGGACAGAACAGCCTCGTGCACCAACCCCTGCTCCAGCTCTGCTCCAAGCAGGAATCTCAAACCCCCAGGCAGGGCACAACTGCAGCCTTGGAGCTGCACTGGGAATATGCTGGAAGTGTCAGCAATTCAGAAAGAAAAAGAAGCCTTAAATTCATTTTCTTTGGAAATTGAAGAGGTCCACTGCGAGTTTCAGATCTTGAAGGCCCAGGGGATTCTCAGCAACAGCCTCAGCTGGGTATCAGTGAGCAGAAAGGGACATCAAGCCTGGCAGAGGCAGCATCCATCCCACAGAAACTACAGACATTAAATTACACTTTCACAACTGAGCTAATCAGTCTCATTCCAAACAGAAGCTGCATTTATCTTCTCAGAACAGCAGACTTTTTTCCTAATTATCCAAGGTCAGTGGCAGTGAATATTGAGCAAACTGACTTGGGGAAGCAATGTAGATAGAAACCAGGAGGGCAGGCAGCCTTACATTTGCTTAGCAGCAGTATCCCATTTCAAAATAAAGTAGCTCTTTCTAGAGATAAGAATTACTTTCTAATTAATCACCAATCACCAACCAACCAATCACCAATCATATTTGATAAGGTATCTTCTTAGAAACAGCAAAATTCTCCCTTTTTCACACAATCACATAGTTTGGAATAGACCCTTAAAACAGAGTCCAACCCTGCACTGCCAGGTCCACCACTCAACCATGTCTCCAAACACCACACCTACACATCAGCTAAGAGAAAAAAACATTTTTAGATGTTGGAGTGCAAAGGTTTAAGACAACTGAAGTGTTCAGCAGTCAGCTAAAGGAAGAAAATTACTTTAATTTTTTATCAAACTCGCCCAGAATTAGAGCAACACCTCTGAATTTTGATCACCATCTCTGTGTGCCTAAGATATTCACAGACATTAATATAAAAAACTTGAAAGCTTTACACCTCCAATCCAATGCCTACAAGACAGGAGGTCTGAGGTGCACAGACTCACCTGCTGCCTTGCTGAAATACACAGCTTTGCCTGACAGGTTCGAGCTTGTCACAAAGCAGAAACTACTCTGGAAGGCTCAATAGCCATTTCAGCTCCCCTAAAAACACAAGTGGTTAAGGGCTGACAGGTACTGCATAGCAGAAAGGTATTGCATAATTGCCCTGAATGTCTATTCAAAAACTCCACAACAGAAATGTGTATTATTCTCAGGAGCTGGGGAGTTTTTTTCATGTGGCATCCATAATTACACAGCAGCCAAAGATTTCTGCAAACACAGAAGCAAAGAATAGTTCCAACAAGCCTAACATGAGCAATGTTCTTGGTTTGACCAGGGCCTGATGAGAAGGACATCAGAGAAAAGGAAAGGAAAAGGTGCAGAAAGATGCCTCTATAAGTCTTGTGAGAATGTGGAACTGACACATCAGCAACAAACCTGTCCTGACCATAATGGTCCTGGGACAAAAAACATCACCCTTTAAATGCACAGTGGTCCTCAGGCAATGCAGGGATTGCACGAGGCTGTGTTCCTTTCCAAGTTACATCCTGGCTTCCTAAGCTTGTTGGGTACATTATATAACTATTAATTACACCGCTGTTCGGCGTGCTTTTAACTGCAATGATTCAAACTGCTTCCAGGAGCTCTCTAATCCAAAGTACAATCCTCTTGACAGCAACTGACAGATTTGGAATATTCAGTTCTAGCTGAAAGGAAGACAAATCAAACCCCTCATCTGTCTGCTGCAAAAAGAGCCAATGTTCCTGCTGACCTGACCCACAAGGGCTGGGACACACTGTCCACGGGACAGCTCTGGGAAGCAGCAGGAGCCAAGCTGTGCTAACACAGCGAAGAATTCTTCCCAATGGCCACCTTCAAATTTACAGAGAAAAGAGAAAACTTGGTCTGGTTTGCATTTCCTCCCAGGAACAGAAAGGTTTCAGCCATCAGCTCCTAGACCCAGCGGACACCATCCTTGGACACGTGCTCTGCCTGTGCCCTTCCCAGCCACGATCCTCCCTGCAAGCTCCAACACAATTCCACATGCATTATTTATCCCTCCTGCTAAGTCATGCAGTGGGCTAATCACTTAACTGTTGTAATGATATTTTGCAATGGCTGTACTCTGTTATACTGATTTTCGTGAGCTTGCTTTTGCTGCATGTTTTGAGAAAACAGCATATTTTCCTGGAGTATAAAAAGCTCAAGTTTGACATTCATTTCAAGCCTAAGAGCTGGATGTCAAAAGTGAATTTTTAGAATTAGCAATGTGTTCTTAATTAAAACAATGTTAGTATATTATTTGATTTCTGCTGTATCTGCTAACAACCACAGAAGACATGTTTTCTCATTAATCTAATGAAATACGAAAATAGTTATTAACAATTCGTACATATTAATGACAAAGTTTTTCCCTCCTATAGAATGATGTTTTCCTTTTAAAACTCTTCAAGACTTCAGTTAGCACAATTACCAAATATCTGAAAGCTGACAGACTGGCAACATTTTTATTAAGAAACTCAAACTCAAGTCAAGAACATTTGCATGTCTTCCTTACCACCACATTAAACTTCACTGGGATAAATGCTCATCTTCAGACTCAGGGAATTGTTACCGTAAAATACTGTTTAGAATGAGTTTTTTCTATAAACTCAACATGATGTAAGATACACAATAGGGCAATTAAAGAATTATTTATGTCTCCCTACCCCCAGAATGCTCTTCAGGCTGTGCATGATTCAAGGTGTACTCGCAGCGGTTTTGTGGAGCAATGAACAGCATTTCAAAAATTTCACTAGTCCCAGTAGTTCAGAACTGGTTGGAAAACTTTTTCTGCCTGAAGCCAGCAATTATTCCAGGAGGAACTTTAAAAGCTGTTAACAATAATACCCTCAACTGGCACAAGCAGGGAAAGCAGCAAGTCACCATAATCGACCTATCTTACCTCCTAATAATCTGCTGGCTATACAAGCAAAGACATGGATACAACTCCAGGGAGAAGGAATGTAATCTTTTTGATACAAGTGAGCACGTAGATGAGGCTCGTGGAAAACTGTAGCTCTGTAAAATTTGGTGAATCTCTTGGGTTTTTCTGGGTATTTTGTTTCATTCTGCGTGGAGAAAAGGTTTGGTCACCGAGGTGCTCTTTAAAAAAAAAAAAAAAAAACCAACCCAAAAACAAACAGAAAAGAACCAGATCCAGAATTGTAGCAGTCTCAGACTTTAGAGCAAAGAGCAGTCTGAGGAGTCCTCTGCTTACATGGACACAGACCACACTATTCCCCAAAGACTTTGTTTAGAGCTTTATTCAACACATTTCTCAAATCTTTTTTATCTGTTAAAAACATCTACTTGAACAGTCTTGGAAAAAAAGCAAGATCACAAAAGACAACCATGTTAAGTTTCATGTCAACTTACTCCCTTTCTTCTCAGTGCATCGATCCCAGAGGCCTGATCCAGCCCCTGCTCCTGACAGCAAAGTGCTGCACTGATTTCTGCAGCCTCTGGACATGACTCAAAAAATCAATGCAAGGAGCAAAAGGTCAAATTCTCCTCAAGCATCAACCACCTGTTGGACCAAGACAGGCTTGCAGATGCCAGCACACTCGGAAATAAAGCGACCAACTGTTATTAAAGTCATTTCTAAGCACGGTGTCTGTGTTCCCACACCCGTGGCTAAGTAAACCTGCTCCTCACACTACACCTTTGTGGAAAAAAAACCACAAACCACTCATGCTTGTGACAGCTTTTATAAACAAGCAAGTGCAGTACACAGCCGTACAACTTCAGGGTTTTGAATTCTGAGTGCCAGCAGGAAAGTTAGTCTGGCTTAAAACTCAAAAAAAAATGGCAAGAGAGGAAAACTGGAGAGATGGAAATAAACCCAAACTACTGCTCAGTGCTATCCTTCACTGTCCCTGCACATTAGGGAAAACCCTGAGAAATAAAACAGGTACATTATAAAGATCTTTTTCCATTACTTGCTTGACATGCTGGGCAGCACGAATTCCTCTTAGAGGCACAAGAAGTGAGACTGTCCTCATGTTTTACATCTTTGTAAGCACACAGGCTGAACATGAGGGTGTGATCTCCCCTGCATTCACAGAGCAGGGATGCAGCACGATGTTTTAATCAATTTGTTAATTTGTAATTGACAAAAAAAGTAACGTCCTTCATTGAGACAGGACAGCTTTTCCTTACCAGAAAACTTCACTGTAGCATTTTCCAACGCTGATTCAGTGTAAATTCCTGGCGTGCACTTGTACGTTCCCAGCTGATGCAACCCAGGAGCCTCAAGGAACCCTTCACAGGTCTGCAGTTCTGAATGCAAATGTGTGGCCCCAGCTGGCAGAGGTGCTGCCAAACTGTCACTGTCAATAAGTCATCTAATGAAGCTCAAAATTTCAGTTTGAGCTCTGCTATTCCAGCCAGTCCCTGTGGACAGCCCCACAGTCCCATGGATGCTAACTAAGCCTGTCTCCGATGCATCAGATCTTCTTGACCTCAGAAGTTAAGCAACTTATAACTAACTTGACTCACATCCGGCAATAAGTACTCCTAATTAATGACTTTTAATTGCTGCCAGAGCCCTGTATTCTCACACCCATGACAAAGCATGTTCCTCACTCTGCTAACCCCTATGTAAAACTGCACAACTCTGACAACCCCATGCCTTTAGCACCACAGCTGAGCCATTCCTCCCACACTTCAGGAGCAAAGGCATTGCTGTACACCAGAGAAAAGAAGTGTTCCAGAAGTACCCACCACACCATTCCAGCAGCTCAACATCACTTGCTTTCTGGCTGCCTTTGCTCTTTTTTTTTAACCATTATCTATACAGTTCAGAGAAAAGAAGATAAACATTGTTTGTTAAGTTTGACTTCATGTGCAGTTTTTGAGAAGTTATTTCAGAACCTGAAGTGCTTCCCGAAAATGAACTTTACCTCCCAACAAGCTGTATGTGGACTTCATAGTGCATTTACTTTACAGATGGGTAAACATATGCAGGTGAGTTACTTAAATGTCCAGACTGACAGCAGGTTAAGCTTTCCTTCCCCCCAAGAAATCATATCCAAGCTGCCAGCCCCCTGCTCACAGGGCTGGAGGGTACAGAAACACACACCAGCCACTCGGAACAACCCTTTCCTCCCAACATTGACAGCTTCCACGTGTGCCCTGCTGGAACTGACCATCTCTGGACACAATTCTGTTTACACAAAGTGTGCAGCCCTGTATCCCACAACAGCAGCACTCCTGCCCACCCTGAGGGAAGTCCATGCTTGCCCCTGGTGGGATCACTGCTGTGGCTCCCAGGAGTCCAGAAAGGAGCAGAGCAGCCATGGAGGAGCAGCAGTTTGCAGGTTAACTCACCCTCCCTGGGCAAAGCTGCATGATGCCCAGCACACCAAACCACTTTGAATCAGCTCAGTCTGCTGCCACACACCAGCACAGCCCCAGCTGTCCCTCGGACAGGCCACCCTCCCTCACTGCCTCGTGCTTTGCCTTTTGCTGTGACACAAACCCAGCACCACCAGACTCCTCTGCAGTAACTTCTGCAGCCCACAGGCTTCCCCTTCAACACTTCTCCAACTAAGACCCACTGCCCTCCAAATCAGCCAGCTGCCTGTCAAGCTACTTGTGTGTAAAACCAGTAAGACACACACAATTCCCCCAGAATAATTCACCATTTTTATGGGCAGCATTTTTACGTGATGCGGGTTTATGAATTGCTAACACTGCGCTGAATCACAAACATTTCCTAAAGCTTATTAAATATTTCTGTTAAATTGATCCACACCCGTAGATAACAAATGAAAACGGTTTTATTTCTCTGCGAGGCACCTGTAATAACGGAGCAATGGCAGCAAACAGGCAGCAGCCAGCTCCCTGGCCCTATTAGCATTACAGAGGAAAGCCTCCCCTTCTGCTGCTAATGATGTGCTCTACCCTGTATCCCCAGGAGACAAATGACTGCACTGGCTGATTGACTCCATCACAGGGCCATCATCCATCAATGTATTGCCTCTCTTATTGAAATCTCATCTCAGGAAGAGAAAGTGCTCTGTGCCACTTCCGAAAAAAACAGTGGAAGCACTTTCAGAATAAGAGCTCCAAGATATATAATGAGAGCCAAATATTTCAGCAGAGACACGCATTTCCAGCAACCTGGACAGATCAGCATGCTTTGTCCATCCAGCACAAGTAAGATTTACGTCCTCCTGCTAAACTAGATCTTTTTTCTCTTTAATTAAACAAAGGAATGAAACACGTACCATAGACATAAATTTCTTGATCAAATTGTAACACAGACAGTGAATATAATCGTACAGATTAAAAATGGCATCCTGAGGATATTTAGCTAGCTGACTTGCTAAAGGGTGAATTCCAGCAACTCTTACACAGGCTGAAATCACATTAACATCATACAAGCCCCACTGTCATCTGCAAACAGAAATGAAAGAAAATATAAATCCTTCCATGTACTTATTTACAACATAGATTAAAAAAAAAGAGACAGAGAGCAATCCTATTCCATTAATAAATACTCCTATAATTTATAAAACTGCACATATGGGACTGGGGTGCAGGGAGTAACCCATACTCATCACTCACCTGCCAGTTTTCTGATCAAGTTTACATCACTGAAGGCACCAAATCCCAGCACTTCTGCATCCTCTGTCCATCTCCCCAAAGCAACCATGTGAAGCTGCACATGAATTACCCAGACACAGTTCCATGTGCACAAAGACAATTTAGTTCAGATAAAATATTTTCGATTAGGATCAGGGTCACTTCTGTCTACTCAAAAATAAAAATCTGAAGAAGGCAGCTTTATCTCAGGCAAGATATTTTGTCTCACTTAGCACCTCTGCATGTTACAAACAATTCATTATAACTCTGAAATCCCCATGAACAATCTGCTCGAGAAAACATGTCTAAACATTTATTCCTTGTTTAGCCCTAAACAAAATCCAAAGCTGATTTGTTTTGCTTCCATTTTATTTAAAGACAACCAATCTGGTAAGATCCCAAAACAAAAGTTTTTGGAACTTCTGAACAGAGAGAACTATAGAATGGCCTGGGTTTGCAGGGATTCTAAAGACCACCTTATTCCAACCACTCTGCCATGTGGAAGGGCAGGGACACCTCCCACTATCCCAGGCTGATCCGAGCCCCATCCAACCTGGTCTGGAACAGTTCCAGGGATGGGGCAGCCACAGCTTCTCTGAGCATCCTGTGCCAGGGCCTTGCCACCCTCATTATGAAGAACTTCTTCCTAATACCTAATCAAACCCTGCCCTCTGTCCAGTTTGAAGCCATTCCCCTTGTCCTGAGTCCCTTCACAGCCTTGTAAAAATTCCCTCTCCAAATTTTTAGTACCTGGATCCTTGTAGCATAAGGGTGTGCTCCACAATCCCAGGCCAGTGTCTCAGGAAAGACCACACACAGCTCAAATCAGGTCTCCTGGTTTCATGATCCATATTTTAGATCCCTACAAGCCCTTTTCCTCGTGAATTTCCAGTTTTACCTAACAGAAGATTGGCTGTGGGTGTACTTTGAACTTTCAGAAACACAGAGAGAACTTCAGGAATAAAATATTATCAAAGCAACACCCAGTTTGAAGCA
This sequence comes from Prinia subflava, assembly GCF_021018805.1. NCBI lineage: Eukaryota > Metazoa > Chordata > Aves > Passeriformes > Cisticolidae > Prinia > Prinia subflava. The sequence continues at coordinate 3,447,962 of NC_086260.1, read as the reverse complement.
TTAATTTTGGGGTTTGTAGGATGAACTTGAGATTCACATGATTTGGAATATGAGTTACTAAACAGTCAAAAAAACCCCAGTGCGCCAGCAAAGAGAAGTGATGTTTTTCTCTCTCACTTATATTTGAGCCAGTCAGAGTTACTATCTTTGCCATGTTTAACAGGCAGTGATTTTGTTGGTGCACCAATTAGCACTCTGCTACAAAGAACATGCTCCTAATTAATAGCTGGTTTATGGGAAGAGCAATGTTAAGGATCTGGTAGTACCTCCAGATGTACCAAGAAAAGTGTGAAAGGAGCTCTGCTTGATGTAAAGGAAATCTGTCTGCACAAAGAGACAATCGATGTATTTAGCATATGTCAGCTGTAAAAGGAACTTACATAAACGTAATGGAGGCATTTCCACATTATTTCTGTTGTATACTGTAATCCTGGACATCTGCTTAGGGTAGCATGGATGGGCTACTCGGTGTTTCTAGTCTGCTTTTCTTGCAGTACCCTTAACACAAAGCAGCAGTGAGGGAAATTTGCCCTTATCTGTCTGAAACAACTTCTAAATAAATACTCATAAACCCTCCTGTAAGAGCCCTTCCCTCTGGAAATGGCCAATTTTCTCCTTCTACCTTGTGAAGAAACAGCCCAGTGCAAAGAGACAAAGTACAGCTGCAAGACACAGCCACAGAGAGAGTCTGTACAAATCTTATTTCAAGTCAGAGCTCCACATTACGAAACTCCAACGCACCTTGGGAGTGACCTACATTGCAGGACTGGAACCCACTAACCTACAGAACCACCTGAAATCCCACAAAATAGGTCAGTGGGTTTCCTCCTAGGAAGAATTCCCCAGACAAGGAGAGATGCAGATGAAATAAAGGACAAGCAGAGCACACGCTTTCCCTGACACAGGAGCCGCGTGTCTCACTCTGCTGCAGTATTCCTGCAGAGCAGCGGGACTCCCCAGAAGTGCTGTGAACTCTGTGCTCCTCTCCGAGGGACCCCACAAGGACCTGTCTGTTTGTTCAAGCCCAATGGAGCAGGAAGAAAAGGAGCAGTGCCACAGCAAGGGACAGTAAGCCTACCAATAACGCAAAGCAGCTCAATTCAAGGTCAGCAGTGAACTCGCCTGGAGTTACAGCAGGGGTGTCCAAGTTATGGCACACAAGCCAAGTGTAGCCAAAACAATCCATCCAGCCCACAGAACATTTCTTGACTCCTTTCACCCCTCATGAGGGTCTTGGGTCTCATGCATTTTCAGCAGGGACCCTAAAAATTCAGCTAGAACAGAGTCCCAGGGTGCTGTACACTGCTGGGGAACACCAACATTGAGCACAGCACATTCAGCCGGAATGCCACAGGAGCAGAGAACGGCCACAGGGAACCACACCTTGCATCCACCACTTCCCTCCTCTCAACCATCACTCTGGGCAACACTGCACACTGTCTTATTTCCAGTTCAACCAATTCCTCTTACCAGACAAACCCCACATGAGGGTGCAAACACACCCACCAGGCCTGCAAAGGCAGCAGCCCCTCCACAGCAGGGCTGATAGGAACATGAAACAATCAGGGCAATTAAGAAAGGCATGCAGAGAAAGTTGCTCTGCATTCCTCTGCCTACCAGTTCCCCACGAGGACCTGTTGGGAGCCAGGGGTCAGCATCCCAGTGGACGCTGTCTGTTCACAGCAATAAAAGAGTTGCATGCCCTCTCCTCCTACATGCACATGCATACTTTGATTTAGATTCCTGTCTCCCAGAAAAGCAGCCTATGGAGGAAGGGAAAAATGAATAATATCCACGCTGCATATTATCAGTGATGTATTAACACGCTCAGTGTCACAGTTTATCCATTAGATCTTCAGAGAGTCTCCACGAGAAATCAGAGATAGATATTAAACCCTACCACCCACAATTAACCCAAATGAGTACTCTACATAAATATTATCAGCACCCCTTATACATGCTGAAGATTTTATTATTTAACCAAAAGATCTTTTTTATCCTAACAAAATAAGGAAAACAACAGGTATAGGTATTATTCCTTAGTAGGACATTCAGGAAAAAAATAAGTGTCAGGAGCAAAGTGAGTCACAGGAACCACCATAGTCCCTACTGAATCTGCCACCCACAGCTTCTCAGGTAGCCAAATTTGACAACCATAGCAAAGGGGTATTGCCTTGGTGCTGCACATCAACACTGAGGATTCTCCCTGCTGAGAATGATTTCCCAGAGGTGCTGAGATCTAAGAGAAATCCTGGGGTGATGGTAATGAGATCATTAATGCCAGAGCCAAACACCGCAAAGAGCAAATCAGGACACAACACTCACTTCTTTCAAACAGCCAAAGTACAAGACACAGATCTAATGCCAGGCTTGTGCTTGCACCAGGCTGACAGATAATAGCTGATCTGAAGCTGAACAGCTTCACCTGCTCAGTTGAAGCCTCACAGACTAACTCCATGCTAGTTTAAAAAGTAAGTGTAGCATGAATCTGTACCCGAAGTCAGTTCATAATGGGTCAATACTCCAAGCCATGTGGCTGAGACACATGTGGTTCTGCAATACAAGTCACAGATTCAAACTTGGTGTGCTGTCAAACCACAGCCCCAGAATTCAGGGTTTGCTGTGAACCATCAGCATTGTCTGCTTGTCAGATGGTGTTTGCTCCTGCCCCTGGCTCCTCTGCCCTGCTGGGTTTGCCAGATCTAGCAGCAGCACTCCCCAAATCCACAAAGTAACAGCCACTTACTTTTAGGCAGTGCTGGTGGATAAGGGATGAGACAACAGAGATCTCGAGAACTCCTGGCACTCGAGCAAACACTTTGCAAATAGGTATTGTGCATTGCAGCACTCAGCTGTACCCAGGCAGAGTTACACTGCACCCTCCACCACCAGAACAGCAGCCCCTGAGGGGACACGTCCTCAGGATGTGGCTGGTCCAGTGGGACACTGCCACAGCCCCAGGCTGGCACAGAACATGCCTCACTCCTCCTAATCCAACAGCCATTTAAATGCAGCAATCAACAGGAAAAGCAGGGATGATTTAACAACAGATTCAAACAGCCAAATAGTAAAACAAATATTCCAGAGTAAAAGCACCAATATTGCTTCCACAACAGCTTTTTTTAGACAAGTTTCATATTCCATTTTTATAGAAATTAAGCCACTTAAAGGCCAGCTATGATGCTAAATAAAACCCACCTTAATGCAAGTGAAAGCTAACTAACTTGAGAGAACCAAATTAAACCACTTGGCTTCCAACCTACACCACAGCCACACATCACTGCCAGAGTTTTCAGGACAGTCCTGCAAACACATGGCAAATAAGCAGGGCACATATTATTTGTATGAAGGTCAAGATCATAAGCATGATTCCTCATTCCAGGAATAGCAGGACTATCTGGTGCCTATTCTGGTCAGCCCAGCTTGGATGCAGAAGAGAAAACTTTTCCATGGTGACATGCACAGCAGTTTGCATCCTTCAAGGTGGTAGTTCAGATCCTGCTAACATGAGAATTTTCTGCAGAACTAAAGGGAAACAAAGGCCTGTATCTGAGACATCTGCTCCATACAAAACAATTTGTTTTATAAATATGAACAGTTTTAGCTTGGCCTCCCCTCAAAAATAAGGATGGCAAAAAGGTGAAGCACTACTGTCATCACTGCTTGGGCACTCCACAATGAAGTGAACATTCACCTCACTTGATGCAAACTCCAAACCTTGGACTTGAGGCGTACAGGTATTAGCAACAAATAAAACAGAAATGCTTGCTCAGTTTATACCTTGCAGAGGACATGCACATTTCAACTCAATTTTGCACTAAAAGCTCCCATTGTTTTGTTCATTTGCATATCAGACATCCATTTGTTGCTTTCACATTTTCCACTGACTTTAAGTGCATTTCTCTGTACTCAAGGCACATTCAAGATGTGGAGTTTGGAAAAGAAAAGCATTCATCCCAAATTTAGAGAAAAATTAACATCAGAGAAGCTCCACCACATCACACCGCTTGCCTATTCACCCAAAAAGAGTTTCAAAAACCAGTTTCCCTGAAATCATAAGGACAGGGGAGCAAATATGCTCCTTCACAACAAAGTCTGAAAACAATCTCACGTAGAAACACTTCACAGCCCTGCCTAGGAGGAGAGAGGAAGTTACAAGAGGTGTACAGGAACACAATATATGTAAACTACCAGAGAACCAAAGGAGAAGAGGAGCAAGAATGCCATTAAGAAAACAAACAGAAACAGAGAGCCATCACCTACCCCCAAATAGGAACTCACAGGAAATACGAGGCCAAATCCTGCCCTCACATTCTTAGGAAATCCAAAGTAAACTTTCCTTCCGTGTTTGAAGAAGTAATGGATATTGGAAAGGAACATGCGTTTGTGGAGCAAACTTCCTGGCAGAAGTTTCAATTCCAGTCTTCTCCTGAGTGCAGGAGCTGGTGCTGCTACACCAGAGAAAACCACTAGAAGAGCCACAGGACACAAGTGAAAGTGGTGACCAGCACCAGTTCCCTGTGCTGTGACACCAATAAAAATCTCCAGGAAAGGAATAAGGCACTGTAAACCCCAGCACACAGCTCCCTGCTGCTCACTCTGCAGCCAGCTAAATCATCACCTCACCCAGCTGGGCTCTGAACAGAGCTGGTGTCTTTGCCATCATCCTCACAGAAGAAAAACAGTAAAAAACCTCATCATACTTGCCTAAATAGGAAGTAATAAAAGTTTAACTGTAAAATAGCAAGAATCCAGGTGAGGAAAGGAAGTCAGTGACATACTATAACAAATCCCGTATTCAAGTGCTACAGGTTTAATATAATCTTTGCACAACAATTCTTCAGAGATGGATTTGACCTAATTTTTATTTAAAAGTGCACCTGAAATATTTATAAACAGCTCCTTGAAAAAACAGTCGAGTGCAATTTAACTGTTTAGCCTCTACAATGATTTTGACTTGGCAGGTCAGCTCTAAAGCTCACAGTTGTTTGAAGCTCCTTTTACAAGATCCTAGGGAAAGGGGATAGTTGGATCAGAGAAGATAAAACTTCTAACTGCTGCCAGCCACTCCTCCCACACGCCAACAGATTATATTGAGTCTGAAAAAATATACACACAGTGAGAATTAGCTAAGGGCCTCACCAGTTCTTAAAGAAGAGAATATTTATCAGCCAAAGTAAATTCCACAACAAATAACTGGCTTCACAGTGGAGGGAGGGGGGAAGTAGGTCATACCAGATCTTAAAAAAATCCCTGGGCATGCTGTGATTGCACACAATAATTTGATGAAAAACAGTTGCCTCACCATGTCTTTCACTACTTGGTTGATGTTTTTTTTAAAGTGAGTTTGATAAATTTCCGTAAGTGTTACTGAAGTAAGTCACAATGAAGCAAGGCAGTTTTAACTGTGGAACTTGTGTCATCAACTTGTCAAATTGCAACTTAAAAGTCAAGCTCATCAGACACCTTATTTTTCAAGTAATAAATTATCAATCATAACTCATTAAGTATATTTACATCAGTCATTTATTAAAAAAAATCTGAGTAATTTCCCAGAACTGACTCGAATGTCACATAGTATAAAATTCAAAGTAACATCACAAATAGCTCTGACCTCCCAGAACTTCCCAACACACAGTGCTCTCTCACAACACTCAATCACTCCTGCTTTCTGTTATATTTATTCATAAATTATACAAATATGCAAGAAGACATGATGGGCCATTGAATATTTTAAATACTTTCTCAAATTCTACAAACAAAAGCAATTTTTAAAGCAGCAAAAATGAATAGAAAGCTGATGAATTAAGTGAATTAAAATTAGAAGCCATTCATAAGGGTCCATTAAAAGCTAAACAGAATTACAATGTTCTAGACCCAAGGATCACATCTGCAAGTTAGGCTACAGCTCTTAACCTGAAATCATCGACTGCCACCGCTCTTAATGGCCCTTTAAAAGACAAACCACCCTACCACCGCAACAAACAGTTTGAAAATTATCTTTGAAAAAAAAAAAAAAAGTAAGGGCATGTGAGAGCAGGCTGCTGCTCTCCAAATGAACAGCAGCATGGTGGCCAATGAAAATAAAAGTGTCTGATACAGGATAGATCCCATCTGGGCTGCTACATCTCCTTAGGGCTCTGCTCCCGCTGACCCCCAGGCACTGGGTGACACCGGGAGCGTGCGGGGACAGCACGGCCACGCTCCGGAGGAGCAGCTCAGGACCAGGAGACTGCAGGAGCAACACCTGAGCCAACGGGGCAGCCAAGGAGTCACAACCCGCAGGAATAAAACGTGCTGGGAAGGCTCAGCTGCATGACTAAATAAGACTGAACGAGGCAAGAATCAGCTCCAGGTGCACATGAACACTGCTGCCCAAAGCTCGACCTTACTCAATGCTCTAACTACGCTATTTACAACTGGTTGAAGTTCAACACCTCTGCACATTTTGTAAAAAGCACAGATACTTGTAGCTGACGTGCATCACAAAACACAGAGTGCAGCACTTCATCGCTCTGTTACTGTAACTCAGAGAGTTTCAATGGCCCGAAAACATGCTCCCTATTAAAAATGTAGGCACTTCACATTGTCTAAAGCACAGTGCGAACAATAACAATCCGACACGCTTTCACCTCCTTTGTCAATCAAGCCAAGACAGCCAAGTCATGCAAACAGCCTGCTGATGAGAGCACCTCTATACACAGCTGCGCTCAAGGAAAACGCCGCCTCTCACAATGGAAACCTCACAGACTACTGCTTTGGCAAAGCACCGCAATGGGAACTAAATTTGGAAGGTACAATATGAACAAAATCAGAAATCAACATGGTAGAACAAATCACAAAAAGAAAGGGAAAGCAGAGCACCACATGCCTGCTTTAGCGTCAACTGATACCTCCAGGACAAACTTTCCGAACCCTCTAACTGAGAAATAGCAACTTCGGGGGTTTTTTTGAGACTAAATTAACTACTGCATGTCAGACTCATCACCTCACAAAGACCTCCACAGTTTCTCAGAGCAAGGCCATCAGAGAGACCTGACAGCTAAAGCTTTCAAAATCCCGCACCATTCCCACAGTGAGCACAAAGCCGATTCCTTTCTGATGACAACAGTCACCGAGAGATCAACATCAGAGGGAGAGAGCTGTTCTCACGGCATCTTTAGTTTCAGCCGTTTCCTTTCTCGCTCCCTAATCCTAATTTCTACTCCCGTAGAGAAGACAGGTAAACCTCCACCCAAACCACAGAAAACCATCTGCCCCAAACCACAGTCAGAGCGTTTCTGGCTGGCTGTGCATCTCCGAAAGGTTCTCTGCACACCAGCAACAACAAAAAAAAAGCACAGAACAACAAAAAGATTCAGGTTGCTGCCACATCCACGAAACATGTCTTCCAGCTCCAATTAAACGCTTGAAAGAGAATTTTTAAAATCCACAAGCTTTTGAACGGGGACAGAAGGGACCGCACGGGGGGAGAGAAAGGATGCAACCAGCCGATATCCATGCAACAGCGAAAAAAAATCAACAAGTCGGCGCAGCCCAGCCGCGTTCAAAGGTGCGGACGTACCTTGTGGAGGTGCCTTTCCTGACATCGCAGATGCTGCATTTGAAGGCTTCGGCGCTGTTCCTGAAGGTGCACACACTACAATCCCAAAAGCCTTCGTCGGCTGCAGGTTTGGCTTGCCTTTTCGGCCTTGAGGAGGGGGAGGGAGAGGGAGAGGGGAAGCGTGTGTGTGTACGTGTGTGTTTGGGGAGGAGGAGAGAGGCGGCGGGAGGAGGAGAGAGAGAGGAGGAGGAGGAGAGAAAGAAAACACACACATGAGAAACCATGTTACAGAGCCCCGAAACCCAGCGCCTGCTCGCACCGCCGCTCTCCCGCGGGGCCGGGAGCAGCCGACAAACCCCGACCGGGGCCGGGCCCGGAGAGGTGCGGGGGGCGCCGAGCTCCGCCCCGGCCCCGCCGGGCCGAACCCGCCGGGCCGGGCCGCCCGCGTCCCCCCGCCCGCGGCGGGAGGGTGGGAGGGTGGGTGGGCGAGTTTGCGGGCTGGGAGGCGCGTTCCCTCCTCCACCTTGTTAAACCTCCCTTTGTCTGGGAGCGGCGAGTGCGCGGAGCGGGGAGTGCGAGCGAGCGGAGCCGCCATGGCTGCGCTCGCACCGCACCAGCCCTGGCACCGGCGGCAGGCTAGGAGACACCGGCACTCCTCCTCCTGCTGCTGCCCTTCCACGCTCCCTCCATCTTAGGAGCCTCCCTCACTCCCTCCCCGCCCGCGGCTCCCCCCCCGCTCCGCCGCCCCGGCCCCCCGCGTACCTGGCGGGGCGGCGCGGGCTCGCCGCCCCCTCCCCGTTCGCTCCCTCCATCTTAGGCGCCCCTCGCCGCCTCCCCCCGCCGGGGCCGAGCACACGCCGGCGGCTGCCAGCCACGGCCTACCCGCCGCCATCCCCTCGGCCGGGGCCGGGGCAGAGGCGGCCGCGCCGCGCTCCCTCCATCTTACCGCCTCTCCCCGCCCGCCCCCGCGCCCCCGCTCACCTGGTCGGGCTCTTCTTGTCGCCCATGACCATGGATCGGGGCCGCCCCTGCCCTGCGCACAAAGAAAGAGGCGAGGGGAGGGAGGGCGGGGGGACGGGGCTGCCTCCGTCCAGCAGGCTCCGGCTGCTGCGCACCCCGCGCCGCCGCTCCTGCCGCTGCCAGGCTCCGCTCCGGACTAGCAGCGCAGCGCAGCCCGGCGCCCTCCCTCCTCCTCCTCCTCCTCCCTCTCTCCCTCCCCGCGCCGCGCCGCTCCGGCGGGCGGAGCTGCTGCCGCGCCGCGGCCAATGGGGGCGGCCCCGCCGCCGGCCCTGCCGGGGAGGGAGCGGGGGGGAGCCGGGAGCGCCCGCGGGCCGCCCCGCCCGCGCCGCGGCCCCTCAGCGCCGGGAGGGCTCGGGCTCCGCGCAGCCCGCCGCGGGTGGCCCCTGCCCGTCCCTGCCCCCTCGGAGGGCTCCTCGCCCGCCTGCCCCCTGGAGAGCGGGGCTGCCGCGGGCGGGACGGCGGCAGGCCCGCTCCGTGAGGGGAAGGGCGGTCAGAGCCGGCTCGCCCGCCCGGTGCCTGAGCTGGGAGCAGCGGAGGGGCTGGGCAGAGGGAGGCAGCTCCTGCTGCCTGCCCTGAGCTCGGGGACGGGCTCCCGGTGCCCTCACGGATGCCTCGGCTGCCACCTCCGTGAGCTGGCTTGGGGCTCGGGGTCAGGGCAGCGGCCCGCCCAGAGTCCAAGGTGTTTCCACAGCGCTGCTGTGCTGCTGCTTCCAGAAGTGTTCCCATCACTCCCTCAGCGATCTGTCGGCTCCGCCGAGCACGAGCTGTGCTTCTGCAAAACTCCCCAGGTGGCAAAACGTGGCGTTCCCGAAAAGTGGCATTCTCAAAAAGCGGCGTTTCCCAAAAAGCAGCAGTCCTGTCCTGAGATTCTCCACGGCCCCCGGGGGCCTGTGGAAGGGCTGGCAGGGCGGGCTGGGATGGTGACACGCCAAGCATGAGCTGTCACTGTCTCTGCTGAGCCCCTTTCACATGGGGCTGTTTCCTCTGCAGCAGCCAGAGGGGATGGAGGCCATGAGCAGCTGAGGAGGGATGGCGCAAGGGGTGATGAGTGAAGGAAGAAAGTTGGTACAGCCACACACGTCTTGCAGTGCAGACATTGTTCCACTGTGCTCTTCCCCTGTGCTTTTCACTGTGCTTTCCCACTGTCTCAGTGGTGGTGAAGCCAAGCAAGCATCTCCTCCCATCAGTGAACAGCAAACTCCATCCCCAGGCAAGGCACAGGGCAGACAGGAGGGACGTGGGCTGAACAGGGCTGTACCTGAGAGAGTGGTGAGTGAGGCTGCAGGGAGAGTGTGGAGACAGTCTGAGCAAAGTTAATCTGTGGCTGAGTACAAGGGAAAAAAAAAAAGAAAATTATTGCTTGAAAGCAAACCCATGTAAGTGGCTTAAAGCAGGATAGGCATCTACATGGCAGGAGGTAACACAACCATGTCCTGTGCATTAAAGCTTTAGGAGTCTGGACTCACAAGCCACAGAGGGCTTTTTCCCTTTACCGATGCCCATTTTAACAGTCAAATCATGCTGACAGTCACCTCCTGCACTCCTGTATTTAAGAGCCATTAATCCACTTACCCTACCCAGCCCCCCATCCCCACCCAGGTAATTTAACCCTTGCTGGCACCTCCACCAACCACTTCAATTTCCAGACAGGCTTCCAGTGACTTTTTTCTTCACCACACAAGTTCCTGAACAATACAGCAAGACGCAGACATACTCCAAGGGCAGAGTTAAGGTTGCACAATTATCACATGTAGGAAGTGTCATTTTCCCATTGCATCTGCTGTTTTCCAAACATTTTTGCTCTTTTAGATTATAGCTGTAACGTTTGCTTTGGGAATCTGTGTGGGAACAGGAACTCAGCAGTGCATGTGGGGTCTGGTAAGCAGAGACCTGGCGTGCAATTGCTACCAGACCTGATGACAATGGAGAGTGTGGGGACAAGGTCAGTGGAGAACCTGAGAAGAACAGAAAGGCAGAAAGCACTGAAATTTTGACACAGCAGGAGACTTAGGCATGCTCAACCTCCCATTTTCTGCCACAGGTGTTTCCCTTAGCTCCACTGTGTTGTGTTTAGCAGAGTGACAGCCACCACAGGCATACGGTAAGTTTTTGTGGAAACTGCAGGGAGCTGTGACCCATTTTTAGACAGCAGTTTATCTCCTCAAAAAAGTTTCAGGGTTGCTGTTTTCACAGCAAAAGTTGTTTTCTTTCGAAAACCTACTACATCCTTCATTATCAATTCCCCTGGAAACCTTCCTTCCTCGACAAATAACATCACATTAAAAACTTGGCAAGCCAAGCACAGCATGACTTCATTCAATCCCATACATCCATCAGGAGGTGATCATTCCCAGTTTGTTAAACACCCTTCAAGCCACAGTTTGGGGTCTTTTCCTTCGTGTAGGGTTCTGGAGGAGTGCCATGGCCACTGGTGGGCTGGTCCAGCCAGAGCTTTTGGGATGCTGTGTCCTGCAGGCAGCACTTCCCTGTTGACCTCTCCAGACACCAACACACCAAGACAGGAACCACTGGCAGAAATTAGGGCTGAAAATACAGCAAAACTAAAGGACAAGTGCCTTGGTGGGGGTGTTTCTTTCACACTCTGGTATCAGCACAGTGAGTTATCCTGCCAGCCTCAGAATTCACTGAGGTGGCACAGATAGTGCACCTCTCTGAGCATTTGAGGATTTGTAATGGACTTTGGGCTCTCATGTCCTCACAAGGCAGCCTTGGGCAAGTTATTTAACGCTGCTCCTTAGCTCCAGTCTGGATTTCAAAACTGTAAGGACTGAATTTTCTAGGCTCCCACATGGCACAAGTTTTCAAACCAAACTCATTCCAGCTAAATGATTTGAACTTCCCAGTGCTAAATCCACCTGGTGGGATTCCCACCCTTGCCTCCAGAAGATGCCATTTTGTCATTGATGCCAAATGTGTACTTGCTCAAGAGTACTCTCATCTGTGAGAGGGTCCTGTTAACCAACTTCTTTCCACCCTTCCCTCTCTACGTGGATTTTTAATGACAAAAACCTTGTAAAGAGACACTGGCTGCAGGTGTTTCCAGGGCACAAGACACAGTGGGGAAGGCAGGTTCACAGCAAAGGACCTTTTGGGCCAACCTGGCAGCCACAGCCTATGCTGGGAAGTCCAGAGAAAATCACTTTGGTACATCCTTCATATCAGAACAAAGATATTGGGACGAGACAGAGCTTCTTTCCCCTTCTGCAGCTCAGCATTCCCCTCACCCCAATGGCATCGCAGCTACTCTGCTTCTCTGCTTCAGCCCTGAAAACAGGCAACAGTCCAAACCCACAGTGTGACACTCCATGCTCCTCCCCAGAGCAGCTGCCCAGAGATGCTCCAAGATTCGCTCCCGAGATAAACACCCTATTAACAGCTTCTTCAGCACAGTGAGACCTCCAGAACCTGGGGTGCCAGGAGAGCAGGGGTAATTCCCTGCACCTGCACCATCAGTATAAAAGGATTTAAAAATAAATGGGGATGCTGCACCCAGCCAAAGTCACTATTTGTGCATAAGGTTCAATGCCAAATATAAATATTAACTTGAGCTTCTCAGCCCCCTTGGTCACTGTGGTAAATACACATTTTTGTAATTTTGCATCAGACGTGTAACTTCTCAGAAGTGACTGCTGCCATGAACAGCCCAAAGTCTAACCACTAGTAAATGACTTTTCTGTGGATTAAAAAGGAATTTGTTATATGGGAGTTGGAATCAGGCTCAGGACACAGATCTCTCTATTAGTTTAATCAGACCTAAAGGGATCAGAAGTGATGCTGCCGCTCTCCGGGGCAAGGAAGTTGTGTATCACCACACAATTAGCACCTTTTAGTAGAAGTGGGTAGAAAGGGAAATTAGCAATTGAGGGTAGAAATGGGGAACCAGCTACACAAGAGCGCCTTAACAGCCAGCATTCATTTCACTGTGTCCTCCTGAAGAGGGTTAAACGTGTTTAGCCTCCACAGGTTTCCAGCATGAGGAGAAACTGTCCAGAGGTGGAAGAAAAAAAGGCTGTGTGAAAGCCGGCAGACTTCACACAAAGCAGCATAACGTTTGCCATACATAAGAGCATCCTTGGCAAGGCAGACAGGAGCCTATGATCAGAAGCCTGGAAGTGTTCACCACAAAATAAAATACCAAACCAGAAAACAAGCATTGCCCAGAGGCACCGGTGGCCAGCAAACTGCACCCTCTCCTGCTTTCAAAGCACAGCGTTAACTACCATTGGCTTCGGATGCTGATGCCAGAGAGAAGTCAGGAGGAAACTGCTCTTGGAAATCTCACTTAGCACTTGACTACATCTTTGAATACGTGGCCCAGGCTGGGTTCATAGGCTTTTTGGGAAAAGCGTTGTGCTAGGGATTGTGTAAACACAGAGCTGGCTGATGGATGGTCCTCATGCAACACAGAGATGTGTGCATGCTCCAGCAAAACTTATTTGTTCCATTTTCCAGACTTAAAGAATGAGTTGGATGCAAGGTCAGATGGGATATTTTTAGGTGTGCTGGGAGCACAAGCATAGCAAAGTGGGCAAGGGATGAAACAAAAAGGAGCTGGAGAGATAGTTGGTAGAGGTCCTGATAAAACTGCTTGGGGAGGAACATAACTTGGTATTTCCTTTAATGACTTCATTAGGAAAAGGTGGTATTGTGCTTATAACCTGAAGATGAGAAGCAGAATGCCACACTGGAAGAAGAGAGCAACTTTGAGAGAGCAAAATGGAAATGGGGTGAAATATGCTGTTCCTGACTTTGAGAGCTGGCTGCTTGTAACCAGCCTTTCTCACCTGGAGCAGAAGCTCATTGGGGTGGCATGCAGGAGGGAGGAGACCTGTCTCAGGTGTTTGAGTGCCACTGCTGTGACTTATCTCCTGGAAAGGCCAATGTCAAGCAGGGGTGTCAGAAGTATCAATGAATAAAGACAGGGAAGTATTTAACACCACTGAACTCTGCACAGGCAAGATCTTGTTGGAATTCTTCAGACAATTCTCCAATTGAAGATAATACATTCAAGCAGGGACAAGCATGGAGAAGAGTTTCTAGGATGGTTGGGGGAATGGAAAACTTACATAATGAAAGGAGTCTCTACAAACTCAACTTGCTCAGCCTGAGAAAACAAAGGAGGAGATATGACTACTGTAAAATACACTGGAGATGGAGGCAGCACATTGCAGCAATGAAAGAGCTCTTAGACAAGAAAGAAGAGCGCAGCTGATCCATGTTGGACACGTGGGATGGAAACTAGACATCTGTTTCTGACCTTCAGAGGAGCGTGGAACAGAAACAGCTTTGCAGTGGGAGGAGCAGAAGCACTCAGTGTAAAGATGGACCTTGATCACTCACAGGAGGAATCACCCGGTGGAGCAGCTCACAGTCCCTCTGCCCCTGTGATCCCGCTGAGGTCAGACCCCGATGCTGTCACCAGAGTTCTGTCTCTCCCTTCTCACCCACCCACACCAAAGAATCTCGGCTTGTTCCCAGCCAGCAGATTTCAGTAGATGTTCTCTCAAGGGAAGGGAAGATGTACAGGGAGAAGAAAACTCTTCATCCAGCTTTTGTGCCTAGAAATGGATTTCTCAAACATCCTGGGATCTCTGATTTGCTTCTAAATTTGGTTTGTGGGTTTTTTCCTCCCTGAAAACTTAAAACTTCCTGTATTCAGCAAAATAAGGGTATTTTTAAAGTTTTCTTTCCTTTTTTTAACCTATTTTTAGATAGTCTTTCATGGTTTCTTTGGAAAAAAGTTGTAGAACTGAATTAGCAAGTGATCAAATGCCGACTATCAGGAACTTCAAACAGCAAGCCAAAAACTTTCTATCAGAAACAGCCTGCTGAAGAGCAACGTAGGAGAAAAAGGATCTGAAAGATGAGGAGCAATATGCAAGCAACAGCCAGTGCCAGGAATCTCCAGGGTCTGTAAACCCTTAAAATGCCAGTTAGACTGGAGTGAAAAACAGCCTGAAAGGTAGAGAGGCATAAAACACTCTGCATGCAACTGCGTTAAATGTAAAACTTGGCTGAGTAGTAAAGAAAGCCAACAAAAACTAGAGGCTCTAGCTAAGCATCCTGCATGCTGTACTATACAGATAGCAAAGGCCGTGCAATTTAAATCTGTAATCCCTTCCCAAGCAAAGAGGCTTTTGCAACAGTGCAATCTGGATGTCACCAGCATATGAATAGGCATCTTGGGACTGATCTGGAGAGCAGAGGTCAAAGTTTAGTGATGTATGTACTTGTCTCCCTAATGGGTCTTATTGATTATTATCCATAAAAACAAGCAACATCTCCAAATCTGCCTCCCCCTTTAGGCTAGATGCTGGCAACCAGGAAAAAGCACCTTGATCTCCCAGGTCCACGCTGTTTGTAGAACACTGAAGCCCGTGATAAGGAAACACACAAAGTTGCTGGACAGACTGGTGAAACCCAGCAAGTGGAAAATGGTCAGTAGGTCTGTGTAACATCTGCATAGCAATGATACATGGGAGCACAGTGACAAAAAATAACTCCTGATAAAAAGATTTAAAATATTAGGATAACATGAGTGAGGGAAGAGGAAGTCAACATTGCAATTCGATCTGCTAAGTGAATTATGCGTTTTGGAAGGGGCTGAAAAGCCCCAGTACAGGTAAAGTTAAAGTCACACTTGTCCAACCACGGGTATTCCAGCGAGGCATTTAAATACTGCAGTGAAATTGTCTTGTCTGTGATACAGAATGATGGCAATCCATTGCTATCTCACAACACAAACACCATTTTGCTGGAGCATCTTCAACAGGAGAGCAAAAATGGGAAAAGCACAGGAGGATGGGACCAAAAGTACCAATGGTGTGTATTCCTACCTCAGTGAGCACTGTGGTGGCAGCCAGCCAGCACGGTGGTGTGAGCAAAGCCAGCTCAGGTAGGGCACTGGGAACGCCCTCGGGTGGAGACTAAGCTGATAAATAAGCGAGGTAAGGGTGATTATCAGACCTCCTCAAACTTCCTGAGTTTGCAAGGTAGAGCCAGAGAAAGCAGGCTCACTCTGGAGACTTTGGTACTCCTGCTTCTAGGTGCTGCCAGAAACTGGAAGTGGAGAAAAAACCCCAATCAGCTGCAGCCATCCTATTTAGGGCCAAGTTCAGGAACCAGCTCAGGCAGCAGAGAGCTCTTGGCTCTCTATGGAGATATTTGTCCACCTCCATAAGCAAACACAAGGTCACTAAGGCTGGTCCTGCTGATGTGCAGCCTGAGATCTGGCTGTCTGCTCTGGCCACCCTCATCCTCACCCCTCTCCCAGCTTGCAGGCTGGAAAGGGGCAGAGGAGTTTGGCAGAGGAGTTTGGCTGGGCTCCCTGGACAGCAGCAGCCTTTTCCCACCAGTGACTTGTGCTCCTGGCTCTGTGGGATGTGCAGTTTGCTAGCAGGGGTTGCATAAACCTGGTTTTCTACCTGCACAGCCCGAGTTTGGAAACAATGGGTCTGCACACCTGAAAAAGCAGAGAAGCTGGGAGTATAAAGCAAAGTATAGACTGTCATCGATAGTGAGGCCATAGCATGAACCAGAGCAGCAGTAGCTGTGTTACTCCAGCGGAACTGTAACAACATGATCCCAGCCCCTGTCAGGAATGTTGTTGTTCAATACACATCTAAGTCACACAGCAGAAACAAACCTGCTGCACGCTCAATTTTCTCCCTGGTACAGTGATCTGCCTGCTCTGGGGCGTGTGAAGGCACCAGCTCCAGGCAGCCAGAGATGCTGGGCTCTGTGCAGCTGGCGTTGGGATCACTGGTACCTAGGGGAGTGCAGCTACCCAGGACTCACCAAAACAACAACAACAAAGCTTCTTTTCTCATAGAGTACATCGTCTGATTTCCCTTCCTCCCATTCTCTTAACAGATGTCAGAAAAAAGCATGAATGGCTGCAGCTCTGTGCTCAACTCACAGTTTTCACACTTGCTGCAGAGCTGGCCTTCTGCTTCTGAACCCAGTTCTGGAAGGTGTTGCTTTTTCAAAAGAAGAATAGAGAGAAAGGGGGAAAAAAAACTTTAAACACCTAATAGTAAACCCCTTCAAAAGAAAACTTGCTTCAAGCCAAAAAACATTCACCAAGTTTCAACTAAATGTGGATTTTCACGACTCTGTAATAAACACCTCAATATGGGGGTTTCAAAATGAGAATGCTGAGACAACTTTGTTCCAAGCAGCTCAAAATATATATATATAATACATAACTTGTTTTTTTAAAAGAAAAATCCAGCTACCCCAAGGAGACATTTTGTGGTATTTCAGTTACATATACATATAGAAAAAATCCCAACCAAACACGGAAAAAACAAAATGAAAAGCTGTGGGTTTGTGGGTTGCCCATCATTCCAGTCAGGCAGGAGCAGGACTCTCCCCAGAACCAGATCATAGATCTGGATGCTGTTGCAGCAGATTAACCTGAGAGCACTACAGGAAGGAGGCATTTCCAGGTGAGAGAAGGGTCCACTGCAGAAATGCTCTTGCAGAACCTACCTGGCCCTTTTACCTCATCCAGACTCCAGCCAGGGTTCCCATGGTCTCTGTGCCTCTGAGCCCAACCAGAGTGGTGCTCCAGGTTGTACCCACTATGGCTGTAGGTGTCACAGGGGATCCAGCAGAGCTCTCCAGTGACAGGTAGGGATGGAGTGAACCACCAAACATTCCTGCGGATGGAAGAGTCTCAGATCCTGGCCACTCAGATGTTGAAGGGCTTTTCCTTGTGCATAAGGTGGGATCCCAGGGAAGCAGAGCTCTGAGTGGGAGGGGTGAGCACATCCATCTCTTCTCAGGGCCAAGCCTGGCTGCTTTGCAGACAGACGTTGATTTGTTTTGGAATGTACAAAAATGCCTTTAAATCCAATTTAGGCATTAAAGGGAAAAAAACCCACAAGTGCCGTATGGCAGCTTTGCAGGCCTGAAGGCACCTGCAGCTCGTGGAGGGACAGAGGTGATCCAAACCAGCACCATGGGGCTGCCAGCCACAGCATCCCTGCAGAGATGAGCAGGGGGACTCTGCTGCCAGGGGACCAGGGGCCTTAGGCTGGTTTTAGTTCTTGCCAGCTCCCTCCTGCTGTCACACAGAGGATGGATTGGGAAAGCTGCAGCGGGAGCACAATCCTCATTTCTGCAGGGAAGAGACTGTAGTTAGGACTGCAGCCATGAGTTAGCTAAACTTGTCCAAATAAAGGGGGGGAAAAGCTACTTATGTTGTTTCCCCAGCCTCAGAGCAATAGACTTCCCTAGGATCAATTCATAACAGGTTGTTGTGTTCAGAGCTAAAATTAATCTTACATCAGGAGAATGAATTAAAACAATGAAGAGCTTCCTGCATTCATTGCTAAAAAAATTAATCTTCTGAGAGCTTCCTTTTCTACTTTCCAACTGGCCACCTTGCTTTCATTCAAGGGAAGCCTGAGTAAAAAATGTAAAACTGCTTCCAGGTGGTTTTGGTTAAAGCAAACAAAGAGCTGTGAATTGTGTCAGAGCCTGGTTTCAAGGCATGGCAGAAGGTGGAGGGTTAGCCAGAAAGAGAGAACCACCACTGCTGGGATACAGCCACTGGCCTAATTAGGTGGAATAGCTATTAGTGATTCCACCTAATTAGATAATTAGATTAATTATCTAATTAACTGAGATTGTTGTTAGACAAAGGCAGGTATAGCTTCAGAGGTGATAAGGAAGACATCAGGGCAAGGTTACTCTGATTTATATTGATTTCTTTAACAGTTCAAGAACTCCCCTGGTTCCCACATTTATTTACCCAAGTCTCGCTCCTCTAGGGTTGTTTTAAAGTGATTAAAGCAAGGAAGGGGGAGGATGTTCTTTTTAAAACAGAGAGAAAGAAAAAAAGGATATTTCACTGCAAGTTTCCCCCATACCACTGAAAATCTGGGATTTGGCAGAGCAGAGAAACCAAACAGGGGAATGAGAACTACCTGTGCTCCCCTTACTTCTTGCGCTGGGATCTCGCTGTGCATCCTCCCCACAGACCTTTTTGGCTACACAGCGTGTTTGTCTTCGGGGAGAGAGACAACATGTGAGCTAATGATGCACCAACACGGAGCGGGAGCTGCGCCTGGCAGCTTTTCCTCCCTCCACCGCTCGCTCTGCGCTGGCAGTGCTGGTGGGAACCCCCAGCCAATTAAGGAGGGCTCGTGGCGTAAAAGGAGCATTAGAACAGGCTGCTCCAGAGACACGGCAGCCCGGGGTACCCAAGGGCCAGCACGAGGCAGGTTTGCAAGTTTAATAAGCCAAGGCCTCCTCGCTCAGGCGTGAAGATAATGTTATGCCAGGCAGGCCCGGGTGGAGGAGGCAGAGCTGGAGCCGCCGGCTTCCACAGTTTCAGCCACCTGCTTTGAATTTCGCCGCCACGGACTCAGGCCCAAATTTTAGGAGGCACGGGAGGGCACACAACTGAATCCACCCTGTCCTTCCTGTCCTACATCTATTGTTAGATGCATCAAGGAATTTGACCCACTTTGGGAGTTTCTGGTGGTTTTTCACATTCCATTTGTCCTTTCTGACTAACATTTTGCACTCGTGTGTCACAGCCCTGGCTCTGCTCCCTGTGGTGGATGCTCAGATTGCTGGAAAAAGATCCAGCTGCTGTATCCCACTGTGTTTAGAGCTTCTAAGCTCTGAGTGGATCCAGAACACTAACCACACTGGGTTTTAGGCATCCTCCTTTCTCGCTGAGCTCCCCTCCTTCAGCTGGCTGCTTGAAGTCAGACCTTACAGGCTTTGCACTCTTGCTCACACCAAAAACACAAGCTTTGCACACTGTGACATAATCCTTGCAGAGGCCCATAACAAATGCAATCCCAGGTGGGCTTTCCCCTGGGTTTTGGAGCTGGGCTGGTCCCTGCTCATGCTGCAGGGCACAACAGCATTCAGTGATCTGGTAAGTAGGATGTCCTCAGCACAAGGGCACTTTGGCTCAGCTCCCTGCAGGAATCCTCAAAAACCAGCTGTATGGCAGAATAAAATGGTTTGCACACCTTGTCAGGACCTCAGAGGTGACTTATGGTTTATCTCCCCTGCCTCTGGTTGATCTTGCAGATACACCTCCCCATCCCTTTCCCTGACTTCTGGTGCACACCTCTGAGGCACCTCTTTTGTATGCCCTCCTATCACTTGACTTCTTCATTCAGCCTTAATACCTGTGTATAATAATAGCTTAATAACTTTATAATAGCTTCAGCCTGTCTCCTGGGAGGTACAGAAATAAGCCTGTCTTTCCTAGTTGCAGGCACTACATTAACAGATCCATTCTTGGTCACACCAGGACCATTAGAACTCTCAGTGCCCATTGCCTTGGCATCCTTTTTGGCAGGATGCTCTTCCAGGCCACAGCAGCATCCCATGGGAAAGCTGCAGGGTGTCACTGCCACAGCAGTGCTTTGGGTATCCCATGGGGCTGGGCAGGCTGTACCCTGCCAGGTGTGGTATGTGGGGTTCCCACTCTCTCTTCCTGCACCCTGAAAAGCCACAGAGACCACAGCCACGATCTGAGGCAGAACCTGCTGTTTCCTGACCAAACAGCCACATCTCCATGGGAGCTAAAGGGTTGCAAACACAGACCAGCCACATCCCTGTGAGCACTCGGCCATCTGGTAAGAGTATTGGAGCAAGGGACTTTCAAAGCCAACAGACACTTATTTTGCAGAGTTTTTCCACTGTAGAGAAAATCACAAAATTTTTCTATTTTGTTGTGTCATAATCCTGGTAGCTAAGAGAGATTTTTATCAGTCTCAGCAAACTCTGAAACCCATTACAGACCTTGGGGAAGGAGCACTCTTCAGCCAGCCCTGGGATATGCTGCTCAGGGAAAAGACAGGTCCCCAGGAATCCTGGAGGGTCATGTCCCTTCTGGAAAAACTTTCCCCAGTGGTTTGGGTCTCCTTCTGTCATCACTGTGCCAAGGCTGTCCCCCATTATCCAGCAGGACAGAGGGAGACCACAGGCTGAGAGAAATTAATTTAAAGCACATTTTCAAACCCTATCGCAAAATCTGGCTGTTCTGCTACTGTTTTCACCCAGTTCAACAAGTTGCAGGAACCAGGCTGCAAGAAATCAGGCAATAAAGCTGGAGGCTGATCATCCACAGAACCCAGCAGCATTAATGTGCTGATCACATTTGGAGCTGAAGGGCCCAGGTGGGCAGTAATTTCATTTTTGGGGGCTTGGAAATGGACCAGCACTTCTCACTGGCATCCCCAGAGCTCACACCCCCAGAGGACAGTAAATCAGGGAACGGTGCACAGGCAGAGCATTGACACTGCTCAGCATAAATATCAATTTTCACACTGTGGTCAGGTTCTGTAAGTGTGGGGAATTGGTGTGGCAACAGGATTTTAACGAGGTCTGGCTGCGATTAATCCCTTTCTAGGCAGTTCCTCTAAAGGCTCCATTCCTTGCTCGGGAATTACGAGGCTGAAGTGACCTGTAAGGGACCACAGTGAAACCATCCACAGGATGGAAAACAAAGGTACTCGCTGCAAATTATTAAAACAGCACAAAAACATGGAACTCAACCAAAATAGAAGGTACATTGGAGTGAGTAAGGAGTATCATATTGCAATTAATGCAGTGCAGGACACGAGAGCAAGACAGAGCCTGCCTATGAAAAAACACTCCAGTACTGGACCAAACCTGTGGCCAAGCCTGGCAAGGGTGCTGGGGGACACCCATGCCGGGCTGGGGCAGATAGGAAGCAGCAGCAGCCCCGACAGGCTGAGATAAAGCAGTACTGTGCAAATAAACTGAAATCACTCACTGGCGTTCCGGCCCTTACATCATCCACCCTCCCGCTTTTACCCCCGCGGCAGAGAAGATTCCCTGCCCAGAAGGCAGCCTGGCTGCGCCGGGAAAAGGGAGAGCGAGTTCGCTTTGCAGGGCAAGCAAACGCCTTCCTGCAGCCGATCTCCATCGCTCTTTATCTGCCCGCAGCTGCTCGCAATCTGGCCCCGCAGATAAGGAAGGCAGCGCTCCCTCCGCATCCTGCCCGTTCCCGCAGCCGGGGAGCGCTGGCAGCGCCGCTGGCAGCAGCTCCACGGCCTCGCTGGAAGGTGCCAGCTGTCCTGGGGATGGCAGGCATGGCACAGCAGGCTCCCACCTACACCCCTCCTGTGCTTCTGGAGGGTGCTGAGGGCAGGGGCTGGTCTGGATCCCTTCCAGACCCGTCCCTCCTCTCCATCCTTTGTGCCATCCCCCTTCCCAGCTGTAGTAGAAACTCGGTGCCGCCTTTCTTCCAGCCCTGTCGAGTGCTTCCACTGCAAAAGGGCCAAACTCATCCCAGGTGTCCACACAGAGGCTTAACTGGAGGGACGCTTGGGATGGATTTAGCCCATTACACAGCGTGTTAATCATATTACTGCAGAAATCTGACGCAGTTCCCAAAGCACAAGCTGATGAATCCTCCTGGAGCCCAACAGGCCTCAGAGCCTCGTTCCAGCATGCCAGAGGTTCTTTTATTCATTAATCATATTTGCTTAATAACCTTGTATCTCTCCAGCGGAGGGAACTGCCAGGCTCACATAAGGTAATTGTGGGATGGCTCTTCTGGAGAGCTGGAAGTACTGGCATTTTCAGCTGGTGTGTGTGGCACAGCCCTGGAGTAATTTCCCTCATCCTCAACCCTAAGAGCCTGGGGAGGGATGTGAAGCCCTGCAGATGCTTCATACCCTTCTGTCAGTGCTCTCTCAGTCTGGCAGCAAAGTTTACGACAGCAAATTTATGATGTTCTGGGTTTGAGCTGCCTCTTGATTGACAGGCCCCCGCCAAGCAGCAGCAGCACGTTTAGTGCAGGTAATTACTGATGATGTCAAGGAAAAAATTGCAGAGAAGATCCTGTTCGCAGCCTGTTAATTGTAACTGTTCCTCTCGCTAAAAGTTTTGATAGGTGTAATCCATCAAATATGCTTTATGCAACTTTGCAGTGCTTGACTAAAGGCCGATTTTATTGCTTTAGCAATCAGTGGGGGCTGCACTGTTGGAAGAAGAAGATCCCATTGGTGTTTCCCCATCTCCTGTATCATCACTAGGTGGAAGAGAGGAAGATGCTGATTCCAGAGCCTGTTTCTCTCTGCTGCTCACTCGCTCCATGAGGTGTCTGCTGCTCCTGTCATCCCAGGAGCATTTTTTAGCTCTTGTAGTCTATTAAAGCCTGAGATTAGTGCTCGTGTTGTTCCAGCATGGGGTCTCGCTTTGTAGCTGAGGTTCAGGAACTGCCCTTTTATTAGGCTTGCTGAGAATCAAGCTTTTTAAATATCCTGTGATTATATCACGGGAAATCTTTAACTGGCACATTTTCCAAAGTCTGTGCTGTTTGTATGTGGTTTGTTTATCAATTATCCCAGGGTTCTCCATCCCTCAACACACTAGTTTTTATACAACATTTCCTGGGTGTTAGTACCAGAACAAGACAGAGTAACACTCCACTACAATCCCCAATCTCTGACTCATTTTTTCCCCACTGTTGTTCAGGGAAAAGGATTCCCAGCTGGCAAATTCTGGGGCTGGAGCATGAAAGGAGTGATATATTTGATTGCTCATTACTGTTCAGTGTTGTTCACCTCACCCACAGCTCAGTTGCACCCCAGCAGATGATGCACCATCCCTCAAAGGGCCAGAGGCTCCTAGGGAACAGGCAGTGCCCGTGTGGCAGCTGCTGCTTCCTCCTCTTCCTCCTCCCAGATGAGGAGCAGTTTCACATCAGCACTCTCATGGATGCAGGTAGACTACAGCCTGGACCAGCTTTAAATCAAGCCCAGGTGAGCCCTTTCCTTCTTCTGAAGGGGATAAATCCCCTTCAAATCCCCCCAGACCTTGGAGGTGTTGGGGAAGGCCCTCAGCCTGGCAAGGCGCAGCTTTTACCTGGCGCTCACTGTGCTGCCAGCGCTGCAGCTGCTCCTGAATCCCTCCCATGAAGGACTGCCTTCATCCCCAGTTTACAGCTGGAAAAATGCAAGAGGACAGGCACCCAGGGACACCCGGGCAGCACACGTGAGGGGTGCTGCTCGGGGCACAGCACAACCCTCCCCTGCTCCTCCTCCTTGGCTCATCCCGCTCCAACGCGGAGCAGAGTGACGCTGACGGAGTACGACGGGAATGTCAATGCTCTTCCCATCAACAGCACGGGGAAAACAGGGAAAGCATATGTGTTTGGAGCTGTGTCACTCTTCTTCCTGAAATGCAGCACCCCGGTCCCCGTTCTGCAAACAGAAAATCAGGGACCTGCTGGCACGTACGTATGGTGGGAAAGAACTTGGAAAAATCAATTTAAATGCTTTTAAAAAGTGAAAGGAAAGCCAACACCCTCCCAAGACAAGGAGACTAAAAAGCATTTCAGCTACTGGGAACAGCCACAAATACAGGCTGGTTCTGGCAGAGTTGTGATATTGTTTAATAACATTGCTGGGAAGCTGATTGCGTGATTTAAAAGCAACCTTAATAAGAAGTAACTATGAAAATGTTAGTTTTGTAGTTACAGGGTTAGGAGAAAGCAGACCAGTCTATGCTGTATGTTAATGGCTGAATCAATGTATGAGAGCAGGAATCTGCACTTGGTCTCACTGTATAAACCTGCTCGATATTTCAGCAGCGAGATATTTTTGCCTTGGTTCTCAGAGAGAAAAATACACTCATTTATTTCCCTGAAATACCATATTATGATGGATGCAACTGCCAAGTTATAGCTAATGGATGTTACATGATGGAAAACATCATTATTTAGGTGTGGGAAATTGTTCTTTAGGAATCTGGTGTCTGTAGCAAACCTGTACTCCTTGAACCTCAATTCCACAATGCATTTCAGATGTGGATTTTAAGTGACTGTTTCTAATTAGTGTATCACAGAGCCCTGTCAAAATACCTTTTGGTGAATGGCAATAACGTGTGCACAGGATTTTAAATCATGTCTAGAGAGCAGCTGTGGAAGTCGCTGCTTGGCTGAGCAGCAAGAGCACAAACGTGGTGACCATCCCCAGCACTCGTGGGTGATGCTGCTCCTGTGGCACTCGTCCCCCCCCACGTCCTCTTACAGGGAAGGTGCCTGGGGACACGACAGCTGGCAGTGCAGATCAGGCTGGTATCATGACATCTGCAAGATGCTTCTTGCAAGAGCTCCCGAGGGCCCTGCAGCTCCTGTCTCCCTCCCACAGCACGGGTACCCAAGGGCCACGCTGTGGGGGTGAGATGCCTGGCACTGCTAAGAGACATTCCCAGCTGCACTGGGAAATTGGGAGCTCCCCAGTGGCACATGGCACAGGAGGAAGGCGTTTTTCTACAATTTCCCACAGGAAAATGAAAAGGAGCCATCAAGGAATGTGAGTGCAAGCATTGCAGCTGCTGCGGGGAAAATTCATCCCTGGTTTGGGATTTCCCCTTGCTGCCCGGGGTGATGGAGTCAGCGTGGTGTAACACCTGAGGAGAGCTGCTCTCTGCCCTCTGGGGCTCCAGAACCAGCCTGTGCTGAGCTTTCTTGGGCCATTTATTCACAGCCCAGCACTGACTCACTGCAATGTCCCATCACAATGCCCAGCCCAAGGGTCACAGATCACAGATCAGTGGGCCCAGCAGCCCCAGCCCAAACACTCTCACTCACAATTTTGACACCATTTCCTCACAGCAGAGGAGAAACCCCTCTCTGCTCCCCGGCAAGGGCACTCATATAAACATTTGCAGCTGGCTCCCATCAGCTGCACAGAGGTGAATGCTTCAGGTGTTTGATAAATGCTCCTTGCTTCCTATTAATGCTTCTGCTGTGTGTCAAAGGAGGCATTAAACCTGCCTCTGCAGCCCCAGCAGGGGCACTGCTGATGGTTTCTGCTGTGCTGGAATAACACGCTTTGCTACTTCAGTGCTCGTTTGTGCTCCTGGGGCTGCTCAGGCAACTCCCACTGAACCCAGGCTGTTCAAGGGATGGGGTTCTGAGCACTCCTGTGAGTGCCAGCATCCCAAGGCTGGGTGCTTTGGGATGCTGCCAGATCATCCCTCTGTTCAGACAGGAGGGAGACTCCAGCTGAGTGATGTGGGCTGAGCCTTTCTGGTCACTCAGCTTTGGCTGGCACCAGAGGAACCACCAGGCCTGGTTCTTACCACCTCTGCTAGCATTGAAAAGGCAGTGTCTCTCTCGTTAGCTGATTGAGAAATTAATGCTAATCACCTTGCACCAAGCCCCCATCTCCAGCAGTTTTCTGACTGTCTTGTGTACAGTTCTCTTCTGCTTCTTCAAGTTGCCCCAAAAAGCCTGGTCCTCGTGGAGCCTCAATGACCACAGCACAAAAGAATGAAACAGCAATATATATATATATTTTTTAATCCAAATTTTAGCTCATTTCTAGCACCCACTATAGTTTTAAGCAGTTGGCAAAGTCCTGACTGTCAGAGGAAAATTCACCATGCTGGATCCAGCAGCCTGAGAGGGGAGGCTGCTGCTGCTGTGTGCCCTCAGCACACGCACAGCACAGAGCACATGGATGGAGAGATGCACTGATGCACAGGGCTGGCCACACGCAGCACAGACAGCACTCACACCAGCGGGGCCAGCACCCAGGGCCTCATCCTGCTCCCCTTTCTGGCTGGACAGGGTGGAATTCCACTGCTGGCAAGGTGGCCCATGGGCCCCTTCACCTGCACAAACCTTGCCAGTGAAGCTATCATGATGGGAGCCAGCAGAAACACAGACCCACAGAATGGTTTGGATTGGAAGGGACCTTAAAAATCCTCCAGTTCCAAGCCTGTGCCATGGGCAGGGACACCTTCCAGCAGCCCAGCAATGAGAAGGCTCAGCTGGCTCAGGAGCCATCACGCAGCCCCTCGAGTTATCCTCATTAGAGCTGGTACCTGTTGCAGAGCCAGGCTGGAGGGAATTGCATTAGGCTGTTTATGGATGAGAGCAGAGCTGCAGGGAGGAGGAGAAGAAGGAGGGGGAGGAGGGGGAGAGCTGTGCCGCAGCCACCGCCGCTTGCCGAGCAGGCAGAGCCATCCCGAGGGACAGCTGGGGAGCCACAGCCTCCTCCCAGGGGTGCAGCACCCACATGGAGCCAGCCCTGCCAGCAGCCCTGGTGTGGGGGTCCCTGCCCCAAGGGGATGGGGACACCCTCTCCAGCAGGCCCACGGGTCAGAGCATTGTTCTGGCCACGCTGCTCTCCAGCCGGCACAGAGGGCTTGCAGCTGCTGGGGGTTTTGTTCAGCTTTTTCTTCTTTCTCTTTCATGGCCGGGAGCTTATTGTGCATTTCCAACAGCAACCGAGTGACCCAGGTGATAATTCAGCTGCCACTGGGCCTGGCACCTGCACAACTTGGACACGTTTCAGACACCTGGTATGGTGCTAGGAGGGAGGGAGACAAAGGGATCGATACCCTCTGCCCCAAAGGCAAACAAATGGCATCGATCAGCGCCAGCGGCCACGGGGACGCGCAGGAATTATCTGGGATCCACCGGCTCTCACAGAGACAAACTCCTCCACGTGTTCCTCTCCACTGGGAAGTGCTTTCATCACCCTGTGCCTCCTCCCCCGAGCAGTGCTGGGGGGTGAGTCCCCATCTGCTCCCTCTCTCAGATGTCCCAAACCCTCCAGGAGCATACACAGGGCCAAGAGGCCCCAGAAACCTGCCAGCCCCCCTGGGATGGCTCCTCAGAGACAAACATTGAGTAGAAGATGGGGAGTTTGCTGCAAATAGCAGCAATGCAGTTAGAGGGTTTGGAGACAGATGTGCAGAGAGAGAAGCAATCCACGCCTGTAGCTGCCAACGCCTCCTGTCAGCTCCAAGGCATCTCTGTGTGAAGCAGCTGAGTGGCTCTGGGGGTACACACAGCTCCCAGAGCATGGTCCAGGACCACAGGCTGGCTTCTATTCCCTGGAAAAGGGTCCTGGTCCGGGGTCTTTCCACCACATTCTCCTCCCGGGGTTCAGCTCAGCCTCAAGCTCCCCCCTCAGTCCTCCCCTTCCCTGTGGTCCCTCCCGGCATTTCCTGCAATTCATGACTCCAGGCTCGATGGAGGTCAGGAGTTAACACTTTTCTCTAAACTAGTCCCTCTGAACTGAATTCCCCTCTAAATTTTGGAGGTGCTGATGTTCCCCTGGCAGGGCATGGTGGGACCTCCCAGCCAGGCAATGAGCAAAACTCCCCAAATCCTGTCTCAGTGCTGGCCTGTAAAGGGTCACAGCCCCCTGAGAGGGGTCACTGCTTTGTGGCACAGAACCCCATCCTCACCAGTGCACTGGCAGCCTGCTGCTGCCCTTGGTTTGTCCCAGGGGCTTTCCCCCAGAGCTGCTGTGCTCCTGCTGCCTTTTCCTCTCCTCTCCCTTCACCCTTGCACTGCTCTTCTCGCTGCCCAGCTTGATACTCAGCCAGCGAGGACATAAGCCACTGATAAAAGGCTTTTATTTATTATTCAGCCATCTCCAGGGTTTCAGTGCCACAATGCATTACCCTACTTCCCATATCCATTATTTATTTCCTGGTTCAACACAGGTAAAGCTAAAGTGAATGTGAAAGATGTTTGAAGCCTATACACAAAAGATTAATCCAGCCCAGCTTCCCCAAGCTGAAATCCCTTCTCTGCTCAAAACTCGGACTAAAGATGAAATCCTGCTCCTGCTGAAGTCAAAGAGAGTTTTTAATAATGGATTTCAAGGGCTCAAAGCTTTCACAGATATCTGAAGGAGGAGTGGTCCTGGATGCAGGCTTTTCCTCCCAGGCAGCTCAAAGTGGGTCTGCCCCACCAGCCCTGATTTAGGGCAGGGCTGCCCTCACCATCTCCCACACAAATGGTTCTGAGCTCCCAGTGCTGTGAGACCAAAACATCTTAGGATCTTGCTACTTCTTTCCTTTGTTTTTTCTTTTCCTTTTCCTTTTTTTTTTTTTTTTTTTTTTTTTTTTGGTTTTGGCATTGAGAATTCGAAGGGAAGCAAATTCAGGAAGCGGAGATGTTCCCGAGCCCTTGGGTCACAGCCTTACTGCCATCTGCAAAGGAAGCAATCGAATTTCACCTCAACCCCCCTGAAGCCCAGGGGCCATCCCTGCAGGATGCTGCCCTGCTCTCTCCTCCCCGGGCTGCCCAGGGCTGGAACCTGCTCTGGGCACCAGTGCTGAGCTCCTCTGGACAGCATTTCTTCAGAGAACAACAGGATTTCTTTGGATAAACTGTGTCTCCAGGAAGGAGGGGGAGGAATTTTATCTTCCACACCTCAGTCCCAAGAGGAGAGTGAGGAAAGATCAGCTGAGATTATTCAGGCATTTATATACTGAAGAAAGCCAGCACTCCAAGAAAAGGAAAAAAACATCCTAAAAAAGGCAGGGAAAATCCAAAAAAGGAAATGTTCCTTTTATTATTATTACTAATATTATTATTAATAATAATAATAATACTTCTGCAAAGGATGGAGGAAGTCAGAGCAACACAGCCCTCAGAAATGTGCTTTGCCATCCCTGGACCTACACAGTGGGACCTGGAGAGGAACTCCTCAGCACAGGGACACTCTGGCTTCCCTCCTTGCCTTCTGCCACCCCTTCCCTGTCCCAGCAGGTCTGTGCAGCCGGGGCTCCCTGGCAATGTCCCTGCCAGGCTGGGCTGCAGGGACCCCTCATCTCCATGTCAACCCCCTGCCTCACCCTGTCCCTGCCTCCTTGCTCCAGGACTGGCTTTACAATTCAGATTTCAGCTTTCCAGCCCAGGTTCCAGCCGTGCCCAGCGGCTGCAGGGTGTGGGAGATGTCCCACAGCTGCTCCCTCTGGGCATCAGCATCCCGGGACCCTCCAGTTCATCCCACTGGCACCAGAGAGCAAGGACACGGTGCTCAGCGCCAGGACCAGCCTCCAGCTCCCAAAATCCGTGTTCCCCTCGGTGCCCCTGCCCTGCTCACCCAGGGCTTGCTGGAGAAGGGTGGCAGAAGATGGAGACCTGCTGGGCACCCCCGTTCTCCAGGCGGCTCAGGAGGGGATGGTCCCCCCTGCCCCCAGCTCCAAGGGGCTGCAGCCCTCCTCAGACACGCAAGATCTCCCAGGCAGGAGTGTTGATGCAATGATTAGCGTGTTTGTTATGTTAAATAGCACTGCTTAAACACGCCGTGCCCTTCAGAGCCCGTGTCAATATTGGCTCGGGAGCAGCAGGAGATAAGCAGGGGAGGTGAGGAGTCCTCTCCCCTGTGCCACAAACAATGCCTCCGCCGTAGCTTTCCAACCCTCTTTGATCACTCCCCACAATTGTCTTGTCATCAGGGGAGGGCTGTAGCTCTTTATAAACAACACCGGCTTTGATGTAATATCGCTACATTCTCTCCTAATAAAATGGCCTCGATTCAGTCCAGCACTGAGTAAAGCCCATAAATATTGCTTTTCCCTTCATAAGAGCACCTTAAAGTCCCTCGGAGGGCACAGGAAGGTGCACACATGCCCCTGTGGGGAGGACTCATCACACTCTGCGATTTAACCCTGCACTTAAGCGATTTGCTGAACTGGAGCATTAAATGGGAAGCAGCGATTTCTTTTAACTGCCTATAAATACCGCAAGTTCTTCTCATAGCTGGAGCTACTTTTAATGACTGGTGCTTAGCTACATCTAAGTTTTAAACCCCGTGGAAAAAAAATAAATAAAAAAAAAATAAGCCCTACTTCAGCACATGGCTAACACAAAAGCAACATTTCTTGTCCATATGGAGAACATATTGGCTGAACTCAGCTACGAGCTCAGCTACGACCTTTATCTTCGCTCGTGAGATGAGACCAATTAAGGCGGTGGTGGCAGTGCTGCTGTGAGTTATCGCTCTCCTTTCCCGGGCACATAAAGGTCAGGCATGGGGCTGGGATGCTCCTGCACCACCCTGCCTCTGCTACCTGTTGTCCTGAGCCAGCTGCTGATGCCCACAGGCTGCTGCTCCCCGCATGCCTGGTGGCTAATTTCCAATTAATTGGGAGATTTTCGACCCCCCGGACCTGAGGAGAGGGTCTTGAGATGTCGGTGTATACATAAATATATATAAAAATACATATATATGCCCTGTGGCATAAGAGCTCCAGCCCGAACCAAGCCCTTGTGGCAGGCCCAGGGGTTTCTCCCCCCCTGCCAGCCCCGTCCCACCGCGGGCACAGCTGGGGACAGCGGGGCACAGGGTGGCCTTGGAGCCATCCATCAGCACGGCTGGGAATCACGGCCGGGCCGCAGGGCAGCCACCTCCCCCCGGGGATGGATTACAGGGCAATAAACCACGCTGGTCCCCGCGGCAGCGTTTTATGCCTGCCATCAATCAGGAGACACAAACAGCTCTGTTCCCAGCAGGAGAGGCAGAAGGAGAGGCAGAAGTGGGGATCCTGGGGATTTATGGGGGGGACCCCATCAGGGTGGGAGTGCTGGGCACCTTTGTACCTGTCTGCACAAAGCTGCCCCGTTGAAAAATTCAAATCACAAAATAAACCACTAAATCTGTCAGGAGGAGCTGGGGAGGTTTGGGAGCTGGGTCCAGGGGAGGCTTTGGCAGAGGTGGTGCAGGTGCAGTTTTGCCATCTGCTCATTTGTTTGATCTCAAATTGATGAAAGAGCATCGTGTGGAAAAAAACCCAACATTTTGGGATTTGTGGTTTTGGAGGAAGGGAGTGGAATATGTGTGTTTGGGGCTCACAAGCCCTTCAGTGGCCATTAGATACCTCAGTGCCTTCTTGAATATGGCCCTAAACATCTGCTTTCCCATTACTTACAATTAGGAGAAAGAGCAAAATCCAAGCTGGCACATCCACATGCCTGTATCTTAAGCACAAACACGTGGACAGGGAGAATATCTCCACCTGATACCTGCTCTCTGGTGAATTTGCATTTTCCTATTAGGCTTGTTTCTCCAGCGGAGTGGAGCTGCTTTCTGAAGCATCCCAAGCATCCCAATTCCAGTGCTCTGAGGCAGCCAGCCTCTTGAGCAAAGGAAAGGCACCAAAAGGAAAAGGCAATAAAACCGCAGAGCCCAGCTCATTCTTCAAGAGCAAAGCTCAGATCCCCGAGCAGCACAAAATCTGCAGGCCTGTTTCAGTGGGGTGCAAAGGTTAAAAACGAGCAGCAGAGCCACATCTCAGCCTTGAAGCCTCTCGGGTGGTGCCCCCTGCACCCCTCGGGCAGGAGCAGAGCAGCTCCTCCCCTCCTGTGCCCCAGATCCTCCCCTGGCACTGGGAGCTCCAGCCTCATCCCAGGGATCCCAACCTGCACCTTGTTTCCTGCAGGAGACACTTCAAGGACATGGATAACAAGGGATAACGACACTACAAAGTGCCAGTCAAGTATTTATGAACGGGCTTTTCCCTGGCTCCAGGTAGCTTCTATAAAGCCAGCAGTTTTAATGAGTGTTTTGTTGTTACCTAATGTTTCAGGATCTTATATTTTTCCTTGCTCTGCAAGGAAAGTTTTCCTTGCTGTTATATTGATGTTTTTCCAAGCTAAAAATAGGACTATCTTTTCACCAATCAAGTCTGTCTGGGATTATGTATTCAAAGAGCGTGACACAGAGATGTGGAATAAAGGTTTTATGAATCACAAAATTGAATTCTTTAGGGGCTGGCAGCATTTTTCTGAATAAAACAACAACTTAATGTCCTACGTGTTGTACTTTATGAACTGGGACCTAAACTTATCTTGTACAAAGGAAATTACAGAGGCAATCATGGGAGGTCTTTTATTAGTATTTCTTCTCTCCCCGGCACAGAGGAGAATATGAATTGATTGTCAAAGATTTTTTAAGTGCCTTTGATTGAAGAGATGATCTCTGATAAGCTGCTGGAGGAAAATAGAAGCCAACAGCTGCTGCATTTACCATCATTTAGCCTCCAGTTCTGGCGGTTTGCTAAATAACTCTTTTACATTCACACACACATCTCTGTGGCACGGCCGTGCCACACACACCTCCCTGTCCTGTAGGTGTGGTGGGTGCCAGGTATTCCATGGGGCTGCAGGAGATGTGTGATGTGTGTGATGTGTGTGATTGTGATGCTGGGAACACACCCAGACCTTTCCCCATCTCCCCAGCCTGCACGCTGGCTTTTTTCAATATCCCTCCTTAAGCTGGCAGAGAGAGAGAATCATTCCTGTTTTAGAGCCCAGGAGAGAAAATAAGCCACTGGTTGTCCAGGGCATTGAGTCTAGCAGATAATTAAAACATCAAGACTGAATCTGTGCTGTTAATGAATTTTGAAGGGGTTACTGATCCCTGCATAACTCTGCCCCGTGTTCCCCCCTGCATCTTCTCCTCGCAGCTTATTACACCAAGCCATTGTCAGACCCATTTCATAACTCTGGTGGCTGCTTATTGCCATAAATCACCTTTGTGCATGCCACACATTCTGTTTTTATTTTAACACCCTGTGTACCTCCCAGGCTGTGCATGGATCACAGCCTGCCCAGCAGGAGGGCACTGCCAGCTCCCCTCCCTGCCCAGCCTCTGCCTCCCCAGGCTGCCAAATCAGGACAGATGTGGGCATGAGCTGCCCCAACCCGTGCCAGGGTGCTGGGCAAGAGGCAGCACCAGTCTGCTGCTGAGGCTGCTGGTTTTAGGGAGCCACAGCCGAGATCTGCCCCCTCCAGAGAGGATCCCCCAGGGAGACCTTTTCCTGCTCCATCTCATTTATAAAACGAATCTAAATGACCTCCAGCTCATCAAGCAGTGCCAAATGCAGGGTGCACATCTGCAGCACCCACCCCTGCACATAGAGCAGCCCTAGGTGGGCACAGCTGGGAGAGAAGAAGCCTCTCAGGCTCTGGGGACTCCCCTGCCCAGCCTGTGACAAACAACAGTCCTGGGCACATCATCACCCCACAGATGTGGGAGCAGGGCTAGAGCAGGGGCCAGGGCAGCAGCCCCACACTCCCTCCTTGCCTGGCTGCAAAGTCTGACCCAACAGGAAAATTTACATCCCACACCTTCCCTGCGAGAGGTGCCTCGAGGCACCAAAAATCAATCCCTCGGTACAGTTTTATTACTCAGTTCAAAGTGCAGCCAGAAGATGTCCAACACATTTCCTCCTCCTCCTTCCCTCCCTCCATATAAAGGAGAAGAGGAAAATTAAGTTGCTGGCTGCTGTTGGCCCCATCCCTGCCCCGGGCACTCCCGAGCTGGCTCAGCAGCACTTCCACACGTGTTGCAGCCTGGTTTCTTGGCAGCCTGCATTTGATGCTATCCTGGAAAAAAGGCTCTGAGAAGCTCACAGGCTCTGCATTTAGCACAAGCAACGCCTTTTCCAAAGGAAACACTTAAAGGGTTACGCAAGAATAAAGCTAAAAGGGCTTGTAATTAGTCAGAGTTGGGCAGGGGCTAAATTAGCCAAGGAAAGTCATTACCCGCCTGAGATCCTCACTGCACGGCAGCAGAGGATGCACACACATCTCTTCAAGCTGCAGAGATCTGCTAGGAGGTTTTACTCATCCCAGGATCCCCCAGTGCCCCAAATGAAGCACAGCTTCAAACCACTGGCCCTGCAGAGCCCCCTCGCCCTGCTGCAGCCCAGGAGGAGCTGATGGGAGCAGATAAACCTCGTCCCAAACCATGCTGACCCTGCCTGGACACATTCTGCAGAGGGTTTCATGCCCTCTGCTCTCCCTCACAGCCAGCTGAGTGCTCTAGGGCAGGTGGGAATAGAGCAAGGGATTTTGGGGTGCAGCAGCCCTGGGGGGCTTTGCCTGCTGCCTCCATCGTGCCCCAGATGCAGCAGCTTCAAGGGTGAGTGGGAGGAAATGGTGGTGGGTTTTGGCCATCGCTCCTGATGGGGCACTTGCCAAGGCGGAACTGACTTTTTCCTTCTGCCACAAGGCTCCTTCTGCTGGAAAACATCCCTGGGATGATGCCTGGGATGGAGGGATCGGAGCAGGATATACAAAAGATGCCAGTTTGGGCCAGAGCATGGTGATCAGATGTGCTGGGAGTGTGGCTTTCAGGGAAACCCCTCCAGCCTGAGGGGAATGGAACTTGGTCCACTGCCGAGATCCCTGAGCAGAAGCAGCCATGGCAGGGACAGGCAGGGCTCTCCAGGATGTGTGGGGGCAGTGGGGATGGAGGAGCAAGGACAGAACTGCCCACACAGCTCAGAGTGGCCCTTAGCACATTTTCCTTACAGACGGGGGTGGAGCTGTGTTTGCACGTGGGTGGGTGTGAGATTACTGGAGAGACAGGGGAAACTGAGGCAGCACTCTCTGCAGCACAAAGTGCTAGATCTTGGCTCAAAGTTCCCAAGGAGCTAGGGGAGCATTGTTCCAGTGCCCTGACACAGACATACAGGATGAACCTGCCTGTTGCTGTAGGCCAGCCCTGCAGCTCAGGGAGGCACTGGACCAGGGCCAGAGCTGCCAACACTGTGGCACAGTGGCTGTGGGACTGTGCCAGCCAGCACCCAAACACTGGAGATCCTATCTCCTCCTGAGGTCTCTGAAGCACAGACACAAATCTGTTAGAATTTGATTTTCAGGATGCAATTCCACCCTAACTGACCACCACAAACACGGAATCAAACAAGCCCTCCTGCTCCCTCCACGCTGGGAGTGCTGCTGGCCAGGCAGGATCCTGAGCACTGTAGTTATAGCAACAGGCACCGTCCTGATGGCAGCACTTACACAACTCCCAGCTGCTCCTCAGAGAGTGCAACTCACTGCACAAACCTCTGAGCAGCAACAGCCACCAAAACCCCACGGGAAAGGGCTTGGGCATCCCTGGAAGTGACCAAGGCCAGGTTGGACAGGGCTAGGAGCAGCCTGGTCCGGTGAAGTTGTCCCTGCTTGTGGCAGGGGGTTGGAATGAGGTGGTCCCTTCCAACCCAAACCATTCTGAGATTCTTTGCCACGAGCCCCCTTCCTGCCACACACCTGCCTCAGGAGCCTCAGGGCACTTTCACACTGTCACCTGTGGGCACAACCCCCCAAAAAAGCAAAGCACCCTATGCTCCCTTTGCCTGCACAGGCCTCAGAGTGTTCAATCCCCAGGATACAGAACAGCTCCAATGCCTGCTGCTGCCCTGGGAGCGAGACTGGCACCCAGGCTGTGCGGGGTCAGCAAGGCACACTGGAGTCTGTAAGTGACACTTTGCTGATTTTCTCTTCTTCACAACATGCAGCCAGGCTAAAGAGCAGCTCTCTTGCTCGCAGCTCAGACACCCTGCTAGAAAATCAATAGTCATTTGGTGATACTCTGGCACTTGGCTGGCTGCATCGCAATGCCTCGGGAGGAGCAGCTCCCATTCACCAGCCTCCTGAGCAAGGGTCACACTGGCCTTGGGCAGATCCTCTGGGGCTATTTGAGCAGCACAGCCTGATAAATCCATCCAAACCTTCAGGAGTCTCATTTTGTGCCTGTCCAAGGGATTGCCCCAGCCCAGCAGATGGCAGAGAGCAGCCTGGAATCATCTCCTGGGCACATCTCACTGCTCCCAGCACACCCACCCTGAAAATCCTGGAAAACAGGGAACACACCTTGCATCTGCCTCACTAGAGCCCAGAGAGGTTTATGTGTCAGATAAAGGTTTATATGTCACATCCCAGCCTGGACCAGCAACAGGTGGCCCCGGTGTGGAGCTTGGGCAGCTGGAGCCTCTGTGGCAGGAGAGCAGGCAGGGAGCATCCCAGGACCAGGACCTGCTCATGGATCAGCCACAGGCGGACCCAGAAAGACTACAGGGCACAAAGCACAGGTACCAGCTTATTTACCTCACCTTGGCCTATTTACTTCCAGAAACAGAGCAGGAACTACAGAATTCAGTGATAGAAACATGATTGCAGCTTCAGGGCTGGGAAGCGTCCCTGGATTCCTGAGCCAGCATGGGACCAGGCTAAAGCAATGTGATTCTGTTCTCTGGCTTGACCAGGGAGCCACGAGCAAAGAAAAGTGGGCATCAGCCACAGTTTTTAAAAAATCAGGAAGCATAAAATAGCTTTGAGCTGCTTGGAACCAAACCCAACAGCTGACGGAGCGGATGGCATCTTTAATGAACAACAGAAATTGCTCTTTTCTGCAAATCCAGGACAGCTCCAGCAGGACTGGATTTCAGCAGGTTTCAAAGGGCAGCAGGCACGGTATTTTTAAATGATAAATAAAACGTGATAGCCCGACCTCAGGAACACAATAGTCTGTTTTCAATGCTCCCCTGTTCCTTTAATTCTTCTCCATCAGTGCAGATCTATGAAGTGCCACAAATCCCTGCCACCTCCCCATCTGCACAGGGCCTGCTCCGGGTTACAGCTGGCTCGGGAAGCAAATCTCTCCTGGAGAGCAGCAGGGGAAGGACACGGCTCCCTCCCCTCGGAGCTGTCTGTGATAAGAGGAGAATTAAGACCGCCAATCTATTTCTAATGGAGAGGTTACGACAGGGCATTTTGGAAGCAATTGAAAGGTTGGTAAAGGGGCTCAGCCAGGAAATGTATGGAGTCTCATTACCTTTTATCTTCCGAGCACATAAAGTTTGCAGAATCTCTGTTTAGGTTAGCAGGAAGGCTCTGCAAGAATTATATATGCTGCCCACACGCTTATCAGGGAGAGCGAGCTGTGCTCCATCAGCCAGCTGTGGGGCTCAGCAGAGATAAAGATATCCCCCTGCCAGGAGCCACCGGGATAAATCATCCTGTCCTCGCACTGCCAGCATCCCTAACCCCTGCTGGCCCCTTCCAGCCCTCACAGCACCGAGCTGCCAGACCCAGGGCCACGCAGCGTGCCTGGGCTCTTTCCATCACCCTGGGGCTCCTCCTGAAGGAGGGAAAGCAGGGAGTGCTCAATTTACAGCGCAGCAGGGAATGCCCTGTTCTGCAGAGCCATGGGGGCTGCAGCTTAGATGTGTGCACCAGGAAAAGCAGTGTTTGGATGGGTTGGTTTGCAGGCTGGATCCCCTGGCTGGAGCCTGAGGGGCAGCTGGGACCAGGGGCCAGCTGGGCAATACCTGTTTTTTCTGCAGGAGCCACCACCAGCTCCATGGGTGTCACTGTCCCTTTTGCCTGCAGCCTGGCTGCCTGTCAGGTCCCATGGATCCCTTGTCCACCAGCCCCCAGCACCCACTGCTGCTGCTCCACTGGACCACAGGACACCATGGAAACATTTCCTCCTCCACATTTCCCCCCAAGACCTCTGACAGCCCCAGACCCTCCGTGAGATGTAGAAAACCACGTGGGCCAAATAATTTGTACTGGGGAGGTTTAGGTTGGATATTTGGGAAAATTCCTCCAGCACAGCTGGGCTCTAGAGCAGGCTGCCCAGGGAAGTGGTGGATTCACCTTCTCTGGAAGTGTTCAAAAGGTGTGTGCAGCTGGCACTTGAGGACATGGTGAACACAGGGGGGCTGAGGTGATGGCACCCTGTGACCTTAGAGGGCTTTTCCAACCTTTCTGTGATTCCATGATCCTCCCTCCTTATGTGGCAAAGAGGGTTTGCTCCAGCCCACAGCACTGCTGGCAGGGTTGGCACTGTGGTCAGTGTGGAGAGGGGACAGCGGTGACCATCTGGGCTGGGGGACAGCAGTGACCATCCTTGCTGGGGACAGCAGTGACTGTCCGGGCTGGGGGACAGCGGTGACCAACTGGGCTGGGGATAGCAGTGACCATCCAGGCTGGGGACAGCAGTGACCATCCAGGCTAGGGGACAGCAGTGACTGGCCGGGCTGGGGACAGCAGTGACCATCCAGACTGAGGACAGCAGAGACCAACTGGGCTGGAGACAGCAGTGACCATCCAGACTGAGGACAGCAGTGACCATCAGGGCTGGGGACAGCAGTGACCATCCGGGCTGGGGGACAGCAGTGACCATCCAGGCTGAGGGACAGCAGTGACTGTCCAGGCTGGGGACAGCAGTGACCATCCAGACTGAGGACAGCAGTGACTGTCCAGGCTGGGGACAGCAGTGACTGTCCAGGCTGGGGACAGCAGTGACCATCCAGGCTGGGGACAGCAGTGACCATCCAGGCTGGGGACAGCAGTGACCGTCCAGTCTGGGGACAGCAGTGACCATCCAGGCTGGGGACAGCACTGACTGTCCAGTCAGTCACCGTCTGTGCTGTCAGAGCATCCCAGGCCCCGTGTGGGCGATGTCACCTGCAGCACCTGGGGAATGTCAGAGCCATGAGGGCAGCACAGAGATGTCCCCAGGTGCCAGCATCGTCTGCAAACCTCAGGATGTGCATACAGAGAGAGACAGCCACTGCCTGCAGCGCCTGTAACTCCGCAGTGCGGGCGCAGACAGTGCTGAGGACACTCAGGGCTGCCCCTCATCCCCCCCAAAAAATAAATTCATTTTGAGATGAGAAAATAAATTCATTTGAGGCCACCCAGGGAAATCTGTCCCTTCCAATGTATCCAGCAGTGGCTACAAGGCACGTGCTGCTCAGGAGGCTCAGACAGAGCTGGCTGGCCACAGACACACTGGACTGCCTCATTTGCCATCAGCCAGTGCCACCAAGGCATGAAGAGTAGTGATGCACATAAGCCACGTCCCAGAAGACTCATTGGTTTGTTTAAGCACCATATTTACACCCGGAGAAGAAAACTGCCCGCGTGAAGGAGAACAAATTAAAATTCAATTTCGTCTATACCAAATAAACGCTCTCATCAGTGGGAGGATGGGAGAGATATATCGGTACTCACATAATTCCTTGGTGGATTTTATGGGCCAATTGATAAAAAATATTCTCATGAGAGCAATGCACATTATTTCTGGAGCTCCAGTATTTTACTAGTGAGGCAACGTGGAGATGTGTGATTTACACACTGTGTGCAGAGGGCTGCCCCGGCACGGGCAGCACAAGCACCAGGGCTCCACGGGGAATTCTGCCCTGGAATCAAGGCACAACCCCTCTGTTTGGCCTGTGGAGAAAGGACAGCCTAAGCCAGGATTTTTGTGTCTCTTGTGGGCCAAGGTGGCACATGGAGCACACAAGTGACGCAGACAAGATGCAGTCACACCTCCATGACACTTTCAGTGTGCACAAACCCCTCTCTTACTCATGGTTTAAAGGCCACAAACAGTTACATAAAAGCAAACAAACATGATTTTTCTGAGCTCTAATTTCTGGTTTCTTTGAATCCACGAGTCCTGTCTGTGAGGAACAGACCTCATTTAGTTAATTAGTGTCATCTACATAGAAAAGAGCACTCTGGAGCACAAACTTGAAACTCAAAGGAAATCTGCCCTGAAACTTGGAAATCGGGTGCTTGACTGATAACAGCATTTTTGTATTTTACTACACCCCTGTTGTCTGCCCCTGCTCTGCTGCCTCTGGCAGAGCAGCAAAGCCCAGGACTCCAAGGAAGCTTTTCTGTGGGATTCTCCTCACCCAGCTCAAAGTCTTCACCCCAGGCACAACCTCTCACCCCTGGAACTGGGAAGGAGACACGGCTGTGACAGAGGGCTGTGCCAGGAAATATTTACTGGGGTTCAACACCCACCTGTTGGGCTTTTATATATCTATTTATGCACCTTTGCATTAATATAGATCGTAGCTCAGCCAATGCTTTTTGGCAGAAATTTGTAATAAAATAATCCAAGATGGTTAAAACCAAAACTGACTTCATTACTTCTGATTGTACCAGTCACTGTAATCAACTTTGACATGTTTTAGGCCACTCAGCAGTTTTGTCTCTGCTCATCTGTGCTGACACATGTAGCCATTTTATTAAAATCTAATCCAGCTACAGAATAAATAAAAAATTCAATAGTAATACTGAAGTCTAATTAAAGATAAAAAATCTGTTGCCATCTTTCTAGATTGAACTGTCTTTGTTTTACTTCATAAATTTGTACTCGTGTCAATCAGCTCATCAGGCTTTTCTAGGCGTGTGGACAATTCCAGGGGAGGGGAGGGACCCTGGAAAGATGCCCTGGTGATGGTGACAGAACCTGAGCACTGCTCAGGCAGGCTCAGCTAAAAATGCAGCATTTGATTTGGCTGATGATTACCTCTTGGATTGCTTGAATCAAATCTTACTTTCCCAAAGGCATTTCCGTGGCTTCAGAGTGTTCCCCATGAAGCAGTGATTTTTGGTATTTCTTGGGTCTTTTCACCAGCAGGAGTGGCTGCTGCATCCCTCAGCCAGAGATGCCAAATTTAGGGTCTTGTGGGAGGCTGTCAGACCTCAGCAGATCCAAATG
This sequence comes from Prinia subflava, assembly GCF_021018805.1. Taxonomy (NCBI): domain Eukaryota; kingdom Metazoa; phylum Chordata; class Aves; order Passeriformes; family Cisticolidae; genus Prinia; species Prinia subflava. The sequence goes on along the minus strand of NC_086260.1, from coordinate 3,407,291 downwards.
TTGTGTGCAGGTCCATGTGCAAGGCAGAGCCAGCAGATCGGACACTGAGGATTCCCAGGGAGGCCACTGGGTTTGAACTCAGAGCTTGCTGCTGTGTCAGCTTGGCTCCACACCTTGTATTCTCCCTCTGGCCTCCTGTTCCTTTCTTTAAACTGCAGGAATAACTTCTCAGAGCAGCCAGACTGACCCAAACTGTGAGAAGACACAAGGGTGTGAGCAGACACTTGCAAATTGCTGCAGTGAGCAGTGACTGGAGCCTCCAGAACCAACACCACAAGGATTTGCAGCAATTCCCTCCAACACGATGTGCCCGTGCTGCCTTGTGGGACTGGGGGGCTTCTCTGCCTCCCCAAACGACAACAAACACATAAAAACCACATCCTAATCAATGATTTATTACACTGAGATGGCAGCATAATTAAGTAACCGGAGGGCTTTGGGCAAATATCTGGTAGCATAAGGTGAGATGGGATTTTTGGCATGAGTTTTATTTAAACACGTTGGATCAATCTGAATCAATCTGACATGTACACACTTCAGGGCATGGCTAGTTTCAAATCAATTAAACTCCTTATGACTTTATGATTAGAAACCTGAGGTTAAAAATATTAATATAGAATCGCAGTTTATAAAGTGAAAAGTAAAATCCCAGCGTAACGTTTCACGAAGATCACAGGAATCATTATGTAGGCTTCATTAAACAAACAAGGTAAGAGTAATTAGGCTGTAAATTGAGCACAGTAGTTAAAAAAGAGGAAACTGTAATTAGGAGGTGATGGCCACTTAGCTAAAGATAAGGAAATATGGAGAACTGTGCAATTTCAAACAAAAACACAATTGATTTTCTCGTGGGATTGTGCTTCCAAAGGAAACCTTCCATGGCAGAAGCTGGTTAGAGCAAACAGATGCAGGATGAGCAAGCAAAGAAACTCGTCTGAAATTGGCCTGGAAAGAGATAAAAACCCCACATTAGGTACAGATAGTGCTGGTATAAAATAGTGAATAAAATCCTAATTTTATCATTGTGCTCTGAAGCTGTGATTCTCAGAGTACTGAGCAGGTGTTCAGGTCTTCAATGTGGGGAGAATGTGCATGTAAATCCCACTGACTTACACATACAGGACTAAAATGTGGCCATAATCACCTGGACTGACGAGGAATGGGCTCAAGGTGGGTGTTTGGGAGCATTTCTAGGGGATGGCCTGCCAGTAGATTTTACCTTCTTGTGCATTTAGTGTAGGAATTGCCGAATTCAAACATGCCACCCCCTACCACAAGACAATTAACAAAAATCTCACAAGAACAAAATCCTTCCAACGAGCATTTAGAGCACGATGATTTTGCTGCTTCTCTGTCTTGGCACAAATGATCCAAACAGATCCAAACCATCCCCAGCACAATCTGCATCCTCCAAACTCATCCTTTCAAACGCTGTGAGAGCCTGTAAGTGATTCTCCTTCAGAAATGCAGATAACAGTGTTGCAGGAGTTTTATCTGCCCTACCCCAAACATACCTGTTAATACAAAAAAACCTCTGTGGATGAGAAAATGGAAGGGGTTTCCCAGCAGCTCCCTCCCGCACCCACTGGGCATAAATCCCTTCTGAGGGCACTCAGCCACAAGTGCCAAAGGGCAGGGTCCAAAGTCTTCAGAGTTATCAGAAAACTCCCCAGCCTCAGTGAGCTTTGCACAGGGCCTGGTGCCAGCAGATCTCCTTCTCTCTTTGTTTTAATGGGGTTGAACACGGGAGGCTCACGCACGGCTGTGGGAACTTAACCTTTGCTCACACCCAAATGGGTGTTTCTGTGGAGATGTGCAGGGTCTGAAAAACAAAAAGGCAAAATGTGGAATAAAAGAATCCTTAGAAGGGTTAGAAGGGACTCTAGAGGTCATCTAGGACAATCCTAAGAGATTCCAGGCAGAAGAAAGACTTCCAGCAGACCCTGCTGTGCAGGCAGCCCAGGTCAGGTATCGTCCTCTGGGGTGGTGTCACAGGGAACCCAGGCAGACCAGTGTGCCCAGTGTGTGCCCTGTGTGTGCCCAGTGTGTGCCCAGTGTGCCCAGTGTGTGCCCTGTGTGTGCCCAGTGTGTGCCCTGTGTGTGCCCAGTGTGTGCCCACTGTGCCCAGTGTGTGCCCAGTGTGTGCCCAGTGTGCCCAGTGTGTGCCCTGTGTGTGCCCAGTGTGTGCCCAGTGTGTGCCCTGTGTGTGCCCAGTGTGTGCCCACTGTGCCCAGTGTGTGCCCAGTGTGTGCCCTGTGTGTGCCCAGTGTGTGCCCAGTGTGCCCAGTGTGCCCAGTGTGTGCCCTGTGTGTGCCCAGTGTGCCCAGTGTGCCCAGTGTGTGCCCAGTGTGCCCTGTGTGTGCCCTGTGTGTGCCCAGTGTGTGCCCAGTGTGTGCCCAGTGTGCCCTGTGTGTGACCAGTGTGAACCCAGTGTGTGCCCTGTGTGTGCCCACTGTGTGCCCAGTGTGTGCCCAGTGTGCCCAGTGTGTGACCAGTGTGAACCCAGTGTGTGCCCTGTGTGTGCCCAGTGTGTGCCCTGTGTGTGCCCAGTGTGTGCCCAGTGTGCCCTGTGTGTGACCAGTGTGAACCCAGTGTGTGCCCAGTGTGCCCAGTGTGCCCAGTGTGTGCCCAGTGTGTGACCAGTGTGAACCCAGTGTGTGCCCTGTGTGTGCCCAGTGTGTGCCCTGTGTGTGCCCAGTGTGTGCCCAGTGTGCCCTGTGTGTGACCAGTGTGAACCCAGTGTGTGCCCAGTGTGCCCAGTGTGCCCAGTGTGTGCCCAGTGTGTGCCCAGTGTGCCCAGTGTGTGCCCAGTGTGTGCCCAGTGTGTGCCCACTGTGTGCCCAGTGTGCCCAGTGTGCCCAGTGTGTACCCAGTGTGTGCCCAGTGTGTGCCCTGTGTGTGCCCAGTGCGTGCCCTGTGTGTGCCCAGTGTGTGCCCAGTGTGTGCCCTGTGTGTGCCCAGTGTGTGCCCTGTGTGTGCCCAGTGTGTACCCAGTGTGTGCCCAGTGTGTGCCCAGTGTGTGCCCAGTGTGTGCCCAGTGTGTACCCAGTGTGTGCCCAGTGTGTGCCCAGTGTGTGCCCAGTGTGCCCAGTGTGTGCCCAGTGTGTGCCCAGTGTGTGCCCACTGTGTGCCCAGTGTGCCCAGTGTGCCCAGTGTGTACCCAGTGTGTGCCCAGTGTGTGCCCTGTGTGTGCCCAGTGTGTGCCCAGTGCGTGCCCTGTGTGTGCCCAGTGTGTACCCAGTGTGTGCCCTGTGTGTGCCCAGTGTGTGCCCAGTGTGTGCCCAGTGTGTGCCCAGTGTGTGCCCTGTGTGTGCCCAGTGTGTGCCCAGTGTGTGCCCAGTGTGTGCCCAGTGTGCCCAGTGTGCCCAGTGTGTACCCAGTGTGTACCCAGTGTGTGCCCAGTGTGTGCCCAGTGTGTGCCCAGTGTGTGCCCAGTGTGTGCCCAGTGTGCCCAGTGTGTGCCCAGTGTGTGCCCAGTGTGTGCCCAGTGTGCCCAGTGTGTGCCCAGTGTGTGCCCTGTGTGTGCCCACTGTGTGCCCAGTGTGCCCAGTGTGCCCAGTGTGCCCAGTGTGTGCCCTGTGTGTGCCCACTGTGTGCCCAGTGTGTGCCCAGTGCGTGCCCTGTGTGTGCCCAGTGTGTGCCCACTGTGTGCCCAGTGTGCCCAGTGTGCCCAGTGTGTACCCAGTGTGTGCCCTGTGTGTGCCCAGTGTGTGCCCAGTGTGCCCAGTGTGTGCCCTGTGTGTGCCCAGTGTGCCCAGTGTGCCCAGCCTCACTGCCAGGTGAATAACAACAATCTCACATTGCAGCCCAGGTGTTTTCAGCCTCCCATCCTCAGAGAGCCTCTGCCACCCACCCAGCCCAGTGTGGGATGTCTGTCTGTCTGTCTGTCTGTCTGTGGCCAGATGGATTCACTTCACACAGAAAGGCATCTGGTCTCCTCCTCCTCCCTCCTCCAGGCTTGCACCAGCTCAGGCATCATCCCCTGCCCGGAGGGGTCTGCAGCAAACACAGGACCTATTTCTCAGCCACACACCCAGCCAGGCTGCCAGAGCCTCCCAAACCCCGCCACAGCATCCCAGCAGCTCAGAAAATGAGGAATCAAGGCTTGAAACAACCCCCAAATCTGCCACTTTGAACTTCTTGGCAGCCAGTTCAGAGCCTTTGAAGCTGCATCCCAATCCCACCTCCCTCCCGGTTCAAACGCCTCCCTCAGCTGGCCAGCACATGGATGGGGGGCTGCAGCACCTGGCAGACCACCAGCACCACACCAGAGCCAGCAGCACCCTAAAAAACCCACCAGCACTTCAGCAGAACCCCCACACCCCAGCAGAGGCACCAGCACCCCAACAGACCCACGGGCACTCAAGGAGCTGTGCCTGGAGGGAGAAAGTCCTGGGGAAGGCCCAGCTGGGGATTATTGCAGGGAATTCATAGACAGAAAGAAGGGCTGGGCCGCTGTGGGGAGGCACAAGGCCCCTGGGATCAGACCCTAAAGGCTGAGGGGTGTGATCAGGCCCCAGAGCCGTGACCCTGGTTAGAGCACGGCAGGTTTGGCGCTGTGCCCCAGGCTGGGCTGGCTCCCTGGTGTGCTCTGGCTTGGTTTTCTGGGGTGGGATGAATCACTTCTCCACGCTTTTCCTCCTGCCCAGAAAGGTGAGAAACTGCTAAAACCCAGAGAAAACCCCTGAAGGCTGTGATATTTCCTGTGGCTTTGCTGCAGGCGCCAGAAACCATCCGACCCCCGGGGCAAGGGCTCCGTGTGTGCAAACGGGAGGAAAAACTGGTTCAGTCCCCAAAGCGCTGCGGCCGCGGTGGCCTGGTGACACTGGCCAGCCCCTCCCTGCAGAGGACAGGCAGTGAGTCTTAATTCCGATGTGGGGGGCTCACAGAGACCCCCCCTACCTGGCTGTGCCACCACAGGGATCTGTGGGACGGGAAGGGGAGCCAGCAAGGGAGGATTTTACGAGCTGGCACAGGGCAAGTGGCCAGGGATGCCTGAGTGCTGGCCGGGAGCCAGCTCGACGCTCCTGCATTTATTAGGGGACCTGCTGGCTTGCCAGGAAATTACACAACAGTTAAATACTTTATAGGCTGAACTAGTTTATTAAGGAACTGCTTGAGATTTTTTCATAGAGGGACGGTTCTGGAAACGATGATGCTGCGGGCAGGAGCCGGCCCCGCGGTGTGGCACAGGCTGTGACACTGTGAGGCTCAGGGACACGGCGCTGCCACGCTGCTGCTCCCAGGGAACAGCAGCACAGCGTGCAGGAAAAACATTCATAAAATGAGAGATCTCTCCCAGGAGCCTGCAAACAAATCCGGAAGAGCAAATCCCAACAGGCAGCTACAGTTACACATCAGCAAAGTCATGGCTGCAGCACAGGCTGGCAAACCCACGTGGGTTTTTAATCTGTGAGTGTGGGCAGTGGTGGGCACAAAGCACAGTGGGATAAATCCCACAGGAGATAAATGATTGTTCTGTGCCTGGAATGGACACGTTCCCACCAGGGCTCCCTGTGCTGACACCCCTGCTCTGCTGTGCTCTCTGGAGATGGGATCAGACCCTGCTGTGCCTGCTCAGGTCTCCACTGATTTTCCATGGATGCAAACCCAGCTGTGACTCAGCCTGGCCTCACGAACCAGGCAGGCTGCAGAGGCTGCCAGGAAGGTAAATGCCAGCACAGCAGCTAAGGAGGAATCCTCCCTGCAGGTGAGCAGTGACTCAGGTGCACACCCCGGGCTCGCAGGTGCCAGAGCCAACACAGATAAATGACAAACAGTAAACCTGGAGACCAGAAATGAAACAATGCACTGAGTGAGAAAGCCACGGTAGGCACTGATCAGAAAAGTCATCAAGGATGCTGCAGATAAACAAAGAAAGGAGAAAAAAAATCCCCACATTTTCTTATGGCAGTAAAGGAGCTCTGGGCTCCTGTTGACACGATGTGCTGGTGGCAGAGGGTCATGATCACAGCCAGGGGGTTGCACACTCATCCCTACAACCCACCCAGCCCCAGGGAGCACCCAGGGTTTGGTCAGCAGCCTCAAACACAGCAGCAATTGTCTGCAGGGACAGGGAGGGGAGGGCAACCTTTTCTGATTAGGCAGGAAAATCAGGGAGCCTGTAACTGCCAGGGTGGCTCCGACAGGGAGCTCCTCAAAGGAGGGCGTGAAAATAAATCTTAAATTGGATATTATACAGGAAATTATCTGAGATTGGCTATTAGGAAAATGGTCTTCACTTGAAGGGTTGTCAAGCCCTGGAACAGGCTGCTCAGGGCAGTGGTGGCGTCGTCATCCCTGGAGGGATTTAAAAGACGTGGATGTGGCACTTGGAGATGTGGGATTTAAGACATGTGGATGTGGCATTTGCAGACTGGCAGTGGCAGTGCTGGGTTAACAGTTGGACTTGATGGTCTTAGAGGTCTTTTCCAGCCTAAATGATCCTGTGATTCCATGAAAACTCTCTCTGCCAGCACAAACCAGAAGGGTGGCAGGAGGGGCACAGCTGTTATCGAGGTGACGGCGGCATCCTGAACCTCCCAGGGAGGAGCAGCAGAAAATGAGTTTTCCATGGCCACAGCAACTGTCAGCACAGGGTTTGCATCTCATCGATCACCTCTGGAGGGAACGGGGACAGCGAGTGTGCTGACCTTTGCAGGGAAGCACCGCGCGTCCGCGGGCCGGCACCGCCGGGCGGGAGCGCACGCCTCGGCTGCTACCCTGAAAAAAGGATTTGTCTCACTCCCCCCGGCCTCGAGGGCACGGGAATCTTGTTCCCCCAGCACTGGAAGAATGGATTTCCCCTTGGCTTTGCCCAGAGTTCACTACCTTGCTGCACAAGGCTTTCTCCCAGCGGCTGTGCTCCCACTCCTCTCCCTTCTGATTTTGTGTGAGGTGCTTGAAGAGCTCAGAAGAGCTCTGCCCTCGGCCCCCTCTGCTCTGGACAACCCAGGCACACACAGCCCAGTGGGCACTAGATCATGTCCAACTGCTGCAGTGTCACCAGCAAGGATGTGGCAAGCAGCAGCTATGGCCACTCACCCATGAAATGTAAATTTAATGCAACTATTTGCAATGTAAAGTGCTTTGTACTTTGAAAAATATGCTATTATTTGTGCCTTTCATTGGAGAGAGGGGGAAAAATATATTCAGAAACAGTCTCCTGTGCGTGTTCAGTTCTTTCTGCCTCCAGAGTTACGGAGTTTATATTGAAATTTAGCAGCTGTGGGATCTGTGGACCAACAGTGCCATCACCACTAAATCATCTCTTATTTAGCTAATGCCCTTCATCGCTCGCACTTGCCTGCAAAAGCCACATCTAGAATAGAAAATTACCTGCCAGGCTCCCAGCACACTGGTCAGGAAAATTCCTCCTTCCTTCAATTCCTCCAATATGCATCATCTTAATAATACCAACAATGTCTTTATAAATATTTCAGGACTAGTGGGTTTACTTTTAGGCAGTTATAATATTTTCCTAAGAGTCCTTTTTTTTTCTGTCTGGTTTTCATTCCCTTTACCAAAATGTCCACCTCCAAACAGTGACATCCAGTGTGAAGGAATAAATGCATTAAAGACTGTTTAATCCACCACAGTCACGATATTTTCTTCTATTTAATATTATGATAAAGGTTTAAGTTTCTAGTTAATATCATATTAAGGAGCTGATTTTTAACTGTACCTCTGTAGTTATTAGCAAAACAAGAAAAACGTGTTCAAAAAGAGAAATATTTCAATTAATTCAAAATATCACAGGTTGGTTTTGTAACTTCCTGACTTTCAAATTCACAGAATCATAGAATTAGAGAATGGTTTGGGTGAGTGGGTACCTCAAAGACCACCTAGATCCAGCTCTTGTGGCAGGTGGCCAAAGGGACATTCATCAGGGCAGAGCCACCCCCAGCCAGGTGAGCTGCAAGAGCTCCCTGCATCAGCCCTGTGGCACAGAAAACTGAAGATTGATGATGGTGAAGGAGATTTTCATCATTTAGTGATGTAAGAGGCAGAGATAAACAGTCCTGGGGGCTGCAAGGCTGGAGGGAGGGGTCTCACACCTCGTTAGGTTTCCAGAAAGCTCCATCTGCTGTCACTGAGGGCTGCACAAGGGGACGTGGGGGTTTTCCAGGGACTGGGCTCCAGAAGACAGCAAAACTTAACCCCAGCACTCTCCAGCCACAGCTTTAGTGATGTCTAATAGAAAAATAAAATTAAAGGGAGAAGAACAAAATGTGGGTCAGTAAAAGCTGCACAGGTGGTTCCCCTCAATCTGCTGTGCCACAAAGGAAAGTGGGAAGGAAGGAAACCCAGAGCAGAGAAATCCCAAAACCTTTTTGCCAAATCTGCAATGCTTCTGGCACAGGAACCCAAGGAACAGAGCCCTGCAGGGCAGCAGGGAATTATTATGGAAAACCATAATTTTCTGGCTTAGATTGGTGAAAATTGGGAATTACCAAGGTAAAGCCTAGAGTAACAACTAAGGAACAGAAATATCCACCCCAGAAAGCCAGATTGTGCTGAACTGACCCCAAACATGAGGATGTTGGTGCAGGTTCCCTCCTTGGGTGCAGAGGGGACACATTTGCACCTGCAGGGATTTGGGCAGGGCAGGCTGGACTTGGGGACACCCTGCTCATGGAGCCAGAGTCTTCAGCCCCAAATTCAGGTCCCAATGCCCCCAGCAGAGCTGTCACTGCAGGGACTGCAGGATTCAGACACGCAGGGCTCATGTAGGGCCTTGCAAATGTCCAGGGCAGCTGTCCCCAGGGGTGACAGGGACAGTGAATTGGGTCAGGCTTGGAGTCACCTCCCCTCACCCCACAGACCCCACAGACTTGGGGCCATGGGGTCCCAGCACATCCATCATCTTCCCAAGCCTCTGCCACTTCCCTGCCTGGTTTTCCTTCTCATTCAGCACACACAGGGATGGGTTAAAACCTAAAGCCATTTATAGTAATTATGCTGAAGGTTGTCTACAGATAATGCAGCAAATAACACTGGATTTGGAAAAAAATCTCCACTCTTAGCTTTAATAAAAGCATTTCAAAGCCCTGGAAGGTTATTTATAGGGTGTGTAAATGTAACTGGAGGGGAGACAGAGTAAAGGGAGTTCAAAGGGTGTCTGTGAAAAGAAAAAAAACCCACTGTGTTATTGACACTGCTTCCTGCTTTCTCACACTCAACAACCTTCTTAAAACAAACTAGAGGAAACAACAACAAAAAAAAAGCTACTGAGAGCTATTTGAGATTAAATAATACTTTTTGACAGCTGGTAGGAAAGGGACTGGTTCTGCATTCATGCTTACAATAGCATGCTGCTCCCAACCCTTGCTGGCATTGTAGAAGCATCTGAAAGCCCAGAGGGAGCTGCGGGTCGGGGCTGGCAGGGACACAGGGATGGCAGGGACACAGGGATGGCAGGGACACAGAGATGGCAGGAGGATGGGGACAGGGATGGCAGGGACACAGGGATGGCAGGGACACAGGGATGGCAGGGACACAGAGATGGCAGGAGGATGGGGACAGGGATGGCAGGGACACAGGGATGGCAGGAAGATGGTGGCTGTGGGAAGAGCTGAGCTCTTTCCTGCAGCATCAGTGGGCTGAGGTGCTCCCACAAGGTTCTCCCTTGGACCATCATCCCCCAGCATCACCCAAAAATACTCCAGGGATGTCTTTGCAGGATAAGTGGTTTTCATTGCTCCAGGCTGAGCTCACTGCTCTCCATCTTGTGAGGACCTAAATTATTTTGGGATGCAGCTCTGGCCTTCCTGCCATGCCACTGGGCTTTGGTGGGAGACAGCACCAGCTGCTGGGGGCTGCCCACGCAGGCTCAGTTCAGGATACGTGGGAGAAATTTTCCTGGCAGAAACTCAGCTTTAGGCAAAAATAAAATCATGTAGTGCCATCATTTCCTCACGGCTTTGGAGCATCCGTAGGCTGAACAGGGTGAAGAGGAAGGCTGAGGTCAGCTCCCACCTTCTCCAAGGAGCACCTTCCCACTCCTGATCCCTGGCCCTCAGGAAAACCACCCCGTGCACCACAGAAAACCCTTGGATTTCTCCTTCAGCAGCCTCACCTGCAAATTCATCCAAAGCATTTTTCGTGTGGAATGTTTCCAAATCCAGTGGCTCACCCCTTTTCTTCTGGCCTTTCTGGGATATGGCCTGAAGATCTTTGGCTGGCAAGAATCTTATGTGGGGTTATATGAATGGTCTCCATTGCAGCAGTAAGGAAAAGGAAAAAAAGAAGTCATAGCAGGAAGAGAGTTGAATTCCTTGCCAGAGCCAGGCTGGGGAGGGAGGCACACCTGGATAAGGACGAGGATTTTACCCTTTGGTTCATCCACCCCAAGAGGGAAAGGGAGGCAGGTGCTGTGTCCTGAGGTCCCACCTGGAAACCTGCCCTGACCCTCCAGAGCTGACCTTCCCACTCCCAAAAATATTTGCACTGGGTGCTAATGATGCCGGGAGGGCTGGAATCACAGGAATCACGGGACACAAAAGCTGCACAAACACAGACCCTGTGAAGTGTCTCCATCTTTTGCTGTTGCCTTAAAATACGAACCAATCAAGCCGCATCACACATAAACAGAATTGCTGAACGAGCAGCAAGCCCCGGGGCTCGGAGCCTGCGTTCCAAACGAGGAAAGGGCTGTGGCCGGCCAGGAGCAGCTCGCCAGCCCCGGGGCTCGGAGCCTGCGTTCCAAAGGAGGAAAGGGCTGTGGCCGGCCAGGAGCAGCTCGCCAGCCCCGGGGCTCGGAGCCTGCATTCCAAAGGAGGAAAGGGCTGTGGCCGGCCAGGAGCAGCTCGCCAGCCCCGGGCTCTGCCGAGGAGCCCTCCCCGCACGGTCTGGGGCTGGTCCCAGCCCTGCCCTCGCCGGCTCGGGGCATCCCCGAGGCTGTGGATGCGCTCGGCTGGCGGAGCAGCTCGGGGAAAAGCGATGCTGGTGAACACATCGGCATCTGGGGCACTCTGCAGAGCCCAGCGTGGTGCAGCAGAGTGGGCTGGGCTGGCTGCTCCCCTCCCGCTCCAGCCAGCCTGTGGGATGTTCATTCATTTCGGGTTAACTATCTCCTCCGTTTCTGAACGGCTTCAATTTTCCTGATGGCTCGGGGAATGGTTTGTGAAGAAATAGAGCCTTGAGGGTGGACAGATGGAGAAAAATCTCCCTTCTCACCAAATTGATCACTGTAATCTTTCATCTGAGCGGCACAAGCCTGGGCTGCTGGCATGTGGAGGTGGCACAGCTTTACCTGAGCATCAGCCTGGCCAGGGGAGAGGAGCCCCGGGGCCAGGCTGGCAGCAGGATGCCCAGCACAAGCCCAGACCATTCCAGCTGACAGAAGGAAGAGGAAAGGAGATGGGGGGGGTTCAGAGCCAGAATCCTGAGCAGCCTCAGGGTTTGCCCACAGAGAGCTCTGGCACAGATTTAATTGCTGCCCTTGCCCCTTCCCTCTGCTTCTGCTGTTCTGGGGCAGAAGGAGTTTCAAAGCACTGCTGCTAATAAGGAGAGAAGAGAAACCTGCTGTCCTTGTTATTAAGCACTTGTGTAACAACACATCCACACCACAGGCTGTAACCAAAACTCTAACAGTGCTGGCAGGGACACGCTGTGGGACCTCCAGTGCTGGCAAAGCTCAGGAAGGGGTTAAATAAACAGTTTCTAGGAGTGATTTTGACACAGATGAACCTGCCTGAGGGCAGGAAAATAGTCCTTGCAAAGTCTGTTCCTTTCTGGTATTCCCTGACGCATTGACATTGCTGATACATATTCCCTGCCCAGTTCTGCAAAGTTCTAGGGTTGCTGAAATCATGACCAGCTCACGCTGGTGCCAGTGGAAAAAATGTCTTCCCTCAATGGGAAACATTGGTTAGCTGGCATTGAGCAAAATAAATTAAAAAAGAACACGCAAGGAACCATCCTGGTACCCCAGATTCAGGCAGGTCTATAGGGAGGAAGCTGAGCCTACACCAGCCTACACATGGTGCAGTTCAAGTGTCTGCACCCAGACCAGGGGACTCATTTGGCCCCAGCCAGTTTCTCAATCCTCCTCCTCCTCCTTCAGGGCTACTTTTCCCTTCCAGGCTGTCCAAGTCTCTCAGGAGAGCAGCCCCAGCCCGCCCAGCTGACCCCAGCCTGCCCAGTGGTGGCACCCAGGATGGCAGGACAGTGTCCCAGCAATGTGAAGCTCTCTTGCCAGGATCTCCAGCAGCAGGAGTGAATCCAGCCCTGGGGATAACACATCCATGGGAGGCCTGCTGGCCAAGCCAAGGGGTGAGGCAGCCTCTGAGCCAGCACCCAGGGAGATCCCCCACCTCCTCCTCTCCTTTGGCTCCAGCCGCTCCCAGGACTCTCAATTAACATTTAAGATTTCACTGAATAGCTGGCTGATTTATTTCATTTCTAGGGCCAGTAATTTATGGAAATATATTCTTAAAAATCAAACAGAATGCACTTTACTAATAGCTGGGCCATTCTCTGACATTTCACAGAGTAAATGAGCATTTGTGCCCAGTGGCGTGTTGTCCCATGACTGAACCCCTATAAAGGGCTTCAAAAATATCTATTAGCCAAGCTCATTAGCTTAAATATCATTAAAATAAATTATATTTCTCTACAGATAGGCCCCAAAGTGAACACTACTTTCAGCGGTTACAGGTCAAACGCTCACTTACTCTAAGGACTCTGTGCTGAAAATAGAAAGGGTGTTAAAATTAGCTTACACATCTGCAGTGGTACAGAAATGATGTGCCCGTGCCTCACTGATCAGTTTAAAAGCGTTAACGTTGCATATGCAGAATTTTCTTTTCCAGAAAAATCAACTCAAAGATTTCCTGCTGGTTCTGTGACCATTAAAAAAGATCTTTACCTTTATTGTTCAGCTTGTTAGATTTACTCATGTACCCATTTCTCCTGTTTGGAGAGCCAGCTTAAGGGACTAATTCAAAGCGGGTTTATTTTGGTGTAGCTCAGTTTCTCCCGTGTCTGGTTTCAGTTCAGGGGGGTGCTTTGTTTATTTTCCCATTAACCAGGCACAAAATAAACAAAAGTCTCACCAGCTCCATTGAAACCACACCAGCTCAATGGGGCTGATTTAAACCACTCCCCGCTGGCAGGGCTGATTTACAGCCCCACTCCTGCATCCCGCTGAGCTCCAGCTCCTCCCAGGGACCTGCTGCCCATGCTGGCCCCTGTCCCCAGCCAGGATGTGACAATGTGGGATCCCTGGTGGCCACAAAGCACCATCCTCACACGGCAAACAAGGCAGGTGTGGGCAGGGATACCTGGAGATGATGCAGCAGCAGGCAGTGGACCTTCAACCCGTAAAGCAGGTAATTTTGGAGAGCAGAGATGATGATTTCAGTTGTGGAGGCTTTGCTGAAGCCAGGCTGCCAAAAGAGAGTTTGTCCTTCTCTTTCTTGTTGTGTCTCAACACTGAGATGTTTCCAAAACTCGAAATAGTTGCATTGGTGTGATTGTGGGGGCTTAAAAGGCTGGAGAGGGACTTTTCACAAGGATTGTAGCGAGAACCTGAAGGAGGGCAGGTTTAGATTAGACCAGAAGAAATTCTGGTCTAAATTAACACTAAATTCTTCCCTGTGAGGGTGGGCAGGCCCTGGCACAGGGTGCCCAGAGCAGCTGTGGCTGCCCCTGGATCTCTGGAATATCCAAGGCCAGGCTGGACACTGGGGTTGGAGCAGCCTGGGACAGTGGGAGGTGTCCCTGTCATGGCAGCAGAGATAGAACAGGATGGTCTTTAGGATCCTTTCCAGCCCATTCTGTGATTCCACGATTTTTTTCAGAATATGGAATTTAATAGGATGCAGTGCCCTCACCAAGGACATAACTGGGGGGTGAGATTGCAGAGAGGTCCCACAGCCCTTGCTGTGCCCTACTCCACCCCATGTTATGGGCAAAGAGATCCGGGGTGGCTCCAACGGCCCTGGGCTCAATTTGCAGAAGTTGGAGCTTCTGATGAATAATCTCGTCACAGCACAGCGAACACGGCAGCCCACAGAGCGATTTTCACAGCCAGCTGAAGCCAGATTTTCACGACAGGCTGAAGCAACAAGACCTTTTGACCTCGAAGGAAACCCTCCCAAATCGCTGCTGGGGCAGGTACCTGCACCCCGACCCCGCCGCTGCAAACCAGGGCTGCATCTCAGCCGTCTCAGGAAAGAAAAGTACAGGTTATTACCACAGCAAATCCGTGTTTTGCAGTTCTCAAAGCATCCCACGAGCTGTATTTTCCCTGTTAGCAGCACCTCGAGAATATTGCTGGCAGTGTAAGCGAAGCCCAGCGCTGAGGTCCCCCCGTCCGGCTGTGACAGATTGCGGTGATTGAGGGCCCGCACTAATCACAGCAATTGATATAAATTACCGTGTCAGCTACACCGATGCCGCAGTCTGCAGGTTCACACCTCATTAAGCTTCCAAGTGCCAAATGAATCAACAGGGTTCAGCAGAACCGTTCTTAATTAATTGTTGTAGCAATAGGGAAAAAGTAACGGGAAAAGAGGATCAGAACTCCCTGCGCAGGCGGGCGGGCTCGCACGGACTGAAACTCTGCTCCCATTCAGCGCTTGAGATTAAAGACGCCCACGGATTAATCTCAGCCAGCAAAGAATTGCCAGGGGCTGGTTTTGGACTAGGGTGGAGTGAAAATTCAGGCTGGCGACTGGCAGGCGTTTTCCCTCGAGCTGTGCCGTGTGTTTTGCATGGAGCTCTTCTGTCGCCTGTGAAATCTCCGCGTTTCCATTTCCCACCCCGCCCGCGGCGGGCAGAGGCCACTGCTGGGCACCTCGGAGCCTCTTGGAGCTGATGGAAACTGCAATTCAGCAGGTTATTTTTAAGCCACGTGTGCCCATTTTTTCCTGTCCGTATTCCCCAAAGCAAGATGCAAACTCACCAGCGAGGGACGAGGCCAGGAAAGCTGTGGTCTCACCTCTGGCCAAGCTCCCAGCCTCCTTCTCCATGGGCTCCACCGTGCCAGGCTGCTGAAATGACACAAAGCCAAGCTCAGGACAGAACAGCAGCCACAAGTGAGTTTGAAAAGCAAAGCCCTGTCCAGTCACGGTGTCCCTGTCCTCACAGGGGCTTTCCTCCAGCACATGACAGCGCCCAGGAGTCTCATCACAGCCTGGAATTCCTGGAGCTCAAGGAATGCTGAGGAAAGGCCAGCACAGCCTGTGGGCTCTCCTGTGGCTGAGCACAGAGCCAGCTCCACAGACACTTGTTGTGGCATTTCAGGGTGGATTCAGCTCAGCAGCAGCAGCCTGCAGCTCCCCAGAGCAGAGTTCCATCGCAGGCCCGTGGAGCGGATCCAGGCTCGCGCTCTCCAGGGGAGGTTTGGGTATCTCCTCCTGCCTTCCCTCACGCACGTTCCGCCAGCTTAAAGGCTCCCTGGAGCTCCCATCTGCTCACCACACAGCTTGTAATTGCGTGTGTAATGCGAGGGGCAGCTCAGCACTCAAACCACATTCCCAGCGTTGGATGTCTCCGGGTATTTGCACTTTCCCCACCGCTGCCGCTCACCCGGCCCGTTCTCCCTGATCTGTAAAGCCTCCATCTAATATTGATATCCCAGCAGGGCCCTGGCAGCTTGGAGCTGTCACTGCCTTGCTCCAGCGCTCAGGCCCAGTTACACCAGATCACCCAGTTCCTCTGCACCGCTGATTAACCTGTAACTCGCCAGCAAAATGTAAATTGAAGAGGAAAAACAGAATATGAACACAGATTTCACCTCTTTCCTGCTTGCGGGTGGGGAGCACCAGTGCCTGGCAAGGGAGCTTTACTGCTGGAATCTTAAGGGATGTGGGGTGCCAGGAGTGTAAGGGAGGTGCCCATGGTCGCTCAAGGAAACAGAGCAATGAGTCAAAATTACCTGTCCTCATCCCTCATGGTGCCGGGGTGGGATCCAGTGGAGATACCCAGCCAATTTCAAGGAACTCAAGGCTGTGTTAAAGCAACTTTAGCAGCCAGGAAAAGCTGCTACTGCAGCTCCAGCCCTTTCTGCAGGGCCTGGTGAGGTCAGAGCCCATGGGGAAGGAGGATGTGGATCCCTGAGCAGCCACACGTTCAGGGCTGGGCATTCCCAGCCTCCTGCATTCCCACAGACACGTGCACCAGGGTCTGCTTCACACTATCAATGAAAATATCTTCCCATGACTCACCAAAATCCAAGATTCTCCTAATGGACTGCTCTGTGACTTTCCTCACATTGAATCACTTCTCCTACCAAGCTAATACATCACTGTTTTCTTTAATTTCTCTTTTCCCCATATAAATCTCTATTTCATTAATAAAGCCAACAATTCTTTAAGAAAAAAAATATCTAAACCATATTTCTAATTTCAGAATTACTGTTCTAGCAACAAGCAGTATTTCAAAAAATATATTAATTGCAGTTTGAGAAAGAGGTTTGGATAAAGTTTGGTCCAGAAATACTTGTATTACAAATATTTACATTACAAATATTTTGTTCTCTTACACTTATTACTGCAAATCAGTGCGATAACATTTCTGCCCTTGTTTTATTTTAAGGGATTTAAGGTGCAAATTGGAGGATTAGCAATCCAAACAGAATAGCAAGAATACGAGCAGGCTTCCAAGGCATGTGTAAAAGGCAATTGCCAAAGAGTCTCTGTTCTGAGCGAGGAGCCCGGCACAGGAAGGCAGGTTCTTGTGTGGAAAGTCTCTTCACACCTTAATTACAGCTCCTGCCAACCACTTCAGCTCTGGAGTGGGATGTTTTCTCTGCTGAGAGGATACCATTAGCGCAAGGAGCAGCATCCAGGGAAATCACCTCGCAGGGGAAACTCCTCAGGCTTCTGTTTTTAGCCTCTTTGAAAAGCAAATTGATTAACACACACACACACACATACACACACATACACACACACGCTTGTGTGGGCACACATGCCCTCCCCCGCCCCTGCTGGCTTTGCACTGACACCCAACAGCTTTGCAGTTTATAATCAAAGTCTGATTTAGGACTTTCCATTAGGGTCATTAAGAGCAGGGTATTAAGTCTCCACAAGCTGTTTCAGCATTCACAATCCTGGAATATCCCGAGTTGGAAGGGACCTGTACAGATCATCCAAATCCAGCCCTGCACAGGACACCCCAAGAGTGCCTGAGAACATTGTTCAAACCTGGTGTCTAATAGACTCAGGAAAGGTGTAGCACTGCAGTTATTCATAGCTCAAACCTTCAGGATTTCAGAGCATAATCATGTTAGCACCAGTATCTTCCTGGAATACTTATCGCAATTTTTAGGCAGTGCTATTCCCCCTACTCTCTGAGAGCCCCCACCCCTCCACCCCTGAGACCGATGGGGTTTCTGTCAGACATCTGAAGGTAAAAGTCAACTTTCCACTGGCGCCCTGTGCCAAATCCCTGCCTAATCCTTCCCACCGTGGATAAAGGACTGGAGCACTGCCAGGCACCCCAGTTCAGTCCCACAGCTCCTGCAGCAGCTCTGTGGTGCAGCCTGTGTGGGTGCAGCTGGGATCTCCCCCCGGCTCTGCAGGATCACCTGGGCACAGCCAAGCCCCACACACTGCCTGTGACCCCTCCCAGCACTGGGGACCCCTCCCAGCACTGGGGACCCCTCCCAGCACTGGGGACCCCTCCCAGCACTGGGGACCCCTCCCAGCACTGGGGACCCCTCCCAGCACTGCCTGTGACCCCTCCCAGCACTGCCTGTGACCCCTCCCAGCACTGCCTGTGACCCCTCCCAGCACTGCCTGTGACCCCTCCCAGCACTGCCTGTGACCCCTCCCAGCACTGGGGACCCCTCCCAGCACTGCCTGTGACCCCTCCCAGCACTGGGGACCCCTCACAGCACTGGGGACCCCTCCCAGCACTGCCTGTGACCCCTCCCAGGACTGGGGACCCCTCCCAGCACTGCCTGTGACCCCTCACAGCACTGGGGACCCCTCCCAGCACTGCCTGTGACCCCTCACAGCACTGCCCCGGGGTGCAGAAGCCCACAGAAAAGTGCTAAGGCAATTTAAAACACCACAGGATGCACACCACGACTTTAACTCTGGTAGCGCTCTCCCTCCAGGTGTGTTATTGCCAGGATGTTACAGCCCCTGTCATGACGGCACACAGCAGGTCCTGGGCAGTTTTTATCCCTCAGATATTTTGCGGTCGGACTGACAGCCTGATCTGCTGAGTTACCAGCTGGCAGCAGCAGGAGAAGGAGCAGCATCGCCCTATTGCCCCCCCCGATCCATCAGCGGCCCGGGAGGGGACAGGAGGAGCAGCCGTGGGAGAATAAAGCTCCTTGCTCAGGTCAGCAAGGACTGCCAGCTCATCCCCTGCTCCCACAGCCCTGAGCAACTTCTTACACCCACAGCACAGAGAATCGCACTTGGTTTTTTTTGTAATGTCCTCACCGGGACCCAGATTCACAGCTCGGGTGCTCTGACCTTGTCTGCTGCACGCCTACATTCGGATTTTAAAATTAATCACCTCATTCCAGGTAAGGGCTTTTAAATTCGGCCGAATGGGGCATGAATCTTGCCGGATGGGAACTGCAGGTCTCTGCAGCGAGATGGATGAAGCCCTGCTCTTCTCCCCGCTTCGTTTCAAGGCTTCAGTAGCAATTGCAGCTCTAATTGGAGATGGGAGGGCTCGCTGTAGGGTAATTAAACACGTGGGGAGCTCAGGAGAGCCGCCTGCCAGCACCTGGCGGTGGGATTCCCCCTTCCAGAGGCACCTGCACTCTGTGGTAATTCCTCCCCTCCTTTTCCCACTTCCCTGCCGCCGCTCCTCCCGGCAGCTCGCAGGAACAGATGGAGCATCTCCCTCCTCCTCCTCCTCCTCCTCCTCCTCTCCCGGCGCGGACCCCCGCTGCTCCCCAGCGCCTGGCGCAGTTGTAATACACATAATTAGGCAAATCAATGGACAATGCAGCATATTAGAGGAGGTGGAGTCACATCAAGGCAAAACACGGACGCCGATTTATTTACTGCGGGAAATGGGACATCTCTGCCTGATTGCCAGAACTGCGGGCAGGAGATGGGATGTAATGGCAGGGGTGCAGCAGCAGGTCACTCACCTGGACTGTTCGGGGCACAGCTGAGGGGAACGCGTTCTCCTCTTGATATTCGGATGATTTACGCGTTAAACATCTCATTACATTTACGAGTTACCCTCCCAAATCTCTCACACGCCCACGATGAGGGAGAGGGATGTTTGCAGCCGTTCAGCCCAGCAGTGACTCCGGAGCGAAGGCACAAAGCGAAGGCTGCAAAGGCAGCCCAGGGAGAGCCCAGGCACACACACAGAGCTGCTGGCTCCTGGCAGGAGTGGCTGCTGAGCCTTGTCCTCCTGCCCTCCCTGGGCAGCCCAGGGAGAGCCCAGGCACACACACAGAGCTGCTGGCTCCTGGCAGGGGTGGCTGCTGAGCCTTGTCCTCCTGCTCTCCCCAGGCACCCCAGGCTTTGTTTAAGGTCAGCCCCGGCTCGATGCTCCCTCTCAGCTGCTGCTCTGTGCTGCTTCTCCACCCCGTGCAAAGTAGGACGCGGTGAGGTCTCACCACATCCCAGCGGCAGAACGAGAAAATAAAATTTATATGAAATAAAATATATTGACATAAAGAGGGGGTGTGCTGTGGACAAACATCCTGTGAGCAGGGATGGGACCTGGTGGAGCAGGGTGACACTCAGGAAGGGGGTTCTGCATGGAGAACAGGGGTACAGGCCAAATCAGGGATGAGGGACAGAGGCTTTTACCTTTCTGGGCTCTTCAAGGAAGGTGAGCCTCCTGCCAGGAGGAAATGTCAGGGATCTGTTGCCAGGTCTTGCAGACACTCTGGTTTTATCCTGGGTTGTGGACTCAAAGCCAGCTGTGCCCCGGGACTGCCTGAGGAAAGGACCTGTCCCTGAGAGCCACCAAAGTCTTGTTCAGGTGGTGCTGAGGCCTCACAGATGCTCTGGACAGAGGGCTCAGAGGTGTTTTATGGAGGTGCTGATACACAGTGGAACAGAGGCCAAGCCTTCAGACACATTACATTTTTTAGGAGGTTTCTGGGATCTAATTTTGGCCAGCTTTGTGAAATTTCCAGGGATTTAGAGGAGCAGTGACTGCAGCTGGTGTGGGTGAGCACTGCAGCTCCCAAGGCACCGACGGCCTTGAGTCACTTGGATACTGATACACAGAAATGTATTCAAGAATACATCAGAAATGGCAGATTTTAGCTTCCTGCCCTTGCTCTGCACAAGTCAGTGGCAGACAGAGAAATCTCCACTGCCAGATTTGAGTTTTGCTTCTTTTTACTCTACTTCTGTGCTTCCCTTCCAGAGCCTGGACCTTCCTGGGTTAGGCACACATCAACATTAAAGAGAGGGACTGACCACAGAGCTCCTGGGGTCACTGGGAAGTAACATTATCCCCTACTGACCTTGCTGCTTTTTAGACCTGAAACTTTTGTCCTTTTCCATGCTGATCCACTTCTCCCACAGAAATGAGCTGCTCTTGGCTCAGAGCTGTCCTTAACAGAGCTCTGCCACCATCTCAGTCCTCACATCTTGTTTTTGTCTCCGAGCATCCTCGCAGTGCCACCAAAAGTGCTCAGTTGCTGCAGTATGGTGGCTTATGAGAAAACATTTAAAGAAATACAAAGCAACATTACCAGGTGTATTTTGGATCTGATCTCAGTCAGGTCACCAACCTCAGCATTTGTTGAAGTGGGACTGCTATTTCTCCAAAACCTAAGGATATAAAAATAGCCTGATTTATGGGTACCACAACACTACAAACCCAGAGTTGTGTCAATGCAAAATCATGCCTCACATGTGCCCACGTACCATGAAAAAGGGGAGGAACAGCTCCACCACAGGCTCAGGAAACACTCGGGTGACTCAGACAGCTGACACGGTTTGTTTGTTTGCTGTAAAGGTGTAAATATCCCCCGCTGCTGAAATGTTTGGGGAGGCTCTGCAAGTCCCCCTGAGACTCTTCCCTGGTGCTGCCCCTGCTCCTGCAGCCACCCCGGCCTGGGGACCCTCTCTGCTCCCTGTGCCACTCAGCGGCTCCACATTCATTTTCTTCTCCCAGCTTATCTCCCCCCGGCTTTGGAGTGCATTCTTCCTTATCTTGGAGACAAATGGCCTCCACGGAGAGCTCTAAACAGCAGAGCAATTTATCTGCCTGACATGTTTCCCTGTTTGTTTTCTGCAGCCTTGAGCCATGGCTGGGCTGTGACAACTCTCAGCTGTGGCACTGCTGGAGGGTCACCCGGCCCCCTCACTCAGGGCTGTGAATCAATGCCTTGGCCATATTTATCATTTATTGCAGTAAATCAACTCTAATCGATGCTTTCTTGTTTTGACGTGCAGCAAAGCCTTTACGAGCTTTTCACAGATCTGTTTAGAATTAAGAAAAGCCAGGGAAAGGAAAGATATTTAATCAATTCAGCTCTAATTTTTAATTTGGGGAAAGAGGAAAATGTGGCACTGTTCCCATGAGAAAAGGGAATAAAAATCAAAACCTGCTTCTGTTTAGCTCCTGATGGTTTCCAGTATTTCACTTGTTGCTGTTAACACCTTAGTTGTGAAGTACTACATGAAAAAGGATGTCCCTAAAACATCTTCATCCTTTTCCTGCCAACTCCTGGATGCAAAGGCCTCCCTCCCTCCTAAATAAATGTGACTTCTTAGGAATTCCTTTTTTTTGTGTGTGTTTGGGGTGTTTTTTGTATTGTTTTCCCAGGTGTTGATACTTCACGGACTCAGTGAGCCTCAATTTTGGCTAAACAGCACTAAAGCCCCACTCTTCTTTTAGAAGTGTCTCTGTGCATTCTTTGTGGAGAAGCAAGGCTTCCTTTTCACACAGACCCTGCCCATCCTGAGCACTCCACTGTACTGGGTACTCACAGCCTCAGGTGAAATTCCAATCACCCCACATGCAAAAACTTCACACCCCACCCCTACAGAGATCATATAAAATTGCCATCAATCAACCCACAGCAATCAACATCCCTTATCAGCTCCACGAGCAGAAAACACAGAATTTTGCACAGCTTTCTTCAGGCCCTGTTCAGCTGCAGAAGCTCCTGAGTTCAGCCCTGGAATTTGGGGAGAGCAGGACCATTGCTCTTCTCTCCTGACGTGCATTTCCCCCTTCTCTCAGGCTCTGGCAGCTCCAGTGTGGATTTTATTGCTGGCATTTAGAAGAGTAAGAGCTCCCTTCCATAGAGGATGGGAAAGGTTTCTCCCCCAGGGAACAGAACACAGAGACTGATTAAGCGACCAGCAGGTATTTAAGAACATAAAAAATATTGGCAGGTGAGAGCTGCAGCTCTCACTGAGCTGAGCTGGTGCAGGAACAGAGCTCACCTGCTGATTTCCGGCTGGGAACAGCACTGGTGAAAAGTAAGTCCTTTAGATTAGGATTTTTATACATCTTTTTAATAGAAAAAAGGTTGAAAAGTAATCAAAACTTGCTTCTCCAGAGGAGTGAATCAGATGCTCCTGTTGAGCCTGTGCTCCTGCTGAGCCAAACGTGGTAGTCCATGTTCCACCTTCCCAGCTCCTGCAGGAATTAGCTAACAGAAGAGCAGATAATTGGGAGCAGGCACCTGATTTCAATAACATAAATTAGCTAACAAACTGCATTAACATGACTGGATTATCTGAGCATTTTAAAAGGAAAAATGATTAATAAATTGGCCAAAGCTGTGGGCCAGACTAACAAAGCCAGGACTACCCAGGCCAGGTTTGCTGTCAGTCTTGTTCCAAGATCCACAAACTGTGTTGTTCCTTCACTCTGGCTAACACTGCTGTGGTGGAACTGAGACCACCAGCAGAAAAACATGAAATAATTGGGATTTCTGTTCTTGAAACAGCAACAGAAGTGTCCACACATAGAAACACTTCAAAAACAGCACAAAAGAATGAATACATGACAAAACTGCTGAAAGAACTTGTGGAAGAACTGCAGAAATATAAACTTCTATCTGTTAGACATAAAAGACACAACCATTGGATCTTGTATTGATGGCATAGAAATTTCCTTTATTTTGTACCAAAAAATAAGAGAATTTACATAATTTAAAATAATTTCCATCACTATTTAAACTTTTAAATTTATAACCGTTATTTGAAGTGGTTTGCCATGAAGCATTTTAAAATAACAGTATAATTTCATAAACAAGTTTATACAAACATAATGAGGATATTTTTCAAGTAAATCCCAATGGCTAAAGAAAATTAAAATGAGTCATTTCAGTTCTATTTGATTAGGACATCATTCTATCACTGAATAAGCTTAATGAAAACTGTTTCTAGAAGTTTATTGAAATAATATATCCTCACATGAAATGTGAGACTGTTGAATTGGAGAAAAATTAAAATTAACTGTGAAAGTATCACATAGTCTTATCAATTCTTTTCAAAGCAGTCTTGTCCTTCAACAAAAAAGAAAAACATCTTTGTGCAGCACAGGACAGCCTTGGGACAGTTCATTACAGAACAAGCTGGGAGCCTGTGGGGTCACACTGTGTTCCTGCACGCTCCTTCAGTCCTCATCTTCATTTGTGCTGCAGAGAAAAAGGAACGGGTTTGGCTTGGGAGACACCTCCAAGAAATTTCCCTTCACGGGAGCATCTTCTGAAAATCTGTCAGGCTCGGCTACAGGCTTTTCTTCTTGTTCCTGTGAAATGCAGCCTGCAGTAGCCAATCCTTCAGGCTGCTCTGAAAGTCTCATTGCAGAGTGGATTTGCATTTCTAATTCCTCTACCAGTTTTCCAGCAGGAGAGGTAGATTGCAGGGAAACCTTTGATTTTCCATCACTGACCTCCATCGCTGAAGTGTTTGTGCCCTGCCTCAATCCATTACAGTCAATAAGTGGAGCTGTCCTCTCCTCCTGGAGCACGCCTTGGGAAGAATTTATTTCCCCATCTTCGCTGGTCGAGGACTCCTGCTCATCTGAATCAGAGCCTTCTGTCTCAGATGATGAAGTGCTGCTGGATTCTTCAGAGTCACTCGTCTCCGACTCAGAGCAAAGCAGCTGTTGCTTGGAAACTGTGCCAGCAGCTTTTAACGCCTTCTCTTCCTCCTGTACCAGCACTGCTGCTGCTTCCAGCTCCTCCAGCTCCAGCCCCACGTGGGACTTGCTGAGCGTGGTTTTCTGCAAGGACTCACTGAGTGCAGCCAACTTTTTTGACCTTTAACAAAGAACAAGATGTTATTGAACCTGACAAACAGAACTTGCCCATTTGATAATGAGAACATGAATTTTAAACATTTCTTCCGTTTGCTTGGTATGCAAACAACTTTCTTCTTCAACCCTGGTTGTAAAAGTGGATGTTACAGGAAGAAAAAAAGTCAGAAGGATTCATAATTACCATTATTTAGGGTAAGTTCTCCCACAAGGTTAGACAATATCCCACTGCAAGGCTTTGAGGATACCATCCTGAATGATCCTGCTGCTGGATGCTTCAGCAGGGCCCAGGGAGGGAGAAGAGATTTCAGAACAAACCTTTCAGGTTTGCTCTCTTTAGCAGCACACTCTGAAGCACAGGGTTGGCTGGCTGCAGTTTATGTGCAACAAAACCATTTTGGTTTCCTACCCTCCCAGATAAATCCCAGATAAATAAACCCTGTGAAATGCACATGAACCAAGAGAACAGGGCTGATTAGTGATCTGTGCTCCTGCTCTCCCGCCCAGCCTGGTGCACCCACGACCACAGGAGATGTTCAGTGACTCTGGCTACAGATGTGCTTCACCCCTCTCTGGAACTCAGTGAAATGTGATTCAGCAGGAGTAACAGGACAATTCAGATAAAAACCCCTCACAGAGCAGACACAGCACACTGGCTTCAAACCTCTGTCCAGCCCCATCCATTTCCTCGAGTGCTGGAAGCCAGCACGTGCCTCACCAGAAAAGGGCACCGTGGATTTATAAACAGAGACTAAAAAGCACCAGAGTGCCTCGAAATGAAGGAGGGTGAGGGCAGAGGGGAAAATGGGTATAAAAGCCCAAACATACATCCTGTTTCTTGTTGTGGAGTTTTGCCTCAGACTATCAATCAGCTTTTCACCACTTCCTGCAGCAGCAGGTCTGCTATAAATCCTGCAGTAACTGCCTGGGTTTCATTTCCTCTGCCAGAGCTGTGAACCTGCAAGGCACGACACACTGACACCGGAGCAAGGGATGGAATACACGGCTCCTGCCAGGCAGAAGTTAAAGTGCTCCTTCTCTCACTTGAATGGTTTTAAAGATCTTTATATTCTATTTCCCAGGGGGCATAATTACTCAGTATAACATAGATGCTTCCACTTTTTTTTTTTTTTGCTCCTAAAGGAGTTGTATTTTTAAGTGGGGGAAGGGAAATTCAGTGCAGCTTCTTACACGTTTTACAGACCGTGCCACATTTAAATGCTTTAAAAACTTTGACTAAAACACAGTTGATTTCCTTAGTTCAACCCACAGACTAGGAAACCGAGAAGTAACTTTCCCAGAAGTAAAGCAACAGAAAACAATTTCTATTTCTAGAATTTTCAAATCTAAAGCTAACAATTAAATGCAACATGATCCTACCAGCCTCTAATAAAAAAATGAGGTACCATACTCTAAAAACATATTAGAATCATCTTTTCTTTCTGGCAATTTACCTCCATTTTTTTGCCAAGGACTTGCATTTTTCTCAAAGTTATGGGGGATTTGAGAAATTGCCAAACTAATTGGGAACAAAGCAAGCATTCTCCCTGCTCCATCAGTAAAGAGAAAGGAAAAGAAGCCAAGTGATACATTGAGAAGTTCATGCAGCCTTGCAGGTAGGTGGCAACAAAACAAGTGGCTGCAGGGAAATCTGGGGAGAGGCTGATTTATACCCCGAGTCACAGGAGTTTATATCCCTTTCAGCAAGCATTTTGCTTTTAAACAGCCTCTTTCCTTCCTTTAACTCTGTGTGTGCCCCCTCCCCCTGTGAGAGCTGCTCAGAACACAAAGGTTCAGTTCCTTTTCCTCTCCTGATCCCTGCCTGCCACAGGAGCTCCAAAGGGTGGCTGTGCCCTGTCACAGAACCCTGCTCTGGCCCATTTTATGTGGTTCTCTTTAATTTGTTGGCATCATAAGCAACTCATGACACACCCGCTGGCACAACAATTTCCCCCCAGTTTCCACTGCCTGTCTCATCCCCCTGTTCCACTGCTGGCATTATGACAGAAAAGCAAATTTCAAAGTCCTGTTTCTCCCCACTTCCATTGTATCTGCTCATTTGTTTCCTAATCCTGTATTTTTTTGGTTTTTTTCCTATTTTTGCCTATTTTTTCTACCTTATCATTACTATTTTCCCTCCTCCAGACTCTCAGTCCTTTAAATTCTCTCCACTTCTTTCACTACTCTCTTATAATGTAGTTTATATAGTAAGATACAGAAACATATCACAGAACTGCATCAAGTATTGAGGAGTTGTATGACCTAACGTGCTTTTTTGGCATTAATAAATATTTTGCTGTTCCAGGTTACCTAATGCCAAATGTTAAGAAAAAAAAATACACAGTGATAAACTTGTTTGACTCAACACACGTTGTGCTACTAAAATCAAAATGGTCCTGCTGACAGATAAAAGAATGATCTTTCTAAAGCAATTAAGTTGGTTTTTTAGCTCTTGGCCACATCAGGTATTTGATGTCCCTGCTCATTGCAGTGGGGTTGGACTAGTTGGCCTTTAAAGGTCCCTTCCAACCCCAAATATTCTAACTGTACAGAAAAGTCTGGTTTCAGTTTTCTCAGTAGGTCAAATGCTTCTTCCCAGCTTTCACTCTGCTCATCCAGTCTCCATCAGAATCTACAGAGCTCAACTTTTCAGTATGAGGCAAAACTGTCACCCTTTAACAATTTTATACAGGAACCCAAAAACCTCCGCTCCCCACTCCAGAATCTTGTATTGAAGAAACCCAAACAACAAAGAACACCTGAAGAAGGGTTGTTTCTTCTCTGCCCCTGTGCAAGGGACTAAGAGAATTACAATTAGCCACCAGTTCATCACCTTTAAGGCAATTATCTAATTTGAAGGAGAACCAAGTTTCAGCAGTGCATTTCACATCAGCTTTAAGAAAAGGTGGCAGCACTCCCTGGACAGAAACAAGGCAAGAAGTCTAAAAATCAACATGGAAATGCTTTTAAAGAGAGAACATGGCTCTCTGAGGTGATGGATTCCCAAGGTAAAGATAAGCACCAATTCAGGAAAACAAAAAATGAGACACCAGAAACGAGATCTTGTGAATGAGAGACCTGCAGTAAACAGGCCCTGCTGTTTCCAAAATCTTTCAAGTAGTGTTTGAGACATTAGATAGCAAATACTTTAATTTTTCAAGTATGATTAATGGAATCCATGATTACTTTAAGACATGCTCATTCAGTATGCACATTTGTGGTAATGATATCTTATTATTATGGTAATAGTGTTCTTACATAAACATGCATAATAGGTTTTAAAGGTGCTACACATGATAATTATTAGTTATCACGATGTCAGTTGCTTAAGGAAAATGTTTAATTACAGGTTAAACTGATCAGATGCATGTTTTGTTTAATGCATAGCTTTGAGGAACAGATAAGAGAAGCATCTTGGGGCTTGTCCATGTAGTCTGGAATTAAAATTCCAAGACAGAACTACAGTAATCCTTGTCTAGGCACAGGAGAGTTTCTTCAGGTGCTAGAAGAAGAAAAAAATCTTGTTCTACAGATATTAGATTATAAAGGAGTGAAACTGGGCTGAAAAGAACAAAGAATCAAAGGAGATTTAGCAAATAAAGGGAGATGGATAGAAGTCTGAGAAAAATAAAAAGAGGATTGTAGCAACAGGAAAGGGAAATCATGAGGGGTTTATGGCAAAGGCCACCTGTGGCAGCATGAAGAGAAGAGATGGTGATGGGACACAAGTGACAACCAGCATGGGAACAGAGCAGGACACAGCTCCAGGTAAAGCCAAACTTCTACAAGCTCCAGTTCTGCTTTCTGTTCCAGGGAGTACAGGGAGCACCAGGGGCTGAAGGGTCAAGACAGCTGTTAAATCCAGAACACAGAGCTGTGAGGAGAAGTCTCACTGCAGACAGACACCAGGGATTTGATTGTTTCCAAGGATGATTTCACATAAGCTGGAAGGGAGGACAAAAATCAACCCAGTCACTGACAGTAAAAAATAAATTCAGGACTTGGTGGGAGGGTACATGAAGCCATAAAATCCTCTCATTTTTCCCAAATGATGAAGAAAAAAATAATTGTGCTTCTGTATACTATGTCCATCAGTGAGCACTATGTAAGAAAAAAGGTTTAAAGAAACAGTGTTAATTGCTTAGACCTTCCCATCTGCCTGGTACTTCCCTTACTTGTAGTACTCTTGTTTTAGCAGTTGTGTTAAAAAGATCCAACAACTCAAAGAGAACTTGAAAACATAAAAATCAGCAGTCTGCTCCTCATTCTGAATGATGGTGGCACTGCATACTCAATCATGGCAGGGGAATTACAGATCTAAAACTCTGCAAATTATTTGTAAACATGGGAGCGAATGTCACTGCCCAGAGAAGCTGTGGCTGCCCCTGGATCCCTGGCAGGGATGGTTGGACAGGGCCAGGAGTACCCTGGGATGGTGGAAGGTGTCACTGGCTGATCTTTAGGGTCCTTCCAACCCAAACCATTCCATGTTCCTATGAAAAGACTCACACTGGCAGCACAGTCTCCCAAAGCTGGAGTCAGTCACATCCTGCTGTGGAATGGAAAGTGACTTTTCCTGCACAGGCACAAGCTCCAGCGTGCCTTTGTTGTTGTAAACAATAGCAGGATTATTTCTACTGGCTCATCAATTTGGCTTTGCATTCACAGATGTATACAAACACCCCCTGCTCTGAAGTACTCAGTGTAAACAAGGTGTAAGACACAGCACAACCCAGCAGAGTCTCCCTGGTATCTCCCCAGGCTCAGTCCTGGCCAAGTAACAGCTCTGAGCTGCCAGGGCACATCAGGCTGCTCCTGCCCCAGCACAGCAGGAAAGGAAGCAAGCACAGGACCCTCAGTACCACAGACACTGACAGCAGCTCTGCTGGCCAGCCTGGTGTTTGAACGGGACCTAACTCATCTTGGAATTAACTAAAAATGATGCTGCCTGCATGTGGGTAGGCCCCACTCGGTGTTCCAGTGGGAATCAGTCCTCGTGCTGGCAGGACTCAGCTCCACAGGGCTGACAAGGCCTGTTCCAGAGTGTGAAACACTTTCCATTAATTATCTGTAAGCCTTGCAGGCACGATAAACAAGTCTGGGAGGCAGCAGAGGCGTCAGGCGCAGACGTGTCCCTGCCAGCAGCTCCCCGGGATGCACTCACACACAAACCAGCAGGGCTGTGCCCTCAGCAGGCCTGACACACACAGAAAGGGCTCTTATTTAACTTATCTCCACTCAGCAGGAGCTCTGCACACACAGGATCCACCTCACAGCAAAGCTGCTGCATCAAATGAGAGGCTTCCTGTCTGCTGCATCACCAGAGCCTTCATTTTGTGTCTTTAACACACAAGAAGTTACCAAGTTTAAAGAGGCAATATTTACACTACCTTTCTCCACAAGGCCTGGCAAAACTCAGACTTAGGAGAGAAAGTTTCACAGACAGCCTTTCTTTGATAAAGCAGATAAGACACCAAGCAATACAACCAGACCAGTATCCCCACTTTAAATGTGTTCCAAATTACATACCTGGCAGCACTGCTTACAATTGCCCACAATTATTCATTTAGCCAGAGGCACTGCAAGTATTAAGACAATTCTAGAGTTAATATTATCTCAGACATCACCAGATATTATCCCAGAGTCTCAGCAGTTCAGAGACAGAGAGTGTGCAAATTTACTATCTGCGAGACATTGAAATGTCACTGGAACTATAAGGAATAATGAAATTTTCTGCCTTGCCAGCAGACTGGTTGAGCACAGGCTGCAATGGGACATGGCTGGTATTTCTGCAGGGCGTGTCACTACTGAACAAAAGGGCACCTGCAAAGGGACAGGCTCTCCACACCCTTCAGATGGTCTCACTTTCCCCCTGCCCACAGTGGTTCTTGCTGATTCCATCCCTGTCTTCCAGCCCAAGCCTTATCTGCCCAGACATCAGGGGTATGAAGAGGCATTGTTCAACATCCAGTCTCCAGATAATGCCAAATGAACTTCTCACATGAACTGTGCCACAATTCTGATGGAAATCAATATCCCTATGGCAGTAACTCTACAGCCCAAGTTCTCTCAAAGCAGAAGGCTCAACGAGTTTGCAGCCAAACACGAAAGCAGAAGATAAGAAAGTGAGCTCATACAAGAATGACACAGCTGGCAAAGCACCCAACTAGTCCATCAAGAAGAAAATAAATTATTATTTGCTCCAAAATTCAGATGCAGCTTCTGTCCAGAACAGCTACTGGAGCAACCAAACTGGTGACCTTTGGGGAAACCTTGAAGCTGGTAACTGAGATCACCCTGTCACTGATCAGCATATTCTGAGAGCCAGGGGTGGAGGAAAAAGCACTGGAAATTCTCAAATGGCTGTAACAGAACTTAAACTTCAGGGGTTTAGCCCAAAAGTAGCACAACTCTTTCAGAAAGGCAACAAACAACGAGAAACATCCCTCCACACCAGACAGGCAGCTTGAAAGAACAAAAAAAAGATTGAATTCCTATGATACAGAATTGACAGACAATTTGATTTTAATAAAATATTCAAGACATGAAAGAGTCTAGGTTTGATCAGCCCTGACTGGTAAGACACAGGAGCAATAACGATGATGGCGTTGAATACTAAAGCAGAATTCATTAATGCAGAAACAGCTCGAGTCAACAGGCACAAAATTGCATAAATGGTCCAACAATGAGGTTAGATCACAAAACCCCCCCAGTTCGGGAAAAGAACCCTCACAAATGGACATTTAGGTGCAATAATAAGAAACTCATCACACTAAAGGCACCATCCATTTGCCCAAAGCACTCTTTAAAAAGTCATGGGTTGCAAAAGAACTTGAGGCTCAGAATCTGCCTGGAGACAAGAGAGTAAGGCTCAATTACACCTTTTAGAATGTGTTTTATAGCATCTCACATATTCCACCATTTATTATTTCACTTTCAAGGTTATTTATAATGAGTGCTTCAATTATACACTAGTCAGTGACCTCCAATCATTGTGAAATAGCTTTGAAAAAGCAAGTTCAGGATCAGGGAACCAAAATACTCCAAAAGAAGTTCTGAAGGAAATTCAGAGCAGAAAGTAATCTTGGGAAGTGTTAGTAGTGCCACCCACTTTGCCTGTCATGCACACTGCTGTATTACAGACCATGACAACAACTAACTTCACACTGTTTTTATTGCTAAAGTACCTTACTACACACTTTTACCTCAATTCCACACAAGTTTGGGCAATCTGTGTACAGATTTTATTTCATCCACAGCTGGGAACACAACTATTCCTTTTAAGCTAAAAGTTAAATCCCAACAATACTACCACAAAATTTAAGGCATGAACTGAAAAATACACGAAGCACCTGAACCCTTTCATGGCAGCAAAAGGCCCTCAGAAGAGCACAGAAAATATTTTAAAATCATCAGAAAGATAAATAAGTAACCTCTACTAAATTTCTTTCCAGCCTTTATTAGCTGGTTAGCTCATCATACCCTGCCTGGCTTAGGAGATCTGAAAGAATCACAGAAGAGGTTGTACAATTAACAGAGATAAAAACAAACAGCACCATCCAACAGTTTCATGTGCTCAGTTTATTATACACTTTTATAGTAAGAGGGAGAAGCCATAAATAACTCCATTAAAATCTCATTAGCTCTGATCAATGAGTACAGAAGATAATGGAAGAATGTTTTAGTAAAGGAAAAACAGGACCATTTTCTTCAGGACTTAGGTAAAAATTGACCTAAACTTTAACTAATCTTCTACCTTATCTGCAACAAAAGACAGATGAGTGTAAACACAACAGCAAAAACACAACATTTGTTCACAGGAATTAGTCCTGGATTAATCACTGTTTTCATAGGAAAGAACCAAACCATCTCCTCAACACAAAGACTTTAATTTCTAAACTTTGACTCAGTGCTCAAAAAAAAAAAAAAAGTGCTCAGTCTGTGCAAGATCTTTTATGCAGGTAGGAATTCATGCTGTCTCTCAAGATGAACTCTGATTTTTAGCCTAAATAACCTAGCTTTGCACAATTACACTGTCCATGTCCATACTGACCGCTAATCATTTCCTTTCTAACAACTCCTGGAAACAGCAGGCAACTTCATCAAATTTAAGAGCAACCAGAATTTAAAGATCTTTGAATTCCTGAGTATTTTATGAAAATCAGCAGAGGGATAAATAATGAGCCTCCTGGGACAAGGCAGGACAGGGCAGGCACCCACCAGCAGCTGATCCATGCTGATTCCTGCTCTGGATACACCTCGTGCCTGGTGGAGGTGTCAAAGGACGTGGGGAAGGGACAAGAGCACAAGGCGTGGGTTGGGAGGTTTATAAAGGCTTTTTTACTCCTTCCCTCACAGACATTAGACAAAGTCAGGACTGGAAAAGCGTTCCCTGCACAGCAAATCTTCACTGCAAACAGGAAAATCACACTGGAAAATGAGTGCTGGGTCCAAAAATTCTGGAAAATGCTGTGAGCAAGATGCCCCCACGTCAAATGGAGAGGAGCAGAAATGCAGCACCAAGAGACTTCTCTGGGCATGAGAGCCTCCCCAAACTGTGCAGGTGACAAAACACAGCCCTGCCCCATAAACAACGGCTGATGGGAGAATCTAGAGGGCTTAAGGGTAACATAAAATGCTTTAATCTTGGAATTCTGGCTTTCAAAGGGCATTACGTGGATTCTGAAACCAAGAGTGATGTACTTACACTGCAATCCAACTGGCAGTCTTGTAAACATGAGCTGCTATCTACATAGCTTAAAGTATTACAGTTTGTTAACCATAAATCAAATATAAAACATAGCAACATCGTTTCAATTTAAGTGACTTCTTTTATGTTAATAAGTCTGAACGTTTCAAGTAACTTTCCCCCCATATTTATTCTGAAATTCCACAGTGCTTCTTTCATAATGAATCTAAATACTGCATGAGCTGAACTTCACATTTATAAATATTTTAAAAAAAGATGAAGCTTTCCAATATAACATCTTACTTTCATTACTCGGTCTTTTTGATAAGTTGAAACCAAACAGATCATGGATTATAAAAGAAATCAAGTACAGCTTACTTATGTAGATGATATTATGAAAATATTCATAAGAGAAAACAGACTTGGAATTAATATTGGACTATAAAAAGAAACTGAAGAGTATTTATATGTTTTAAGAATAGTTCAACGGGGCTCTGTTGCCAAAATAGCTCCACTAAGTTGCAGCCAGTCCAAACATCTAATAATGGCACAGCTTCCAAAGTCATATATGATCAACACAAATAATGAAAGATGAACAGATAACTCACCACAAAACAGATGCAGAGAGAGATTTTATAAAATGATAGTAATACTGGCTGTGTTACAGAAATGGAACACTGACAACTGCTCTGTATTGGCCTCATCTCCCTCAAGTTTCTTTGCTGCCATTACCTAGAACTTGGTCTTCACCATCACTGCTGGTGATCCAGGAGAAAGCTCTTCTCATGCTGCAAATCAGCAATTTGTGTTACAGGATGGGAGTGAAAGGTACTCACACAGCAGGGCAGAAAATGTGAATTTTAGTGTCAGGATAATGCTAGCAAAGTCCTGTATTACAAAAATAACAACAATGGCAGGGAACAGGCTTGAAGGCACAATTACAAACATTACTCCAACATGATCCTTCCCCTTTATAATGGAATTTATCCACCAAACAACACAGCGGTGTTGATCAGAGTTTAA
This sequence comes from Prinia subflava, assembly GCF_021018805.1. Lineage (NCBI taxonomy): Eukaryota > Metazoa > Chordata > Aves > Passeriformes > Cisticolidae > Prinia > Prinia subflava. The sequence continues at coordinate 3,373,402 of NC_086260.1, read as the reverse complement.
CTCTTTCACTGCTCCCTCACTGTGACTGACACCCAGAACTGCTGAGGGGAAAACACCACCTGCAGCCTCCTCACTCTCAGTCCATCCTCAACTCACACAGTGTGAACAGGAAAAGACACCAAACCCCAGCATCTTGCAAACTCCTGCCAGGAAAGCAGATTTCTGCAAGGGCCTGAGGTGAGCAGCCTGCTGCCAGCTCCTCCCTCATCCCCTGTTGTGGTTGGGAACTCGTTCCCAGCTGCTCTGGGGCACGACTGAACAAGGGGATGGTCTGAAACTGCAGCAGGGTCCAGTTAGATTGGATTTAAGAACAGTTTTTAACAATGAGAGTGATAAAACACTGGAAAAGGTTGCCCAGAGGAGCTGTGGCTGACCCATCCCTGGAAATATTTATGTCCAGGCTGGACAGGGCTTGGAGCAACCTGAGTTGAAGATGTCCCAGCTCATTGCAGGAGGGTTGGACTGGATACCTGTAAAAGTCCCTCCCAACCCAAACTGTTCCATGATTCCACGATCATGCCTCCTAGAAATTATTATTATTATTAAGCCAGCTGCTGAGCAGGTTGGAAACAAAGCAGGGAGATGCTCCCAGCGTGGAGCTCAACCTCCCCCTTGGACCAGAGCTGCACATTCCATGGACTGAGAAAGGCACCAAGCTCATCCTTGCCCTCATCAAACCAGAAATGCACTCAGCAGAGCTGTGCTGCCTGAAAAGACACGACACAGGTCACTGACCCTTCTGCAGGCACACAGGAACTGCCTCCCAACAACTTTGGAAAATCAAAGCAGTAGCCTGAGGGGGGGAAAACATGGCTTTCTTCTTTGCCTTCTCTGCCCACAGCAAGGTGCATTCAGACACAGCCTGGAGGCATCTGAGCTAGAGAAAAGTGATGGAATAAATAGGAAAAAACAACAGAGGGCAGGAGAGCAAAAACATCAAAGGAAACGGCAGCTAGCAGCTGGAAGAAGAGATTAAATCCCTTGTTAAAAATCCATGTTTTTACAGGGCTTGCTAAAACATACATGAGGGGGAATTTCTGGTATAAAACACACCTGTCTATCACCTTTCTGAGCCCTCAGGGCAGTGTTTTGCCTTAAGGCTCTTAAGTCAGAGCACTGTATTAGTTGGTATTGTTATTTACAAGTGCTCTGTGTGTGCACCTCCTGCTTTACAGACACCTGAAGTGACAGCTCAGGCCTTAAACAAGATGCAGGACCTAAGGAGAGGCACTGGCAACAAACAAATAGAAACTGTATTAAAAACATGCATCAAAACACTGAAAGAGGAGACACACAGAATGTGCCTGTAAATTATTAGTTACTATTTTAAATCCAAGAACTGTGATCTAAGGTGTAAGAGCAGAGGACTTGGGATGAAAATAAATAAATTAGGGAGTTTTACCAACAGTCAACATAGCCTTTGATAAACTGGTAAAGTCCTACCTAAATTTTAAGGAAAATGACAGCATTTCCTGTTTTAGTAGCATAATAAATTGCTCAGAATCTCCAACACTTTCTGCATCAGACCCAGAGCTATGGTTTGAACCAAAAGGTGTTTATCTGTGCTGTGCAATTTTGATAGAAACAAGTAAGACTGTACAGAATTATCCAACAACACAGGGAGAAGGAGTCAACTCAATTACTTTTCACTAGGGAAATGTGAAAATTTATTGCTGTCTGAATTTTTCCTGTCCAAATAGACAGTATTATTTATTTTATGATTACAACTCAATGGCTAAAACCTGAAATCTTTGTCCCATCATACTTGTAGACAAGTCCTGATCAACGTTTAATTTTCTTACCAATGCAGTCCTGAGTTTTTCTGATGTCTTGTCTTAACACTGGTCACTCAGACATTTACATTCATGAAGTATTTTCACCCCTAATCCTCTCCATTTTTCAACATCTTTTAGAAGAAGCACTGGAATCAGTGTTTTAACACAGTCTTACAAATGATGCATTTTAAGGTCATGCCACTTCCTTCTTCTAAATGACACTACTCTGCTTCTTCAGCTCAAGTGCACTCACCCTCTCACCTGCTCAGGTTCAAACTGCTCTCTAGCATCACCCAACCTATTTTTCTGAAGCTGTTGCCCTCAACTGTCTTTTATTCTCCAATCCATAACTGTGCTCTACAAGCTTTTACAGAGTGTGTCATTTTAGACTCACTTGTATCAAAATTCACATTGTTCAAATAAGCACTTAGGGCCAGCCTGGGGCAGCCTGTGCAATTCATTGTACACCTTCAAATAAATAACATTTAATGCCACCAAAAAAAAAAAATCTAACAGGACACATTATGTATTTTCTTAGAGATTTTTAAACATGCATTAAATTAATCTCAAAGACCATCTGAAGTAGCCACTCTCATTATTGGTAAGAGCAGCTGGGACAGCTCGAAGTTAATTCAGCACTCCAGGCCACCAAGGAAGTGAATGGGCAGCAAACCCAGCACAGCACGAGTACTCCAAGCAGGCAGCACACAGAACTGCCTGCCAGCAGCAGTAATGCCAGCTTGTAAAACCTGCTAAGAAGGAATTACAATAATTGAGGATTGCAGTCATGAGCTACAATAATTAGGGATTGTAGTCCTGAGCTACTGCAGCTCAGTCCTCACGGGACAGGCAGGGTGCAGCCTGAGAAACCCCAGCTGCCTCCCCGTGTTCCAGGCGTGACCACGAGCAGCACCAAGGCTTTGGGGTCTGTCCTTGTACCTGCATGGCTCTTATCAAAGCAGAACAGCAAAGAAAAGAACAGTCCTCAAATTAAAAACCTTCAAAATAAGAGGTTTTTTGTTTTGCAGGGAGTGGAGGCAGAGAATTACCTGGCTTCAGTGCATCTACAGTGACATTATCATTAAAAAGCCAGCATCAAAAATATAATCCTCTCACTAAAAAACAGATGAAAACAGATCAAGTTAAGGGGTTTTGTGATGGGGTTGTTACACTACCTGGTAAGTGAACACAACTGGCTGCAGCAGAACATAAGCCAAAAACACATGCTAATGGCAAAGCTGCTTTCAAAGCAGCACCATGAAAACAATTTGGCTTTTTTCTGCACCACACACTCTGAAAACTGGAGTTTTTATCCAACCTGAAACTACTGCAGCCTCATCTAAACTAAGGCTGACATGGGCAGCAATGAAGGTAAAGCCAAAGGCAAAGGCAGGCAGAGCAGGGAACAGCTGCCCATGGCCCTGTAACACAAACACCACGAGGGGCATTTTCCCTCACGTCCCAACTGGATGGAGTGCTTTAAACGTGCTGTACAAATCAGATTAATCCCACAGAGCCAAGAGGCAGGATTTTCATCCAGAATATATTACTGCTCATGCCTTTGTTCTTTGGAATCACGGCTGCTGGATCCAGGAGGTTAACAGCTGAAAATTAGCATATTCCTCTAACATTTGAGAATGCTTTAAAGCACCAATTCATTTTTATTATGTGTTAACACATTCCCTCTTCCCCCCCATCACAAATCAAAAATTTAATAAACTAACATTAGCAGTGCACCATTTGAGAACCTTTTAGGGCAGTTTTGTTCCTGAATACTCCTGTCTGAACTCAGCATTTTCACAGTAGAGGTGCTGAGGCTACAAGAGTAACTCCATTCACTCCTCATTTAGTAGGACAGTCCTGAGTTTCAAAGGTTACAATTAAATCCTTTCTAGGAACACGAAAATGCCATAAAGGTGAAATAGGACTTCATGAGTATAAGTGGGTTTAGATGGGATGCTGAGAAGAAATTCCTCCCTGTGAGGGTGGGCAGGCCCTGGCACAGGGTGCCCAGAGCAGCTGTGGGTGCCCCTGGATCCCTGGCAGTGCCCAAGGCCAGGCTGGACACTGAGGTTGGAGCAGCCTGGGACAGTGGGAGGTGTCCCTGCCATGGCAGGGAGTGCTATGGGATGACCTTTAAGGTCCCTTCCAGCCCAAACCATTCTATTAACCTATGACTATCAACCCTACAAGCACAGCAGAGAAGCAAATATCAAAAGATTTTTGAAAGCCTGGCTTGTGTCTTTTCAAGTGTTTCGAGCTTTTCAAAACCCCAAAACACTTAAGAAAACAAAAATGCCAAGAAGAAACAGCTCCAAAAGTGGCACAACCAAGATCTTTTCTACATACTTTGAAACGTTTTTCAAAGTTTTCCAGATTTTAGGAAATAACCAAATCGAATTTCTTCAGTTTGCAGATAAATGATCCATTTCACAAACTATTTTAACATGCCATTGGAATGTATGTTCAAATTCTATTTACATTCATTGAAAGAGCGTATTTGACTACAGAAGCTGAAGCATGATTTATATGTTAGAAAATAATTTTCCCAAATCTAACAAAAGCCTGAGGTAAAACCAATAGAAGGGACTGAAACTACAGTACTGAAAGTTGAGTTCTTTACTCCCTTGTGCACTTTAGGATCTGACGTGACACAGGCAGTAAAAACCCTCTAACTCACAAATCTTTTTTTCCCCTCTAAGTCCTGGACTCCTTCATGCCTTTGCAGCGTCAGGCCTTAAACACTTCAGGGCAACATTACACTGTATTGATTAAACAAGGAATTCAGAAGACCTGGGGAAAAGAAAAGGGGGCCTGAACAATCACAGTCGATCTCATCACCTCCGTGACACGCTGTGAATGTAATTAATCCTACAGTTATTTAGGAGAAATTCACATCCTACACATCAAGCAGCAACTCCCTGCTGGCTTCAGACTGGGTAATTACAGTGTAACAAGGACAAGGCTTCGATTGTGAGGAAGAGATGAGGAGAACAGACCTACGAGGCCAACCCACCTTTCAGGGGCTGTCTCACCTGCAAAGCAGGAGAGGCAAATATGACACGCTCAGGAGTCTCTGATTTTAATTTAGTTAGTTCCAATAAAGACAGCAGCTTCTACAGAGACTGTATAAATGCCACCAGGAATCCTGGTTTTTACTTTAAATCAAGGAGTCCATGCTTGAACTGGCATGTTACACCTACAGTCACCAAAATTAGCAACATCACATTTGTCTCAGGGTGCAGAGCATGTATTTGTGAAGGATAACAAATCAAGCTGCAGATACAGTTCCAAAGAACCCAGCAAGGCAATTTAACAGCTCAGCTGTCTTAGCTCACAGCTCTCCTTCACTGCACGTGTTGAAGCTACTACAAAATACAACACAAACAATAATCTTTGTAATTTTATGCTAACTTAAAAAGTAGAAAAATAGTGATAATGAAAAATATACATGGGATCAAACCTTTTCCTGCACACCTCATACCCATAAAAATATAAAACTATGAGAAGCAAACAGCTGTACAAAAGACAGGCTGGATGGATGAGCTGCTCTTGTGGAAGTGTCCATGGCAAAGGGCTGGAACTGGATGATCTTTCCAGCCCCTTCCAATCCAAACCATTCTGTGATTCCAGCCTGAGAGCACTAAACCCTGGAACACAGCCAGGAACACTCACAGCTTCACCTCCTATTCAGGAACACAGAAAATGCACATTCACAAATGCTAAAGTGGTACACGTTTAAAGTTAAACATGCATGCAGATATTAGGTAAAAATACTTTAAACTGCCATGGGCTGGAGCCGTTCCCTTCAGCAGGGATGCAGAACTGCCTGTGCTGCCTGCCTGGCCAAGGACTGGAGGGAGCTGTTCAGCCTCCCACCCATGTCATGGCCAGCAGGCACATATGCACAACAGCAGCCAAAAAACACCCTGTGAATAGAGCCTGGCACAAAGGGGAACACAAAACACTGCAGAAAGACATCAGGCCACACAAAGGAACCTCAGCACAGCAAGAGACAGTGGGTAAACTACTCTGACTCCTCTAAAGGACACAGCTCCTGTGGGGTCACAGACACAGACTGCTGACACAAGGGAGAAAAACTCTCCTGCAGTAAATGCACACCTGGATTGCCCTGCCCATATTGCATCCCCAAAAATCCTCCTCTCCCTCATCCCTTTCTGCTTAAAAGCAGGTGTGAAAGATGGAGAAAACCCCGGACTTAGAACACAAATTCAGTTCTAATTTCACCTCGGAGAGGCTGCCATATGTATCAGAGTGGCTTGTAAAAGCTCGGACCTAAAGAACAAAAGCATGCAAACCAGGCAAATTAAATTTAATTTTATTATGGAAATGAAAGCAATAACAGAAGTGACAGCAGGGTGGATGATAAGCTCACTTAGCAGGGGGATCAAATGAAGTGATGACATGTCATTATGACCTCAGGGGTTAAAGATGCAATTTTCCATCTGGCTGCATCTGGCTTTTCAACAGAAATGTTGACACCACCTGCTGAGATTTACCACAAGCTGCCTCCATAGGTCTTTGTCAAGCTTTTGTTACCCAGGTTAACATTTACTTTTCCCTCCTTTCTGATAAGTTTGGCTGAGCAACATGCTCCCTTTCTTCAAAACCTAACAACACTTAAAAGGATTTACATGCCACTTTACACAATGGATGGAATTATTAATAGTCACTTCACAAGCAGCTTAAAGGAAATACTAGGAACCTAGAAAGCAGGTGAAACTGTCTTTAAGATTGCAAGCAGAAAGATGAAGTTTTAGCTACACTTGTTAATATCTTCTATTGTTCAACACATTTGGGAATCTACTTTTATCTTATTAACAGGCACCTGAATAAAGCAATTTTTTGAAAGAAAAAAAACCCCAAACCCCTTAGAATTCCAGACCTAACTTGTACTCCCCATCCTCAATTGACTATTAGCCACCTGTGTTTTATTCAGCATCTTCATAATTTCCAATTCCGGATACACTGTGCTTAAAATAAATCAGCTTTTGCCAGCCCAGTGACACATTCACTTATTCATCTAATTTACCCACAGCCAAACTATGATCTCAAACCAAATTTGTAATCAGCTACTGACACGCTGCTGGCCACAAGGATTTTGTTTCCACATGGAATATTTGAAAGCTACTACCTACAGGGGTGTTTCTCTTCATCTGGAATGGGGCTGCGTGCTCTCTTTCACTGGATTTATACATTATTGTTTTGCCTGTGCCAAACTTCCTTCCTAAACCCAGAGATCTGTGCCAGCACAGGTGAGCTGAAGAGCTTGTTTCCAGCTGGTTTTAAAGTATCCAGATTCTTCACTAAAAACAACCGACAGTCTGTTTTAACTGTTTAAACAGAGGCCCCAGCCTCCACCAGGAGTTTGTTGCTTACAGGGTAAGAGGAGAAGAAAAGGAAAATCTTCCATGGATTTTGAGAGTATCCTCAGCCACAAAAAGACAGGAGGAAATGGAGACAAAGGAAGTTAGTGAAGTCTGTATGGAGCAAATAATAGCTGAAAAACAAAACAGGGAAGTATCCAGAATGGCTGGTGATGGAAATAACTACAACACTGAAAGACCACCACAATAACATCTATAAATACCTTCCCCTCCCAAAACTCCTCCACCACAACAGCAGTTATAGAATCACAGACTGGTTTGAGTGGGAAGGGATCTTAGAGTTTATCTCAATCCACCTCCCAGCCACAGGCAGGGACATCTCCCACTGTCCCAGGCTGCTCCAAGCCCTTTCCAACCTGGCCTTGGACACTTCCAGGGATCCAGGGGCAGCCACAGCTGCTCTGGGCACCCTGTGCCAGGGCTTCAAAGGGAATTACCAGAGGGATGTCACAACTTTCTTCCTCTGGAAGGGAAGATTGAGCACCCTCCTCTCCAGTGCCTCACCCTGGGGAGCTGGGACCCCCTGCCTTGAACAGACAAATCACTGTCAAGCGATGTCCTGAGTGACAAGTGAGCTGAGCTGTTCCCTTCAACACAAAGGAACAAAACCAAGTGTTCTCATTCCCTTTGCACTTGCTGAACTTCAAACACTGCTGAACTGCACAGCAACGACTGCAGCATATGCTTAAATGCTGTCCTGATTCAGGCCTAAAAATAGGACTGGGTTCTGCAGCTCCTCTCTCTCCCTTGCTCTCCTAATGACAGACAGCCATTGTGCCATGTCACTCTGACAATAAGATAGCTTAATTGCCCTCTTTCCAGCAGCTGTCAGTTCTGCTTAACTGGGACATAATGTGAGAGTCTGGGAGGAAATGTGTTAATCTATCAGTCACTTATAGCTACTGTGCATTTTCCTGGGCTGGGTTTAAAGAAAACTGGGTTTTATGACTGACTTGCTAGACATTATATTCATTGATATGGGCAGCACAGGTATTACTGCTTAATGACTCATTTCTTTGTGAAAGACCCATGAAATAGCTTTCTCCTTTATTTACTGCACTTTTTCTACTCAACTTCAACCTGAATTTCCCCCTACTTGGTGAATTTCCCACACATTTAAGGTGTGGCTGAAAAGGGCCTCCTCAAATATGAGAGTGTAAAATGAACTGGCTGTTTCAGGACTTAAGCAGGATTGATGAATCAAAATGTTTGGAAACACCTGTAATTGTTTTAAAGTATTTTATATATTTTTACCTATAGGAACAGTCACTGAATGCACACAGAGAATAAGAATCAACATCTACAAACCATCATGAACAGCTATGAACTGAGGGTCTTTAATTCTCCAAGAAGTGCTGCTAAGGTCACAACTAAACATAACAGCCCGTGCAGGCTAATTCTGTCTCGTTCCCCCTTCTGATCACAATTATTACCAAATTCCCTCTGTATCCCCTTCAGTGTTGTGTGCACTGCAGATATTTTATCCTCCACAGTCTCTTGTGAAACACAAAGATTGTTTTAGCCACTGGTTTAGGAGTCTGCATTGCTGTATCAACAAATAAAACAATGACATTTTTTGTGTGTCATTAGTCATGCCTGTTCCAACTCACACCTTTTGTGGGCTTTCAGAGAATGCTGTGAAGATATAAAAAGGAAGGAAAAATAATACAAAAGCTGTACGAAAAACAGAATAAATCTGACAAGAACAATATAAAGCTTAGTAAGATTGAACATGCAGCTTGCTTTAATCATTTAATCCACTTCCCACTGTTTTCCTACTGATACTTCTGGTTTTAAGGCATTAAAACATGCTGGTATTCCAACCAGTCTGGCTGCAAACTACCCAAACCTCTGGAAATAAGCCATGCTGACCCCATTAAAAACACAGGTGAGACACACAAGTGCAGAAGTTTTGTCTGGAGGTGGCAGAGTCCCTCCTTCCTCTCAAGTAATGGAAGCCAAACCTTCCCACTGTGCCAGGGAGAGCTGCAGGAGCACAGAGCACATGGGGATTTGTGACACTTGTTCTGGTGTTAATAATCAATTGGTGCAACTGCTACAGCCCATAAATCAATGTTCCATGCAGCTGGGAATGCTTCGCATGTGCTGTCAGTTTTGAACTGGGAGCTCCTTCCAGCCTTTATCCTGAAGTTAAGTGCTACATAAACATTCCTCTTCCTAAGACAGATCACAACAGAATGAGAATTCCCCAGAGGCTGTTTTTTCCCCCCAAATCCCTATTAATATATTAATGAAAATTCACATTTTTATTTAAAATCCAATTCCTCCCTCCCTTCTTCAATGGTGTCACTGTATTAAAAAATGCACTGAATGTCTTTGCTCCTGTATCAAGAATTGCTGGACAGACAGAGTTACTAAATGAAGAAAATGATCATATTCCCACATATAGGAGCCAGAGCTTATTTTACTGATTTGTTTTTGTACTGATTTTTGTACTTATTTTGTCTGATTTGTTCACAGATGAAGTATGCTAAAAGCATCTCCCACATCAGTAACTACTGAAGAACTTACTTGACTTTCTGGATCCAGATGCAATAGTCTGTAATGAAGAGATCATTAAGGATGTAGGCAGGGTCACTCTCCATAAAAATCTTGTGAATGTTTAGCAGACACTTCAAAACTGCAGCTTTCCCTGCAGGAAACAGATTTTTGTTTGTGTGATTCCCAAGAAACCAGAGCAGATGATCTTTATCACCGCACATCTGACGGTTTAATAACCACGGTATCCACGGCCACCTTGGGAACTGGGGTGGATTCCCAGGCTGGGAACAGCAGCACTGTAACTGTGTCCTTCAGCATCCACATCCCTGGGGATGGGGAGCCTCTGGATTCAGCAGGAGTCTCTGCAAGAGCAGAGCCTGCAGGCCCAGCCATGCGTGTAATTCCCCACAGCTGAAGCAGCCCCTTCCCCCAGCTCCTCCAAACTCTGCTGGCCCAAACTTTGGCACAGACAGGCAGGGCACTGTATTTAAAAAGAAAAACTAAGCTGAGAAGTAGCTCACAAATAACAAGAAGTTATGCCCCATCATCTCTCTTAAAAGGAGAATTTTTCCCTTTAAGCCTACACAAATACCAGTGCTGGGAAATAATAAGGTTGGGAACACACAGCTCCCAGCAGGGCCAAGCACACGGAATTGTGTGGGGCAATGTAAGGATTACCTAACAGCAGATGAGGGCCTGGAATTAGGGAGAACTTTTCCTACTTCTGCTAGTCACAGAATAGTTTGGTAAAATGAAAATAAAATATCACTTCAGGTTCAGGAAGGAGCCATTTGACACACAGTCAATAAATACAGTAAAAGATTAAAAATGTATTCTCACTCCACAACCAAAATAATTTCTGTTGTCAGTTTGACTTTTCCTTCATCTGCAACATTCCAATTAGCTGGAATCTCCCCGCTTAGTTTTCTGGGACAGTTGCTAAAGGGTTAAGTGCTGGAACACTTAAAAAAAAAAGTATTTTCACCGTTTAATGGTGGGGAAAAAAATCCCTACATTCAAATGAAAACAGCCACCACTGCAAATGGAATCTAATAACCTTCTCCCAAGAGGCTGGCTCCTCCTAGGCTGTGAAACCTGAACAGGGATGAAATTACATTTTACAGATTTAGAGGAGAGGAGAAAAAAAAAAAAAAAAAGGAAACAAAAAAGATGAGAACTCCCCCTGCTGTTCAAGTGCAAAATTTGTTTGCTTGTTTGTAAGTAATTCCGTGCTGAAAAAATAACAGAGAATGAAAGTTAAGGGTGAGGAAGATGGCGATAAGGAGGAGGAATGGGGAGAGAAAAAAGCCATGGCAAACAGAACAGAAAAAACCCACTGGTTTTGGAAACCAAGTCAGCAAAGAAAACCTAAACCCCAAATATAACTAATAACTTCTAAATTGTATCCCCATCAATGCTTGTCAAACATCATTATTTAGACTAAAAAGAAGTGTGCTCTTTTACAGAGAAATGATGTGTGGAATTAAAATTTTGCTGATTTTTTTCAGGTTTCAGCTGTCAAGCTGTCAGCCCAAGCCATTTCCAACATCCACTCCTGTAACTCATCTGCCAAGGAACAATGTACATCAGTGAATGTTACACTAATTCCCAACTAAAAATGTCTTTCTTCATAAATTAAAAGTTTTGGATTGTAGTGGCTTAATGGGTCTCTAATGAGAGGCAGCAAATCTTGCCAGACTTGAAACAGGGAATCCTGCAAACTATCAAGTGTCTGCTTTTAGAACATGGGCCCGTGGGATTTAACAGTTCTTGCATAGTTACAGCTCTGCATTCTACTGATCAATAAATAAACTGCTTTTTATGCGCAGATACTACTTCCTGATAATTCAAAAAACCCCACTGGTTGTGTTTAAAAGTACAAATAAAAAAGCTCCCAATGTGTGTGTAATGGGAAAGTCAGAGAATGTGTCTGCACATCACTGGATCCTTCTGGAGTTCCTTGCTGAGAGAGCTGCCAGACAAAAACCTGAAACCTGAATTTTAAAGATTCAGAGATCCAGTCCTCCTTCCACAGACTCTTTCAAAATGGGGATAAAATTTGACCCCAGCTCTGTATGTGCCATTTGATATGATAATCCCATTTTACACCACTGTGAAATTCTAGCAGCTTTCATCCTGTGTACTTGGAAGAAAAGTTTAAGTCATACATCTTTATTTTACATTCTTTTTCCCTGCAGACTTCTGTGTGTTTTTCCACATTTTCAAGGAGGAGCATTCATCTAAAGATAAACTGAACTTTGCTGCTATTCTCTCTTTTTAATAGAAAAGTATTCTGAGACACAAGAAAAGAACTCTACAAACTTTTAAATGGAAACATCCTGGTAATAACTTAGTCAGGTAATATTTCACTGGATCACTGAATGTTCACTGCAACACTATTTTTTATTGTGACATTAAAAGAAAAGCAAATTTCTTACCTCTCATGTACTGTCCTCCTCAAAAAAAAACCCCATAGGCTGTCAGCACTGCATCACTGCAGTTTTGTTATCAGAATTTTCTTTTTCACACTTATGAACAGCAACATAAGGCAGTGCAGACAAGTGAGGAGGGACAGCATCCATCTTCCCCTTGAAACTTCACTCTCTGACTGTTAGAATGTCAATGGGATTTGCAATCAGCAACAGTTTTTGGCAGTAGTAAAGATTAATATTGCCATTTACGTGGGTTTTTAATCCTGCAACTCACAAGCATTTAAAATAAACCAATGAAACACTGCTTCTCAGTGATCCTTCTGTCCAAAAAATAAATGGAATGATTCTCTCAAAGAAACTCATGCTAAATAGAGAAGCTGCAGGTAACTTGAACAAGCTAAGGTATAAAGATGGTTTGTACAACCTGCAGCCCCTGGACACTCACCCAGCTGCAGAATCATGACTGTGTCACTGCAGGCACGTGTCACCAGCTCAAAGTGCCTGTACAGGGGATAGCACAGCACTCTTCTTCCAAAAGACACCAGGACATCGTGGATGCTGGAGAAACTCTGTGTGCATCAGTCAAAAATCTGAATTAGTCTGTGTGCTTGTTTGTTTTCCTTTAAAGAAAAAAGCCATAGCAGAATGGGGTGGGGAGGGAAGCACATTTTGATTTATTATGCCTCTAAAAATCTGTATTTGAATAGATATGGAAATGTACATGTTAAATAGAAACAAGACTGCACATTGAGTCTGCATGGCAAGATAACAGTCCTGTATATTTTAGTGGTTTGGGATTAAAAAAAGAACGTAGAGAACATGGGAATAAAACATCTCACTCAAGACTTATCCATCCTTTAGATTAAAGCCATAAATTACATCTGTCCCACATTATTATATGTATTAAGGAGACGCTATAAAAAGCCTTTTAAGAAAAAAGAAAAATTAAATCCATATGATATTAACCAAATACATGTGTACATATAAGATCTCTAAAAATGATACATGACTCTGCTTTTCATGAAAATTCTAGATATTCAAGGCAGGGATAAATATACCTGCCTGAGGAGAACAGTTCATTGTCCTCCTTCATGAGTGAGGAGCACCTCTAATTTACTCAGGCCAGAGGCATTAACGAGTTATTAAATACTTTCTTAAGAGTGATTTCCCTTCCGGCTTTCACTTTTCAAGACAAAATGCTCCATTTATTAATTAATAAAACCCCCCTTTTTCATCTTGAACTCTCAATCTATTAAAATTAATAAAAGCACTTTGCTGACAGCCAGCACTTCTTTGCATCCTGTGACTACCAATGACCATTGTTCATTTTAATGGATTACCAGCAAGCATTTAAATCATTTATGGTTTGTGATTTAATATTTAGAGGCCAAGGTGTGTACGTGTCATGGTCAGCAAAATGGCAGTCAGCTCAAACAACAGAGCTGAGGCAATTTTTTGTACAAAATGATGAAAACTCCCAGTCCTAATGGTTTGTCTAACAGAAATAGTTATTATCAGCTTGGTGCCAGGATTGTGAGTTCTCTAGCTGTGAAATACACTGTTGGCACAGGCTGCACCAAAAACTGCTCTATCATAGGGTAAAGCACATGCAGAAAAATCCTTCACTATGTCAGATCATGGATCTGAAAAACAATCATGAACTAAGGCAATCAGGTAATTTTAACTTACCCTTCGTAACCTGCTACTGCAGAACTCAAAATACAAGAAAACTTGTTGTCACAGGACAAGTTATAACTGAATATAACATTCAACACTAGTGGAAAAGTTTGAAGGACTGGCCCCAAAAGTCCTGTCCAATTTCAGTTTTGACCCTGCAAAGTGAGGCTTGGCTCAGTCATTTTAGGATTCAGCTGGGACAGTCACCTTTCCACCCTCCTGCATTTTGAGAATTAATGGATTTCAGGCCAGGTCAAGTCCTTTCCACCTCCAGCTCTGTAACAATGTCTTTATGCAGGCCTGGGTGCTTTCAGTGACCAATCTGAACGTGGAGGGAATGGAATTCAGGGTTTCCTCTAATCTCTGTTGGTTCCAAAGGGTGAGCAGCAACTAAAACAGGGATGTGGCACTTGGATGTGAATTAATGGTGAATATGGTGATTGTGCTGGTAATGGCTGCACCTGAGGATCTTTTCCAACCTTTATTTTTCCAAGAATAAGGCTGAAAAGAAGGGGGCAGGTAAAGCAACACGTGCCCACTGCATTCTGGAAACCAGAAATCAATTTGTGGTATCATTAAAAACAGGATATACAAATAATCTTCAATACTGAAAGAGCAAACTTGGCACAGAAAGAACATAAAGAACCAAAAAAACCTAAGTAATCCAGCAAGAACATAACACAACTTTACTTTTACCTTACCTCCAGCCAGCACAATGTTGCACTCAGTTTCCTGATATTCCAAGATGATTCAACCTGATTTTAAGAGAAGGCAGTAAAACAAGTATTTTCTAATCCAACATTGCTGGCAAACTACTTAAGATAACATTCTGGCAGCAATTTAAGAACCTTTGTGAATAAGAAGCAGTAATTATAATATGTGCATTGAAATGGCCACAGGACAGCATTAGAAATTATATTGCAATGCAGATGTGGAGTAACTGAGTTGATTTCTATAGTAGGATGATCCAGCCCATGCACAAAATCTTTAAAATATAATGGCAATACACCGAGAAATGGTATTTTAGTGGAATTCTGTCCCTTTGCACAAAGCAAGAGACTTGAATCAACAAAATCCAAGCTCAAATGCCTTGTTTCACAAAAACAGCTCAAGACTTTTGGCTTGCAGAGAGGCTCCTGAAGCCAGCAGTACATGTAAAATGTCATTATTCTTAATATGTGACAGATTCATAGTATTTGAGTGGAAGTGTGGTCCAGTGGGATGACTGGGGCAAAAAGCCAGGAAGCCTTGATCTATAATCCTGGCTCTAGTAAAGATTTGTGTGGCCTGAATGTCTTGGTTTTCCTATTAAATAGGAATAAAAAAAAGGTAGGAGGGATAAAGGAGAAAAAAAAAAATCTCAGTGTGTTTTCCACACACATCATCCAGTTACTGCAAAACCAATAAAGAATTGTACAACTGTGGTCTTGGCACATTTGCAATTCAGTGCAGCTCTAACATGCAACACAACAACAACCCCAGATTGGGCAAGGTATCCCACACAGAACAAAAAAGAACAATTATGTTGTTAAATTTGCATTTGTATAAACCAAGATACACAAATCAGAATTGTCTGGAAGCTCCACATCTCTCCTATTACAGTGCTGCTGCAGAAGAACACAAGTGTTTAGAAATCCTACTCATTCCCATGTGCACCAAATCTAGAGAAATAAAGTCTTTCATTTTAACTTCATCATCTATGTTTAATGCCTGGAAATAAATTCACTTTAAAAGGTAAGTTCCCTAAATGGCAGTACAGGGTCCAGCACTAGGTGGACTAAAAAATATTTTTTGCTTTTTTAACTTACATTCTTTTCCCCTTCATTGACACGGATCTCGTAGCAATATGCCAGAAGAATATCAATTAATCCAAGATATACGTGGTGTCGGCTCCTTTTATCCAGGAGGTAAGATTTATTTGTGAACTTTCTCATCTGCTCCCTCTCCTCCTCAGAGAAGACAACTATAAAAAATAAAAGGATAATTGATTTTGAATTTAAAGCTGGCACATTCACTTTAATAGGTGGTAATACTACTTCAACAGTGTCTTTAAAAAGGAGTGTGTAACTCATCACAAATCACCCGTCACTCAAGAAAAAGCCTAAATCACTCTCACTTTCCTTTTTAACTTTTATTAAGCTCTGGTATATTTGTGTCAATGTCAAGCTCCAGCACAGCACTGCATGTACACACTGATGATTTTCAACCTTCCCAAGTGCCAAGGATTTCTGTGGATGCCTGGATATTTTATACAGGGATAAATGCACAATCAGGATCTGAGTAAAAGGAGGATGCTTAAACCCATATTGTATGGGACAAAAATCCAGAGGCAAAGTGACAATTTGGAAAGACTATGGTAGTTCTAACTCTATTTTTTCTGTTCATGCAAAGCAGGTCAGTATCACTCCTGAATCACAACTACAGGTGATTTATCTGTATTCCATCAGTAAATTGCTTTGTGAGTTGATTCTTCAATGGAAGCATGAACCACACTTCACTTTTAAACAGCAGAGAAACTCCCAGTGAAACTCATGAAATCTAGCAGTAAAGTTTTCTTCCTTTAAAATTCCAACTCTGAAGCATCACAACATCTACAACTGAACCATAAACACAAAAATTCCAGGTCTATTAAATAACAGCAAACAAGACGTAGACTAGACAATTGCCAAATGTAAATGTTACAAGATGTTCATTAAGTTGCTGCACAGTGCCAGGTGTTCTAAATAAAATATCTTTCTCTGAGAAAATACTTGAATGTTAAAAAAAAAATTCTATCCATTGCCTGAAGTTTTTGAACAATTAATTATCCAGGCCTGAAACTCATTATTAACATGTCCAAACCACCACCTACTTTGTTTTCCCCGTTCAAAACTTCCAAGTACATGGTGTGAAATTATCAGAACAATTAAAATTGTAATTACATTACTGCTGTACTTAGCCTGTACACTTACATTGCCAAATTTTAGCTAACAATCTGTACCACAATCAGTATTAATCTAATGCAAAGCAGCACTTGCTGCTACTTATCAAGTAAGTTAAATTGGCAAGTTTTTTGTAACTTTGATTTAAATTTTTTTGTGTATTTGCCAGTGGCAAAATCATGCCAGAGTATAAATGTGTGTTAATACATCCACATCTAAAGGAGTCAGACATTTATCTCACAAAGTTTCTGACAGATGAAACTGTAGACATGACCTTAACATTTTAATCACCTCTTTTACTTGTTTTAAGCTGGCCATTCCTTATATTACAGAAGATACTTCAAATTGTCCTCCAGCAGAGTGTCAGTGCAGCAGAGTTTAATCTCCGAGGGGAGGATGAGCTCTGACAGCCAGAGGGTGTTTTGTTCCAGCCCTACTGCTATTTTACACTGTGATAACACCACTTAAATCACTGGGAGATCTCTATCTGGAGAGTACTATGACACTTCCAGCTCTCAGCGTGTCAGGGGCACTTAGATAAAATGTGTGGACCCACACAGAGCTGACTCAGTGGTCAGCCAGGAACGTACAGGTCAGGAAGCACCTCTGAGAATGTGCTGGGGAGAGCAGAGCCTCAGTTTATGATCCTGTCAAGCCAAGTCTTGAATCCCACAGCTCTCCCAAAGGAAAAGAACTGAGCAGAACTGACCCCTCCTTCTCTTTTTTTTTCTTTAAACTAGAATATTATGTTACAATTTTAAGGTTTTTAAATGTGTGCTTCTACCCCTGTAGGTTAAGGAATCAGCAACATCAGATGCAGACTAGTCAGCAGAGAGCAGATTAGTCAGAATAAAGTTAGTTATTGATATTAATCAGTAGCAAACAAGTTTCATTTCAAGCTCTTCCTAAGCCATCACAAGATGAAAGGCAGCACTACCCTGAATGGAGTCACCCAAAGACTTGGTGCAGAGTCAGCATCTTCCCCAGTGCTGGATACTGCCTTAAAAATACTCAGTAATAACGTAAACTTAAGTAACTCAAGTAATAAAGCTGATTTTCTGTTAAATTGCTTGAATTTGTTGCCATCTGTTGAGGTAGGAGAGGTCAGAACTTCCCACTTCTTTCCTGTGCAGACTCTGCCCCTCAAAAGGTGGCACTGAAGATTCAGCAAAAGCTCTTCCCCTCGTACATGGGGTCATTTTTGGAAAGCTGCAGGTTGTGGTCAGGTAGACTGTGATCAGAAGAGCCTCAGTTTTTCAGGAAATGAGCCAAAAGTCCTGAAACCACCAATCGATCCCCTCTGCACACCCATATTCACAGTAGCTATGGTCACTCGAGTCTGGTTTGTTCAGCCCTCTCCTGTCTTTGCAATTCTTCCATCCAAATTTTATCTCCTCCACTTATCTTTTCTTCCCACTCAAGCCTCCACCTCCATCTCTCAAATCAACATTTCCAGCACATTTCCTCCACATCACTTCTGACCTCCTTCCTCCAGGCATTCTCCACAGAATCTGGACTTGGACAGCCTTTCCTGGATCTCACAATTTCCTTTATACTCATTTTTACTACTATTCTTTAAGATATCCACAGTTCCTGCAAACATATCAACACCATACATCATTCTTTTCCTCCTACTGTTCTTGCCTTTTAAAACCTGAGATATTTTACAGTGGGGACTGATCATTAAGAGTTTTGCATGAATAAAAAGCAGAATTTCCTCACACAACAAAAACCTGCTCTGCAGCAGAGCAGTGCCAGGAAGGAATGATGCAAAGCCCTGAAAACTGAGCAAAGCAGGTAGACAGCACAATTGCAGAAATTTGATGAAAAAAGAAGAGTAATCCATCTTAAATTTATGAATCCACCAGCAATGGCATATATTTGAGCCAAGCCTCACTGAAAGGTGGAACTTTGAAAGGAAATTGCTTCTCTTTCTATAAAGAAATAAGAAAGAGAACAGTCACTGTAAGCATGAGAGGTTACCCTGAACAAAATAAGATCTCCTTGGAGCATATAAATGTTAGATTAAATACATATGTCAGCCTGAGCCTTTGAAGATTATTGTGTTGCCTAAAGAGGAGTTTTTTACAGTTGTGCAATTGGAAGTAGAATAAAAATGAACTTTCAACTAAAGTGAATGTGACTGTTAGAAAATACAAATCCTTTCATCTGGAATCTGTAGAAGCAAGACACTAATGTAAACTTCAGCAGCAGCAGAAAGCAAGCTTTCCAAAAATCTTATCCCCTCATGGGAAAGGCTGTGTAATTAATAAGGCTTTATGAAGTATTACTTTACTTGAGTAAGACATTGTAAGTGTGAAAAAAAAGGGCTGGAAGAGAATACACAGTAAGATGCACAAAAAGGACAAAAGAAAGAAAAGACACTTGGGGTAAGAAAAAATTTTAAAAAGGCAAAATACACAAAGCATGCACACAAGCTGGAGAAAAAGTAAAAAGGTCAAATAAAAATAGATTCAAAGTAAGGACAGAAGAGAGATGAAGACTTTAAATGTTAATGAGATGAACCAAAAAGGGGGGAAAATTGGTAATGAGGCATTGGAAGAATCTGATGATGTAAAAACAAAGAGAAAATAACCAGGGATAAATATAAGAGCAGTAATCAACAAAAGAAAATCTTCAGTTAATTGCAATGTCATGCAAAAAATAAAAAAGGCCATCTGTACTTCTAATTACTTCTTGCAGCCAAAGACATTATAAAGACAAAAGTAATCAAGTTTTTGATTCTAAGAAACCAATGAAGATAACTGAAAAGACATCAATGTAAATCAAGAAAAGGAAGGAAAAAAACCCTCTCATTCAGTGTTTCTGAATATGAAAATAAACTTTTAATGAACCTGCTAATTTTTACATCTCTTTCCCACCCTAAACTCACTTTTACATTTAACTTGAGGAGCAACAAGTCTTTATTGACAAACAAATCCCTCCTTCACACAGGACAGACAGGAATTCCTGATTAACTGCACCATTCCTTTGGCTGGGTAAAGCCACATAAAACCAAGGGGGTGCATCCTGCTGCTGCTGAGATTCCAGGTGGAACAGCCTGGAGCCACCTCCTGCCCTGCTGCCTTTCCAGTCACAGGAGAACTTCAAGCAGAACCTGCACTCCCTCTCATGGTGGTTTCCTTCACCACAGCTCTCTCAGCTTTAGGAACCTCCACTCACTTCAGTCATTTATTTAAACAGCACAAATGTTACCAAAACTGAGGTGTTTCCAAGGAAAAGGGTGGCTTTGCTGTCATTAACATCACCCAGACTCCAGATTGCCTCTTATGTTACTTAAATTTCCTCAAAAATCACAAAGCTGCATGAGCCTCTCCAGTCAGCCCCATGAAGGTGAGCTTTTTTTTGATCATTCTTAATAAATAGATGGAGCAAACAACAAAACCATTAACAAATGGTTTGGAGCAAAGATGATCCTTTATAAAGTCTATTTTCTGTGTAATTTCCATTAGCAGGTTTGCCAGGCTTTTGAGGAGTTTGTCTGTTGCTGTTCCTAAAACTCAACAATAGACATGTTTTTCTCAGTACCTCAATTTAGAGGAGAAACATTGCTTATCAATAAAATCATCCAGCAACTCCTCAATTTATTTACATTCCTTCAGCCAAGCAAACAGGAGCAGTGTTTCATTTACTAAGCAGTGAATGGATAAAAACAAACAAAGGAACCCCTCACTGTTGTATTTTCAAGCCTCTTGTACCTTTGTCCAATGCTTTTTAAATCAAGTGTTTATGACGGACATAATTAATAATTTCTGGCTTCAGAGGCTGAAAAAGACACCAGGAATGAAGATCAGATTACATTCACAGTAAATACACAACATCTACCCAAATCCTATTGTTCTCCCAGAGAAAATGTGGAAGTGCAGGTATTATCAGAATTTCTGGTGAAGGATTATCATCATCTCTTTTAGGAATATCAGATTTTCATACTACATAGGAAATGAACAAAGAACAACAGAAGAAAATGCACAATAGTAACTTGTAGTGGTTTCTGTAATCACTGTGTGCAGGGAGGCAGGCTCAGTTATCTGCTGGCAGAGTTCCCACAAGGTCACCTCCTCACCCTGGAAACATCCCTTCAGCTTTCTAAATGGACAAAAAGAGTTTTCTTGGAAAAAAGCTCTCCAAGACCCATAAAGTAATAAATATTAAAAGTATTAGAGTAATAAATTTCCTTTAAGAACAATAATCTATAACATGACACCACAGCAATTATCATTCAAGCACCATATGTGTAAGTATATATATTTTTATATATGTATATTCTCACCAAATGCAGGACTGTCATGCTCCTGATGACTTTCTCCCTGCAAGGCTGTCATCTTTTTATGAGCATCAATCCACCAGGGTTTGTACTTTAAAAGATGCTTAATAGCTTCATCTTCAAAAAAATCAGCTCTAGGGAAAATAGAAAGAACTTTCACATGCTATTTATTTCAATTCATATTATATGTGGGTACATAGTAACACATCCATAGAATACATCTCACTTGGCTCCAGGTTATTTTCCATGTTAGAAATATGTTCTTTGATTTTAAAGCAGAAAAATATTAAAAAATCCCCAATATTCTCCTGTCCTTCAGTATTCCTTCCTTACTTCCTCCACCTTTCCTGAGCCACCCAGAGGCCCAGGGAATTGATGAGCTTGCAGCACCACATGAAGCTGAACCAACCTGATTTGTTCTGAATGCAGCTAAAGGAAAACACTCCAGAGGCTTCTCAGACAAATCACTTGATTTTATTGGGCACCTCTCCCACCTAAGACCCAGGGAATCTGTGGGGAAGAAGTCGTGGTAGTCCTTTTACCCTGAAGGGTAAAAGGTGAAGCAGGGATGGGGATGGACTTTAAGCAAGGACAAGGTGGAAAAAGAAGAGTTGTACATGAATTGTGGAACAGAGGTCACCTCCAGCTCAGCACAAAGCCACTGTAGTAAAAATCTCAGTCTAGTAATTCTGGGAGGATTTATCCTAAAGGATTCGAGTTCTAAGCCTCCTCTTACCATCTGAGCTTTTTCTTCAAGCCAAACAATGGTATAAATACTGAGAATTGGAAAAAAAAAACCCACACAGGAAACTTCTCAATACCTTCTTAATCACCACACAAAACCTGAACACAGAATGAAATCTGCTTCCCTCTTACACTGACAGATTTTGGGTTTTGTCTCTCTTCAATGTCAAAGCAACTCAGAGATATCAGCCAGGGTACATTTTCCTCAAGGCCACCAGAACAGTTGTTTGCCCCCATTTCTACCAGAGTTTCTGTTTTCCTCAGGAAAACAATTTTTCCTGAAGAAAGGCTGGTATCATCTGTTCTGAAACAACCAAGACACAGCCATTAAACTAAATGGTGTAGCTCTACCAGGCCAGAACACAGAGTCTAAAATTGAAACTTGAAATTACTGCAATTTGCATCCCATTAGAGGTTAGGAACTACTTCAGTGCTAGTGAAATGTAGCTCAAGAAAGCTCTTCTGGTTTTTTGTGTGTTACAGGAAGACATGAAATGGCCTCTGAAACATCCAACTGAGGAAAAATTCCAGGTTTGCAAAGTTACCTTCTGAAACAACTCAAAATGGGTTAAGCCTTCCTGTCCCCACAGAACACACCACAGCATTAATTCTCCCCACTGGGGACTACCCTTTCCTCCCACCAGATCCACCTGGCAGGAATCAATCTCATGGATTTCATTTATTTTACTTAACTGAACCTAACTTGACCTGAAATACTCTAACCTGAAATGCACAAAGAATCATTTTTACCTCGCTATATGGAATGAACCCCAAAAGAAACACCAAGTTTTGGTTTGGACATTTTTCTCATTCTGCTGTAAAACAAGTTTCATGTGATGAAGGCAAAAACCAAAGCGGCCAAGACAAAATCTCATCATTCCAAAACTCAAATTCCCCCTTCCAAGGCAGGTGGGGGTTATTAATCCTTTTCTTCAGAAGGTGAAAACAAAATTCTGACTTTGTCAACCCAAAATGCCAGCAGGGAGGGGTTGCTCAGCTGCTGAAGAGATGAAGTGTGAAACAACATTCTGCAGCAGCTGACATCAGCCCCCCATAAACACAGATTTAAGCAGTAATTAAAACAGTTGAGTAACCCCAAAACAGATGAGCAATGTTTAGTGTCAGTATCATACTAAAATACCCACTAAGGCCTGGTCTGATGAGGCAAAACCAGACCAAAAGTAAAGCTGCTCTTTCCAAAAGTGATCTTAAATCCCATCATTTGTGAACAGGGAATGTGTTTCAGGGGTTCCTGGCCAGGTGAAGTCCACCAGTACTCACAGGTAATGATCAGGCTCAAACTTGGCAGCCTCAGCTGCCAAACGTTTCCTCCTCCGTTCCTCTGCAGGGGTTTGGTCTGGATCCTTAATGTCAATAACGTCACTGAGCTCATCCTGCAGACGGGAACAAAATCATAGCACCAAGCCACTGGTAGGGCACACAAGATTTATTTAGGAAGGATTTAAGGATACTTGTCAGCATTGCATTGAAATCCCTAGAAAAGCTTCAACCTCCCTTTCAAGTCTTCCAAATTCAGGCTCCTCTATGCAAATAAAACATCAAAATTCTAAGGAAATGCAATTAGTTGAAGCTCCTTCGAATTCATGATATTATCAAGTCTATTCAGGCCACTTTATCATAAGGCAGGGAGGTTATTTTGCATTATGACAAATTTGCAATGTTAAACAAAAGCACACAACCCCAACAAAGACAAGATAAGAATCACACACCATTCTTGTGACTTTTGAGAATACTCTCACTCTCTGAAGTGGCTGTACATTAATTAATAGGCAATTGCAGTGCCCTTTTAAACATCATTAAGTTATTTCCCATTCCATTAATGCTGATGGGAAATGTATTTCTTCACAGATTTCATGGTAATAAAGCAGCATTTATGTCCTAACAAAATTAAAATACTTCCTCCATAAACAGCAATTCTGCTCCAAGATCTGTAATTACTACTACAAGTCATACAATACTAAGTCAGAGTTACATAACTGAGTTGCACTTTTCAAAAGCTGTTGTCCTGTGAGCCAGAAGCCTACACAGCAAGTTAGCCAGAACTTCTGAGAGACAAGAAGACAAAATGCATCTACCTGCAGCCTCTGGAACACCCCTGAGCGCAAATTCCCAAATCCATAGGGGTGCTGCAGTGGTGCAGTGCATTCCTCATAAGGAATCTGTTCCATTTCCCAGTCAAATTCCTCTTCATTCTCTTCAGACAGCTCAGCAGAAGCAGCTGTGTCTATGGCATGGTCAGAAAAAGAAGATTATTACGGAGAAATATACTTATTATTTCCTTGAGAAGTTTATCGTGCTACTCGTTTTGCATTTGATGCTAGGAGAGCCCTGACAGAACCTAAGTGATGTTACCAATGATTAAGAGCAGGTATTAAAAAAAACAGAGACAGCCAAACATTTTTGTCTGTTAAATACCGATGTTAAACAAGATATGCACCAGAACCTGTGGTTTTAATTAGCTTCCCACTTGAGCTAATAGCCCAGCTGTAGTTTGTAGAAAGCAGAAGACTCAACTGTGTGTGTGTTTTACAGCCACTAGAGGGGTACAAAGACCTACAGAGCATTAGCATATTTTTAAAGCACATTTTGGAAAAATTTAAATGTAATTAAACTTATAAATCTGACACATGTATCACCAGCAACACATTTATTTCTACTCTTATCCATACTTTGATTTATTCACGTCCTTCTCACACCTTGGACTAGTTGATAATAAAAATACTGCACTTTTCTACTGCATCACTCTATAGATCTATAACTGTTTCATTACACACATGTATCACCTTGTAGAAACAAGATTGATTTTGTCATACCCATCTCTTCCACCAAAGGTTTTGCTGATCTTGATTTCTTTGGTGCTAAAAGAGATGTCAGCATGTCCAGCCCCTCAAAATATTGGCCAGGAACCTCCTTGGGCAACTGAATTGTGAAAGTACCTTAAAAGAAAGTAGGAATATAATTATTGCATTAAAATATCTGAGACAGACAAACGTGCATTTTTCCTCTGAGAGAATTTTTTTGTATTTTTCCTTCTCAGAGAATTTTTTTTTGCATTTTTCCTTCTCAGAGGAAGGAGACACATGCAGGTATCATTTTATTTTGCATGGATCCCTGCACATGTTTTTAACCTTACTTCATAACAATTCAGGATTTTAATGACAAAACATGAAAGAGAATATTTCACTACTTGGAGTCTCCTGACTTGCACTATATAAACACAAACCAACAGAAGAAAGCAAGCTTTATTTAATTTTTAATCCTTCCACCAAACAATCCACAGAAGCTACATTCACCAATCTGATTACTGTCTTGGTCATGTAATAAAGGTTCTGCAAGCAACAAATTTATTGCTTTATTGGGTTTTTTTTTCTTTTTGTTTTAAAGTATAAACTACTGGAGACAGCAACATTTTTGATGACACAGATATCAATAACATCAACCAATACCTTCATCTGTATTATAAGATGCTTTTTCTCTGCCATCCTCTACAATTCTTCCAGGAAGTGTCAATCTGCAGGCAAAAAATGAGATGCCTCACTGAAAACCTGACTAATTCTGCAAGTTAATGTCTCAGCCTATAAAAATGTAAGGCACATTCCAAAAGCAGCACAAAGGACTTTACATGACTGCTTTTCACAGTAATGGAATCCAGGCAGTTCAGTCCCCCTGGATTCCTCCCAAGAAAAGACACACTCCACAAAATTTACACCCAGAGAGCAGTCTGGCCATTTACAATTAAAAAGCCATTGTACAGTAAATTTAGGAAAGTATTTCTTTCAACTCCCTTTAACGTGATTTAATGCTTAGAAACAAAGAGGCCAGATCCAAAAAACCAAATCTCAGCATGAACTGAGCTGTCTGTAGTCAACAGAATAAAAGCTGCAGATGAAGAACATTCTGAAGGGACAAAAATTAACTTCATTTCCTACTATGAAGATCACTTTTGAGAACTTTTTTCACTACTTGCCTGAGAAAGTATGGCTTAGCATAAAATTTGAAATCATCCCCTTCAAAATAAATGTCAAACTCTGAAGCTTTGGCATAAGGCACTCTGATTTTTACTGTAAGAAAATCTGGATCCTGGGTCAGTTCAAAAGCTGGAGTTATCATGATGAATCCAGCAGGAAAAGCAAATACTGGTAGTGTGGCCCTATAGAAACAGGAAAAGAAAGAACAGATTATTGTAGCTTCTGATTTATGAGAGCGAGTGGTGTCTCTTCCAAATTCTGTGAAAACACTTCAGATTCCAACATAATTATCCTCCATGTGCTCAAGAAAAAAACACTGATGACAACAGAAACAATATCAAAATGTTATCAAAAACATGAAGGTACCACCTCTCTACACCTTAATAAAACTGAATGTAGAGTAGGAGTACAGAAAAGCACCTGTTACATTCCACGTGAAAACCACACTAAAATTCACTCCTAAAACTTTTCAGCTTTTTAGACTGTTATTTATAAGTTCACACAGAGCAGACCTTAGACCTTTGCAGTTCTCTAGTAAACTGAACACAAACCACTTTTAAAAAACCTTAAAAACAAGAAATATTTGCAAAAAAAGAGCTGTGTTGTATAATGCACACTCATATTAGTCAGAACATGAGCAACAGATTCAAGGACAGTTTAGACAACATCCCACAGAACCATATGTATGTTTATACACTGGCATTGTACATATTTAGCACAAGTAAAGTAATTTATATAGTACTATTCACCTAATATTCAACAGTCTGACCATTCAACAGCTTCTGGTCTCAGGTTTAATTCAGAACCCAGTTACAGACTGTGTGGGTTTTGTTCTGGTTTTTTTGTTGTTGTTTTGGAAGGTGTGTTTACAAAAGGTCACATGGTTTTGAAAATTAGCCTTTTAAACCAAAAAATATTTTCACAAATAAAGCCAGAATAGAACTATTATTAGAGAAAGAACTACTTTTCACTCACTTTCAGTTATCTTTACTAAATATATCCTCATTCTGACAACTTCGTGAACAGCCAGAAATCATTAACCATTAACAGGGCTAAATTAACAGACCACCCTTCTTCTTGTATGGGTAATCAGCCTTGTTTAGCATGTATGAAAAGTATTAAAATTCCCCATTTCACAGGATTCCAGGGGCAACATTCCCACTCATTCCAGACTGAGAAGCTGCCAGGTGTTTTATGGAATTGTATGTCAATAGGACACACCTGGCTTGTAGAACACCTGCACACCTGATGCACTTTCCTATGGATTTTCTTCTTTTTTCAACACCACAAGCACAGCTAAGAGGTACCAAAACCTCAAAAGCTGATTTGGACTCCTCATGGATGACTTGCCAGTGTGCATTGTTCTTTTCCCCAGGCTGAGGTTCAGAAATAAACAGCAGCCACAAAACCAGCCCAGCTCTCCTTGCCTGGTACTTGGAGCATCCCTGGTCCAAATTAATGACCCCAAACCCCTCTTGGTGAGAGGGTCTTACCCAAATCCCTGATATCTTACAGCCCAGGAACCACTGGGGCACAACATTCAAACCCTAGGTATCCCAAATAATCCCATTCCCGGCCTCTCCCGTGCTTTAGGGAAAGGCAGAGGGAGCAGGGCCGGGAGGGGCTGTCAGGGTCAGCGACGATGCGTGAGAGGCTCGGCGAAAATCACAGAACCCAGCGTTAAAAACACAGAATTCAGCGTTAAAAACACAGAATCCAGGTGACACAGGAACCCCCGGCGGGCTTGGAAAGTCCCCGGGCAGCCTGCTCAGTGCTCTGCCGCTCGCCATGGGAAAAAGTTCTGCCTCATAGTGAGACGAAACTTTTTGTGGTTTATTTCACGGCCGCTGCTCCTCGTCCTGTCCCTGGGCACCCCTGAACAGAGTCTGGTCCCGTCCTCCGACACCCCTTGGCGATATTTATGTACATTAAATAGAGCCCCGCT
This sequence comes from Prinia subflava, assembly GCF_021018805.1. Classification (NCBI taxonomy): domain Eukaryota; kingdom Metazoa; phylum Chordata; class Aves; order Passeriformes; family Cisticolidae; genus Prinia; species Prinia subflava. Next base: position 3,345,724 of record NC_086260.1, on the reverse strand, counting down.
CAGTTTTCCCTTCCCCAGTCTAACCAGGCCCAGCTCCCGCAGTCTCTCCTCATGAGAGAGAAGCCCCAGACCCCTCACGACCTCTGCTCCCTCCGCCGGACCCTCTCCTTGTCTTCCCGCACCGAGGAGCCCCGAACTGGACACAGCCTCCCGCCGGTGCCGTCACACCGGGCCACGCACCGACCTGCGGCCGTATCCTCCCCCAGCCACCGAGCAGCGGGCCCTGCAAGGGGACAGAACCCTCGGGGAAGGCGGCTGCCAGCGGGAGAACCCCGGGAACAGCGGCGGGAAGAGCCCCAGCCGTGCCCGCCCGCGTCACTCACTCAGCCCCACGCCGCTCTCGCCGCCGCTTCCCGCGCCCGCCCGCACTGGGGCGGAGCCGGGCATGCGCACTCGGGCGGGCACTGCCCCGTTGAAGCCGCCACGCCCCGCTTAAAGCCACGCCCCGTTCAAAGCCCCGCCCCGTTCAGAGCCCCGCCCCGCCTAAAGCCACGCCCTGGTCAAAGCCACGCCCCGTTCAAAGCCCCGCCCCGTTCAGAGCCCCGTCCCGCCTAAAGCCACGCCCTGCTCAAAAGCCACGCCCCGCTCAAAGCCCCGCCCAAGCCCCGCCCCCTCATGGCCGCCCCTCAGCCGCAGCTCTGGCTCTGCCCTCACCGCTCGCTGGGTGCGCCTCTGCTCCTCTGCGGGAAACGTGCAGCGATTTAAAGATCTGCTGTAAATTCGTGCTGCCCGTAAATTTGGTGAGGTTTCCTGATGTTTGCAGGAATTGTTGGGAGGGGAGTGATTAGCAGTCAGTGGGCAGTGTAGCTGTGTAAAGCTAGGTCGTTTAGGGTGAAAATCATAATCTGTCATCTGGACAAATAAAAAGAATGAATTCTTACCTGCGATTGCATAAAACATCTTTCACACAGTGAGCGTATTTTATTTCAGGAGCTGCTTTTCATAGAGAAGTGTGGGAATTGAACTTGAGTATGTTGGGGAGATGGTTTGTTTCTTTTCTGTGAAACCACTGCTTAATCCAGTACTAATTCCTGTGAACAAATGTGCTATTTCTGTTCTGTTTACACTCATCTGGCTTTTCCTTTGCTGCAGATAAGGTAGAAGATGAGTAAACAGAAGAGTGACCCCACGAGCACTGTCAGAGTAGGAATTCCCAATTACATAAAGCTCTTCTAAGATACTGGATTAATGCAAACACTGGCAGGGTGAACAGGGGACAGATCCTGATGGATCAAACAAATACAGCATAAAGGAGAACAAGATCCAAGAGCAGAAAAGTTGATTTAAAAGCTGCAATTTATTAAATACATCACCTAATGTGGAATTAATCTAATTTTTCTGCCTCTGGACCATGAGAGGTATTCTGGTTCTAGGTAATTCTCTACATTTTAAAATGCTTACTGCCCCCTCTGAAATGCATTCAAATATTTTTCCTGGAGGGAAAAAGCATAATTATGTAACCTCACCTAATAAAGTTTTCTTGGGGAAAAAAAAAAAAAAAAAAAAAAAGCATAGACAAACAATCTTCCAGGCTGAATATCCACTGAACACTGAATATGACATCTCTTTTGAGAAAACTTCTTTACTCTTGTACTGAACTGAACCAACAGTTCAAGTACTGCACAAAAATTGAATAATTTGCTTCAAAATAGATAGTTCTCCCCTCTGATTTAAAATTGATGGATGGTTTAAATTTTCAGCCTAAACTTCCTCATGTCCCAGTTTTTCACATGCAGAAATTGAAGATGCACGGCATATAAAAAGCTTTTTTTTTGTGTTAAGAAGTTAATGATATCTAATTTCAGATGCTGATTTGTTTTGGACCAAGGCCTCAGTTATGTCCTCAGAAACTTTTGATGCATTTCCAGAGAACTTTAGCACTAATTAACTTTTGGACCTTACAGAGTAATCTGTAATAAGTATATTGGACGGGAAGCTGGATTATGAACCAGTAGGCACCATCTTCTCTAGATAAACTCAAATTTGCAGGACAAGTCTGTGAAAGATAAAGACATTTGATCTGAGAATTTATTCTTGTCTAACTGACACTTTCCAAGACTGCCTCAGAATTTTTTTTACAGCCTAAGAACTCCCAGCCTTTTCTCTTTTTTTTTTTTTTTGTGCTAATATTTTCCTTGTAAAAGAACTATTTATATACTGATTTTAGTGAGGAAAGTGGTGCATCAGCCATTCTACTTTTCCATCCAAGTAAAGGATGAAGCAGCATCTCTAAAGAATGTGTATTGCTTTCTTCTCTAAAGTACATACTGAATTTTTTTAGAGCTGTAATGAAAATGTTGTATTTGGAAATGGACAAAGGTCTTTTAGTGCATCTTTCTGATGAAGAGAATTTGGCTGGTATGTATTTAATGAGACACAGAAGAATTAAAATGTGTAATCTACAATTTTTTGGGCAAGTAATTAGGACAACTTGCTGTTTTCTTGAGAAATAGAAACATGAAGCTAATAATGAGTCAATCTGGCAACCTTGGAAATAGTAATCCAAAATAAATTTACTAAGAGGGCTTAATTGACACATCTAGAGAAGAAAGTGATTGTATTGATGGTACAAAAATCACACATTTGAGCAGCTCGAGGATTTCAGCATTGGTACTCTTTTTCATTAAGTATAAAGTTTGGTAGGGTTTTATTATAGTGCATATATTCTTGGGAAAGAGCATATGTTTATGCATTGTGGTTTTTCTGTAGTTTCTCATTTAGTACTGCTATTTTCTCTTAGCATGAAGTCATTTTCATTTTCATATCTGGCCACAATCCGAGTTGGATGGAACTCTTGAAACAGCAGTTTTTCATTGCATTTGGACTGATGCTAAGGCAGAGTTCATTTGGGATACCAGTGGTGACGGCACGTGGTGTGAGCAGTGTAAAATGGACAGGCTGTACAGCTCCAAGGGAATGCCAGTGTCACGTCCTTTGAGGGACACGTGAGGCTCCTCCAGTACTCAGCTTGTGGGGCTCCACTTTCCCTTCTCTCCCTTTCCAGTGTTGGGATCTTCAATATTTGCACAGCTCCATGGGGCAGCAAGAATCCTCGTACTTCTGTCATTGTGTACATTTCAAGGTCGTAAATCAGATTATGACCCCAAGCAGGATTTACTTCTGTGAAATTCAGTGTTGTGTGATTCCTGCTGATGTTCCACAGCAGACTGGCTAGGATGGGTCACACGGGGACAAAGCCACCCACAAGTGAGTGAGCGCCTTGCTCCTTCACAATTCTGCAAGTGTTGCATTTTATCATTTACCTGCCTTGGGTGCAGATGGAATGGGGAGTGCGTACTGTCTGCAGGTGATGAACTGGAGCTGCAAGGCAGAGGGAGGCTCAGTTTCCCTGCTAGCACAGGCAGAGGAAATGTGCTTCTGGGCCCTCAGGTTAGGGAGGACACTGAGTGCTGTGTCCAGCTCTGCCCCTCAGTTTAGGAAGGATGTGCAGACGCTTGAGTGCATCCAGAGGAGGCAGCGAGGCTGGAGAGGGGCTTGGAGCACAAACCCTGTGAGGAACGGCTGAGGGAGCTGGGGGTGTTCAGCCTGGAGAAAAGGAGACTCAGGAGTGACTTTATAAATCTCTACAACTCCCTGAAAGGTGCCTGTGCTCTCTTTCTCCAGGCAGCAACTGAGAGAACGAGAGGACACAGCCTCAAGCTGCACCAAGGGAAATACAGGTTGGATGTTAAGAAAAAAGTTTTTTACAGAAAGGGTAATAAAGTACTGGAATAGCCTGTCCGGGGAGATGGTGGAATCACCATCCCTGAATGTGTTTAAAGAAGACTGGATGTGGCACTCAGTGCCATGGTTTAGTTGAAATGTTAGGGCTTGATTGGACTCCGTGATCCTGGAGGTCTCTTCCAACCCAGTGATTCTGTGATTCTGTCGAGACGATGTCACCCTTTTTCTCCTGATCACCTCGCTGTACACACTCACGCTCTCCCAGCACTGCCCAGCCGTGAAACCAACGCTACCTCTGAGTATCCTCGGTCCGTGCCCGGCACTCCTCTCTGTACACGGACACCCAGACCGTGCCAGGGCCCGCTGTTGGCGTGTCCGGGCGCTGCGGGGCCGGGCTCCTACTCCAGGCAGTACGGTAGGCGCGGCCCGCCCCGCCCCGTCCCGCCCCGCTCGGGCCGGGCTGTGCGGCCACGTCCCCGCTCGGGCCGGGCTGCGGCGATGCGGCCGGCGGGACGCGGCCGTGCGGCGCTGCTGGTCCGGCCGTGCCGCGGGGCGCCCCCGGCCATGCGGCCGTGCTGAGCCGGCCATGCGGCGGCCCTGCAAGGTGGCGGCGGCGCTGCTGTGCCTGGCCGTGCTGCTGCTGCTCTATCTGCTGGCGGGCAGCGCGGCCCCGCCGCCCGCGCCCTCCGCCGCCGCCCGCCGCCCGCCGCGCCTCGGCCGGAGCCCCCCGAGGAGGAGCCCCGCGGGCGGCGGCAGTGCCAGGTAACGGGGCCGGCTCCATCCCCCGGGCCCTGCCCTCGGGAATCCCCGGCCGCTGTGCCTCTGCCCAGCCCCACGCGTGCCCCGCCCGCCCCGCGGGTCCCCTCGGCGGTGTCGCTTCGGTGCCGGTTCGTCGGGGACTTCTGTCTCCCAGATGCTCTTCCCCCGCTGCTGATGAAAGACCCCTCTCCAAGCTGCTGAGGTTCACAAGTACAAACTTTTCCCTGCGCGTTTCCCGTGGCAGCGCAGTTGCCAGAGATGCCACGGAAGGTTTTCCCTGTGCCCGAGGCGGGGGTCCCTCCTGTGCGGGAGCAGCCTCTGAAATCGGCTTTTCCCTGAGTTCTGCCCTTGTTCCGGAGGCTGGCAGGGCAGGCTGGTACCCGCTGGCAGGAACGAGGGGCTGCTGTCACCTCGGGAGTGCGCCTGCCGGGTTTTCCAGGGAAAAGGGAAGGCGGCTCCTCATTGCCAGTGTGGTGCCAGTGGGTTCCAAACTGGCAAATTTTAAGCTTTCAAGCGTTTTTGTTTTGAAGGTTTTTCATATGTAAATCAATTTAGCAGAACTTTAAAGGTGTTTTAAATCGTGGTGTGGTGTGTTTCCTCTCCCAGCACCTTACAGGCAGGGTATTTTTTAAAAAACTAATTAGTTGAGAAAGGGCAGCTTTCAGTGGGTGGAGGACTTGTTTTCCCCTTTGCATTCCAATTATATTATGGTCAGTGTGACCTCATATATCTAATTAACTTGGTATGTCTTTGTGTCTCTGATCCGTGATTTCACAGAGATATTCTGAATGAAAGACTATTCCAGTTTTTTGAGCTCTTACTCCTTAACTTACTAAAGCGGTTGGTTTCTCCCCAGCATTGTTACCCCACTGAATGCAGGAGATGTTTTCTGGGGCTGAGAGTGGGCCACGGACAGAATTCAAATGCCGGTATTAAAGCAGGATTATTTCCACTAGCAACTGTACCTCCTGAAGTCATTTTTCTTTAAGGCATATCTCTGTGATTATCATGGAAATCAAGAACAGTGAAGAAGGGAGCCCAGAAAGTGTGGAACTGCCAGAGAGTGTGAACAACCATTCCACTTCAATGTGCTTCTCAGTGGCATCTTCATGTTTCACAATCTGACATTATCTAACTTCTTGGTTATTTGTTGACTTTGTGAGTCCTTCTTACAAGGTCTGCAACACAACAGCAAAAAAGGGAGGAATTCAGTATTCAAAGTGTGCATTTTCTTCAGAATTTTATTTGTGGGGTTTGGTGGTTGTTTTTTCCCTCGCCATCCTGCACCAGGAGTTTGTGTAACTGAGAAGCACAATCCTGTGGGTCCTGTTCAGCCATTTGCTGAAAGATTCTGTGTTATGTTAGTTACTACTAAAATACGTGAGCGTATCCATAAAAAAAGATTTTTTGTGGGGAGGGTGTGACCCAAGTGGTTCAAGTAGAGGTGATGCTTGCCTGGTTGGAAAGGCATCGGGTGGTGGGATCTGCTGGGCTTAAAAAGCCTCTGGTCCAAGCTGAACTGAAAGCAGTATGGGGGGCTTGAATTTGGATTGTAAGAAGCAGGCCGTGATTTTATCATTTTAGTTCCTCCTTATAAGCAAAGGAACATTATTTTTTTATTTGATGCGAGAGATCCCGCCTTATCTAACCGATTCATTCAGGATAATAACAAATCTGATTAGGACTGTTTTAAGATCTTAGGAGGTGATCACAGTGCACATGACGATGTCTGTGTGAACATAAAAGATTTAAATTCAGTTTTGTCAGGTTGGTTTGTCAGAGGATGCAAGTTTTGGGCTCTGCTCAGAAACAAAGGTGTTAGGATTTGTGTTTGCTTCATGAGAATCAGCATCTTGCAGGGAGGATGAATTGTACTTTGACTGGGATTTATAATATTGCTTTCTGTACTCACATATCAGAAGGTTTTAAGTTTCAAGAAGTGCAGAATTCTTTTAACATAAGCTTATACATAAAGCTTAATGTAGGCACGTGCCATTAGCTGGCTGGTGCTTCACAAATGTTAGCAGTGACATTCCTGTGTCTTGCTTTGGTCATTAGATAATTTTGACAAATCTAGGTGAGTTTCTGGTTAGCTTTGAAAACTTGACTGTTTGTGGTGGTTTTACTGCTCATTCCTGTTGGAAGTAGCAAGTCCTATGCCTTTGGTAGGATGTTTTTATATAAAGAATTTTAAATACGTGCCAAACCCATGTGTGCAAAGTATCAAAAAGAAGGAGGATTGTTTTACATTTGAAGGGCAGATGTGACCATGCTCTCTCTTAAGCCAACGTGGCAAAGCTGGGGAAGTGAACCTTCGCCAGCACATTTATTTCCCTGAAAGTAACTTTTTCACTGCAAAACATCCCGTTCATGGCAACCTGTCAAGATACGTTCTCTTTCTGTGCAGCCTGTGCGTACACACATGCAAGTTTGGCTTCAGTTGGATAATAACATACTGAAACCCCAAGTATTTCATACTTGTTGCATAAAGAGCCCACTTCATAAAAGCAGAGAGAAACATTCATTCTGGTTTTGAGTGCCTTTTTTCCCTTTCTCTGAGTGGTAGGAGAAGGTTGAAACTTCAACCATTTTTGGATTGACAGCAGCTAAAGTTAGTTTTGTGCAGCTGCTGCAAAGTGAGAAATGTTGATTTAAAAACATTTGTATTTCAAAGTGTGCAAGAAAATGTGTTTCCCGTCATGGAGCTGTTGTTGGGACGTTGACTCAGGGGTGGCTGTCAGGGAAGGAGCCTTTTCGGTGAATCACCAGTTTTGATACAACGCCTAAATCTACCCTTGTTTGTGCTGCAAAAGTAAATGAGATCATAATGGGAAGAAGGTTTCAAAAATTAACAACTGCATTGCATTTTGGAAGCATCTGCATGCATTATCTTTCAGGAATAAATTTGAAGGTTTGAATAGATTAGCAGGCTCTGTAATGAGGTGAGAATGCATTATTTTGAATGGATTTGGATTGATTTAGACAGGTTTTGGGTTAATTATGTTTGAGACAGTTTGGCTGTGACTAATAAGCAAATTACATGTAATCTAAACTTTGAGACCTAGGAATGCACACTGTTGTGCTTGAGCACTCAGACTGCTCCTGCTGTGTCAATGCCTTTCTGAAGAAATTGTATTCAGTAAATAAAATATGAATGAGTAACTGGATGAGAGTTGCTCTGTATTGTTGGAAGGTCTTTGCTGTAAACATTTTATTGTGCTCCATCTTATCGAGTTCAGTCTTCAGCCACTCTATGGGGATGTGTTCTGAGAGTATTTTGTGATGCTTTCTGGAGTGCTTAATCTCAGTTTATATATTTTTTTCTTGTCAAACACATTAAACTTTAGGGCCCAGGTCCCTGCATTGCTTTCAATGTGTTTAAACATTTCATTTAGGTTATAAAATCTGACTACAGGCTGCTTATAACAAACAAGTTGAACTATAAAGGAATGAACGTAAATGTTAGGAAGAATTGGCTAATGAATTGGATAATGATTGCATTACTCTGTGGGTCTGTGAGCTTTTAATGTCTCGAGAGTCTCTTGAGGTAGGAAATTCTCAGAGCTGTGACAGCTGTTCCCATTTTACAGGTAGGACAACTTGGCTGTGCCCTGCATATCTTTAAGGGATGTCCTTTCATCCAGCTGTTGTTCCTCCCTGTCCCTTCATTCTCCTTGCCCTGTGTGAGCTGCATGCATGAACAGGGCAGGGAAGGGGAGCTGGAGTGTTCTTTGCCATGATCTGCTTGTTTGCCCTCCAGGCAGTTTGACTTGGCCTCTGCTACACCTGCCCCTTCTTAAGCTTCTGGATAATTGTTATTTTTTAAAGGCTAAGTTAAAATGGCAGTCAAATGCATCCTGCAGTGGCACTGTTTATCTCCCATTGCAGCTCACCTTTGTTTCCACTGTTGTTTCTTGACGTACTTCCAAAGAAGATGCAAAATGTTGTGTCCCAAAATTCTTCTGTACCTCATTGCTACTTCTCTCACTGGTTATTGCCCTCAGTGTCCCAGAGTATAAAGATGTAGTTCAAATAGCTCCTTTTTCTGGGTTTTTGTTCCAATTCAGGCCACCTCAGGCTCTTGAGCCCCCTGCACTGTTGGCAATTCCTCACCTCTAAGGCTCAGCTTTGTCCTCCACAGTGTCTGTGTTGGATGCCTGTTGTTATCCCAGCTCCCATGGGCTTTCCTGGCATTCTGCTTTCCCCAAAGATTGCTTCTGCTCAGTCTGTCCTTCGGAAGTGTTGTCTACACATACTGCATTTTTCACTGCAAAACAGTTGCAAAATGCAGAGCTCACCGTGGCTAAAACTGCCCAGGAAAGCTGAGTGCTTTGGTGTGGGCTTCTGAAATGTTGAAATGCAATAAAAGTGCAGGGTTTAGTCCCTCTCCCAGTGAATTCCATTGCCAGAAACTACATCAAAGCAGCTCCCGTGGCTTGATTTAGAGACTCAATTAAGGGGAAACATTACACGGATAGGGAGAAGGGGGAAAAGGTGATCTGTGTGAGCAGCTAATTATTCACATCAATAACTCAGTGATTTTTACACTAAGAGGTTGTAAAGTAAATACCAGTTCACAGAGATGTAATATTCCATTATTTATACACTGATGAAATTAGGGGTTAATTAAGACTACAGCAGAAGATTTTAAACCCTTAATGAAAGGTGTTGCTTTCTGTAGTCAGTGAAGTGCCAGTGCCTGGTGTTCCTTTACATAGAGGTGGGTTACTCTGAAGGGTAGAATACTGCTGTTACACAGAGCAGCACTTCAATGTCTGGAAAAAAAAATAATAACAGCTTAAAGCTGTCCTTTTTCTCTTTATTTCGAACTTCTGTTTGTAGTATTAACTCCAGTGATTGTGTGTGTGTAATTGTGTGTGCTGAGCAGGGCTGGGATTGATGTCCTCTGCTCAGAGATGTGTCCAGAGCTCAGTGATCTATGATTTGCCTTTTGAACTCCCCAGGAATGATTTGTGCCTGGGATTTGGTTGCTTGGTCAGCTCCATCCTGTGTGATGGACGCTAAGTCCATCTGTGTTGGAATGTGGATACACCATGGTGCAAGCATTCCTGGAGGATGCAACTTTTACCTATGTTACAGACAGGTAAAAAATGTTATAAAAGAAAGGTCTTATAAAATATGAAATTAGGCCTTGCTAAATTAATAGTTAGGCTGTCACTTCTTTTAAGTTCAGCTAAGTAGTTTCGAAGTTCCCACACAAAAACAATCTTGGATATTGAGTTTGTTAACACAACAGCCTATTCCAGGGTGAAAAACAAGTGCACCTGCATAAATATTTGACCTGTTCCATGAGAACCCACAAAGGAAAAATGGAAACAACCTGAATCTTAGATCATACAACTCACCTTATGACCAATAAATGAAGTAGTGAGAAAACTACCAGGTGTTGCACACGAGGTCTGTGAAAACTGTATGTTATGAGAATAAAGAATTTGCTTTTTCTGCATGAAGAAAATGGAGTCCCATATGGTTTATTACAACATACCTGCACACTAAACACAGAACTAAAAGCCTGTTTTCAAAAGGTCTTCAGCTCCCCAGGAGAATGTGATTTTTCTGGCTAGCAGGAAGCTTCATTGTGCCTCTTACTGTGTTCCCTGTATTTGGATGAAATGTATTTAAAGCCCACACAGGTGGGTGCTTAGTGAAAACCCCACAGTTTGGCCCTTGGAATATAGTCTGATTCATCTGGGATATGTGACTATATTTGTTTTCAAAAATCTCTATTTTAGCAAAATCTCATGGATTGCATGGGGTGAAATGGAGAGCAGTCCTTTGAAACTCTGCCAGTACCTTCAGGCCAGGATTAAGGCATGCATCTTTAATAGCAAAATTAATTAACTGTTAGAACAATTTACATATGGATGGAGTGTTGGGTTTTCTTTCTAAAGTATGGATGTCTTCTTCCAGTATGGGCTTGGAAATGAAGTTGCTGAGTGCAGTTTTGTGATCTGTATTGTGTTAGAAAGTTGGCTGGGTAGGTGTGTAACTCTTTTCTGGCTTCGTGATCTCTGGGCTGGGGAAAGAGCTGTCATTTGCACAGAGCAAGGTGGTGTCTGGTTTGAGGTGCTGTGAAATTGGCTTAAACTATATCTGCAGTGCAGTGATTTTTGCAAACCCAGAAATGTAGAAATAACAGAAAATAGCCTTTTTCTTTATGCTGTAATTGTAACACTATTGATCTGTACTATAGACAGAAATTACTGTGCTATTTGCTTGTTCTGTAAATATCTAACCAGAAAACACCCGATCTCTTACAAAATGATGAAGAAAAAACCAACAACCCTGATGTCTGTTAATAAGGGATTCTTTTCATGTCTAGCTCAGTAATTTTTATGTGCCTATCCCTGAATTTTCAGGAAGCCTGGAGAGCAGAGACACCCAAAGGAGCCCTCATCCTTGCAGTGCATGCACCTGGCAGTGGTGGCATGTGGGGACCGGCTGGAGGAGACGCTGATCATGCTGAAATCAGCGGTTCTCTTCAGCAACAGGAGGCTCTGCTTCCACATCTTTGCTGAGGATTCCCTTAAGCCTGAATTTGAGAAGAAGGTGAGTTTCTTTGTCATTTGCTAAATAAATAAATTAGTTACAAGTTGTAAATCTCTGAGAAAAATTACATTGACATCAACAAGTAGCAGCTGAGCATGTTGTTTACTGTACACAGTTACAAATTCCTTATGCATGCATTTTTTTACAAAAGCTCTGTAACATGTAGTGTCTGATTTCCTCCCACCATGTCTTTCAGTTAAAGGAGTGGCCTGCCTCATATACAAAGAAGTTTGAGTCCAACTTTTACCCAATAACCTTCTCAGTAGGAAATGCTCAGGAATGGAAAAAGTTATTCAAACCATGTGCTGCCCAGCGCCTCTTTCTTCCGGTAAGGCACCTGCATTTCTGAGTAGGTTGCTTCAGGAAAAGGTTAATTCCACAGAAAGGAAGCTTTGAAAACCATTTTCAGGCTGAAACATCTGCTTAAAGATAATTTTAGTCTCTGCTTTAAGACACTGTGAAAAAACAACACAGAAATCCAGCCTGGTTTTTTCCTGGCTAACAAAGGATGTGTGTTTCTGATTTGTCTCTGGTTCCATGAACCTCTCAGGCTCTCCAGACTCCAGAGAGAGTGTGAGAGCTCTCTCAGGGCAGATCTTTTGGAGTAGGTGCTGTGTGCCTTTTGTAAATAACATTCTTGACCATGTGCCCTCTTTATCCACCATCTTCCTTTCCATATGTTAGCCCTTAAATGGATGCTCTCAGCATTCTCTTTTCCTTCAGTTTTACTTCTTTTTTCCAGGACTGCCCTTAAGGTGATAACTCCAGTGTGTTTGAAATTGGATTTCATTCAAGAGCTTGTTGTATCCTGGACTCTCTAAGTTCACTGAAAACTTGTGTTATACCCAGTGTTGTAAACTTGGAGAGAAGGGAAGTGTTGATACCAATTTTGCATATCAGAAGTTGAAAGAACGTTTGCACAGAGCAATTTCTGTGGAACTGAGAACATCTATCAAAAATATCTTGTGGGTTGCTGTTGATTGGGGTGACTGCAGTGAAGTGACAAGCTTCACATGATCCAGATTTCTTCATCGCTGTCTTAGGAGTAGTGGGGGGGAACAAAGAACTCTTTCCCCTCTCAGATGGAAGCAATCAGGAGACAGCTGCATGTCCAGATACGTAGCCTGTGAATACATATGTGAGAAAATATGTGCTGTCAGCAGTTCTGCTGATCTGCCATTTAGGGGTGGACTATCAACAGCACAAAGGCCAGATGGGCTGGAAGGAACTCCAGCTGCAGCAGGGATCCTCTCTCTCCTGGCTAAATATTTGCATCACCTGGAAAATAATCCCTAAGCGTTAGCTTGTTCCATACAGAATGTCAGGATGTCCTGGGCAAACAGAAATCTCTCTCCTTCTGTGATACTTTCTGGCATTTTGGGAGACTAATCATAGGAATGACTTAACTTTTATTTCTCTTCACTCTTCTGATAACAGAAAAGGGTTATGCATTCATGATGATTCCCTCAGGCTGGGCAGTGCTTGTACTGATTCCTTTTTGTCACCCACACATTGCTGAAGTTCTCCAGTAACTTCTTTTAAGGAATATTAGACTGTTGCATGTTGTGTTAGCAGAATGAGGAGCCAGCTTGGACTGTAGATGCTTGTTTCTCCGGGGACAGTTGCAAAATGCTGTGTGTGGTCAGGCTGAGGTTTCTGGCTTTGTGTAGGAGGGGCTGTCTGAGAGGAGTTGCAGCTGACAGGAGTTGATGTGGGTATAATAAACAAGCTGTAGTCCTGGCTGAGGTGGCAAATGTCCTGTGGGACCCCCCAGCTTTCATGCTGGAGTTCACAGGCTGACACAACCTTGGGCTCTTTCTGGCTAATTCCAGCCATTATTTTGGTTTTTTGGTGTTTGATAACTGGGTTCTGATATCCCACTTGAACTGTCTGTACACAGTGGGAGCAGAGGGTTCCAAGTGTTACTGTTTAGAGAACTAGTTTGACTTTTATTTTTAATAAATACCAGCAGAATATCAGTTAGGGTTTTTTTTTAATCCTTCCTCATACTGAGCATTTTTCCCTGCAGCAGCATGAAATGTGCCTGGATTTAGGGAGGACCCCAGGAGAGCAGTAGTTATCATCTGTTTAGCTCTCAGTTGTGCAAATTGTCTTGCTCCTGATAATGCTAAGCCCGAGTGGAATGCGAGTCTTTGATTCACAAGTGCCTCTCCTGCCAAAGAAATCTCCTCTGCAGCAGCAGCAGGCGTGTGAAAGTGGACAGGAGGGTCTGAGGAATGTGTCCAGGGAAAATTGGTTAAGGACCTTTCGGTGGTTCTACCCAGAGCTGTGGGGTGTGACCCTGCAATTTGCAGTATTGAACTGTTCTGTCCTGGGCAGCAGGTTGAGGTGCACATTCCCAACTTGTTGAGTCTACCCAGGATGCTAAAATATTAATGAGGACTGTACAGCATCCTGCATTTTTCAGAGGCATTCTGAGACATCTGATCACATTTGCCACTTAGATGCAGGGGATGTAGACAGAGCCTCTGTGTTACTGCTGCAATATCTGTGTTATCTTCTGCAATAAAACCATCCAGGGCATTTGCAGAGACACAGGGAGGAAGGTGTAGATCTTTTTGTAAGCACAGAATGAAACTTTAACATGAAACTAGGAGGGCAATGCTCTCAGCAGTCACTGGGAACTGGTTTGTACTCCTGACATGGGTGTTAAGACAGCAGGTGAGGAACATCCTCTGCTCCCAGGGATGTTGGTCCCTCAAGGCTGGCTGCAGCTGGCTCTGTGCTGTTCCTCTGGAGCTATGAAAACAATCAGCTAAAGTATCCTGAAATGCTTAAGGGATTTTTGGATGATTTTTGGATGAATATTTAGAGCCCTTCTCAAAACACTTAATCTACTTAAGAGCTTTTAAGATAGATTAGCAATATCCCTGTGTTACAGCTTTCCTCTTGAGGGATGCTCAAGTATCCAGCCCAGTGGGAATAGATGCCAGGGCCTTATCTAGACAAAAGTCTCTGCTGTAACTCGAGTTAATCTCTTACTACAATGAGGTTTAGTAACTCAACTTTGCAGCACTGTTACTCTAGCACCAAGCTTAGTGATTTGTCCCTAATTTTGGATAAAGCTGTGCTAAGCTGCTACATGAGCCCTCACAAACCCTCAGGTAGCCCAGCTTCACAGTACACCAGCGTGTGTTTGCTCAGGAGTGTGTTATTCCTTGCCAACCTTGCTAACACGGGGAGAATCTATGGAGACAGAAGTTGTGAAATCAAATTACACATAATTGAGTATTTAAGTGAAGTGCCAGGCTAAATATAGGCACTTCTGTGCAGAACTTTTTGACAGATTTACTAAGAATACTCTATATAGCTGCAAAAAAAAAAAAAGAAAAAAGAAAAAAAAATCACACTTTTAAGCTGTAGGTGCCTGCAGAGCAAGGAGAAGACACGCAGAGCAAGCTGTGTTTCTGGCTTTCCCTCTCCAAAATCCCAGGCTGTCAGGTGTATCTGCACGGTGTGTGTGAGCTCAGACCTCCAGACACAGCCTGGCCAAGCTCCTGCTCAGGTCACTCTGTGTCATTTTTAACCTGCACTGCAGGTTCCTGCTGTGCAAGGAACTCCTACAGCTGCAGGAGGTGAAATTCAACCCCCCCTACCCAAGGCACAGCCAGGAGAGATGTGAGCAACTCAGAGCTTTTAAAGGAGTCTTAACACTCCACATATGAAAGTGGGAAGGGCTTAAAGGAGGTGGCACAGCTCTTGTTTTAGCCAGCTGAGTGTCACTGCAGAGCAACACCTTGGACACAGGAGAAAGAAGAATCTTTTAACCAGCAGAAAGGAGAGCATGTGAGTCCTCAGAGGAGGAATACAGGGTGGGGTCAGGTGCTGGTAGACACTGCACAAAGAACTGAAATACTTGCTTGAATCTGTAGAAAATTATTACAGTCCATAGACTTTCACAGATTTAAATTTATTTGTGTATTGAAAGCTGCTGAAAGAATGTTTTTCTGCTGGAAGAAACAGTGTCCAGGCTGTCATTTCTGCTTGGGAAGGATGAGGAGGGTCTCTAGGCCCCTGGTAAACTTCTCCCTGAACTGGGGTAAGTTTTTCCTGCTGGAAAATGCCTCAACTTGCCTTTTTACACTAGAGCCCCCTTAAAAATCTTACACGGTCTGCAGTGTGCAGTGGAGCCACAGGCAAAGTCTAATTGCTTCTGCTGTGCTTGTATTCCAGTGTTACCTCCTGTCTCAGACTAAATTTGGGCGTGATTTTTCACTTTTTAATGTCTTTTGATTTTATGTGACTTCATATAGCAGGTCCCTATGAATCAAGGCTCCTAGGTGCTGCAAAGTAATTAATACACAATACCCAGGATATCCTTAAAACTTTTCTTCCTTTCAGACTGTCTTTCTTTTACTGATTTACTCTTCCAGTAGCTGTCTTTTTTATTGGTTTGGTTTTTTAGTACTTGACTTAAATATATTTAACATCTGCAAATATTTACTCTGAGCTCTTAGTGTATTATTGAACTATTTTTGTCACTTATTTACTGATACCTCCACAGGCAGGTTTGTGGGATTTTTGTGGGAAAATGCTGAATTGCTATAATCTTCTATCCAGCAGAGAGATCTGGATTGTGTTGAATGTGTTTACTTAAGAGTTTGTTGTAAGTATAAGCTTTATTTAAAATGCAGAGACAGTTCCTACTCCTGCTTGCCCTGTTCTGTAGGAAGAACATGTAGTTATCCTGTCAGAAATACAGGTCAGGGATTTGTTAAACTTGACTAAATGTCAGTCTGAATCCCAAAGTGTTCACTCAGGTGAAAAATCTCATTTAAGTCTTTACTCACGGATTTGGCATCTTAGTGGATTCCTGTTGAGCATGCTTAGAGGTGATATTTTTCACCCACTTGTTGAAAATCCTAATGTTGTTCACTCTATTTTAAAGGCAATCCTCAGTCACAATACATTAGATTTTATTGAAAACCCAATGTCTTTGGTAGAATGTCTTGTAACCTGCATAAATAGGAGAGTTTGTCATTAATGCCTTTGCAGGTGGATGAGAGTGATTATTGTGTTTCATAGGGTGAAAATCCAAAGCCTTTTGGGTTTGCTTTTCAAAGAAAGAGAGAGAAGTAAGTAGAGTTTTTGGCTAGACCAAAGTAAGAAAATTTCACTCCTTCAGGAAATTTTGGACAGTTTTAGCAAATAATGAGGAAAAGCAACAAAAATGCAGTTGGAACTGATGGTCAGCTGTAGGTAATGGACTTTATTACTTTACAAAGACTTGAAGCACCAAGTCTTTTGTCCCACCATGGATATTAATGAAGGAACATGTAAGGATTTGGGCAGCCACAAGGGGGAACATGGTCAACAGGAACCTCTGAAATGTCCTGGCTCTGATTTGCAGTTTGCACCCTTCTGACCTGACCAATTTTACTGTGGTTCCTCATACAGAATCTGGTAACAGAGCTCACAATACAATCTGGTATGTTTTAATGTGACATTTCTGTTTAACAACTAAATTTTATTTTTCAGGGGGTTGCACTTACATTGGTAATCAATGGGGTTGTTTTAATTAATGTGAAACAGTTGTATATATTAATTATATATGAAGGTAAATCTAAATATTCTGATCTCCTGGGTTATCCTTTCTGCCAGTGGAGAACACTGTATGCTTCACCACTTACAGATCTTGAAAATAGCTCTGTAAATATACATTATTGACATGTAATTTCTGAACAGGTACTAAGTAGTCTTTGCATGTATTTTTGGGAGCTCAGTGAGTTGCTGCTTCATAAGAAGGTTAATCCAACCTCAGTGCTCTGGTAGCTGTTTTATTGTGCAGTTCAAAAAAAACCCCACAGCAAACAACAAGCCAATAGTCCGATACTGCTGTTCCTCTGTGTAATTACATTTAGCTGATAAATCAGTAACCTCCAAATGATCAGTTTAAAGTAAAAATGCCTTTTGCCAATAATCTTTGTGTTTGTTGTCTCTCTGGTGTTTTTCCATCCCCGAAGGTGATTTTGAAGGATGTGGATTCCCTGCTGTACGTGGACACCGATGTGCTGTTCCTGAGGCCCATCGATGACATCTGGCACCTCCTGAGGGAGTTCAACTCCACGCAGCTGGCTGCCATGGCCCCCGAGCACGAGGTCCCCAAGATCGGCTGGTACAGCCGCTTCGCCCGTCACCCTTTCTACGGCGCCACCGGCGTCAACTCGGGGGTGATGCTGATGAATTTGACACGGATCCGCAGCACTCACTTCAAGGTGAGAGCAAGTGCAGCTGTTGTAAAAACTCAGGATTGGTGTGTTTTTCACATTTGGAAAGCTCAGTGTAAAATTGCATGAAGTTCGTCATACAGAGAATCAGAGAAATACAGAATATGTCTGATTAAAAAAGCTGTTGTGAACGTGGTTATTCAAGTAAATGGAACTCGAGGAGCAGTGAGAACTTGCAGCTGAAGCAGTCTGGTAGCAGTGTTAAAAATGGCTTCCCCAACTTCTTACATTTCCCTGAAAAGATACATGAGAGAACAAACTCAAGGATCTTCAGTGCAGTGGCTGTGTTGTTTTTAAAATTGGAAAGCTTGATGTGAATACCCAGAGAAATTGGTGGGTTCTGCATCTGTTATGAATAGACTTTTGCATCCTGCTGCAGAAATGTGACTCTGTGAACTGATGTAAGTGTGGAGGGAACATTTTCATGACCGATCCATATAGTTGAGCACATACTCTGTAATCACTAAAACTTTCCTTACCCCAAGTGGTTCCTCAGGCAGTGCTGGGGGTTTTCCCACATTGTTAAGGAACAGCTGGAGAAAAAAAAACAAATCCAAACATTCCTCTTACTACAAAAATTCCCAGGGAAGATGATCCTTAGTCTGTAATTTTCCTTGCTTTTATATCTTGGTTTTCACCTTGTCCCCCATTTTCTCTGCTTTTTCACTTTTTTCCCCTGCTGTTACTTGGAATAGGAAGATAGTGAATAGCAGGAGCTGACATCAGACCTGGGCCCAGGACACCTTGTTTTCCTGATTAGATGAACATAGTGAGTTCTGCTGTTACAGCCCTGTCCAGGTTAACATTTCCTGGCACATTTTCATTTTCCCCCTTGGTGTCCAGCATGGCTTAGCAGAACTTAGAGATTTGTGTGTGCCCACTCTGAGTCAGATACCATAGCACTAATCATGATATTAACCCCTTGCTTTTGTTTTCCTGCCCTGCAGAACAGCTTAATACCGGGTGGCTTGACTTGGGAGGAAATGTTATATCCATTGTACCAAAAGTACAAAAATTACATCACGTGGGGAGACCAGGATTTGCTAAATATCATTTTTTACTTTAACCCAGGTAAGGAATGATTCTCGGAGTCATCATTATCTGTGTTGAGAAAATAGCTTGAGCTTGATTTCTTTTTTAAACTACTATTTGTTATTTCTAATATGCATAAATAATCTGGCATCGAGTTATTGTGTAACTGCAGCCTCAAAGGATTTATAACCTATGAAAATATTTCTGACATTGCTGCAGGTAATGGGGCTTGGACTTGGTTCCATTGAATATGTAAATCTGTTTTCTGGAGATTTGAGAAAATAATGAGGTATAAAATTAATAGAGTGAAGGGATGAAGTTCATGTCGTGTGTGTGCTTCAGGGTGTCACTGGACCAGGGTGTAGCTGCAAAAATGTTTTTGTTTCAGATATTTATCTGAATGTGAAAGTGCCAGATTTTCTGCAAAGCTAAGCCCTGTTTTTCTGAAATTCAGCTGACTTGTGATATTTATGGAAATAAGTAACAGCACTCATATAGGCAGCAAGTGGACACAGGCATTGGAATATCTCATTTAAAGCAGCTTCCAGCCTCTGAGCTGAATAACCAGCCTCAGCAGGCACCAGATGATGTCATCGACGTCCTGCTGGTGGGAAATGCAGGGATTTAAACACTGGAGCATAGCACACACTTCCCAGGGAAGCTGAGAACCTTATTTCGTGCTTCTCACTGGATGCTGAGTATCCATCCCTACTGCTTCTCCTGGTTTCCTGCATGACCTCATCACCTCCAGTGATCTTAAGAATAAAACAAATTTGGAATTATCTTTATTTATTCTGCTCCCTTTTCTTTTTTTCTAAGGAGTCACAGGGTAGGTAATTGGATATACCCAAATCCAGGCAAACGGCTGGAGTGAGGAGAAGCAAATGCAAAAAGTAAACATCTGTTTATTGCAGACAGATGTCAAACATCAGTGTCGCTGCGACACCATAGATTACCCCCAGTCCTAGGGAAAAATAGACTGGGAATTAATTTCTAAAAAGAAACAAATGTTATGGGAGTGTGGTCTCCTGGAAAAAGAGGAAGAGGGAGCCAGATTAGTTGTGCAGTCAGACACAAACTGTTCACTCAGGTATGCAGGAAAAAACCCAAAGGTTGCAAAAATACTTCAATGTTGTGATGAGTGTTCTCTATAAAAGCCACATGCGGGGACTCCTCTGCACCACCAGGAAAGTCTGTCCTTTCCTCAGAACTGGTAAAGAATTTTTTATGAATTGCATAATATCAGACTGCTAAAGAAAAGAAAACAAAAGAACTGGATACAATTAGCACAGAAAACTGGGCTCTCTGGGATCTTAAGCTCTGGGTTATTGAGACTGCCTGGGGAGGGAATTGGCCAAGACTGCTGCAGGTGCCTTTTTATAAATGTGTGTTAAAACCACAGAGAACTCTGTTACCCAGGCCTGAGGAGCTGCTCCCTGTGCCCATCTCCAAAGACTGCTCTCCCTTTCTGGAGAGGTCTGCTCAAGAGGCCTTAAGGGAAGAGAAGTTCAGAAAGTTTTTCTCCTGCTTTTCAAGAAGCACACGGGACCAGCTGCAGGCTTCCCAGGAAGCTGGGAAAGGCCAAGGGGAGAATTCAATCTTCAGTGCTTCTGCCATGCCCTGCTGGCACCAGCCCTGATTCATTGTTCCCCAGGGCTGAGGCAGAAAGGTTGCAGGGACTGGAGTGATTTATGACAAGCAGATTGCAAGCCCTGTGTGCACAGAGTTTAAAAAAAATCACCAGGGAAAAGGGAGTTCTGAGTCTTTTTGAGAAATTAGGCTCATCTCTACGTAACCTAGACCTGTGAAATTAATGGATGTGGACTCTTTGGAGGGCTGTGGATAAAATACACTGCCCTTAATGCTCTGCTGTGTAACAAATTGTCATGGCCTCTGTGACAGCTTCAGCAGCAAACACTGGATGTACTTTGCGAGTTGTCCCATGCTGGCTCCAGGAGGAGTCCGGATTTTTGGTAACCCTCACTGACTGCTCTGTGTGCTTCCCCCGTCATTGCTGTCCCTCCAGAAGCTCCTCCTGTGGCAGAGGGCGCTGGACAGTGCCACCTGCTGTGTACTCTGGTTTGATTCTAACATTTCAGCTTCCTAAAGGGCTCCCTTGGGTTGTGCTCAGCCGCAGATTTTGTGTTGTCCTGTCTGTTCAGACCCAGCAGCTGGGGAGTGCAGTCACCCACGAGGGAGGGAAGGGTCTCTGTCGGGGATACTTGCAAGAGATACACCTGAATATTCCCCGATCATCGTTCCCAGGCTGGTTTAATTTGTTGTAACTCCTGTCTGACGTATCTCTTCTCCTTCCCCGTGCCCTGCTGATGCGGGCAGAGTGTCTGTACGTGTTCCCCTGCCAGTGGAACTACCGGCCCGACCACTGCATGTACGGCAGCAACTGCAGGGGTGCTGAGCAGGAGGGCGTCTCCATCCTGCACGGCAACAGAGGCGTGTACCACGACGACAAGCAGCCCACCTTCAGGGCCCTCTACGAGGTGATCCGGGATGTAAGTGCTGCCTCCAAGGGCCACTCCTGTGTGCCGGGGTGGATTCCTGCTCCGCACTCGCCTTGCTCTGCCAGTGATCAGGCTGGGTGGTTGTGTTTGTGTAAAAGCCGCCAGACACAAGTGAACAGGGTTGTTTTGGCCCCTCATGCGTTTGAGGTGGTTTAAATATTTCACCTTTGTGTTACAGTAATCAAAAAGGATGATAAATTGTTTTTATGTAATACTGAAAGTAGAAAAAAAGATGCTTGAGTGGAGCTTCTCATGCTGGGGCTGCAGCTCTGGTCCATAAATTCCCAGGGAAAGCTTGTCCTCCCTGAGCACCTCAAGCCTCCAGGCACATGGGGGGCACAAGCTTGTCCACAGACACGGGTGCCTGTGTCCTCTTGGGATGCTGTGTGTCTACAGCTCTGCTTGCCAAAACTCCTGTTTCCTTACAATAATAAAATTCCAGTCAATGCACACTCTCAGGCAGGCAGGGTGTGAAGTGATGGGGTTGGTGACACTCAGCAGGAGAGGGACAAGACATTCCCTACCTATGGAAGGTTTTCTCTTACAGATTTCACAAGCAGTGAAAACTAATTTTTATTTTTTCTTTTCCTTAGTTTCCATTTGAAGACAATCTCTTCCAGTCCTTGTACTACCCTCTGCAGTCGAAATTTCTGGATACCGTGCACACGTTATGTGGGAGAATTCCACAAGTATTTTTGAAGCAAATTGAGAAAACTATGAAGAAGGTGTATGAAAATCGTGTCATTGTGTACTTGGGGGCCAACCACAGATACTAACTGTAGCTCTCTTCTTACACAGAAGTTTTAAGTCTTACACTCTGTTTCATGAAGGACATAAAGGAAGAATATGAACTCTTACTGAAACTCAGATTTAAAATACTTCTTTTTGCAATTTTCTAATAACCCTTGAAATTACAAAAAGCAGGAAATCCTAGAAGCCTACTGAGATTGTTGGTGAGAACAGCAGGAGAATCCTTTCTTTGTGGAGTACAGTTGTGGCCTGCCTCCCCAGTCCCTTACAGTTTAAGAATGTATTCTCTGGCTTGGTAATGTGAATTGCATTAGGCACAGTCCAAGACTATTTTCAGTGAAGAGTACAAACCCAGATACTGCTGATCCATTTTCCTCTCTAAGTGCTGTTCCTTGCACAGTTAACAGCAGTATTCCACTGCCAGACAGTTTTCCATCACTGCCTTAGGAGATGGCCAGTGCTGCCCCTGACTCCCCTCTCCTGCATGGAAATGTATTTCTGCCTGGCACTTCCATTTCTAGGATCACAGAACCACAGAATTCTAGAATGGGTTGGGTTGGAAGGGACCATCATGGGTATCTTGTTCCACACCCTGCCGTGGGTAGGGACACCTTCCACTACCCCAGGTTACTCTAGCCCTGTCCAACCTGGCCTTGAACACTTCCAGGGATGGGGAAATTGAGATCTTTATGCTGGGATCATAATGAATAGCCTCAAAGTGAAAGAGGATACAAAATGGCTTTGATGTTTATTTAAAATACTTCATTTAGCTTAAATTTCCGAAGCACGATCATCATCTTGTGATATGCACAAAGAGCTTATTTAAATTGCAGTAGCTGAAAGGTGCTTGGGACCATTCCCTGGGGAACTGGAAGTGAGGACACTCCTACAGAGCAGCGATCCAAGAGCAGTCACTCCTAAAGAGCAGTGATCCAGGAGCAGCCTCCCAGAGGGCATTTTCTAGGTGTAAGCCCCAAGGGT
The DNA here is from genome assembly GCF_021018805.1 of Prinia subflava. Classification (NCBI taxonomy): domain Eukaryota; kingdom Metazoa; phylum Chordata; class Aves; order Passeriformes; family Cisticolidae; genus Prinia; species Prinia subflava. Next base: position 3,323,181 of record NC_086260.1, on the reverse strand, counting down.
GTGTGTAGGAGTGTTTCAAGGAAGCAGCAGAGAAAATTATCTTACTTTTCAAGTCTGTTCAGCAGAAAGCATCCGCCACGACTCGGAACTGCTCACTTTTGTATCTAACAGGCAAACTAGGAGTGGGGTGAGCAGGGTGAGATAATGAAGCCTTCCCCTAATGAGAGGAAAACTGGCACAGATGGGATGTCCTGTACATGTATCATACATTTGTTAGAGAGGCATGGTTGTTGCCTGTGGATAAGGAAAAGGATATATTCCCAAAGTTAAAATAGGATTTCTGAGGAATTGCAGTTTTGGGCATTCTCCCCTATCCAGTCAGGACTAATGCAAGGTTTCATAAGAAAACAGACTCCAGGAGTTTCCCTTTTATCTTGCACATTTCTCTATCCTTCTGTGGCAGTTCCTGAGAGGAGGGAAAACACGACCTTATCCCATCCCAGGCTGCCAGATAAGAGCCTGTGCATGGGATGGAGTTCCAGGGAGCTTTTCCCAAACCCTGGAGTGTGGGAGTGTCTGTGACACAGCCTGGCAGAGAGCAGGGCTGCAGCAGCTGAGTGGGGGACTGGTGAGACAGGGATTTGGAGTTAGGGGCAGCAGGACTGCTGGACCTCACAGCGTGACAGGAACAGAAACCTTGTTTGCACCTCTGCTGCAAATCTTAATCACAGCTTGATTAAGCAGTGTGTTCTGACTCCAGCCCTTATCTGCAGTGTTTGCCACCAGAGTGTGAATTGACATCTGAAGGACAGAGGCAGCTCTACTGTTGTGATTGAAAGCCTGGGAGCCAGAAAGTCATTTAAACTTGAGCAGAGATGCCTTTCCAACTTGCCTTAGGATTTTCTATTTCAGCTGAAGTTTCAGTTGCCAATTTAAACAAGAATACACTTCTGCTTACTGAGAGAAGTTTGAAATATAGCCCAAATGAGCATTGAAGATTTCAGAACCAGAAGGCAGAGAAAAGAAGATAAAGCTGGTGATTTAAAAAGTTTAAAATAATGTATGACAGGTAAACCTTTAGACCAGCAGTTCTGAGAGCATGTATAAAGTATTAGCTTGCTTTTGGTCTTTATTTTCAAGTATCAGGGTAAAGCTGACGCAGGTCTAATGAAGCTGGTGGAGCTGCATGCTGGGCAGGCTGAATTCCTGATTTCCACGGTGTCTCCAAGCCACAGAAAGCTGCAGAGCAAAGTCCTGCTGCCCAGACAGCTGCAGCCCCAGTGCTGAGGCTCTGGAGTTTGGGAGGCTGTGGTTGTGTAAGCTGTGATTCAGCAGAACCCTGCAACTACGGGCACATTCAAATGAAGGAGTGGAATTCATTACAAAACAAAGGCATTATTACATATGAACTGATTAGAGATTAAAGCAATGCTTTTTATGTTCACAGGAGGTGCTACATTTTGTTTAGGAAGAACTGAGTTATGTTCTCAACAGCTATTAAATATATGAAGTATTTGCTTTAACATGAAGACTCTTGTTAATGTAATATCAGCTGGCAGGAAGAATGGGGGAGGTTCCCCCCTGCTGGGCTTTTTCTGAGGAAAAAAGCAATAATTTGGGCTCTCCAAAGTGTTTTAAAACAATTATGTAACTTTGTTTTTTGTTGTTGTTAGAATTCTTAATTTATATTTCACTCCAGCTTCCAAACCCATGTTATGTTCTAGTTTTAGCAGTAGTTGATTGTAATATTCATATTACTTTGAAACCAGTTTTAATTCATTTTGTATTTCATACTTGTGGCTAATTCCATGTTAATTAGCCTTCATTTATCTTAATAATGGGATGTGTAAATACTTACAAAGACTTTATGTCCTCATTTCCCCTTCCTCTCCTGTGTTTTAGTTATTTCCAGTGGTATAATGGATAGAGCTTACCAGCATTTTGCTTACAGGGGAAACTGGAAACTGCTCAGTGTGTGTGTGTGTGCACAGCACGAGCGTGTGTGTAAAAAATGTCCCTTTTCTCTGTCACTGAATTGCCTGTGGATTTTTCTCTGACAAGTGCACTGATTGTTACAGCTCCCAAGGAGGCTGAGCAGTGCATTTCTGGGTTGAGGATGATCCTTTGGCTTACAATACAAATAAATGAAAATTTCAGAAGGCTCTGTAATTTGCTAGCTTTCTTTTAAATACAAGATTTTGTGCTGGTCTGGTTGGGATAGATTTTGTAGATGTGATGTTACAGTGTGTGTACACAGGGTTTGACAGCAGGGAACACAGATAAATGTTCCTGTTTTACAGTTTTACTGTAGTCAAGAGTCTGATATTGGATATAAAGAGACAAACACATTTAACTTCTCCCAAAGTGCTCGTGTGTCATGCTGCAGCTCCAGTTGTGTTATGGTGAGCATAGATCAGAACCTTCTCTCAAAGAAAACTGGAGGTTTTGCTCTTTACTGTTTCACTCCTTGGAGGTCATTTAGCATCATTTCTCCTCCCTCCTTTGTATGCATTTTTTGACATTCTTGTATGGTCACTGCTGTGCTGTCCTTGCTTGTGACATCTCTGTGTGACACAAGCTCCTGGGCTGTCTGTTCAGCCAGACCCTGGTGCTGACACTGTTCCCAGCTGGGTGATGTGTTTGGCTCAGCCTCAGCTCTCTGAATAAGAATAAAGCTGTCATTGGCATGGACGGGCAGAGGTGGGCCAGCTGTAAAACACCAGCCCAAACCCAGTGTGGGGGTGCTGGGAAGGCTGTGAGTGTGTGGGGTGTGTTACACACTCAGTCACACTGCTCAGAGATCCAAAGGTTTTCATGTTCAAATGTGGCTCCAGCCAGTATGCTGTGGGGAGAAGAGAGATTTCCCAAGCTGGGAATAAAGTACAACCAACTGAAAAAAATATCTTGACACTGTATCAACTGTCAGAGAATCCTTTTCTCCTCTCCATCAGGTACAATAAAAAGTGATGGTAGGAAATTGTGAGCACCTCTCACAATTTCTCACAGTTCTCACAGAGGTGAGACAGGATGGGACAGTCACCAGGATCGTCCTTACTGAGGCTAGAAACATTCCCCCACTTGCCTGGGGCAAGTGCTTGTGTGTGCTGGGATCAGCCACTGGCACGAGGTAATTAATTGCTATCTGAGCTTCAAAAGACAGCAGTGTTGGGATATTTTGCTTTCATTCTAGATCAGAATACAAACCAAACTGTCAACACTTCCTTTGAGATGAAAATGGAGACAAAACACCAAAACGAGACTCAGCATTGAAGATGAACAAAGCACTTAGTTAATTTTTTTTTTTGAGGCAAAATATTTTGATTTGACTTTCACATTTCTGTAAATATACCTTAATTGCTGCTGTTACTTTATGAAAACTATAGCCCAAAGTGTGTGTGTATAGTTTTGGTAATTAATACTGAAATAATGACACAAGTGAGACAGCTCTTTATTTTAAAGACCTGTTCTTGTAGAAGCATCTTTTCCTGAATGCTCCTGAAAATGTTAATTCCCTCTTGTGAGGGTTAGGACTGTGTACAACAGGTGCCTTCCCAGGGTTCACACCTTCAAGGAAAGATCTCCTCCTGCTCAGCACTTCCAAAGGGCACCGTGGTTTCTCACACCCGAGGCTCCAGGTGAGAAAACAAGGCCGGTTTTAGTCTTCATTGGTCCCAGTTTGTAGAGTGATGTCAGGAAGCTCCTGTCCCAGGGATTTACTGGGAGGAAGGTGTGAAATACAGCTTGGAATGAAAACTGTGCCAGCCAATTTGCCACGGGCTCTTGGATTAATAGGAGACAATCAGTGGGGATGTGGTGGGTCAGTGGCTGAGGCAGGTAAAGCCTGGAGTGTTTGTCACATCTGACTATTCCTTGGGTTTTTTTATCTCCTGTGGGTAATCTTTCAAAAGAAACACCAACTCCCACAAATACCATTTTTCTGTTTTCAGCCCCTTTCTTTAAGGCACTGTGTGTGAGCTGTTCTCATCTTCTGATACTCCCAAGTCTTCCAGATTTTTTAAAAGCACAATAAAGATTTTTAGTCATATTCTCAGAGGAGAAACATAATTTGTCTCAAGGTAGCTGTGATATACTTCACAGAAATAAAAACAACTTTCCTTCTTTGGATGGTTCAGAGATCCACAAATTTTAGTATCAAGTTATTGTACCATACTCAGGTTTCTGCAGCTATAAATTTAACCAAACAAAATCTTTATGCTCCTTTGGTAAATCCTTTGATGTGTATCGATGTACAGACCTAAGTGGGTCTTGAAATATAAGATTGTTCTCATTTTCTTACTGTTCTCACTGGATTCTGCTGCATCTCACTTGAATGCTGTATTGAGTTGCTACAGATTGTTTTAAAGCACAACAATCAATTTTGGTTCAAACTGGGTGGAAATACCTTACAAATTGCTGTCACACATCAGTGAAGGGAAACTGCTTTAAGTCAAACTGGGTCAGGGATCTCTAGATACCTAATCTAAGCTTTATTACTGAAAGCAGAAGTAGCTGCTGGTCTTATACTACAAATAATTTTAATTATTGATCCATGCCCAGGGGTTGGATAGTCTATAACTCTCAAAAAGTATGTTTTTAAATCTAAAACGTAAATCTTAAGGAGGCTTTGTGTAAGTTTAGTGCAAGAAAAAAACCCAGCGTGGATTGTAAAACAGTTTCACGTTGTTCTTTAGTTAGATGTTTAAACCACCACATCTTCCCCAACAAGGTGATTATTCTTATTACTAGGTCTCAGTGAATACTCTACAAGCAGGCTGGGAACTGACACAATATGAAATCATCCTGTGTACATTTTTATTACAAGGTGTGTCAAATACCTTACAAGGAGTAATTATCATTTATGTTTCATTAATGAAGAAGCTCAGGTGCGATTGCCTCACCCATTTGCCTGAGATCACACAACCAACCGATGATGAAACTACCTACAAGCTTTTTGTGTTCTAGGACTACGTTTAAATGTTTCAGCTTTGAAAATGGAAGGAAAAGGTGATTTGCTGTGAACTGAAATGTTTCCCAGTTAGAGGGGGCTGGGCTAGAGCCTCTTATCTGCTCTTTGTCTCACCCCGGGACCTTGGGCAGGAGGGAGTGACAGCTCTGCCAGGGCTTCACTCCTCTCCTCAGAGCCGGGTGCTGGCACAGGATGAGGGGATCATCCCGGGAGTACAGGGAATGTGTGGCAGGAGCGCGGGGATCATCCCGGGAGTACAGGGAATGTGTGGCAGAGGATGAGGGGATCATCCCAGGAGCACAGGGAATGTGTGGCAGAGGATGAGGGGATCATCCCAGGAGCACAGGGAATGTGTGGCAGGAGCGCGGGGATCATCCCAGGAGCACAGGGAATGTGTGGCAGGAGTGCGGGGATCATCCCAGGAGCACAGGGAATGTGTGGCAGGATGAGGGGATCATCCCAGGGAATGTGTGGCAGGGTGGGAGAGGCGGGAGGAGTCTCCTGGAGGAGTCTGAGGGGAGACATCACTGCCGTCTTCAACATCCTCGTGAGGGGAAGCGGAGGGGGCGATCTCTTCCCTCTCGTGCCCAGTGACACGATTCATGGCGTGAAGCTGCCGGGGAGGTTTGGGCGAGATATTAAAAGATTTGTCCCCCAAGAGAGTGCTGGGCACTGCCTAGGATCCCCAGGGAACGGCCCCAAGGCTACCAGAGCTCCAGGAGCATTTGGACAATGCTCTCAGGGATGCACGGGATGGGAGTGTTCGGAGTCTGTGCAGGGTCAGGAGCTGGACTGGATGGGGGGCCCCTTCGACCTGGGGATCTTCTGTGATCTTCTTGAGAATAAAAAGACAGGCACGTCTTTGCACAAGCAGGGACTCGGGGTGGGCGGGGGTAGCGCGGTCACTCTCAGCCTGGAAGAGGGGAGGAAAGAACAAGAGCTCCATGAGGGGCCGGGCCGTGAAGGGGGGAAGGCTCCGCGTTCTCTCCCCCGAGGATCTGCACGGCGGGGCCGGCATGAGGAGGACGATAACCCGCGCCCGGGAAAGAAGGCTAGAGCCGCCCTCAGGCAGTCCGTGCCGGTCAGTCGGGAGGACACCGCGGCCGAGCCTTTCCCGCCGCCTGTCCCGCCCCGCCCTCACGGCCGGCCCGCCCCGCCCCCTCACGCGGGCCCGCCATTAGCCCCGCCCCTGCCGCGGGACCGCCCGCTGGCCCCGCCCACTGACCCCGCCCCCGGCGGGCGGGGCCGCGGGGCCGCGCACGGGCACGGCGCGGGCGCCATGTTGGAGCGTCTCTGAGCGCGGGGTCTGGCTGTGAGCGCGGCCCGGTCTGCGCGGCGCTGGGGCGGGGGAGCCGCGCGGAGCCGCGGGGGAATCGCCCGGGCGGATCATGGACGTCGAGAGGCTGCAGGAGGCGCTGAAAGGTGGCGGCGAGGCTGGCGGCGGGGGGTGGGCGAGCGGTGTCGCCGCGCCGAGGGGAAGACTGAGGTCCCTTAGACGCTGTGGGGGGAGCGCCCCTCGCTGAGGGTGACGGGTCCCCGCGCTGTGGGAAGGGGGCTGCTCGTTGTGGGGGTCCCGCGGGGTGGGGAGAGCCGGGGGATTGTTATGGGGAATTGGAGGGCAGAGCCCCCGCTCTCCCTACCCAACGACCCTCGGGGCTGCGTGAGGGGGATCAGTGACTCTCGGGTCTCCCCGGCTGCCGCCCTGGGCTCCCCGGTCTGGCCGGCCCTTCTCCCGCATCCCGGCCCCTTCCCCCGCATCCCGGCCCAGCCCGGACCTGTCCCCTTCTCCCTCCCCAGCCCTCTCTGTTCTGGGCTCAGCTTGAGGAAATCGGCCTCTTTCTGTGCCCTAGCTGCTCAGAAGAAGTTGCAAATCAACTTTTGCTACTCTGGTGCGTGCGGTTTCTCCACAGGAAAAATAATAAGTGTTTCTCAGGGCTGGGAAACTGGTGGAGTTCATGGGAAGAGCCGGAGCGTTGTGAGAGCACAACAGTGTTTGTGTGGGAGCTGTACTGATAGTTGAAGCAAATCGCAAATTATTGTGAAATTTTGTTCTGTCCCGTCTTCTTTTACCATTCTTTTTGTGTCGTTCTCATGCCAACAGATTTTGAGAAGAGAGGAAAGAAGGAAGTGTGTCCAATACTGGATCAGTTTCTTTGTCATGTTGCTAAGACTGGAGAGACGATGTAAGTGTGACTGTTTTGGTGGCCCTTTAAGTTGTGACTTAAAACAATTCTTACATTTTACACCAGTGAGATTCTACCAGGATTCTTTTTTGCCTCTAGGTTGCTTCAGTGAGCTAAATAAGCTCTCCTTCTTTCCCATTTAATTTTGTGTGGATTAATTTAGTTTGCTGATAGTTTGCTCTGACAAGGGGAGACTTCTCATACAGGCTTTGCTCTGGGGTGTCTGTCAGGTCTTACTGATCCTGCTCAGCACACTAAAAACCTGTTGCTTTCCCTGGCTTTCTAAGAGCGATTCAGGTTCTGTAAGTGGCAGGTTGAGCTGCTGCTGCGGTGTGTGCTATACCCTGTTGTATAACTGTGTTTTCAGTATCTAATTGTGTTATTTACATAAAGATACCAGCAGCTCGGATTGTTTCTTTCTGGGCTCTGTAACCACCCTGCGATTGTCGGGATAGAGCTTTGTAGGTCTGGGCGCCGCTGGCGAAGCGGGGACGCTCCGGAGGTGCTGTTGCACACGGGGTGTGTGGGGCTGCTGTGAGTTCCGTGTTTTTCCAGCCGGTGCGGGAGTTTCCCTCCCTTTGCCCGGGTTTCCCGGAGGGTTTCCCGGAGGGTTCCCGGGAGGTGCGAGGTGTCGGAGGGAGCCGCGCTCCTTCCCGGGATCGCCGCTGCTGACTTCCTTGTGGCCCGCTATTTGGCAGGAAGGGGAAAGGCTTCCCCGGCCGCGCTGTCGCAGCGTGGCTCACTATCTGGCGCCCTTGTTTTTGAGGCCTAGTGCCAGGCTACGGCTCCAGCAGGGGAGACGGGCTTTTACCAGTGTTCTGTGACCAGCCAGTGACCGCACGGGCTTTGTTTCAGTTTCTAGAGTCCCTGGAACTTGTAAGAGGTTTTGGTGGATTTCTTTTTTTCTTCTTTTTTTGTTTTTTTTTTGGGTAGCTTGCTAGTGCTGCTTGGATTAATGGTTTAGAGAGAAAAACAAGTTCTGAAATGTACTTTGCTCTTTGAGTAGAAGGCTCATGCTCAACAGACATAGACAGCTGTAATGCTTAGTATTTTGGTTTTGTGCTTATTATACAGAAAAAGCACCCAAGTAAGCCCATACTAAAATACATTTTAAATATTTTTCCCATTCTGAGATATTTCTTCAGGTTGTTTTCACTGTTTCTGCCACTATCACATATATTCCAAAGTAATTTTTAAAAAGTGATTCTATAGGGGCGAGTTCTTGGGAACATTATTTCCTCTCTGATGTTACTTTCATTTAGGAAATCTAGGTTTATTTTTTATTATTTTTTATTTTATTTTTACAAACTTAACCCTGAACTGGGATCTGTCATCTGATATACAGATCCTGCCTTCTGTGTTTCCAGAGTTTTCTTTGTGGTTTGAGGTCTGTGGCTCTTCTCAGCCTTCTTAAACCTTTCAGTTGCATTAAATTATTTTTTAAAAGATATTGGATGTGAACATCAGAATTGTCTAATATAATCTGGAGATAGGCATGGAAATACTGTTTTATAATATTAAATTTGCTTCAGATTATTTACCAAAGCCTGTATTTGTTCATCAAACATGCTTGTGTGTTCACTGATTTGTTATATATCAAAATATCAGGGGAAAAATTGAATAAAAATTAAAATCTCATGGGAGTCACTCATATGAAGATTGATAATATGCCTTTTAAGAGCTTAATGTGTTTTTAAGCTGGTACAGCTTGACCATTGTCCAAGTATTCTGGAATAGACAAATCTACCAAATACATGTAAATTTAAAATTCTATAGATAACCTTTATTTTAACCCATGCAAAAGTAACTTTATGTAATAGAATCTAAACCATTAATAAATAGATACTTTGGAATGAGAAGTTAAAATACTAGTTTGCAGTGACATTTGTTAGGGTTTTTACAAAGTTCAGAGTATGGTTTAAAAAAAACCAAGCAGCAGGGATGGTTTAGTCAGGGGTAATTACACCCATGGTTTGCAGACTTGATTATTGAAAAACAATGGATCTTACTCAGTCACAGCCTGTTCCTAGTGTAACAAACAAAAAGTACTCAGGCAAATCAGGACAAGTGAAATGTGAAATAGTTTTGCTTTCAGTTGTTAGTTCTAGGAGAGTTATATGGTCTTCATGACTTTTTCAGCTTTTTAACTTCATGAATACTGATTTTTAGGGGATAAACTGCAGTCTGCACCCTGGGGTAAAAGTTCTCATCCCCCATACGTTTTCAGACACAGTTGCAGCAGATCTTGGTGACTTAGTAAATTACTTTGAAAGGTAGTAATGAGGTAAATTAAAGTGAATTTTAGGTTCTCAAAGCTTGATCATGGCACGCGTAGCTCTCCCAGCAGATGGAAAGCCCAGGCTCAGGTAAGGTCTCTGGGCACCTCCCCACCCCCACTGGTTCCAAAGTGCTGACTCACCTGAGGGAGCTGGAGCAGGCAGGTGCAGGTTTGGGTGAGCTCTGATCTTCCCGGGTGTCTGGGGCAGCCCCTGGGTCTCCGTTTCCCTTGGGCTGTGGAGCTGCGCCTGCAGCTGCACGGGAGCCTGGGGCTGGAGCTTCTCGCAGTGCCGCCCTTCTGGACAGGGCTCAGTTCACTGATCCCCGTGTTTTGTCCCTGGCAGCTGCTGCTTCCAACCCAGTGCAACTGGGAGATGGGGAAGGGAGGAACAACGGGTGAGAGGTGCTAAAGCCACCACTGCAGCTATCATAAGGCTCGTAGTATCTTCATTGTAGTGAGAGGTCTTCTTCCCTTACAAGGGAGGTGTGGAATAAAAACGTTGCTAATTTTGGTTCTGTTATCAGTGTAAGTTAGTTGTGTTATCAGTGCTGTGCAGTAAAATCCTGATCATGCAATGATGTGCGTTTACTGCATCTTTTGGAAGTTTTCCTCTTGTGCAAAGTTAACCATTCACTTAATTGCTGGTGAGATTATGGCCTACGTTTACAAAAGCCAGTCTAAACTTCCCATATTAGACGTGACAGAAGCAGAAGTCTGATTGCTTGGCTGCTGTGAAATATTTTTGTTTCTTAACAGTTGCCATGGTAAGACTTAGCCTTAGGTGAAATATAATATAAAGTTTGTTATTCAACCTTTTTAAAGTTGCGTTGAATATTTTTTTTTCTTTTTTGTTTCTTTTCAGAGGAGTAACATACTCTTCAATTAACCAGACTTTTTACTGAGATACTAACATGGAGTTTCCTTAGTGAGACCAAATACAGTCAGGGAAGTTTGTTATAACCTCCTTGTCTGCAGTTTGTAACAGATCAGTGTGACTTGCTACCCTGAGGAAAGTGAAGAGAGAGGAAATTTGTTCCTCGTAGTACTTAACTGTATCTGAAAGACCTCTGGAAACAGGATGAGGTTTTGTGCCCTTTTTTTTTTAATAAGAAATCCACCTATCTATTTTTTCTGAAGTAGAAAGAGCTTTAAGGGATGGGATGGAAATCAGAGCACTGCAGTACTGGAAGTGAAATGCAACAGTGAATTTTTTTTGTTGTTTCTGAAGAATTGTTAAAAATAGATATGAAGATCACTTATCAATTATGATCTTGTGTCCTGTATTTAAAATGTTTTCTCTCACCTCAGGAAATTCTCTTTGGTTTAGAGTCACTCTTCCCCTTTATAAAAATAGCAAAAATATTTTATAACCCAATTATATTTTATAATATATAAATATATATATTTATTTAGGTACTTCACCAAGAAAATCCAATGTGTTGGACTGGAAAGGAAGAGTCGATTTTTCTAAAGTGAAAAATAAAACTTAGAAAACTAAAGTAATCAAAAATTTTATGTTGGTTTTTTATGCATTTCCCCCACTCCTGCCCTGGGGCAGGGAACCTATAAAGTGCACTTTTAATGGCTTACTGTAGTGGAAAATATAATGTAGAAACTTAGTTACAGTGAAGGAATCCAGAAAGTGATGAAGTACCAAAATCTGGAGTAATGCAGTTCCTAGGCAGAAGTGATTAATTGTAAAATCCTTCTAGGCTTAAGTAGAGAGCACTGCCCAGGATGTGATGCAGTTACACCCGTTCCTCCCCTTAGAGCAGCATAAACAACCACTAAAATACATTCTGGTTTTATTTCTTCCCGTAGTGAAATTCTTTTGGAAGCTATGAGATATTAGTTTGAACCTCATCTGAGCCTGAAAACAGAAGTTGTTTCTTTGCATGTTTCCTTGAGGGCCAACATAAGTGGGTTTTGCAGTTTCTTGAGTTTAAGTTTAATTCATGTGATTGTAGGGCAGATCTGGACATTGGTACTGTCATCATGGAATAGTTGGAAGTGACTTCTGGAGGTGACTGGAGCTCCTGTGCTCAAGGGGAGCTAATTCCAAATTTAAATAAAATTGATTAGGGCTTTGTGCAGCATTTCTGAAAATCTCCTGTCAGGGCAATTCCATAGCCTCAGTTTGGCTCCCTGTTTCACTGCTTTACCATGTGCCCTGTGAAGAACATTTCCCTTGAGGCATCCTGGGCCCGGTGCCTCTCAGAAAGGAGCCTGTTTGCTGCTCCCTGGCTGCAGTTAGCCCTTCACTGGTGAAAGCAGCTGGATCCCCCACCCCAGCCTGTGTTTGGAGGCAGCCGTGCCTCCCGCAGCAGCCTCGGTCACAGCACTGACGGCGCTCAGCTCCTCCCGCCAGCACCGGGGCTGCCCTGCCGTGGGCTCGTTTGGAGCTGGGTGTGGCTGCACTTTGAATCCCTGGCACCAGAGCGCTGCAGTGGAGCCTGGTGCTGCACGGGGGCTGCAGCTCTGCCAGGGCAGGCTGCGCTGCTGTGCCTCGCTCAGGTTGAACAGCAGCGTTCCTGCTCTTCCCTCCTCGGCAGTCAGTCAGGTGGATCAGGGATGATTTGCCTTTGGTAAATTACATAACTGTAAATGTAAGTTACATAACTGCAGTGCCACCAAAGATAATGGCAAAAATACTTTTGACCTTTTGATGCTGTTTTATGTACCTTTATGTAGCAGTGAATTTTTTTCTTACTACACTTTTAAGCTGTTTTGAATCAGTTTAACTTTTCTGTTAGTGTATTACAGCAGTGAAATAGTTTGTCAGCTGTAGGAGAGCTAAATGAAGATACAGTAGCCATGAATTCCTACAAGAATAAGTTTGAATCTCAGTAAGTGTTTTAACTATGTACTCTGAACACTTGTATAATATCCTTTCTCTTGTTACAAATGTATAGGGTTTTTTAGCCATATGTCCTCTGGCTTATTTCACATGCTTAAATTTAAATCTGTTTTTTTCCCTAAAGCATGTCCTCTGCTTTTATTCAACGAGCAGTTTTCTTGCTCGACATGTGTGTCCTAGCATTTTTTCTGATTTGGAGACAACTTACTTTCTGAAAATCTTAATGCCTATTTGGGGAATGTAATTCCTTAGGATTTTTTTAAAACATGAAATAAAACAGTTCTCAAGTTTTTGTTGTAATAAGCAGGATCATATTTTTCTGAAAGAAGTTGCTGTGTGCCTTTGATAGTGTAAACCTCTTCCATTTCCATGTTCTCAGTAAAGCAAAAGATGTGAGTAAACTTCCTTGCATTGTTGTCCACTATTATTCCTCACTAACTCCATTCCATTCAGCATCTGGAATTACCCCCCACTAATTCCCATTCCACTGACACTTTTCTGTTTCATAATCCACTGATGTCTCGAAAGGACAGGATCTTTGGTCAGAAATCCTGCTGATGTACCTATGTCAACACTAATTTAGCTTCCTTGCTCTTTTACCTCTATTATAAACAAAGATTTCTGTATGTGTGTATATTGTGTAGCTGTATTACTTCAGAACAGTCAGTGGTGGTATCGATGAAATCACTTGCTGCTTTGGGAAACACTGTTGTAGTGTTTTATTTTAAGTGCTGCCACTTCATATCTATTGGGAATGGGGTTTACAGTGTAAAGGTCAGGTTTTAACTGCCATTATAAAATGTGTGTGATGAACTGAGCGTAATAAACATTACTCTCTATGGAATACACGCGTAAGGAAAGGCAAAAGGCAAACTCTGATTGCAGCACTGAGGTTTTGGGGGTGATTTTAGTCACAAATGTAGCTCTTTGCCCTTTCAGATTTGCAGTGTTAGTGTGCCTTCCTTCTCTGTTGCCATACACAGTTCGTTCTTGTAAGCACATTTCCTGATAATCTTTTTGGCAGCCAGTCTCTGGCACTTTGCACAGAAAACCTCCCCATGTATTCTGTGGTAGTTAATGTGGTTGCACGTGTTTCTGATGATCACTTTTACTTGTATTCTGTGGTCATCCTTCTCCTCAGTTCTCTGCCTTGCTTGATAGGATTTGTTGTCATCCTCAGGGTTTCTCTTGGTTTGTACTTTCACCTCTCTGTGATGTTGGTGTAGTGGCTGCCTCGGTGTGACCTCTGATATTTTGCAGAGGGCTTCAAATCTGTTCAGTGGGGGCTGTGCTTGTTAGTATTCCATCTGAAGGACTTTCCCAAGCATTTGGGTATTGTTCACTCCATATTACACTTCTCAGTGGCAAGGATGTTTTTCAATTTTACCTTTGTAATTGTTGAGCTTTGATTGTTCTTGCTGTCTGAAGCTTTTGGAAAGGTTTGTGCCTTGTGGCACATGGGGGGAAGGAACAAGGCAATAGTGCACACAGAAGGAGGGGTACAAAGCAGTGTGATTGACTTGAGAAAGGTGGATTATCAATTTGTGGCTCAACCAGACTGGTGCTGCTTTTCCACAAAGCTGATGGATGTCTGACAGGTCTCAGCCTTAGAAATAAAACTGCTTGAAGACAATGACAAGATTTCCATGATGGCAATACCTGGTGATGCTTGGCTTGGAAGTGGCAGGAACACCTAATGCCTGTGGGTTAGGTCACCTGTGGGTAGGGTGGCTTAGCATGTGTCAGCTGAACTACCTTGTGGAAAAGCCAATTGGGTGGCTTTTGTTTCTGGTTGTGGAAGGAATCAGTAACAAGTACAATTCCCTTGATCTCTGCAGTGAGCCCGGAGTGAAACCTATGGGTTTTTGGGGCGCTGCACAAGGTGACAAGCACAGGGACTCACTGCAAGAGAGATCCAGGAGTAGCTGCACAGGGTGCATTTTCCTAATCTGGTTTCCCAGCTTTATTATTTGATACAGTAAACATCTGATCATGTTATCTCTGTGTGGCCTGCAGCTCTCTGAGGTGACCAGCTCCTTTAACAGTGACAGCATTTCTTGGCTGGATTTGGTTATTCTGGGCACAACAATGCTACGTGAAGCAACATTGCTGTCCTGGATTGCTTTCTACTCTGCTGCAAGGAAGTTAATCTTTGAATGAAGAATGTTGTAATCTTGTACTTTTTTGTTCTGTGGTCAGTCTTGGTTTTTGATAACTGTATTCACAGTTGTACTTCCCAGAAAATTTTGGACTGAAATTTTTTTTCTGTTCTGTGGGACAGCTGCATTCTGTTAGAGTCAGCCGAATATTTATCAACAGAGATCAGAATTAGTCCCTTGATGATTACAGATAGTGCTTTAATGTCTTCTTCAGCTGCCTGTTTCCGTAACTAAGTCTTAATCTTTGTTGTTCCTGGCAAGAGCAGTAGTAATTTGCAGCAGAGGTGAATGCTCACACTACTGAAGCAGAGGTAGTTCTGCTTTCTGACAGTTTCCCTGGTTCTGGAATGAGCTCATTGTGCTCCCAAGGAGAGCAAAGACTGGATTTAGGCTGACAACAATCAGCGAGTGAAAATGGAAAAACACCTCCTGTGCTTGTGGGAAATACCAGTTTTCCCTCCTTTGAACTCTTCAATATATTTTTAATTAAAGTGAAAGGTAACATGAGGTAAAATCCTACTGAAGATAAAATGTGAGAGTGTTTAATTTTCCATGAGTTATCAGGTGAAGGAGAGCAGGACGCTCCCCCAGGACGAGTGCTTTGCCAGTGTTTTCCTACTCTGCAGCAAGGCACAGTGCTCCAGGAAACTCACCCTACCTGGAGCACCTCAGCTTTTAGAACTGATTGCTCATTTAGAAACACTCATAAAGGATCTAGCACTTCAAGCTTTGATTTGATGTTTGAGGCATTTGTCTGCTTCCCAGAAGCATGTGAGAAGCCAATCTCCACTGGTGTACGGGGGATTTTACTGTGTAAATCTGTTGTCATTGTTTGGAATTTCCCGTTTTAATTTGCACTGTGTGAATGGTGAAAAAAGCAGCAGCGTGCAAAATCATGACACTAAAAGGAATTGCATCAGAATACCATTAAAATAAAGCATGGGAAATAGAAAATAAGTTTAAAGTACAAAGAATATTTGACACAAGATTGGAATTAGGTGAGATATGTTCTTTTACCTGATAAATGAGTGCTGCTGCCTAAAGAAATGGCTCAGCTCCCTGCTAGTCACATCACACGTGGGACTCTGCCTTATCTCCAGCGTTAATTTTGTGGTTAGATCAGTGATCTGCCTCACCTCCCTGTGTGTGGGATCACAGGAATGTTTGGGAGCTGCAGAGCAGGCTTAGCCCTTGTGGTGTAGACCAAGGACAAGGTGAAGTGTGTGCTGGGCCAGCACAGTCCTGGGATCCCTGTGGGAACCTCAGCATGGCTCATCTCCCTCTTAGTGCGAGTTCAGTGCTGCAGCTTTTTATCCCAGAAATTTTCAGAGGTATTTTCTGAAAAAAATCGAAAGCACACCTGTTTAAGAAGCAATCTGTTTATATCATAAGTAATGAAATAGTAATTCCTTTCCTATGTGTGAAAGCTAACATGTCAAATGGCAAAAAGGTGGAGGGAATAGGAGTAGAAGAGAGATACCCGAGGGAAGAGCTGAGCATGGCCTTGGTCTCATTCTCCCTCAGGCCTGCAGTCCAGGGGTTTCCTGGGCAGCTGCAGCTCCGAGAGGCTGGAGAGGATCCCTGGAAGCTGCTCTGAGTGCTGAGGCACTGCCGGGCGGGGGTACATGGCCAGGGGACAGGGCAGGCAGGGGGACAGGGCAGGCAGGGGACAGGCAGGGGGACAGGACACGCAGTCCTGGGCAGGCTCCAGCACTGCCTCCCCGTTGCTGCTCTTTGCACAGCCTGGAGGAAGGGAGCCACACTGGGGTTCCTCATACCTGGCATGAGTTCTGTGCTCCCTGGTGACAGACGCAGGTCTTGGATTTGAGCAGGCATATTCCATCTAGTCCTCAGTATTCCTGTTGGATACATCTTGCATGGAGGCTGTGGAAGAGCATGCTGGAAAGTTTGTTGCCTTGCCAGGGGTTTGAATTGGGTGTGTGATTGCTGAGTGCACTTCATTTTCTCTGCTTTTTCACTTTCCAAATAGCTCTGGAGATCCCATTGACAGACCAGAATAGTAAAGGAATTTACTTGTTTTGGATGAAACTTTGTTTTGGCTTTGACAGCCTGGGGAAATGACTGTGTCTTGGAGTGTATTTTCATCTCCTAGGAGCTCAAGAACAAGGCACAAAATAAACAATTACTGAAGTTGGCAAGTTACTTCAAAACACCTGTTTCCTACTAGCAGGTCTCTTGTGGGGGTGTCGTGTAAGCCAGCAAAAATTGGGGGGCAAAGGTAATACCACTGACTCACATCTCTTGTTCCATGTTATGTGATTCTCTCAGAGATTGTCCTCTGGTTCTGTCTTCGTGTGTTCTGAGGACATTGCCTGAAAATCAGTTTAGCTGGACATAAAGTGTTTGCATCTTAAATAGACTAATTTGGTGGGGGATTGTTTTGTTTTGTTTTTGTTTTCTTTTTTTCTGCTTGTCAGAGAGCCAATAGTAGAAGTGTAGAGAGGGAAATATTTCCTTTTACGAAGTTCTGATATTTCTTTTATGGCCTGTTCAATGAACAGAATCAATAGATGATCTACTTCGGTTTCATTTTATGTTCTGTGTGGTATTCAGCATCTCTCCAAAACAGATGGCATCCTCTTAAAATTTAAATCAAGTAATTTTGTAATGAACTTAAACACTGTGAAATCTGAAGACAGACATCCTACCAGGACTCCTGGGACTCTTCATGTTTTAAGTACATAGCTGGGCCTCTGGAAGCCTAACATCTCTTCAGTATAATGTTTTTCTTAATTAAACCTGTAATCTGTAAGGCAATTCCAGAAAGATTTATGGAATAATTGCAGTACTTCCATTTCAGGAATTAGCCTTGGTTCAGGCACTCTGAATTCTTCCTCCAGTTCTTCAGTCAGTTTTAGGTTTTGTCTGTCTTTGCTTCAATGAGTCTTACTGGAGTTTGAACCTTGAAATCTTTAGAGTTTGTCTAAAGTGTATGAGCCATATGCACTCCCTTAGGGCTCTTCTGCTGTTTTATGACAGTTTTTGGGAAGGGAGATGAGTAAGTCAGAGTTGTCTCCTGCACTCCTGGAGACTTGGCAGCCCAACCTCCACCTCGTTTCCAAGTCATGTGTTGGTGTAGGGATGCACTGTTATAGCAAAACCTTGCAGTGCTAAATATGTGAGAGGGAACCATGTAAGTTGTTCAACATGGATAGTTTCCCTTTAAAAATAGCAGGGATTTTCATTTTGTCAGGTCTTGCCCAAACAACTTTGTTAAATATTTCAGGCTTTTTCTCTTCTCATTGACACCTCCCAAAGTCACTATACCAAGTGGCAAAAGAATCAAGTATAAACACTTGTGCAGTGGTCAGAAGAAAATATCTGTTAATTCTGACACACAGTAGTGCAGATGCTGAGCTGCTTCTCCTCAATAACCATTGTGGTAGGAGAGAAAGCTGCTCTCACAGTTTCTCCAGGACGAGCATTTTGCATGAACAGGAGATAAGGGAATGGGAGGATGTGTTTGACACTCTGGGAATGATATGATTAGATTATTTCCATGTAAAATGCAATTTTGTTTGGAAGGATGAATCCTATGCAAATCATGTCAGTAGAGACGCAGTCATTCCTTGCTCAACTTTATGCTACTAATTCTTTGAAATCAAAGCATTGCATCAGATTGCTTGCCCTGCTTTCTGTCTGGGGTGGCCTGTTTGTTCCCTGCTGGAGATGCTGTTCATCAAGTAGAATTGGTGCATTTCTAAACTTGGTTGATGTTGCTTGGCAAATTCTGTTGATCTGTAGTAATGGATTAGTTCCAAGAGCAAATCATGGAATTCAAGTCCAGGTGTGAAATAGATTGATTGCTTTTATTAGAGAGCAGAGCTATTTAGGGTTGTGTTCTTCCGTGGCTCTGCTCTGACAATGTTAGATTGTGTCTAAATTAATCTCTGTTCTTTTTGTTGTTGTTTTTTATTATTCTTTCCCGTGCAATGGAGGTATTTTTGCTGCTTCATGAACTCTCAGTGACTCAGTGTGTTACTGTTGCTCTGTTCTGACTGTGGAGTTCCCTACCCCTCCCTTGTGGCTTTCGTATTAGAGTTTAAGTTCCTTATCTTCACCTACTAATTTTGATCCCATTCTGGGAGTTTATGTAGTTCTGTGGGGGATTTTCTGTAAAAAGTATTTTATTAGCAATTTTTTTTTTTGCATAGTCTGTACTTTAATTTAATCTCTACTTGCTCATTTCATGTCTCATGTCTTCCCTCACCCTTTCCTAGCCTTTTGTCACATTGTCTCTCTAATTATATGTAAATCTTCTCAAAGCTTGCTGATGTTGCTTGTAGGATTGGCTGTTTGGTCAGGTGCTGTCTGCTTGCCTGATTGACTTTAAAAACACAACTGAGTGTCTTGGAATACTGAAATCTCTTCCATCCATTTTTCTCTTATGTTTCTAATGATTAATGAAATTGCAAGGTCAGGGACTGCACTGGGTTCAATATTAGGGTGTTAAACATCTTCTCATACCTTAAAGCATATTATTAGCATGTATAAAATATTTAGGTAAAGTAGAAAGACTGAATTGTTGGACTCTGTGAGCTTCCATGCTGTCATTTGTTGCTTGACTTTTAAAGCTGCTTTTTACAAAAAAATTAAATTTTTGAGTTAAACTGCCAGCATTTGTGTCTGTCCTGGGAAAATGTGAAATTGGTGGTATCTATTTGGATACAAGTGTAGTTCTGAAGTGCTGTGATTGATTGTTTCTCTTCAGTCATTCCTTTGCCTTTGACTTTTTTGCTTTTTAGTTGCTTTTTACCTGAAATCCGTTTCTTCTTGATTTTTTTATATGCAGAGCAAATGATTTAGGTTGATAAAAGGGAAGGAGGGTGCAGGAGCTGGTGGGAGGGAAGCAGAGGACTCTTAGGATGGTATTTTTTCCTAAATGATTTGGAGTATATGTGGAACTCCAGGCTCATTAGCCCAGGAGAGCTTTTTACACAAGTACATTTACACAGGGTGACCCAGATTTTGCAGTGAAAGGTGCCTTGATGTACAGAAAATGTATATAACTACAAAGCCATCATTCTCTAGAATGAAAGCACACTGAACCAAAACATTTTGGGGTCAGCTAATTTTTTTAAGTATTATTTTTGAAGGTGTTGTTTCAGAACATTGAAGCGTTCTCAGTAAGTTTTTTCTTTGAGTGGCTCTAAAAGCCCTCCAAGTTGCTGATACAAATTCCCAAGCTAGTGTAGGGGACAGGAAGAGCATGGTTTGGAAGAAAAGGCTGATTATGTGCAATCCTGAGTGGGAAGAGCAAGTATTTATAAACAAGCATGCTCTGAAAACAGTATTTTCTCCATGGAATTTCTTCAATTTGTTATTCTTACAGAACTTAAGATGTTTATCAGTTATTTTCCAGTGTATAAAACTTAATGAGCTTGTACATAAAGCATAGAGTAGAAGAATTTTCTTTTGCTTCTATTTGGCTCTTGGTATTGGCCTTTGGTCTTTTCTCTTGATTTTGGGTTCTCACATTGTATAACAAAGCAGAGAAAGTAGAGATCTTTGTCAGGAAGCTTGTGATACATGTGGAATATTTTTGTTCTTGAAAATCAGATATTTGACACTTGTTTGTCTCTTCTGTTGTCTGTCTTTCTGAGCAACAAGTCTTTCAGTGAACGGGGATAACTTAAAATTTCTAGAGGTGTAGATAAAGATTGCTTTGAAAGCTAGTAGGATATGTGACTTTTAATGTTAATTTTGTATTGCCAAGTAGTTGTACCCATTGTTATGAAGGAACTGGTTTTCTGTGTGGATGAGACACGTGGGTTTGTAAAGTTCAGCTGATGCCAACTTGTACGCGTCATTTTCCTAGACTGGTGAAACAGGAAAGGTTACTTGGCTCTTGTGACACTTTTGATCACTTCCACAAGTGAATGGGAACTGAAAAAATTTTAGTGTCTCTGCAGAAATAATTTTGGGGTTTTTTGGTCAGAAATGAGTTCATTATTTTAACAGCACTGCTGTCAGGAGATGCACAGGACAGCTGTTTATGGTTTGAATTGCAGTTCTGTCTGAGATTGCACTGAGTGTGACAGTGGCCTTTGAGCAGCTCAGCCCCAGCAGCAGGGAATCCAACAGTGCTGGAAAAGCCTGCTGGAGAAACACAGAGAATATCTGAGCAGCAAAGCTGTGCTGAGCCCCCTCTGCTGTGCTCACACAGCTTCCACAGCAGCTGCTTGGGTTGATTTCAGCTGGCTGTGGCTGGGTGAGCTGTGGGCACCCCTGTGATTGCAGGATAAGTTCAATCTGAAACTCTGCTGCCTCTGTGTAACCTGTGCTGTGTTACCTGTCTGCAGTCAGCAGCTGGTTTGGAATGCAGGTTGAGAGATGCTTTCTGTGTCAGTAGTTCAGTGTGTTGCAGAGGAAGTTCTTTTTGTAATGGGAGAAGTAGTAATTAAAATGTGTAGTTTGAAATCCAAGTGATAGTTTTCTCAACTTCCCAATATGGAAAAAATGTTACAATCTTTGTTTTCTGTAGTTTCAACATTGTAAAGGAGCTGGAGGGTGCTGCTTTCAGGCAATAGATTGCCATTTTAAGCATCAAGTTGTTGATTTGTTTCAAACACTGATGGGTTAATAGTCTGTGAAAAGATAAGTGTTATTATTTAGGAAGAAATAAGTAAGAATGAAAACAAATAACAGCTCAAGTTTTAAAGTGTGGAAATATATCCAAATGAGGTTGTCAAAGAATGTTTAGAATAATAGTGGAATCCCCTTTCATGAGGCAAGTAGAGCTCTTGGGATGCTCTGTGGGGAATAATCCCACACTCTCATGGGGTTATTTGCTGTGGTTGTGGTGTGTTTATGTATGAAATCTGTGATTTGTTACTAACTTTGGTTTCATGGTGACAACACTGCAGAACTGTACAGCTTTTTAATTCAACATTTGTAGTAGTAATGCCCGATGCTGTACAGTGGAACATTGTGGTATTCTGCTTTGGGTGTAGGATGCTGAGACAACCCAGTGAGACTCAGTGGTGCTCTTCAATCCATGCCAGTCCCTTTGGGGACCTTGATGTTTATTTATTTATTAATTTTTGTTATTATTATTCACTGAATCCTGTGATTGCTCCTGTTGTCAGGTGCCTAAAGGTCTCTTGTGAAGGAAAACAGAGATTTGCTTTCCTCTTTGGAATTCCCCTATTCTTGCAAGTTTATGATTCCTAGTAAAGCACAAGGGCTTTGTGTTTGGATCTCTGTAGATAAACCTGAGCTGTATTCCCCCCTTTTCATCTCACAGTTATTTCTTTGAGACAAAGGAGAAAATTAAAGCAAAGATGATGTGGCCCTGCTTTTCTGGTGTGAGCAGGCTGATAGAGCTTCCTTGGCCTGTGCTGTGGGATTTGGTGTTTTCTATATTGTTTAATATTGCTTTGAGCAGGAGCTGAAGGGCTGTCCAGGGGCTCACATTTTACACTTGTTTGGGTTCAGCCCGTGTGTTACAGATAAATGTCAAGAATCATTTCTCTCTTTCTTTACTGTTGGTTTGTTACTCCCTGTTTCTTCTTTTCCTCCGTCCTGGAGCTGTGCAAGCTCCTGCATCAACAGGAATAGAAACAAATCGATCCTGAACTGAATCAGTTCCTTCCACGTGGGTCCCTGTGCTGCTCACACAGGCACCGTCCCAGGGACGCCCTGAGTGTCCCCTGTGGCTGCTCTGTGCAGGGCTGGCTCAGCTCAGCTGTTGTACCCAGCGAGAGGGACCTGCTTGCTTGAAAATTCAGTCTAGAATTTTATAAATGATGACACTTGAAGCTGTAAGGCAGGAGGTAATTTGGAAACGTCTTAACAGCTTCCTGCTGTGGGAATCTTTATCAGGAGTCAAAGTTGTTTGCTCAGTTATTCATCAACAAGTGCCAACTGTGATACAGAAAATACTTGCCTTTTTGAGAAAAAGAGGTACCACGAAATGTTTTTAAGGTGTGTGGAGCTACAAAAGGCCTTTGGTAAGGTTTTGTGAGGGAAGCAGATAATGCTGTTGCTGGGATTCTAGACTTGAAACCCTTTGTGCTTTGGTGTGGTGGGTTTTTATGGTGTGTGTGTGGGAGTTGTTTGTTTGTTTGTATCCCCTCTTCCACCTCTTACGAACTCAGTGAAAACTACAGGCAGCACTGTAGGCTCCATTTACATTGTATAGACACGTATATATTTCATGTTTAGGTTTGCATTGTCAGTGGATATTGGTTCTTTAAGGAAATGGCTTCCCTGCTGTTAGTGGCAGTTGGTTTCTGTTACATTGATCAATGTAATTGTTGAAATAGTTGCCATGCTTTAAATTCAGGAAGGAAAACAGCACTGCTTTACTTTACACTACTGCCTCGTTTATCTTAGGAGCGGCATTGCCAGGGTGAGCGTTGTTATGCAAACATAAACTTACACTGTTGTGCTTTGGGTTTAGGGCTAACTCGCCTGTGTCTCACTGCTTGTGTCTTATGCAGGGTTCAGTGGTCTCAGTTTAAAGGTTATTTTATTTTCAAACTGGAGAAAGTCATGGATGATTTCAGAACCTCAGCTCCTGAACCAAGAGGGCCCCCCAATCCAAATGTGGAATATATTCCCTTTGAAGAGATGAAAGAAAGAATCCTGAAAATTGTCACTGGATTTAATGGGTATGTATCCTTTGTTTTCTACAATCAGGATAACAAACGTATTTCCCCAGATTTTAACATTGTAGTTTGTACTGTCTCTGTGACTTCATTTTGCTTTCTCGAATAGATGAGCAGAAGCAAGTAGGGACCTTGGAAATACATTGCAGCAGTTTGTGAGCTTTATTATTGTGTCACTGAATGAGAAATGTGACATGCTATGATGTAATTCACTTTGTTTTTTCAATATGTAGTTAGTTTTAAAACAGTGGAGTATCATGTTACTGTGTACATTTAAGGGGTTAAATAGACAGTAAAGTCAGATTTCTTTTAGTGCATTTTGAAATAGCAAATGTAAAGAGATCTTCTGGTGTTCAGTTCCTGATTGTTTTGTGGCAGTTCACGGGCTTTTGGAGAAATTGTGCTGTGAGAAACAGGGTGTGACCAGGAGGCAAAGGTGTACCTGGGTTGGAATTACTGAATTATGCCAGATTCAAATTCATAGCTGAAGTGATCCTGATGAAGGACATGGGGTGTTTGATCTGTTGCTAACAGTGTCCTAGACTGAAATGTATCTGTGCCCTTTGCTGGTTTCCTGATTCTGAAAGTTTTTGTTTCCTTTCAAATAAAGCTCCTGATGTTTTTGTCCTATTTGGTGTGTCCTTTTTACTAGCTTATGTAGTATTTTTGTTGTTTCTAAACTGGATTACATACTTGCTGTAAGCTGAGTCATCCTGGTTGTGGTGCTCAGTACTTGTTAAGAGACTTTGAGCATTTTTCTCAGCTTGTTGGTAAATGGGCATGTGCTAAATCTTGCCTTCTTGATAACTCTGAAATTTCAGGTTCAGAGGGGCTACTGACATGTTCTTAGTATTGTATTTGATGCTGTATTTATAATTTATACTGTCATTGTTCCATGCTACTTCATTTATTTGCAGTTTAGGAGTCTTAAGTCAGATCTCCTCTTTCCCCCACAATTGGTCTCATGTAGGAGACTTCTAAGAATGTGAAATTCAACTTGTTCTCAGCTCCCCAATATTTATCCCAGTCTGCTTCACTGCAGGAATTTAAAAACAAACCTATCCTTTATGCTCAAGTCTGCCTCTCTCCCGCCTCCCCCAGCTTTTTGTTAATGCTTCGTTGCCCACAAAATGGGTAATGTTCTCCCAGGGACAGCTAATGAATGGGCTGCTGTTATCTGCTGTTGTTCCCAAGTGCACTGAGCAAACCTCTGGATGAGAGTCTGGGGCTCAGGCTGTGCCTGTGCTGTTTTCATCCTTTGCTGGAACACTTGGGGGTGCTCAGCTCCCTCAGACTTTGCAGTGAAGCTCCCAGGCTTGGAGGAAGCAAACTGCATCCATTAGTTAAGGAAAGGAAACAAAGCCTGGGGATGCTTCAGGATCTGGAACTGCAGAGTGGTTCATTTAATATATCCTGTAACCCCCACACGGAGGATGTGACTGTAAAATCTGAATCATGTGGAGTTCTGTCCAAACAGCAGCAGCAGTGGGTTTGGGGTGCTGTGATTTGGATATTCAGGCTTCCCTAGAGCTGTGGGTATCATTTCAGGGTACCAGGGCAGATAGGGAACCTACTTGATGTGACTTTATTATTGGGATATTTTTATTAGTGTTTGTTTAAGAGAGAGGGGGAAAGAGTTCATTCAAAGTAGCAAATTTGTAGAAACTTTTAATTTGAAGTAACACATTAAGAATGACCCCTGTTTTGGGGTCTTTCTAGCTGAAGTGCCTTTTACAGAAAGCACAAACTGGCTTTTTTAACCTGTCTATATCTTACTTGACATGGTATCTGCACAGGTTTGCAGAGCCAGATTCTCTCTACAATTCTCTTACAATTGCTTTGGAGTAGGAACTTCTGCCATTTTTTTTATCCTTTTATCCTTTGTTAGTGAAACAAGGAAGTTCCAGGATAAGTTATTGGGGATCTCTGACAGAGACGTTTTCACAGCATGAATAAAATAGATCATAATCCAAATTTCATTTACCAGGGGGCTTTTTTGCTACAATTTAATGTAGTTGTTACAAGTAATTTTCCCAGGTACCTCTTCAATCCTGTCCAAATGAATTTATGGTTTGTAGTTCACTCTGGACTGTAGTGCTGGGAGTGCAGTTCTGAGTGTATTGGTGCAGAATTTGAAGTGGTTACCTTAAGTGGGCAGATCAGGACTATTCATGCAGCTCATGTGCTGAACTCATTAAATTTCTGAGCATTTACAATCAGTTCTCACACAGCTCACAAACTTTTCATTGGTGATCCCTTATAGATGTACACCAATTTAAACTGCTTCTGTTTAAAATCATTTTAACTATTGTTGAACTATATTTAACTAAGTTGAACTATTTTTAAACAATAGTTTTTTCACTAGAAAGAGTTCCTGAGGTGGAGTTAACTTTGGGTTTTGGCAGCTAAAATCGTTTGTAAATGTAGAAGGTGATTGTGTGACACCGGGTGCCATCTGCTGCTCGATGCATGAAATTCACTTTGCTGTGAAGAATTTGGAGGGAAATGAGTTGGCTTTTTCCTTTTTCTTTTTAACTTGTTATAGCTGAGAGTAAAATAGGAACACAGCTTTTCCTTCTGGAGTTATTTGCAGGCTGCACATTTCTTGAGGTTTCTGTCTTACTCGGGGATTTAACGTTGTGATGTTCCAAAACATGTCAGCATTCCAGGGGACAAGTTAAGTACAGCTAAACCCAAATTAGCCAGGTACTGATTCCCCAGGATGTCTTACAGATCTGGCTGATGGAAAATAATTTAAAAATCTGTATGTTTTTGTTTCTGTTGAATAAATGGATTTTTGAATTACTGTCTATTCTATTAAAAAATAGCAAAATCTCTTTCATTGTGAGTTTCCAACCCAAAACCAAAATGACCACCACAAGAAATAGCAAGATCAACTTAATATTTTTCCTATATGGAAAGATACAGATAAAGTAAATTTATTGTGACTTAAAAGCTGGGAATTATGTTAAAATAAGGCACTGTGCAGAAGCTGAATATTGTGAGTATTGATTTGATCTTAAAGGTCTCTTCTAAGCTTGATGATTTTATGAAGAATTTGGGTGTCAAAGATTGCTGGTTGACCAGTGAAGAGCAAGGGAAGGGAAATTAATAATGCCAGAACTATTGTCAAGCTTAAGAGCCTTCATGTAATAAACTGAATTAGAAGGAACACTTGTACCTGTGGTTTTTCTGGTTTGTTGAGGATTAGGACTTCCTCAGTAACATAATGTCTGGGCAGTTCTGGAAAACATAATTAAATTGTTGATATTAGTCACTCTGTGAGTATTCCTGGCTTTTAGTTCAAGTGAAGTGTCATGTGGGATGATGAATTTCAGCAGTGCTGACCTCTTTGCACTGAGCTGTGGAGATCTGGGCATCTCTAATGTGGCTTTTTAGCTGATGAGCAAAGCTGGAGACCCATGACACAGGCTGCAGATACCCTGTACTTCCTCAGGAAATAATAAACGTGGAATTTGGACAAATATTTACAGTATAGGAATATACACAAACGTATGTCAGTCTGGATTTGGTGTCAGTTGTATTCCCAACCACAAAATGGTTCATAAATATTATATTGTATCAAATATTCTTAGATAACTCTTTTAATTCTTATGGCTTCAGCTTCCAATAGTTAACTGTAAAAATGCATGGTATTTCATAATTATACTGAAATACTTTTGGCAGATACTGAAATACTTTTGGCAGAAATTTGTTAAAATGTGACATTGAACTTGGATTGAAAGTGTGTGACACCTCAGGTAACTGGGAATTGTCTGTAAAGTCTTGCTAAACTGAAAGGTTTGTTTCTCATTTCAGCAGGGATAAAACTGAGAACTGTCAAAAACAAATATGTGTTTACGGGGTTCCTATGGGCTTATACATCACTTACTATTATTATTCTATTATTATTATTATTACTATTTTCCTGGTCTGTTCCTTGATAGATGAGTACATTGTCCAGTTGTAGCAAAATAGATTATTTGTAACAGCTGAAGTATAATGGTTCTACTAACTCCAGCATTTACTGCTTTTTCTGTAACCATGTTTTGTAAAACCTGAAATAAACGACAAGTTGAGATTATTTTAGCTCTAGTGTGTATGACTCCAATTTGTTTTGAATGCCTTAAAATTTCTGTTCTGTATATTGGAATAGTACAGTCAGAAAGTTTACTGTTGATGATGTGATTTCCTTTTTGTTGTTTAAATAAATCCTTTGAGTTGTGGGGTAAGCATTTGTGATTCTGCTTGGGTTTTGTGGTGGTGAGCACAGGAAACAGCTTTTTATGAGATAGGAGAGAAGGAAGCCTTGAGGTGCCACCCAGTATTGATTGCTCTTGGTAACAAATTTTAGCACTGGTTTTGTTCCACCTTCTCAGTAAGGGAGAGAAACCAATAATGTTTCTTTCTAACAGTCATACTTACTAAA
This sequence comes from Prinia subflava, assembly GCF_021018805.1. Lineage (NCBI taxonomy): Eukaryota > Metazoa > Chordata > Aves > Passeriformes > Cisticolidae > Prinia > Prinia subflava. Next base: position 3,295,736 of record NC_086260.1, on the reverse strand, counting down.
ATATAATTAAATTGTTATCAATCTATTTCATTGCAGCATCCCCTTCACTATCCAGCGACTCTGTGAGTTGCTGACAGATCCTAGGAGGAATTATACAGGAACAGACAAATTTCTAAGAGGTGTGGAAAAGGTACGTATTTCTCTGAGAGACAGCCACACTTGATAACTTCCCAATTGCTCCCAAAGGTCTGCTGCTTTCCTTGGGGCTCAGAGCCACACTACAGCTAGTGGCTGCTCTGAAGTTTCTTTCATACCTTTCAGCAGCAAAAAGCAGTTTCAAAATAACAGCAGACATAAAAATGAATCTCAGGGCTGCAACTGCTGTGTCTGCCAGTCGTTTTGCAGTGCTCCACATGTGGAGGGTGTATTGGCAGTTTTTGTGTGCAGTCCTAATTAGAAATCATCAGATGAAATACCCTGAGTCTTTCCATCAGGAATTTCCTCCCACATTGGGTTTCAGAGCAGATCCAGAGGTGAAGAAGAATGGAGGCCCCTTCCCTCCAGTGTCTTTTGTTTCATTGTTTAATGAATGTGGTGTAGCAGAGGGAGCCTTCAGAAGAGCACACAGGTGTCTTCACTGGCATTTCATAGCTTGTGTCAGAACATGAGATCCTTCAGAGGCCAGGAAAAGACTTGGAAAGTGTGGTTCCACAATAGGATACTCCAGCATTTCTAAATACTTTGTTCTCCAGAGATCCCTCAGTTAGAAATTACAGACACTTGGGCCTGAGGCTTAACGTCCTGGTCTCGTTAGGACAGTAATAAACTTAATGAAATCCTGATCTTGTAAGAGGGAGCAGAGGTATTTTAACAGATAGGACCAAAATCTTGTAACTCTTCAAAGTTCTGGGATGTTGTCAAGAGCTGAAGCTTCTGTTTCTGAACTCCTGATTTGTTTGTTGTTTGTATATTACAGAATGTCATGGTTGTCAGCTGTGTATATCCGTCTTCAGAGTGAGTATAATCCTCTTTTCCATGAGACTTCAAGCTTGTGTTAGTAACAGGGAGGATGCATGTGTGTGTCTGATGTATCTCTCTTTCCACCCCTAGCTCTATCTAAAAGCCAGATATGCAGAGTTCAGATTTTGGTATCCATAGTTCAATCAGCAGGGATGGTTTCTGCAAATGTAATAATTTGGTAATAAGTAAAAAGCCCCTGGGTACTGACAGTGATAAAACAGTGTTGTAGGTTTGGGATTGGAAAATTCTGTGCAAACAGGCTTTAAGTGATTTAAAGTTCCTTTATTCATAACCTTTTGTTGTTGTTTTGTTTATTAGGAAAAATAACTCCAGTAGTTTAAATCGGATGAATGGCGTTATGTTCCCCGGAAATTCACCAGGGTACTCTGACAGGTGAGTTTAGTTCCAGGGGTTTTACTGGATAAAAGCAGTGGAGTTCTGGGAATAAATACCCATGAAACTGAGGTGTGACAGGGAATACTGGGGAATGGGGATAGAGAAGGCATGAACGTGTATGCCATATACCCTGTATTTTGATTTTTCTATCCTCATTGTTGAGAATTTATTTTGTTACTTAAAATTTTTAATCAGATTTTCACATTGTAGGCAAGGCATGTTTTATTCAATATAAAGCAGCAAAACCCTTCATCAATTTATTTCATTTTATTGGTGTTTTAAAGGAAGGGTATAACTACTTTCTGCCAAATAGGAACAAATTACTAAGTTGCAAGGCTGGATTAACTTTTGATTATTAATTTTAAAGATCGAATGTAAATGGCCCTGGGACCCCCAGACCTGTGAGTCGGACGAAGGTTTCGCTGTCGACTCCCATGACAACCAACGGTTTGCCAGACAGCACAGAGCATAAAGAGCCCAGCCTGCAGCAAACAGAGGAGAAGAAACACAGGTTTGTCAGGAGGAGTGTATTTTGAGCTTTTATTACTCTTAGGTTTTTTGTTTATGTTTTAAAAATAAAAAAGACTGGCCCTCTAAGGGGTGCATAATGGAGTCTTAAATCAGGAGTGATGACTTGGAGGTTTGTTATGTAATAAGTGAAGCAAATTCTGTTGTTATCACTTAATGGGTTTAAATCACAGTAGTTGCTACTTTTTTCTTTAAGTGTGACAAGGTACAGGATGTTTGTCTTCAGTAAAAGCTGCATCTGGTTTTGTTGCTTGTAGTGAATCACCAGCGTCTGAATCAGAAGGTGCTCAGAGCAGCCCGGTGAAAAATAAGCACTCTGAGGATGATCCTGCAGAAGCAGAAGGACATGAGGTAAAAAGACTCAAATTTGACAAGGAAGGGGAAGCCAGAGATGCACCAAACCAAACTGCCTCCAGTGAAGTCTCTTCAGGCATGGGGGAAGAGACAGAAGCATCCTCTACATCTCAGGATAAAGAAAAAGATGCTACCTGTGCCAGACAGCACTGTACAGAGAAAGAGGAGGAAGGTATTCCACATTTCACTGTCTTCTTGTACTTCCAGGGAGTTGGGATTTTCTTTGCTGGAGACCAGTGCTGCTGGCATGGCTGAAGGTCTCCAGTTGTGCTTGAAGAGCTGCTTCGTAATTCAGTTTTGCATAATTTAGCAATTCTGTTATTTCTTTTTCCTTGGCCCTGCACTCAATATGAAACTTAGGCAAAGGTACTTAGAGTCTTTGGAGGCCATGAATTAAATCAGGGTGCACCAAGACTTCAAGAATCCCTGTGTCAGGGTATCATCAGGTGTTCTCATCCTTTCTCCAGAACAGGGATGGGTCATAGCTCTGTTTGATTGTCTATATTAATTATGGAATTTATGTAAATATAGGTACAAATTTGTGTTCTTTCACTGAGGAGGCTGAGCAACAATGTCTCCACATCCTGTTGAGAGTAAAAGTTATCTCACTTTAGGGCAGGCTCTATACCTAAGATAAAAAAAGTAAATAACTGCAGTTAAGAGACTAATCTATTTTTTATGTATTTTTCAATGTTTCCTTTGAATTCTTTTTTGTGGCTCATGTATCTGTACAGTGTTCCTGTAGATTGTGGTAGCTGTACACCTGAAACAGCCATGGTTTCAGAATTTCCAAAAAGCTGCTTCTGAAGGCAAATGAGGATGTGGGGAAGCCAGAGAAAGTTACTTCTGAAACTTTGTCTTTATCCAGTGAAGCTTAATTAAGTGAAGCTACCTGTTAAATAAAATAACTTCTTTTTTATTGTGTGTTGGGATAGTTCAGATATCCTGACAAACTATCAGGTGGCTCTAATTCTTTACATCTTCTAATAAAATTGGGCTTTGTCTGTTTTTCCTGCCCTGGGCTGTGCTGTGAAGTTTTGCTCAGCAGAGCTCAGAGTGGAAAGCAGCAGGATTAAGGAGTGTTGGAGATCCCTTGGTAACACTGGACATTCTTTGTTCCTAGAGTCCTTCATGTCTCCCAGAAACGTTGGTGCGGACAGAAAAGATCAAGACAAAGACAGTGACTCCTCCAGCGCGGCTGAAGAGAGCTGTGAGGAGAGCAGCCAGATGGAGCAGTCTGAGGAGCCCCGGGCACAGAAGGATTCCCACTCTGCTGACAGTGACACCAGTGCTGCTGCCTCTGGAGGAGCTGGCAGTGACACAGAAGAGCTGGGCTCCTACACCAGCGAAACTCCAGAAAACTCCTCAGAGACCCCGATGGAAAACAGCGATGAGGCCACAGAAGCTGCAGATGAACCGATGGAGCAAGACTAATTTAAATAAACTTAGAGGCAGTATTTTCCATAAGGCTCCGGTTTTACACTGTATAAATAATTTTATGTAATAAAGTGGACCTTTAGTTTTACAAAAAGAAGCAGGTTGTAAAATAAACTTCTCCATGGATTGAACCTTGAAAGAGTTGTACATGATAAGAACTGTGAATACCAGCTCCTTCAGGTCCTGCTTACCGCTGAACTTTCGTTTGGTCAAATCAGTGGTTTGTGTATAGTTTTTTTTATTTAGAATAAAAGTTTTTAAACTGGAAGGTAATTATAATTTTGACAAATTTTTTGGAGATCACCACACCTAGTTGTATGTAAGCAAGAAAGCTTTTTGTCTTGTCTTTTTCTGACAGCTCTAGCAGTTACTTCATCTTTTGGTTACAGTTTCAACATTTGACATGTGAAATTCGGGGTTTCAGGCTGGTTTCTGGATTTTTATTTAAATACACACCAAGAAACCTTCTGTTGTGTGTTTCAAACGTGTTCCATTTCACACACACACCTCCACACAGCATGCACACCTCCGTGTACCCTCGCTGTTCTAAGGGGGAAAGGGTATATTTTTCTGTTTCTATAAAAGACAAATACAGCAAATACTTTTTCTATAGGAAAAGACTGAGTTCACCTCTCAGGGCAATTTGCTTTGCCTCTGGGAAAACAAAACACACGAAATGTGGCCCAAATGAAACCCTGGAAGTACTAACATTGTTGAAAACACCAGAGCAAACACATTCCGAGAGAACTGTTCCAATGACAACATTTTTGTATACTTCTGAGGTGCCTGAGTGAAAGGAGTTCATTTATTTATGAGAAAATGTGCTTTATGTTGAGAACGTTGTAATCAAAACATTAGCTTAAACTTTTGTAGAAGAAATGTTTGAAAATAAAATCCCTTGGAAGAAACGAGCAGGTATTTGCCTTTTTGAGTGCTTCTTGGAGCTTGTGAATATCTTAGAGAAGTGCCCGAGTCCCTCCAGGATTTGCAGGTGGCCTCGGGCTGATCACACCACGGGAGGGGAAGGATGGAGATGTGACCATGCTCACGTTCCTCAGCTACAAAGGTTAAGGGTGCAGAGGAATCACCACGATTTGTATCACATTTTGGAAGTGAACTAAATATTTTTGAACATGCTACTTTGACAGCCAGTGTTACATTTTTTTCAAACCAGCTCAAAGCACAAACTACTGCTTTAAACTCAATGTTTTCCAGTTCCCATATTTAAAGACATGCAAGCTGCAACCTCCCAGTCACAATTACTGGCTGCCAAATTTATACCTGTTTCTTCAACTGTACCTTTTTGATATTTAGAATTTTTAAATTTCTGTAAAGTAGATTTTTTGTAGATTGTAATGAGTGCTCACTGCCATTGTGAAACGGTATATAATTGTATAATTTCTGTGTGTAAACTGAATGCTTGGGCTTTCAATACAGTATTCATATAAAGCAATAAATATTAATGTTATGAAATATCTGAGTACATTTTTATCACACTTGTCCCTCTTTGGTTTTAAGTTCATGTACCTGAAGTACAAAAATGACCTCTAAAATGCATGCTGATAGTTTCTTGTACTACATGGTCTGCTTTGTATTGTTTGGGGGAAATTTAGGTTTTGATTAATACCAGAATTAATTTGGCTCAGTTGGACTATTTATAAAGTTATTTCTTGCTGATGTTACCTATCAAGTTGTGAGCAGACAGGATTCAGGGAGACGCTTGCAAAAAAAAAATCTTGATCGAGATCCCCTTGGAGAAGGAAAATTGTACTTTGACTCATTTTCATTGTGCTGAAGGGTTGGATGTGTGTTATCAAATTCAAGGACTGAACCAATACATTGAAATTAGGGAAAGTTTAAGAATATAGTGACATCTTACAATTCTTTTTTTTTTTTTTTAATATTTTGCCAATGAGAAAATTTTAAAATTTCTAAGTTTAGAGATTTCTGAAATTTTCTTTAGATTGTTTATTTGTGACGATATTGTCAATAAACTTGTTCTTTAAGCACCTGTGACCTTTCCAGATGTTTGTTTGAGCAGCCTTAGTGCCACTCCTGCAGAGACCTGCAGAGGGATTTCAAGGTATTGACCCATTTCTGTATCTGCAACTTATTTTAAAGGCTAATAATAATTGAAATACTGCTTCAGCATCACAGCAAAGATCATAATCCTAAATGTGTACCCTACATTTAACGAAATCTGCTTTAAATTCCCTATTTACACACCCCAGAGCACTTCAGACTGAGAGTGGGTTTAGATTGGAAATGGGGAAGGAAGTCCTGAGTGATGGAGCTGAGGCTGCCCTGGATCCCTGGAAGTGTCCCAGGCCAGGGATGGGCCTTGGAGCACCCTGGGACAGGGGAAGGGCTGGGATGGTCTTTAGGATCTGCCCCAACCCAAACCATTCCCTGGCTCTGCCCTGTGCTGTGTTCAGATGTGTCCTTCTGCTGCCTGAAGGAAACGTGGGGTTAAACCCCACAAAAGCAGCAGCAGGTGCTTGATGGCCTTTGTGAGTGGGTTTGCTACAAAAAAATCACATGGGACCAGAGTATGAAGTGAAATGGAGTTTATTCTTCAGAGTACAAGGTCAAAGTCAACGATTAATTCTGCTCTTGATTAAAAAAAAAAATAAAAAATGTCCCTATGGTATCGAGGGTTCTCTGTCAGGCTGGAGTTTTAAACCTCAGGGAACACTTGAAAGCTTGCCCTGGGGAGAGCTTTGTAATGCAGCATGGATTTGGGGTTGTAGAGACTGGATTTGGATCTCAAATGTTCCAAAAGTGAATGGAGCAGAAGTTTTTGGATTTTAGGGTTAATTTGTGGACAGGAACTTCTGCTGCGAGACCACGCAAGGGCATTGCTCCCAGTGGGAGAGATTTGCTGGAGGACAAATAAATCCTGGAATCCTTTTGCTTGGAATCCTCCTGCGTCCCAGATGGAGCTGAGGACAGCAAACCCATGGACCTCTGGGGCTGTGTCCCTGCCTGCAGCTGCCTGAGGCAGCACGAAGCTTTGGGGCAAGGATTATTGCTGCTTTTTGCATTGCTGACCAGCTCCAGGAGCGACTGACAGTCTTTTCAAAATCCTTTTGGATCTGCTGTGGACTCACACAAAGTGAACTTATTTTTTTAATATAAAAATTGTGTTCTGGAAGTTTCCAAGGCTGGAGCACCTCTGCAACACCAAGTATTGTTTTTAAACATTTCAGCAGGAAATACTCATAGCTGGGAGAGTAAATTGGAATTGTGTTTCAGCTGATGCCTGGCCTGGGGGATGCAGGAAAAGGGCTAAAAAAAGGATCTGCTTCAGCCTGTGAGTTCTTTTGTGTGTGTGCTGTCCTTTACTGGAGCAGTTCACTGAGAAGCTGCATCACAACTGTCCTGGGTGCAAATAATCAAGCTTTTTTTATTCAGCTTCTTTGTTAATTGTATGTGAGGGGAAAAAAACCAACCCAGAGCAAAATTAGAATAGAATTCCCGGTGATGGAGAGCGGCATTCCTGGGGATGGAGAGCGACATTCCTGGGGACATTCCCCGCTGACGGATGTGTCCCGGTGCTGCCGGAGCTCAGGGCTCAGCTGGGTACAACATCCCGTGTGCCAAGGGCAGGAAGGGCCAGGGACAGGGACAGGGACAGGGACGGGGACAGGGACAGGGACAGGGACAGGGACAGGGAGGGGACGGGGACAGGGACAGAGATAGGGCCGGGGACAGGGACAGGGACGGGGACAGGGACAGGGACAGGGAGGGGACGGGGACAGGGACAGGGACAGGGACAGGGACAGGGACAGGGACAGGGACAGGGACAGGAAAGGGACAGGGAGGGGACAGGGACGGGGACACGGAGGGGACGCGCGGCCGGCAGGGGCCGCCTCGGGAGCGTGGGATGTGATGGGACATCACCGGAGCTGCCGCAGCAAAGCTGTCACGGATCCCTGCCCGGAGAACAAACCCACAGATCGCGACACCTTCCACTTTACAGAAACCAGGGATGCCTTTATAATCTGAAATCTGACCCCTTTAAAGTTCGCAGCTTTGCAAACTTCCCTCTCAAACTTCCAGCTTGACTTCAGGAGAGCTGAGCCGCTCCTGTGGTGATTCCGTGGCTCCAGGAGATGGAGCTTTAGAACAGACAAACATCACACCGGGAAAACGGGCACGGAGAGCTCCAGGAGCTGCTGATGCCTCAGGTTTTATCTTTCACATTTCCAGGCTCTGTGCTGCCCAGGGTGCAGCTCTGAGCTCACACTCAGGCTCACTCAGCTCTGCACACAGCAGGGACACAAAACAAATCCTTCTCCTGCTGCACACCCAGGACAACTTTCAGCCCCAAAGCACAAACAAGGGTGGCTGAGGGAGGAACAAGAAGGATGGGACCTCACAGCCTGGGGCTGGAATGGGACAATTCAACCCCAATGTGCAAATGGACCAAAACTCATCAAAGTGTGAGACCTGGTGAGCGTTTGTGCATTTTGGGACCATTCTGGGTCCACCTTGGGTGCAGCCCTGGCCAGGCTCTTGTCCTGCCCACAGTTTATCCTTACAGGACTTTTAATAAATCCCTGCTTTATTCTCCAGCTCTGTCCAGTCTCTGTTCCAGCTCAGCCTTCCCAACGCATCACAGCAGCCTGAGAAATGGGAGGTGTAAAAGGGGTTTTTTTGTTTTGTTTTCTTTTTTCCTGTCCTGATTTGGAAAGATGTTAAGGAGCTGCTTTGTTCTCCATCAGCTGAATGAGTGTTTATGTGGCAGACAGACACTCCTGCCCGCGCTTGGCGTCACTTATCTCCCTGGGAATCTCGGCAGGGAGTGACAGTCCCTGTCACAGGGGCCTCTCTCGGGCACTTTCCACACCCAGATCTTGCCTTTGGATGTTGTGTTGCTGGGGAGTCCCCATAAATCAGCCCCTGGTCAGTGACTGCTGCACTCCTCCATTTATTCCAGGAGTGACTCATGCAAATTCCCCTACAATTTGGGGAGCAGGAGGTTGGCACATGTTTTCCTTGACAAAGTGACTGGGATAGAGGGTGATGCCCAAACTTGATTTTTCCTTTGTTTTCCTGGGCCAAAGAGACAACTCTGACTCTTCTCTTGTTCAAGGGAGAAGTTGAAGTCATGTGGAAAAAAATAATTCTGTTATTATTAGGCTCTTCTCTCTCTCTAATTTAGAATAAAACTCACTTTAAACTGCCAAAGGAATGCCTTGTATTCCTGGTGCTGTTGGGCTCTCAGAACAGATCTGTGTATCTCAGAGTCTCACCAGCTTCTTTCTACTCCTGGTCTTTTGATTATTTATTCCTTTCTGCATTCTCTTTGACTTGTGGAGGAGCTGTGTGCCCTGCCTCCTCTTCAGATCTCCCTCTGGCTGCTCTAACACCCCCCAGAAAACCCAGATCTCGGCTGTGTGGTCCTAAAGGGGGTTCTTCTCCAAGCACAAGGGTTTGGCTTTCTCAGGGCATCATTTCAGAGCTCTCTGGGGCCCCAGAAGCCTCACCAGGCTTTCCTCAGGCAGGGGCAATGCCTGAGGCACAGAGAGCTGTCTTGTGTGTGAGTCTGGAGAGGTGGGACCTTTTGGGGCTAAGTTACTCTAAATAACCAGCTTCTAAACATAAATATTTTCTTCCTGATCATTTAAAGTGTTTACAGTGGGAATTTCACCTTTATGTAGTTTTAAATTCTTACAGCATTTTAAAATAATAACAGGAACTTCCAATTTAGGAAGTTTATGGAAAACATTAACCTAATCTTTGCATTTTTCATAAGAGGCCCTGTGTATTGATGAATTTCTGGCAATAAACTTCAGGTGTTTATAAAATGAGCTTGTGAGTTTTCAGTCAGAAAGGGAAATAAAACTATGAAGGAGAAAACAATTCCTCAGTGAAAAACGAGGGGCTGAAAACAACCCTTGCCATGGGGAGGTGGGAGGGATCCTCACCACTCACACCTGAGGTGTTTTAGGGGACGATTGGAGTCACCTGGGAGCAACACAAAATCCCCAATCGGGGAGGGGCAGTGGGAGAAAAAGGGGTTGGGGGAGAAGATGAATCTTTTGGAGCTGTGAGGGACATTGGAGTTTTGAATCCTCTGGAGCTGTGAGGGACATTGGAGTTTTGAATCCTCTGGAGCTGTGAGGGACATTGGAGTTTTGAATCCTCTGGAGGTGTGAGGGACACTGGAGTTTTGGAACCTCTGGAGGTGTGAGGGGCATTGGAGTTTTGGAACCTCTGGAGGTGTGAGGGGCATTGGAGTTTTGAATCCTCTGGAGGTGTGAGGGACAGTGGAGCTCTGAATCCTCTGGAGGTGTGAGGGCTGGTGGAGTTTTGAATCCTCTGGAGGTGTGAGGGACATTGGAGTTTTGAATCCTCTGGAGGCATGAGGGATGCTGGAGTTTGCTGTTTCTCTGCAGGTAAGGGCTCTCTTAGTAGTACCGCTGCTGCTTGTTTTAATGATGTGAATTCTGTTCTAAGCAGAAGGGAAATGACACAGCAAACGAAATATGTGGTTTTTGGAAGGTGATAGGTCTTTTTGTAAAAAATGCCATATAATTTTAGGGCCTAGAGTCAGGTACTTTCTGACAAAGGGGGGGTTTTGGCCCAGGCCCTGCTGTGCCCTGGGGGCAATGGAAGGGCTGTGGGATGAGGAGTGTGTGTGGGGTGTGCTCCCCTCTGAAGGGAAGGGGCTGAGGAGTCCAGCCCTGAAGTTATTCCAGCTGAATTTGAGCTGAGTAACTCTGGGTTGACCAGAGGCTGCTCTGCCTTTTTCCTAGAGGGCTAAAAAAGAGCATTTGCTCAACTCCTGCTGAGCACTGCCTGCCTGGACTTCAGCCACCATCTTCTAGGAAACTGCAGCAGCTTATGGAGAGCTTTGATGAGGTTTTGTTAATTAGAAGAGCAACTCATTACTCCTCACTTTTTTACAGAATTATCTTTTCTTTATGAGATACTGGTGGACAGTTTTGTAGTAGTTTCTCAGGGCTGAAACAGGACTCCTGTCTTCTCACTGGGTTACACAGGAAAAAAAAGAGTGTTTGGTGACGTCTTTGGGGAGGTGAAGCACCCACACAAAACATGAACTGTGTGACTGACATGGAGCACTAGAAATATGATATTGAGGGGGTGAGTTAAAAAGCACAGGCAGAGGGACAGGTGAAGCCTCTTCCAGGCCATCTGCTGGAGCTGTGCTCTCCAAAAGAGCAGAGTGAGGACTGGGTGAGCTCTCAGGAGCTGCTGCATTTTGAGGAGAAACAAGTGCCCACACCCAGGTGTGGTGGTGCAAACCACCTGTGAGCACAGGGGCTCTCCTGCTTTTCTGGCTGGGCAAGTGAGGTATTGAATCTGAGCCTCGCTGTGGTGTGTGGCTGTTAGGTCTGGCTTTGATTTCTTTTTAATGTTATTTTGCCTCTGGTCAGTTCCCACCCTGCAGGAATAGATGAGCAGTTTTGCCCTTTCCAACTGAACTGTGGAAAACTCATCTGGAACTGAAGCAGCTTCAGCCTGTGTGTGTGCACCTGAAGACAAACTGGCTTTGCTCTGCGAGCTGTGAAGGGGTCCTGGGTGGGAGTGCTGAATTCCCTTTCATGGGGGGAATTGGAAAGTCTGAGCAAAGCCAGCCAGCCTCCCGTGGCTCAGATGGTTTCTCTGAGTAGCAAGAGGCTAAATCTCCATTTCAGCTGCATCTCTGCCTGCAGCCAGGGGCAGCCTGGGGGCTGCAGTGCTGCCTGTGCTGGGTGTGTGGAGCTGGGCTCTGGCAGGGCAGGGCATTGCGGTGTCCATGGGGAGGGAATTTGCACTTTTGATGTCTGATGTTTCTCTGGAAAGCTGCAGCTCGATTCCAAACGCTGCTCAGCTGCAGGAATCTCTGCCTGGGACAGAGGTGTCAGCAAATCCATCTCCTTTGTGAGTCTGGAGGGGCTCTCCCCTCTCCCACCCTGCCCTGGAGCTGTTGAGCCCAGGCTGGGCTGAGGAGGGCACAGCAGATGTTCAGATGTGCTGGGTGAGCACTGGGGACTCAGGGACAAACTCAGAGGTCAGCCCTGGGGTCTTTGATCAGGCAAAAACCCACTTACAGACCTGACAGGAATGCAGAATTCAGCCTGACAATAAAAGTAGCTTTTAAAAGTTTCTCTTCCTCACCAGTTTCTTTAACGGGAGTTCCAAGTCTTGGCACATTTTGAGACTTGTGATTTCTTCCATAAGTCATACAGAGCAAATGTTTTATACAACTGCATTTGGAAGAGAGGCATGTTTTTATGTTGGAGGCTGATGCTTTGAGGGTATTTGTGTGATGGGGAACTTGTCAGCTGTGGCTGCACAGCCTCCCTTTGGCTGGCTGGTAAAAGCACCCCCCCAGAGCCAGGGGTTGCACTCTGGACAGCCTTGTGCACATCTGGTGCTTTTTAAGCTTGTGGGAAGACTGGACAGCTTTTTTTTTTTTAATCAGCATTGTTTAAACTAAGACAATCTTTGTAGAAGTGTAAGGAGAAAATTGTAACACAGGAGAAAGGTAAAACAGAGGAAAAACTGGAGGTGGGTAGAAAAGGGAGAGGAAAGAGTCTTTGGCAGAGTGGGAATCCACACCTTTTATTCTGAGTATGGAAAGCAAAGCTTCCAGCTTTGAGCTGGAGCTCAAAGCATGAAATTCTGTTTAACATTACCCTGTCCTTAGCCATCAGCTGGCTGTTCAAAGGATCTGAGAGTGTCTGTGTGGTGTTTGCTAATCTAAATCTACTGCAAATGGATGGAGGAGCTGGTTAACTTCTTGTGTGAAAGGTTATTCTGTAGCTGAAATTGCTTTAGGTGGCTCAGCTGTATTTTGTCAATAAAATGTGCCATCAGAGGGGGAATGGGCAGTAAAGTTGCTCCTGTGAGCTTGTAAATGGGAAGCACGTCTGAAGGGCAGCACAGAGGGTTTGGGGATGTAGCTGGCAATTGTATCATCACAAAGTCTGCCTTCTTCTGGAGTTAGAGTTCCAGTGTGTTTAATTGCAATGGGCTGATATGATTTACAGCCTGGACGTGGTTCTTTCATCTCCTCTGCTGGCTGTAAAGTGAGCTGTGGGATGGGTGTGAGTTCAGTGAAGGGCAGAAAAAAGGGCATTCCCAATGTGTTTATGGATGTGCTGGGAATACACCCTGAAACATCTCTGTAGGGCACAGAGACTGTGGGGTGCTCGTGGTATCAAATCCATTTTCATCTGAGGTACGTGAGATGGGAGGAGAGGTCTTGCCAGGCACTGACCTCCTCATGCTCTTCAGCAAAGTTTAACAGCTGATTTCTGTCTCCAACATCACCTCATGGGCCAGGTTGTTCTTTAGTGCAGCTCCTCCTCCTGAAAAAAACAATTAGCCTTGATAATAATGCTGGAAGCTGATGCCTTGTGCTTTCTTTTTTTTCCTAATTTTAAGAGCAAGAAATTATGGTCTTGACAATAAGACACTGGGAATCAACTGTCCTCCTTGGTTCTGATGCAGACATTCCATGTGACCTGGGATGAACTCATTTATCTTTTTATTTGCCCACTTCCTGCTTGTTCTATTTATTTAGGCTGTATTGACTGGCACCTCCAGGCTTTCCTGCACCCTGTGGTTAATGCAGGGAGGCCTGAGCTTCGTTAGGGTCTTCAGATGTTGTGGCAGAGCTTGAAGAGCATTTCAGCAGAGCTTGTTTGTAAAGGACTTTGCCCCAGTGTTATTAGGGAGCAACAAACTCTGGGGTGGGTGGAGGGAAATATCAAAATGTGGTGCCTGGGAGCTTGCAGCTGATTTGAGCAGCTCTGTCAGAGTGGCTGCTGGCCTCTTTTTAAGAAAATCAGCCTAAATGTGCAACCCAGCCACCTGATATACCAGTAGCTTTAAAATCTGTGTGTAGTGTAAGGCAATATTCAGGGTTTGAAAGCTGCTAAACTTGAGCAAATAATTGTGAGACTCCCCATCTGCAGATGACACATCGTGAAGATGTTAAAGAGTGGAACAAATGTACTTCAGACATTTCAAGACTGGAATCCTGAAGGGTTTTGTCCCACATTAATAAGCATGGTTTAGAAGTAATAAAGGCTACCTTTATTATTTATTGTACCTCATGCAATCCATGAGGGCAGCAAGGGTACCCTGCCCTTGAAATGATGCTCTGTGAGTAATTCTTCAGCAGTGTTTAGGAAGTGATGTCACAGAAATGTGAAATTTGCTGTAGCTGGGCTGTGTGAAACCCTCTCATGAGCAGCTCTAGGAGTGTCTTGGACAAAGAAATTCAAGGTCACCCCTGGGCACCATTCCAGTTGTTCTGCAGAGGGTTCTGTGGACTCCTGTCCCACAGGCTTGCTCTGCACTAACACAAGTGGTTTTTTGGAGCTTGTTACCATTTCAAGGCAAGTTGAGAAATGAGCTGAGCTGCCACTGAGGGCATGGGGCTGAGCTCCTGTTTTCTGTGGAAATGCAGATGTGCCCAGGCTTTGCTGTGGCTCTGGTTGTGTGAATCACTTCTCCCTGCTGTGATACAGTGGTGGGAGAGGGCTGGCTTTGATAAAAATGGGAATATTTGTATGTGGGTGGAGAGACTGTTCCACCTCTGGCTTTATCTGTTCTCCTGCTTCTCTCTGTCCTGAGCAGCAGCAGCAGCAGCCTGGGCACTCTGGGACAGAAGATTTGTTGATTTAGCCTTTTTTTCAGCCTTAGTTTTTTATTGAGGAGTCCTGAGCAATGGAGATGCTCTGGGATCTGTCATCCAGGCAAGGTGGTTGTGCTCAGTTTGGCGTTTTGGAGAGTGCTGTCCTGCCTGAAGATAAAAAAACAGGATTATGGAGCAGCTACGTTGCCTCACTGCAGGGAGGGGAGGTGGTGTGGGTCTGCGAGCACTGCTGGGGCATCAAGGGTCTGTTTAATACCAGGCAACCTAAAATAAAAATAATGTGTATCCAGACCAGGGAACTGACTCAAGAAATAAGGAAATACTGAAACAAATCCTAATTATAACTTTCCACAAACCTCAGGAAATAAGCAGGTTTGTTCTTTGCAGCTTATATATATATATATATATATATATATATATATATATATATATATATATTTGTCATACAAGTGTTTCATGATTTCTTGTTACAGCTGAGTGTAGGCTTAAGGAGCAATACAATTCATATATTCAGTTTATATTCATGAAGCACCTAGCAGCCTCAGCCAGAGATCAGGGCTCTTTCAAATGAGATATTGTGCAGTTTGTGAAAGAACTGTGAAAAGCCCTTCTGCCACACTCTGCTCTTTATCAGTTTCCTCCAGCTGAAGACCCAGGCAGCTTCTGGGGGCACGTGTGCAGTGGAGGCTTAAATCAAATATGACTGGTGTTATGTAGGAATATCATTGAAAAAACCAGTTTGTTGTCAGCAGTTTTGACCAATGTGGGGTTGTTTTCAGCTTTGGCACAAAAGCAGCAGCTGCTCTGATTCTCTGGGAAAGAGAAGGAGCCCTGGGAAGGGCAGGGGAGCTTGGATGGGGCATTTACTCACTGCCAGGGCAAGGTGCTTGGGAAGCATTGAGAGGGGTGGGCAGGCTCCCCCAAAACCCACAGGATATCTCAGGAGTGCTGATAAAATAGGTGTAGAAGAACTGGCAGGTCTGCTGTAGGTGAAACCCCAATTATCTGCTGGGAGAATGTCTCGGTGTGTCTGGAGAGCCAAGCACTGAACTAGGCTGAATCTGGTGGGTTTAACTTCTGGTTTTGTGATGTTTTGTCTCATTAGATTAAATAACTCTGGAACTTATAAAGAAGATCCAGAGTCCAGGGTTCTGAGCCTCCTGGGTGAAAGTCCTTGCAGCTCACAGTCAGTCAAAAATGACTCCTGGAGCATCTACAAAAGTAGAATTCTTTCATATTGGGGCAATATATCCTGGTTTTGATTAGAGAGTTGGTGAATACTCCAAGTGGACTGTCCACACCTCTGCTCCAAGGTAATTCTCCTGTGCCTGGCTCCCCCTGACCTGGCCAGGGTTGGGTGGGAGCAGGGAGCCTTTGCTGGAGCCTTTTGTCCCCAAGGACAAACCCTGGGATTGGATCCAGGGCTCTATGTGGCAGTGCCATCCTGACCTGTAAATTGAATGTTCTTTGTGTTTCCCTCAGCCAGAAGGTCACATCCATGGCAGGATGAGGTTCTTTGGGATCCAGAAAGGGCTTTTTCAGCCAGCTGAGCAGGCAGCGCCTGGTGGTTTTCTTTTCCCCTGGGGAAAGACTTAGAAATATGGAATTTGATATTGTGGTGCTCAGGAAATAGATTATTTTTTCTTCTGTTGCTGCTTCTGTTGCTCTCCTAATTATAAAACCTGGATAAATGTATATTTTGGTATAAATATTACTAACGTTGGCAGTAATTGAAGGTGAACCTGGCAAATGTATCTATCAAGCCATTTCACAAAGTAATCATTTATGAACATAGCTCTATTAATTTGTTTAGTCAGATGCAGAGAAGCAATAAAAGTGATTGACTAAAAACAATTAAAACAGTAAAAGTAAATTGTTGTGTGCATTAAAACCTGCTGAGCCTGTCAGATGAAAATTGTAGGTTTAAATGTGAAAATTAAAGCTATTGATTTTAGCTGGTGTGTATATGGCTACAGAGTCCTATTTCTAGTTTCCTTAGCTAAAAGTTGCTGAGACAAGAATAAAGATAATCCCAAAAAAGTATAAGCTTTCAAAAAGACATATATGATAAATATTTGTCTTGTCTTGGGGAGATGGGAATGTTTTTTGGAAGACTTATCTTAACTGTCAGTACCTCGACACTGCAGAACTGAATATAAATATTTACCAATAATGGGAACTTACTGCACCTCAAAGAAGGTGAGGAATGAGACAGAGACACCAGAGAAAAATACAGCAGTGGTACAGACCAGACCAGAGGGCTTCTTGCTTAATTTATGTGCATGACTTTATTGTCATTTTATTTTTATGCCTATCAGTAAATCTTGCATTCAGTGAACTATTATTTTTTAGTATTCAATTAAACTGGTAGCACACAGAGGGGGCTGTATCCAGGCAGGTATTAAGGGATGGTGGGTGGGAATGAGGCTCCAACCTGTGTCAGGAGCCCTCTGAGCCAGGGCCTTGAATTAAAGGTGTTTAGCAGTAGGTCACTGTATTATTTCCTCTTACAGTTTCTTTATTTCTCTTTATATATCATGCCTCTAGACTGTACAATGTTATTTGATAGTTAACTACTTGATCAATGGAGGGTTTTTAAGTCTTGCTTTGAGGAGTGTAAAGTGGGTTTTCCTACAGCCCTGTCAGCTTCCTCCTCAGGAATCAGAATTTCTGTGACCTACAAACACTGAATCTATCTGCACTAAGGCAAGAGATGGGGAAAGTTTGAATTTTTCTGCGTGCTTGAGCAGCCCAGAGTTCACAGGCAGTGTTTGTCTCAGTAGGGGACTTTTTAAATGAAAAATTCAGATCCTGGGGCTGATTCATCTGAGCTCTGTGGCACACCACGAATCCCTGTGAGCCTGTTCCCCCAGATGAACTCCTCTGAGCACGTCCTTGCAGGGGATAACACAGTGGAGGTTCCAGGAGCTTGCAGCCACCACACAGCTCACTGAAGAGTCTCCTCAAGCTTGTCAAAGTGCCCAGTTCTGGCAGCACGTCAGGGATGGTGTCCCCAAAGTGCCATCGAGGGAGGAGTGAAATCTGTCTGGTCCTGAGGGGGTGTTTGGTGGTTTTTGAGCAGCAGCTCCACCACTCTCGTTCAGCAGTGCCACTGGGTTGGTTTAGAACGTGGTGTTTGAACCCAGGGCTGGAGCCAAGCACAGGGGAGGGCACTGTCATTGTCAGGGCAGTCCTGACACAGAGCGACACCAGAAAATTCAGAAGGCTCTTCATTCTGGCCCCATGCTGTCTTTCATACTGTTTTTACAAACCTCGAGGGCAACTTCTAACTGGTTAATAGCTTTTTTATTAATTATCCTATTGGTTAGTAAAAGACATTTTACTTGCCCACCAAATTTGTCTATTCTCAGATTGTTTACATATTTTTTTACTGATTCTCATGGGATAATTCCCTTGGTTTTACAGGTGCACTTATTTTTCACCCTCGGAATAGATTGTTGTGTTAAAGGAACTTATTCTCAAAACAGCTTCATATGGGCACTTGCAGATTCCTGTCAGCTGCACTGAGAAGAAATGAATAAACTTTTTTTTACCTAGATCTTTTACCCTGTCCCTGCAGGGCACCTCCAGCCAGGTGTCCCCTCCACCAGGCTGGGAGGTCCCCACGTGGGGCTGGCTCTGGGCAGTCACAGGGACAATCTCCTGAGATGCTTTGCTGAATCAAGTTCCAGCTAAGAAACTTGTCAGAAGTGTTTTTCCTCTACCCATGAAACTGCCAGGGTGATCTTAATCCTTCCAGAAGCTTCTGTGGGAAGTGTTTTCCTGGTAGTGACTCTCAGTTTGAAGGAAGGTTTATTCATTTGTATTTCATTTAAGGACTGAGTTTAGCCATACTAGTGTTTTTTCTGCTTCTGGCTTTTGGATTGATGCTATTTTCCTAGAAAATAACAAGAAACCTTTATTAAAAACAACATTAGGCCTTTGTGTCACCTTGATATAACAGCCTGTGTCATTGCGTGCTTGTAAAGGCATTGCCTTATGCATCTACATCATCTCTGTCATGACCTCTGCCTCTGAAGAATTATCTCAAGCAGAGATTGTGAGGAAGAAGAGGAGCAATGACAGAAAATTAAGCTAAACAATTTTCTGGTGGAGCATGTTCCCTTTGTTTTAAATTCTTGGTAATATTCAAGTGATGTCTGGGAAATGTAATGTTCAAATGCAAAGGGGAAACAAACAGCATCCCCACGAGCTGAGTGGGTCTTCTCACTGCCCATCCAACAACTCACAGCTTACTCCTTAAGTAGTTTTACCTCATTTTCCATTAAATAATGGAATGCAGTGCTCAGGCAGTGAGCCTGGTAGACAATGAGGATAAATGTGTGGCCACAGATGGACAATGGCTTTCCCCAGTATGCTAAAACAACAAAGTGAGATATTAAATTTTATGGCCTTACATATGTAGTCATTGTCCTGACTGTGCATTTTCACATAAATAATAATTTATTCACGCCAATTTTATTTTTGCCAGTCCTAAAATTCAATGTGTTTTATGTTTAGCATTATCACAGGAGGAAACTATTCCCTTGAGGGCAGGAACTTAGTGAATTTTCACATAAGCACCACAGCAGCATTTCCTCCCTTGTGGAGACTGCAGCATTCAGCAATTCCAGCCCTCCTGGGAGCTGTAGTGTGGCACCTTTATAGCAAATAATTGGAGTGGTTATGCTCCTACGTGCTGCTGCTGGCGATGCCACGCTGAGCAGTTCAGGCAAAGCAGGTGTGATTTTGAGCTCTGGTTTGAGAATGAGAGGGTTCCTTTTCCTGTTTGTGAGGATGTGACTTGACCAGGATGGATAAATTGGAGTGAAGGTTGGTTTCAGAAAGCAAGAGGAGCTCCCCTGCCTGTTTGCAAAGGGAGAGGGTGATGTGAGGAGCTCTTGTTCCAGGTTCTGTGAGCAGCAGGTGCCCCAGCCCAGGGGGAAAAAAGGATAATGGCTCTGAACATGGCTGTGAACTTCTGAGGCTCTTCCCAAGGGGAATGGAGCAGGTAGAAATAACACTGATTTTCCCCTGAATGGCTTGCTGGAGGCTGGAGGGGATGCACCTCCAGTGGGATATTAGAGCTATTTTGACTCTTCTCCACATGGAGTGTTCTTCAGGAAGCACACAGCAATTAATAAATACTCATTTCTACACTGGCTGTGTCTCCCCATCTTTGGTAACATTGATTCTGACATGAATTCAGTTTGGTACTGGAAGCTTGGCTCACCTGGGGAGATGATGAGGCTTTGAGGGACCAAATTCTTTTATTCTAAGCATTGCAGAGATTCCTGTTTGGAATTGTGACTCCTCCTAGTGTTGAAGCTGAGATGCAGTTAGAGGTCCTGGGTCCCCTTCCTATCCAGAAAATGACTTATTTAGGAGCTTAGCTCCCAGTGTGTCCCCCACTCCAGATTTAGCCTTTTCATTTTGGTGAGATGAACACAAACTTTTTGTAGAAGTGACTCTATTCTTAAGGCTCTCAATGTACCATGGTTCTTTAAAATGTCAAGTCGAAATACTGCTTAGTAATTGCATTTTCAGTCAGGATTGAATAACCTGTTACTTTAGGTATTGCAGAAACTCAGTTTTAGTTCTTTTTTCCCACATGTAATGATAACACAAAATTCAACTTTGTTACAGAACAGTAATATATAACTTTCCTTGCAGTTTTAAATGCAAGCTGTATTTAATATATATGCAAATGACCTTTTTCATAGAAGTAAAATTTCACATAAATTGATAATTAGCAATTCAGCTTCTGCTGTGTAACGTGCATTATGACATTGAAGTGCTAAACGGATCTGATTTTTAAAAAATTCAATGTGAACCATGACTTTTGGCAGCACATTATGAAGCAGTGCAATGAAGAAATAGTGAGTCCTAAATGTATAGGCTCAGTCATCCTAAAAATGTTTTTGATCATTAGAATGGGTCCTAAAAGCTGAGTTTTGTATATGATCACCCCTGAAGTTATTGGTTGGTAATTAAGTTTTTTTGGGATATCTGGAAGGTTTTTACATGTGGTTACCTGTAATTTGCATGCTGAAGCCTCACATGAAAGCAAAATGCCATTTTTATTTGTGTCAAGGTGCCTGCATCCATTGGGCTGCAGGTGGGCATAACAGAAGGCATCAATAAAAAGCTGCCAAGGTAAAATCTGCTCAGGAGATGTTGGCTCCTCCACCAGCTCTCAGCCTGGAGGATTCCAGACTGTTTGCACTCCCCAGGTGGAAAGTGAGGGTTAACTGAGGCTTGGGAGATGTTTTTGAGGTCCAAGCCCCTCTCTGTGGTTGGGTAAAGCCCTGCCCAGCCATCCCTTCTGGCTCACTCAGTGCTCCCTCCCCTGCTTTTCCAAAAAAAGCATCTGGTTTTCTAAGCACTGCTCCCTCAGGTATTGAAGGGGAAAATAAAACAGGAATGTTGCTGTGGAGCTGCCTTCCTCAGTGCCAGATCTGTGTCCCACTGTGCTGTGCTCAGCTCCACAAAGTGAGCTGCCCCTCAGCTGGGATGTTAATCATGAGAAACACAAAGCTGTTTTGCCGAGTGCTGTGTTGTACATCTTTGTCTTTGGAATCTCTTTTTTTGGTCATCTTGACACTCTGTGGAGGAGCTTTCTGCACATCTGCCTCCTTTTGGAGAGAGAGCTCCTATCTTCCAGGAAAAATGAGACCACTCCATCGAGCTGAATTGAGGGGCTTGGTGGAAACCTTACTTAATCACAGTTTTGGGCACAATTTCAAACAAAATATAAATCAGGCCAGATCTGTTTGAGCTAAAGCTCAAATCTGCCAAGAAGATTTGCAGACTTGAGGAAATGCAGTCCAATTTTTACATCTTACACTGAAACCCAAACTTGCTACAATTTGATCACCTTTGCAGAAACTCTGTGCAGCTCCAACGAGACACCTTCTCTCAAACACTTCATTTAAACTTTATGCCATGAGAAGATGTGAACTCCCACTTTCTCCAGCTCTGCAAGGAAAAAAATGACTGTGGCTGTTGTGTTTGGAAGTGTGGGGTTTGCAGAGGAACAGAATTTGTTTCACTGTGTGGCTGGGGGAAGAAAATCCTTGTGAAGTGCTCCAGTCCCAATTTAACATGTGCTGCAGTGGACAACTGCAGCACTGCCAAGAGAGGAAATAGAACAAGATGTGATGTGGAGCAAGATAGCATTTCCAGAAATGAAGAGCTGTTCTTCTGGAGCTGGCTGCTGGGCTGTGGTTCTCCACTGGAGTGAGAAGTACTGAAGTGAAATTTGTGTTTTGTGTGAGGTGTTGAGCAGTGCTGCTGCAGAGGATGGGGATGCAGAATAAACCCAGAGTTTAATATGGGTGTTCTTGAGGACTGCACAAACCCTGGGGTTTCACTGAGGACCCTGAGAGGCCTCTGAAGGATGTGCTGTGGCAGAGATTTGTGTCCTCCTGGGGTTCAAGGTCCTGGTGTGACAATTTAGACACACCTATGCTGCCTTTCAGTGGGTCTCCCTGGCTGTGGGGGATTTAATAAATGGTTTAATGCAGGCACTTAATTCCCATCCTGCTTTTCTGCCTTACTCTAACTTGCTAAGGAGTTTGCTCAACCATTTTACAAGAAAAGATCAAATATGGAAAGATAGTCATTGTCAAACACCACTTCTCTGGTTTTGGCTAGCTAATTATTTTACTGCTTTCTTTACTATTTAGCAAATGATGGGAAAATAATTACTTTACAGACCTCTTTCAATTTTATCCAGTTCTAAGAATTCTTGAGATTAGCTAATAGAGATTTGTTCTTGAAACTATATTATGTGTTCTAAGTGAGCTTTTATTTTTAAATATTTTTGCAGCAATAAGTTGGGGGTGAAAAAAGTGCCTTTGTTTGCCTAATGACGTTGGCTTTATGGATCCATAGAACATCAGTGCCTTAATTACTACAAATGGATAATAAACACTTTCCTGGATATGAGAATGGGAGAGACACAGTGTGACTGTCATTAGGAACAATTGGATTTTCTCGTGATAAGTTGGTAAAAAATGTAAATACTACAAATAACTGCCTGAGGGCTTGTTTAGATAACGGTGCCAGAAACCAGGCAGCAAAACTGGGTTTTACAGAAATTGCTTCCTCTGTTGGAGCTGAATATAGAACAAGCTGAATGCACATTCTCACATAAGCTGTGATGTTTTCCAGCTTCATTTTGCATTAAGATATCTGGTACATAGTTTCCTCAAATTACTAAAAAGACCTGAATAAGGCAAAGGAGTGGTTAGGATCTTTTTTTTTTTTTTTTTTTTTTTTTTTTTTTTTTTTTTTTTTTTTTTTTTTTGGTAAAACCATCACAGGGCTGTTAAAATCACTGCACTGCCCATGGATTCCCTATCAATATATTTGGGAAATTTCCACTTTGTGGAGTCCCTGGGAGCTGCCAGAGCACACAGGGGAGAGGGAGAAGGGAGCAAGGCAGGGCAGAGCTGGTGGCCAAAAACCTGGCTGAGGTTTGGGGGTGCTGATGGGAGCACTGGACACTTCCCTGGTGTCCAAAGGATGTTTTGTAGGGAGCTGCCATGCCATGGATTGAGGAGGAGGAAGGATAAATTAGCTGTGCCATCCTTTATAGGGGAGGTTTTATGATGTATTCCTCCCTGCCTGGGTCTCCCATCATACCTACCCCTTAAAATGAAGGCTGGTGAATAATGGCTTGGGCAGGCAATAAATACATAATGCAATGCCACCTTTGATCCTTGCAGCTTGTGTGTAGGTCAAAGATTGCCTGGGTTGTAATCGTGATTTATGCGTTCAGTCTCTTGATATTTTTTAGACCATCTTTGCTTGTCTGCTGGTATGACTTTAATTATTTAATTATTCTATTTTAGGAGGCCACTGTGATCCTTCTGATACTGCTACAAAGTACACTTTTTATTTTTCTGAATATGAAACAACTCAAACTTTGTGTTCCATGAACAGAAACTTGTGTTTGTTAAGACAAGTATATTCCGAAAAATGTCAATAAGTACATCCATGCAAGTGTCTATATTCAAGTTTAACAGTTTGTTGAAAAGAGAACTTGATTTATTACCAGTACCAGGCTTAGCAATTGTCTGTCTCTGAGCAAATAATGTAAACTTCCTAATTGTTGCAGAACAGTAATTACACAAAGACATCTCGACAGCTTCTGTATTAATTAATCTCTCAGTGGCTGATCTGAGATTTAACTGATGAAGGATGGCTTGATCTCAAAGCTTCCAAGATTAATGTTGTTTGATGTTAAATTGCATCCATCAACCCTTAAGCAGAACTTGACAAAATGATGTGATGGGGATGTTTTCACACCTCTCCTGCTGCTTTGCTGTACCTGAGCTCAGGGCTCACCTGCCTCGTGCTGAGGGGCTCTCTGATGACATGAGAGCAAATATTGACATTTAGCCCCACTCTGCTGTTCTTGCTGCTCAGCTGGCAGGAGGTTTGCTGCAGATGAATGGAGCCTGCTCCTTTCCTGCAGGGAAAAGGGGCTCACACAGAGCTCTCCCTCATTCCCACCCTTCAGGCTGAGCTGCTGGATTGGTGATGTGTGAGCAAAGCATCTCCCACCTTCCATTCACCCATCTGGATGCTCTGTGCTCCTCTCCTGGCCATTCCCTTTGCCCAAACTCCTGATGTTTGGAGTTACCTGTTCTGTGGAGCAGTGGGTGCTCTTGGCTCACCTCATTTCTTGTGGCATCCCTCAGTGTGCAGCTTTCACTCCGTGCCTTGTGCTGTATTTGGCTGGCTCGTTTTGTGCTCCCTGAGGATGCTGGAGGTCATTTTCTCCTGGAAGGGGTTGGCTTTATGGTATCTGTGCTCAAACAGGGGTGCAGCAGCCAAGGAATCCCTGCAGTCCTTCTTCAGAGCCATGCTCTGGGTGCTTTGTCACCTGAGGGCAGTGACTGCTGTGATCCTTTCCAGTGTGTGCCTTTCCACAGGAGTGACTGAAAACCTCAGGAGAGTTTTCTGTGGTTCTGGGCAGTCTGTAGGGTGGAGGGATGGAGCAGTGTGTGCAGCCTGAGTGCTCCAAGGGGCTGCTGCCCTGGCACTGCCACAGCCACGCACATCCTCAGTGCCAACCCCCCTTTCAAACCTGCTGCCTCTCAAACACACCACGCAAAGGCCTCAAAGCCACACTGCTGTCTGCCATCCACTATCGAATCCACTATTAGCTATGCTAATGTGTTTCACTTTGTGTTTCAGCCCTAATGATCTGGGTAATCCCATTAACTGCCCGGGAGCTGAGCACGGCCCATCAGAGGAAAACCTCAGCACTCAAATGTAAGTGGTCCTGAACATATACAGTTAACAATCAAGTGTAATTGCAAGGAATAGTGCTTGGAATAGATGACTGCACTCCAGCCCCGGGGCATTGTGGCAGATGCAACATAAGGTTTAATAAACTAGGTCCCTGTTGCCACTATTACTATATAAGAGTAATAATAGCAGTGAGAGTGAAAACATCCATCAAAAGCTGACAAATCTGACACAGATTATACATATGCACACGCACAGACTAAAGATGCCATTTAAATCTGATGGAACTGCTAATAAAAAATCGTTAATGGCCTTAATGAAACATCATTTTGTGCTTATTACTCCTTTCACGTGAGGTTATTTTTGTGGAAACAATTATTTGAGTGTTGGAAAAAGGTGTTTGTAATTACAAAAGCAAAGAGCAATATGTTGCTTGATAAATCATAGACACAATAACTCTATTCAGGGAGCACCTTGTAGTTAAAGCTTAAACTCAAAACTAGAAGCATGGTGAATATACACACTTATTTTTAGCACAGAGGCTGTGTCTTCCTTGTTGTGTATTCCACCAGGAAACCCTGCTAGACAAATGACTCTTATTTCAGTTTGTGGGTGGCCTCGTTGCAGATGTGCCTTTTCAAGAACCCAAAAAAGAACATGTGTGTGATTATAATGAATTTGTGTGTGGGCAGGCTTCTTTTTTAAACAAAGAATGTCCCAAAAGAAGTAGCAAGGAGGACATTCCTGTGAGCTGATCCAGCTCCTGCTGGTGCCATGAGTGTCCCACGCAGGGGGCTGATGTCTCCTTTGGAGCTGGCAGGATGCAGTTCTGATGTGATTCAGGGAGGTGACAGCTTTGGCAGTACCTGATGGGCCAGGTCATCCTCCTCCCCTCTGGAACGAGGTGTTCTGAGATCCCTTGGTGAAAAGCAGTGTGGGTGTGAGTGGGCTGGGGGAAACGGTTCAAATATCTCAATTTTATGGCAAGACTCAGTGCCAGTGTCCTGCTTAAATAAGAGCAAGCTGCATGTCCCAATTGGCCCCAAAATGGCAGTGTAAATAAAAGAAAGGTCTGTGGTTCAACTGTGTGCATGCAGCCACCTTCCATCTGTGTTTGCCCTTCACCTGCACTGCACACATCTTTGGAGTTCAGATCAACGTTTCTGCCTTGAATTTCGAGGTGTGAGGTGAAATGCAGCCCCTGTGGGCTGCTCCTGAGCTGCCTGCCCTCCCCAGGGCTGGAAGCAGGAGCCTGCAGCTGGAGATCCCCCCAGCCTTGCAGGGCAGTGCTGTGCTGCCAGCTTTGGGCTGTGCAGCCTTTTCTGTGTGTCAGACCCCTCCCTGCTCACTGAACAGCAGCTCCCTTGGGTGCTCAGGGCTGTGCAGGAAGGGAGGGACTCCCTCCCACCAGGCAGAGCCTCAGCTCCCACTGGAATTCCTGTTATCCCTGTTTTGTGGCTCGGTTCAGTAATTTTTCTCAGCCTGTCAGACGTGGTGGGCAGTCACACCCACACGCTTAGGGGCTTCCTCTTGTGTGATCCATCTGCTCAGAGCAATCCTGAGCAGTTCCTGCTGCTGGAATGGGACATCCAAGGAATCTGGGTGTGCTCAGTGGAAGCTGAGATCCTGGTTTGTGCACTTGGGCTCTCTTTGGAGCCTGTTGCTGAAGAAAATGCCCTGTTCTCAAGCAAACATCCCATTTGCATCCAAATGCGAGTGCTGACAATTGTGTGAACCTGTTGCAGGTGCTGAGATGTGGCACCTGCTCCGGGGGTTTAATAACACCAGTAAAGCAAAATGTAGCCTTGAGGCTGGCTTAATGTGGCCTCAGAGACTGGGTCTGCTCCTCTGGAAATGTATATTAATGGGAAAGCTTTTCAATAAACCTCCACTCTGCTGCATAAAATGTGGGACTATTGGAGCATTGAGGTTTTGGCTTTTCAAATTAATACCTTGCAGGATGTCAGTGTTGTACATCCCTGTGGGGAGAGAGTTGGGCAGGGCTAGAGACGATCTCAACTCCAGTTTTTGGATACAACTGGTCAGACTTGCAAGGCTCCAGTTCTGGGAGCATTTGGAAGCTTGGATCTGTCTCTGAGTCTTGTTTTGTGCTTACCAAGCCCAAGGAACTATGTGGAAATGTTTATTAATTGTTATTGCTGTTGCAAAAAATTATGGCATCATCTGAATTATACAAAGGTGCTTCCCAATTCGGGAAGGTGATGTATAGGCTGCAGCAGAGAGCACGTTTGTTGAAGTTAATATTCTTTAAGTGTGTTCTTTGTGTATCTTATTAGACTTATTTGTGGCTAATGACCAATAAAAACACTGCTGGATTTTGCTGGGGTTTTTTTCCCAAATGTGTGATATATTCACATTTTCCAAAGAGGAGGGATTTGTTTGCATTGTATGGCTGTGCTGCAAGAGCTAATATATTAAACATTTTCCCAAAGGATATCAGTGGTCTTTAATTAACTTTTTTCCCATAGGCCTCTAATACAGCATTATACAATATTTGGTCAGTTCTCTGCTCTCCCACTCCTGGGTAGGACTTATTGGCTCTCATTTCCTGGGGGAGCATTATGAGTGCAGACAGGAAGAATGCATCAAATGAAAAGTTAATTGTGTTTAAGCTGTGGGTGAGAGGGAAACAGGGTTGAGCCTTCTATTCTGTTGTGCCTCCACAACAAGAAAAGCTAAATATACAATTTCCTAGGCCACTAACCCAGGAAAGCAGAGGGAAATTAGCTCAGTCACAGAAAGGATGAAATATAAAATATGCAGGCAGCCACAGGAAACTTCCTACTTCAGCCTGAAAGTTGGTGGCAGCACGGTGGGGGTAAGAACATGCCAGCATTGATGGGGATCACTTCCTGAGGAAGAATAAAATCCTGTCTGCTTCCCAAAGGCTGCTCTGCTCCGAGCTGTCACCCAGACTGCACAAAAGCAACAGCGAGGGCTGGAACAAGGAGCTCATCCCCTTACAGACCCTCATCAATCATGGCAGGGTGTTTGATGCCAGGCTGTGGGCAGGGTCATGGGCAGGGGTTTCTTTAGGGGGAGGAATAGGGGGAAGGGGTTTCTTTAGGGGCAAAGCCCAAGGGGGAAGGGGTTTCTTTAGGGGCAAAGCCCAAGGGGGAAGGGGTTTCTTTAGGGGCAAAAGCCAAGGGGGAAGGGGTTTCCTTAGGGGCGAAAGCCAAGGGGGAAGGGGTTTCTTTAGGGGCAAAAGCCAAGGGGGAAGGGGTTTCTTTAGGGGCAAAAGCCAAGGGGGAAGGGGTTTCTTTAGGGGCAAAAGCCAAGGGGGAAGGGGTTTCTTTAGGGGCAAAAGCCAAGGGGGAAGGGGTTTCTTTAGGGGCAGGACAAGTGGGGCACATCTGGGTTGGGGTTGCACTTGGAGCGGCTCCGAGCGCTCCGGCCCCAACTTGTGATTTCCTCCTGCAAAATCTGCTCTGTGCAAGGACATCAGCTCCCAGGGGGGTGATAACAGGAGAAATAGCAGCTGTTTCAGAGCAGGATTTCCAATATCCTCCTCGCTGGAGATGTCCCTATTGCTCATAAGACATTTTCATTGGAAAAGCTCCAAGTGTCAGCAGCGATTTCCCCGGTGAGGGTCTGTTCTTTTCTGCTCTAATCTGGTTAATGGGCCTTTGTGGAAGCAGCTCCTCAGATGTTTGCTTGATCACTGCTCCCAGTTGAGGCAGTTGTAGGTTTTTTTTTTTTTTTTGGGAGGGTGTAAGGTTTTTGTATTAACTGAAATTTGGTGAAAATTGCTGCAGCAAAAAGGTGGCTTCTGCCTTAGTTCTTACCTGGCTCTGGAATTTCAGTTTTAATCCAGACTTCTTTGATACTTGACTGTAGTTTACTCAAAAATTCATAAACCAGAGTCTTGCCTGTGGCTTTAGCAGAAGTTGGTTATGCTAGTTTAGAATTAATCACAAACTGTGTCTGGTCCTAGTTCAGGTTTGAACAGCAGAGACCAACTCCAGAGAAAGAGTTTTGTTAACTTCTGGTGAATGGGACATGGGAAGATGTGGGGGAAGACAGACAAAAATGCAGCTGTGATGATTCTCTTGGAATTTGAGTTGGATATTTTCAGTCTTTAGAGTGCACAGAGCAACATTCATTGAGTGAGAGCAGCTCAGGACCCAACACTGAGCATGTGTGTCCTTGTAAATCAAAATTAACTGGTGTGCTGGGATCTAATGTGCCAACTGCACATGGCAAGTGACAACACCACTGTGGCTTTATTGCCTGGATGCTTGTAACCTCTAGAGATCTTAATTAAGGTTTCATTGCGCTGTTCATACACTTAATTAAAAATTTCAGTTCAGTCTAGTGTCCTGATTCTGCAAATAACTGCGAGTTCTTCCCTTTATAATGAGTGACTTTGCTGGAAATATTCATAAAATTCAATATAATAACAAACCAAGCAGGTTGAGTGCTTGTGTATGCCCCAAGCTTGTTGCTATCAGGCCAATACTGATGGTAATGTTTTAAGAAAGGTGGATTATCAGTAAATATGTGCTCAGTTGTCACAGCACAGTCAGAGGAGCTGCAGCCTGTGCTGCACACTCATAGCCAGGTGCAGCCATCACTTTGGATTTTCCTCTCAGTGTGATGTGACAGACTGTGACTGACACTGGGACAGTGGAAGTGAGCACTGCCCAGGAGCCTTGATTGGCAGCCCAGGGAAATGAAAGTAGTTTTCTGAAAAGATGCCTGGTGGAAGAATTTAAAATAATAAAAATGGGTGAGGGGAGGAGTATTTAGCTTTTAATAGAGAGGAATTCCTACATGCATCAGATTTTTTAAAAGGATATGTAGATTAAGCACTAAAATGAATTAATACTCCAGCACACTGGTTTTGTTCAGATTGCAGGCACACAGATGCTGCTGTGCCTGATTTTAGCTGTTATGTCTGTAATACCAAAACAAGATGATTGGATTGAGGCTGTTTGTACAGAACACATTTAAATTAATTTAGAAATGGTGGTTTTTATTGAGATGGACAAAGTTAATTGTTTTCTCAGATATTTGCTGTGTGATGGGCTTTTCTCTACTATTGGATATTACACAAACTTACATTTTGAACAATTTCTTTGCATGTTGTTTTTCCCTGTAGCCTAAACAAGAACATAAAATTGCTGCTACACTTCTAACCCTGGTGACAACATGTTATAAAAAATATCTCCTGATCTCAGACACATTAACTGTGATTAAAACAACTGGTTTGATGAGCAGCTGTAAAGGGGTGTGTTTGACTGCCTTCCCAACCTTTCATTCTTCTAACAGGACACTCAGATCAAATTCAGTATCAGAGGAACTTAAATATGCAGTTTCAGGTAGGATGAAACAAAGATGAGCACAGCTTGCATTCATTTATGGACAGAGCTTGGAAGACGTCACAGGAATCTTTATTTGAAGTTTGAACAGGATTTTCTTGTGTGGACAAAGGAGTTGCCTTGGAGATGAGCTCAGTTCTCTGTGGATGATGGGGGGAATAATTCTCCACATTGATTTGTGACAATCTAGCTCAGGGTGCTGATGACTCAAGTCTGGCTTTACCCAGCTCTTACAGGGAAATGCAGGATGAATTCTGGATTTACAGGGTCAGTAGTAACCAGGCCCGTGTTTTTCTGTTGTGGGTGCTGTAGAAGCTCCTCCTGAAGGAGCTTTGCTTAGAATCTCACCTCACTGCCCCAGGCTGTGAAGAAAACTTGCAGTAGTAGCAGAGCCATGGTTTAGCTGCATGTCAGAGATGTCATTGTGAAGTAAAATTTGCACATAAAGTTTGTGTGTGTGCTTTAGAAAAGTGTCACCCGTTTCTTTCTTTGCTTTGGTGGCAGTGCTGGAGGCACAGAGCAGGATTTTGGCTGCAGGACTCACCCCAGCCTGAAGCAGGCTCTTTTGAAGGAATCTTTGCCAAGTTCCACAGGCACCTTTGCTCCAGCTGCTCACTGGGGCAAATCCCCTGCCAGCAGGGCAGGTTTGTGATCAGCCTTTAACATTCTGCAGAGGTGGCCAGGCTGAAAACCCCAATTATTTATTTAGGATGTCCTTTCTTTACCTGGGGGCTGCGTGAGAGAACCCCCAGCAGGGGTTTGCAGCAGGGTTGGGAGCCCAGTGCCAGCTCTGGTGAATCCATCAGAGGATGAAGGCTCATCCTGTGTCACCAAGGGTCCCCAAAGTCCCCTGCTGCTCCTGTGCCTGTCTGCAGCTCAGGGTCCCCCTGGAGCCTGCAGGACCAGGGCTGCAGCAGTGACACACCTGAAACAACAAAGGCCTGCACTTATTTTCACTTGTCAGGACTAAGTTCTAAAGTTAGGACCTACCTCAAAATTACAGCAGATAGAGAGAGGGAATCTGTGCTCTGCCCTCTCTTTAAGCTCTGAACCTGCTTAAATCATGTTTTGAAGGCAGCAGGACTCTTATCAGAGCATAAAGGAGTTTGTATGTGAGTCTATATATGGATTTCACCAAGATCTTGAATCTTGAGGAGAATTTAAAGCATCTGAATCTTTCATTATCTCAGCTCTGGTAAAATATGAAGGCTTTTTATGCTGTGGCACAATGGTATTTTATTATAATTTGTTTTTCAGTAGGCCCCAAGAAGCAGAGGAATTACTTTCAAGCAGTCTAATTTATAGTCTAATATTTATATGGGACTGATTCACAAGTAATTAGGTATCTGTGCTTGTATTGAATTTCTTTTTAAAGAGCAATAACTTAAGTCTACAGAAAATGCTGTGGGATTTCACCCATTCCAAAGTCTGAAAGGGTTTGTTTTTTCAAAGTAAACAATGGATGACACTTATTCCCTGCATGTAAAACAATGAAAAAACCTCTTTTTGGATGCAGGACACAGATTTCTTAATGTCCAGCAGCTATATCCCACTGCACTGTTAATGGATTATCACCAGCTGGATGATTTGGTGCTCTTTGAGAAGTGGAACTCTCTAGAAAAAGTGAGTTTGGAGCTTCTTAAGTCTTGTCCTGGGAATTTTTTTCCCCCTGAAAGTTATAAAATCCACACATCTCTCTAGTGACTTTTTGCACATCTGTGAACTGTGAGATTTTTAAACCCCACATTCTTGTGGTGTAATTTTGGGCTTGTGGTGTTGGAAGAGTGAGATCTGGAAAATGCTCTTGATAGGCACCTGGCCACGAATTGACATTTTGTTATTAAGTGGAAGATCCCAATCAGATCCTGGCTCAAATTTCATAATTTCCATGAGTTTTTAGAGAGCAGAGCTGAGGGAGGAGGAACCCTGAAGTGTTTGAGTGGGACATTGCAGTCCCCTGGTGTGGAGGAGGCTCTGCCTCAGTGGAGTCCCTTGTACCTGTCTGCAGGAGTGTCACCGATGGGGAAAGGTGGAAAATCCCCTGAATTTCAGTCAGAGAGGGCTGAGTCTGTCCTGAGAGTGGCTTTGTACCCCTCAGCTGTTCCATCCCTCTTTGCCAGAGCCAGGAATGAAGCCAGGGCAGTTAAGCATCCCAGTGTTGTGTTCCTTACATCCTCATCTGACTGCAGTGACTTCAGAGATCTTCTTGATCTCATCACTGAGGATCCTTTCTGAGATGAAAAACACTGTTGTGCTCTCTGCTAAAATCTGCTCTGAGGGCCTGGGAGGTGTGTGTGAGTGCCTCACCTCTGTTACTGTGGCAGTGGTCACTGTGGGTGACCTCCCTGGTGACAGTCCCTCACCAGGCACAAAGGATGTGCCACAGAATTTGGGCTGAGGTTACAGTGAGGACCCTCCTGGCTCTGTGCATCAGCCTTAGCAGCTGAAGTGTTTAGATCCTTTTATGATACTGCATCTTAAACAAGAGGCAGAGCCAGGGCTATTTCACTATTGTTTTTATTATTTGTGCCTTTATGCCCCTAGAAACTGATGGAAGTGAATTCTGTACAGGGCAAAGTTTAATTCAACAAAAACTTCTGTCTCAGTCTTGGTGAAAGCTGCCTGAAAACATTTGTGTCATGACTAGGACTTGGAGTTTGTGACTTGTGTACTTCTACAGCCCCTTATGCCAAGCTGTAATCACACTTTTACCCAGTATTTTATGTAGTTTTGATTCTCCTGACTCAAAAAATAAACCCAAACAAAAAAATTAAAAGTTACTCAATCTATTCTTGTCACTAACCAGACTTCTTCTTACATAACATTTATTTCCTTTGGGTGTGGTGAAAAAAAATTGGTTTTTTTTTTTAAGATCTGCCAACTTATTTTTGAGTAAATGATTTGTTTTTGCAGAATTGCAGTGGTTCTAGAGAGATGCTTCTTGCTGAACACAGAGCAGCCAGTGACTGCTCAGCAAGGTTCAGCAGGACTGGTTAATGAGGGGTGAAGACAATACAAATGCAAATCCAGGCAGCAGTTGCTTTTGCACAGTTGGTAGGCTGTGTTGCAGGTGCATTTCCTTAATGAAGGTTAATTTGTCTTGTATTTTAACCTGACAATACTTGGCATTGTTAGTATAGGGGTTTACTTAAATGGGCAAAGGGAAGCTTTTCTCAGGTGAGGTTGGGTACTCGATTTTGAGTGTGCTGAATATCAGCTGGAGATATTCAGAAAAGTCCTGGCAGGTTTTTATGAGAGAAGGGGCCTTTTGATTGTTTTGACAGATTGGCACAAGGCCAAAATCAGCTCTTTTCCTTGGATATAAATCCTGAAAGGCTGAGATAAAATGGAATAGATTGGTGCTGATCAAGATTTACTGAGGGAGAACCAGAGGCAGGCTTGAGCACTACAGCAAGGAATAAAAAGGCCTTGGACACCTTCTGTCACATTAAACCCAGAGTAAAAGCCACTGCCCTGGCTCAGGTTAGTCCAAATCACTTTATAAAGTTTACTGTAGAACTGTAAAAAAAAAGAGGAAAAATTACCCTGGGCATAGGCAGAAGAAAAAGCTTTTCTGCAGTTGCTTATTAAGCATCATGTGTAAATTATCCATTGTTATCCTACTGTACCTCAAAGCCTTTTAAATCTCTCATGCCTCTTGTATTGACTTGTTTTCATCCAATATGAGCTCTCATGAATGCTGGATGCTGGAGGACTGGCTTGGAAATCAATTCCAGCTTCTGAAATATTACCTCTATGCCAGTGACTTCTGCTTCAGGGAATCTAGTTCAATATCCTATCTTACACCCATATAGATGACTCCTTTAGCTCTCTTATTTCTGGAACATGCAGAGGGGGATTTCTACTATTGTAGAGTAAATAACACCAGAAATCAATGTGTACAAAGGGTCTGTGGTGTCTCTGGCAATGGTCAAAGGGATTTGGAGTTTTTCCCCCTCACACCTGAGATGTGATCCCAGTGGATAAATACTGAAAGCATCATTTCCATGACATTTATACAATAAACCAATGACTTTAGTCTGGTCCTTTATAGGTGCTCTGGGAAGAAAAAGCAGCATAATCTGGCATCTGAGTTGAAAGTCCCAGTGAGATGTTGCATCCAATGGCATTTTCATCTTGCTGCTCTTACACAGATACAGAATGGGTAAAAGGATTTCTGTATTAAAGAGATGCTTATCTCATTCAACTGCTGAGTTCACTTTAGGAGTAGGTTTTAATAAGAAATTGTGTGTATAGTAGATAAAGTCAGATTAGAATCATAGGGGATACTATTGAGGGGTGGTGTTACTCATGGTGAGGTGCAGTATTTTATCCTTTGTAGCAGGATAAAATTGTGGAATATAGAAAAATTTGGATGCTTGCCAAGGGTTGTATTTAATTCATGTGACAGATTTTTATTTTTTTTGTCTCAGAAGCACTTTTGAAAATCTGTTATATCCAGAGTTTGGTTTGAGCAGTACCTTTGGCATTTATGCCTGCATCTACTCTGTATGTGTGTGTTCCATCAGTGGGAATTACAGTCAGCCTTACTCAAGGAATCCTTTGGACAAGATGATGTTTAAATGTTTAAATTAACAACCCAAGGCCTCAGTTATGCAGAAAGAGCCAAGACAGTTCCTTGGCAGAGCCAGAGAGTCTATGAAAATTGAGGATAAAGGGAGTTTTGATCAGTTGCAGGGATTAAGGCAAAGGAAGCAATTTAACAAGGTGAGATTTCAAGAATGTAGGTATTCCAGAGCCTCTGTTTTTAAAAGAAACCCCTGCTTCCAGAGTAAGAGCTTCTCTCTCACCTCACAGCCTCAGTTCCTGCAGCATCCTCATGGCCACACAAAACTGAAGATTTAAAATGTTCTGAGACATTTTACTCCATATTGAGGGGAGTATGAAGCTGACTTGCTTTGCAGGAGCAATTACTGATCAATCCAAATTTAACTGAAGAAGCACAAATAAAGCAGAGCAATGTTTGCAATGAGTTCAGAGCAGAGCCTGCAGCTCTGGTGTGCCAGGCACCAGTGCAGGGCTGTGCTCTCAGGGCTGGAGGGGACACAGGGTGACCCAAGGGTGGCCTCAGAGGGGCACAGCATCTTGGCTGGACACACAGAAAGGAAGAGGATTCCTCATGCTGACCTGAGGAATCAGCAGCTTTACAGAAGCTGGGTTTGCACTCCTGGGTGCTGTGCTAGGTTAATTTATTTCTGTCTAGTCAGGGCAATGATAGACACAAATCTCACTTCTGACCGAAACCAAATAAAATCATTAGTCCCCTAGAGCAGCTGGGGTGCTGACAATACTTTAAAGGAGCACATCCATCAAGAGTGGAGCTCTAAAATCAGCTTAGGATGGGGTCCTGAGCAGAATGGTGCTGGAATTCCAAATCAAACACAAAAAACTCTACTTCTCATTTTAAATAGCTGTGTAACAGGTGGGCTGATTGTTTAGTCCTGGCTTTGAGAAAAGAGGTTTCCTTTTTCCTTTACTTTGCAGGTGTAGAATTTCACTTTGATGTACCATAGCTGTGTTCTTGGAAGATGTGCTCGTACTGTGTCACATTTTATGGGCATAAATAATCCTTGGTGCTTCAGGTGCTGCTCACAATCTCACTGATTTGTGTAACACATTAAGCTACAAACTTGTTTTTTATTTTGATTAAATTTCCAATAAACTTTCTGGTGAATAGTGATTACTTTTTTTAGTAGTAAGCTCCAGAGCATATTCCAGGTGTGGTTAATAGCCCATATTCCACACCAGACTGCCCTACTGCTCATGATTTAGTTTATTTTGGTTAAATGCAGAGTCAAGGTTCCTCATGAAGCCAAGTTCTGTCTGTGAATGATGCCCTGTGTCTCTGCTCCCTTCTCCTCTGGTGGGGAGCTCAGGTGTGCCTTGGCAGGCAGGGAGGGAGGGCGTTATCTGTGATCAGACACCTGCCTGTGTCTGTTCTCCCTGCTCCATCCCTCACAGAAAGCTCCAGTGCTCCCATTAACCCTTCTGGGGAGGTTGGATAGCTCAAGATGATCAGCTCTGAAAGCTTTCATAAGCACAAGACCACAGAGGAAATCGTGCACTTACACATGAAAGTCACAATTAGAAATTAAGGTTTAAATGGGGCTTGGAGCAACCCGGGACAGTGGAAGGTGTCCCTGCCATGGGATCAGCTTTAGGGTTCTTCCTGCCCAGGCCATTGCAGGATTCTGTGACTCTGTAAACTCTGGGGAAGCAGACTCTGATTTTACTCTCCTGGGAAGCAGATTCTGATTTTCCTCTCACAGTGGGAGCTGCTGTTTTGCTGGAAGCTCCTGCCCAGCTCCTCCCGGGGTGGTGGAGGCTCTGTCTGAGCCTGGCCACTGCAATGTGCCTCTTGTTTTCCTGCTGAACTCACAGACACCCCGGCAGTGTCTGGTGATGCTTTTCAGAGTGATGCTCTGCATTTTCACACCTTGCCAAAGGACAGCTCTGGCACAGCCTCACCTTCACTGAATGCAGTGGGTGAGACTAAGGCTGTAAATCTCCTGGATGACAAAACATAAAATCTGCACGGATCATCTGATCCCTCCTGCTCTGACTGATAAAAAAGTAGGGTTGCTGGTGGGCGCTAAATCAGGATGCAGCACAAAAGTTTTACCTGGAGGTGCTAAATCATTTAATTTTATCAGGCTTGTAGGACTGTCTTTGTTAATAACTCCAGAGAGGATTATCTGCATTGGGCTGGGGAAGAACTCAAGGGAAGGTCAGCATCTGCTGAGCCTTTCCTGTATAAATAATGGCCCCTGCAGATCCTCGTGGATTACTTTTGTCATTTTTGTGATTACACAGTTTTTCATTAGGGCATTGGCAAAGAGCTGGGTAGCATTGCACATCTTGAACAACAACACAGTGAATGTGAGGGAGCAAAGCAGGGCTGGCTTCACTGGCTGGGGAGGCAGAGTATTTTTGTTTAGATTTCCTAAATAAACAACTAAAATCACTGTGCTGTTTTAATGGATATTTTACTCATTGTGGTGAAGCTTATTCTGGACATTCTGCTGGATGTCCTCTGAGATATATATATATATAAATAATTTAATGTTCTCTAACTTTGGTTGCAGAAATATGTTGAAATATGCTGGTGTCTCTGTTACACCCAGTGCCACAAGTCAAGCCCCTGAGCTCTTGCTGTGTCTGCATAGCACTGCTAAAGGCTGCAGGCCTGCCTCTCAGTAGATTTTTGTTTAGAATTGTCCCTCTCTGCTTTAAAATGGAGCTCTAGGAGTTGCCCCTGCAAATGCCTGGAAATCCTTGCTGCAGCAGGCTGTTCCCTGCTGAGCCCAGGCTGCAGGAGTGAAAGCAAAGCAGGTGGTGAGCGTGCTGGGACTGGAGGATTTAGGCAAAAGATGGATTATGTACTTCATTGAGATTTTAAGCTCTTCCTCCCTTCTCTTCTTTCAGAAGCTGGAAAGATCAGATGGATCCTAAAACTAAAATCTTGAAGTGCACAGCTGAAAATCTCTGCTTCAGATCACCCGTGTGCTTTTTTGTGTGTGTTTTACACCCTGTTAAAACCAGAAATTCAGCTTTAGGAGGAAATGTGTTCTTTGTAAAACAAATGAGAGTGTACAGAGGTTTGTTTGTTAAAGACAAGGTGTTTTGGGATGCAATTAGACCACAGCAAGTGAGGAGGAGTAACCCAAGCATTTTCCAAAATCTGATAGAGATTTGCAGAATGAAAGAGCTCTTCTGCGTGCTGGTGCTCTGTGACTGGGGAAAGCTGCACAGGTTTTCAAGACCCTTCTGAGTTTGCCAAACTGGCTGGGTTAATTTAGGCCTTGATTATCACAGTAGCTCACAGTGCTGACCAAGCTCTGCTCTGCTGAAGCTGGAAGGGGTTGGGGTGAGGCTAGAGCCAGGTGGATTTTGGAAACTCTGCTGGGCTCTGGGTGCCTCTCTGCAGCCTGGGAAAGGGAACCTGTGCTCTGTGAGAGGCTGGAAACTTGGAATTTTTGGGGTAAAGTATTAGAGAGCAGCATTGCTGAGAAGTGATGGTAAGGTCTCTTTAGCCATCACAGCACAGAAAATATTCCTGTTTATCCCAGTGTTGGTGTGCATTGGAGTTGCCACGATAATTTTTGTGAGTTCTTTTAATTGACTCTGTGAGCAGGGGCGTAAATATTATGAGGTCTTTTGATTTATTTACTTGCTGGAAGAAAGGCAGACAGAAATTGTGGAAAAGCTGGGCTTCATCCCAGGTGTTACCTCTTCCAAGCCCCTCAAAAATGTGAATAACCAGCCTGGGAGTAGAGAATGAAACTCTGGACAGGAATATTGCAATGTTGCAATGCAATTGCAGCAGTGCAGAGTCCCAGCTCTGCGGGGTTTGTGAGTGGTTTGTGGTGAGCAATCAGGCAATGCCTTGTGAGATTTCTGTGTTGCTGCAAGGGGAGAGAAGAAGGGAACTGCTGCTCAGGGAGGGTGAGGGATGCTGGAGCTGTGCCTGGGAGGTGTCAGGGATGGAGCAGAAGGGTCATCCCCAGGGAGCTGCGGCTTGGGCCACATCCAGACAGGCTCAGTGAGACAAACAGGGTTTGTCCAAAGTGTGGCTGGGGTTCTCGTGCACAAATCTTGCTTCATTTGGGGTTGGCAGCAGTGTCCCAGCAGGAGGGTTTCACTTGGGATCAATAGGAAAGGCTCTGGTTGCTTTGGGGGCATCTTGCTGCAGAGGAAGTTAAAAGTTG
The DNA here is from genome assembly GCF_021018805.1 of Prinia subflava. Taxonomy (NCBI): domain Eukaryota; kingdom Metazoa; phylum Chordata; class Aves; order Passeriformes; family Cisticolidae; genus Prinia; species Prinia subflava. The sequence continues at coordinate 3,257,106 of NC_086260.1, read as the reverse complement.
TGTCTGTCAACAGAGCTGCTTGAGAGAATCACAGAAAGTGGAATTTTACTTATTCAAAGCAGTGTGTTTGTTCCAATGCTTTCATGAGTTTCTGCTCCCCATTTCTTAAAAAATTAGAAATAATATTTCCTTGCAGGTGCACTTGCGTGGAAAGGTAATGTGAGAGCTAGAAGGAAAGCAAAATGACTTCAGGATCCCATATCATATCTCCCCTTCTGAATCCCCTTTATTTTTCCCTTTGTTTTGGGATGGGGGATGCCTCATTATCAATTGTGGAAAGAGAGGAAAGAAATTATCACCCCCAAAAGAACGAGTCAGTGCCTGGCCAGGATGGTCCTGTCACTTCATGTTGATCTCGTTGCTGAAAGCCCAGAGCAGTGGAGGGGAGGCTGTCCCTGGCAGATGGCTCTGTCTGTGGCACCCAGCTGAATCCTGGCTCCTCCTGCCCCCCCTTGCCCAGCAGGCACAAGTGCCACTGCCAGGACAGGGATTTCTCCAGGCCCTCCTTTGGCACCTGAGTTGCCCCAGGGAGGTTTAGGGGGCTGCTCTAGGGTGGTGTTGCCCCCAGAGCTTTGCTTTCCTTTCCTTTCTGATTTAAATAAGGCTGTGGTGCTGTAGCTGTGCTCTGTGCCTAGTAAAGTTATTACAATGAAAGACCTGTCAGCATTTTCAGGAGAAGGTGTTAATTTCAGGCACTTAAAACTCAGCAATAAAAGTTGCTTCAAGCAGGAATACAAAACACAAGTGCTTGGTAGTGGTGTTAATATTTATGCCCCAGTCTTTCAGAGCAATTTCAGTTTAACAATTTAAAAGAGATTTCAGCTGAGCTCTCCTCTCTGGCTGCACTTGAGAAGGTGGATTTCCTCAGTGGCCACATGGGCTCCAGGTATGTTTTACACTGAGCATGACAATTTGAGGGACAGTCATTCCTGAGGCAGCTGAGAACCCAAAATTTTGGGTGCCAGCAGCAGTAACCCAAAATTTGGTGTTAAAGCTCTTCACAGCTTCCAGCACCACAGGATCTCCCCTTGTGGCTGAGTGAGGATCCTTTGGGAAAAAAACCCAAAACCACCAACACATGCTGCATGGAACAAGTCCCTTGCTCTTCCTTTTTTAACTCCAGTGAGAGTTTGGCTGAGACTTCCAACACATTTGCTTTCTTTGGGAGTTTGCCAAAGGTTTCTGTACTTGTTCTTTAGTTTGCATCACATTCTCCAAGTTGTAATGCTGATTGGGTGTCTTTTCATGTCAAAACTGTAGTGTTTTATACTTTAAAAAAAGAAAACCTATTTTCTTTTCACATCTCTTGCCATTTTGAAGCAAATGGCAGCAGTCAATCTCTGAGATGGAGTGTGCTGGGCAGATCCTCAGCTGTTCTCCAGCACAGCTATGGAGCTTTAACCCAGCAAAGGAACTCTGTGGGAGATTTCTTCTCCATCCAAGAGCCTTACAAGCACAAGGGATCTTTCCAGCTTGACCATTATTTCACATTAATAGCAGCAGCTCCTGAATTTTAAACTCAGCAAGATCTGGGTGATGTTCAGTTGCTTCTCACAGTAGCACTGTGGTCAAAGCTGAGACTGTGATGCAGAGAGAGAGCTCATAGCTGGTGTTCCTGACCCATTCCCAGCCAGAATTCCAGAACCAAGGATGCTCTGGAAGGTTTCCCTTGGAGCTGCTGGGCACTAACCCTGGATAAGAGACCCTGCTCGTGGCCTGCTTTGCCTGGACCACCTGGGTGTGTCTGGCTCTGATTTTCCATCAGAGTTTCCAGCTTTGCAGGTAGATATTTGGGATAACCCCAGAACCATGCAGGAACTTGGCTTTGTAGTCCCATGTTAGAGAAACCCTATAAGTGTATTCTATTTTTGGTGGCATCACCTGCACAAAGACCTGTGGGGTGTTTGGGATTTTGGAGCTTGTTCTTACAGCTCCATGGCCTCTACCAAAACTGGGGCTGGAAAAATACCCTGCAAGCCTGTCTCTTTCAATATTTTCCTGAACTGCTTGGCACACTCCTTTCTCTTTACCCTTTCCATGCAGTAAATCTTGCTCTTGCTGACAGGCCTGGTAATTGCCTTATGTAGAATGAAAGTCTTCCATTCTCTTTGTTTTTATAGTATGCAGCCTTCCCCAACGAAGTTTAAAAGGACAGAAAAATTCATGGTGTTTGCAGTAAGAGCATGTTTTATGCTTCCCTGCTGCTGCAGCAGAGACAATGCTGCCCTGATATGGAGATGTCAGGGGCTCAGGCCTGTATCTAAGGCAGTAAATGTTTCTTTTATTTCTTATTCCCTTTTATTCTGGTTGCCATTAATTGTAAACTTTTCTTGGCATTTGCAGCAATAAAAAAGGATAAAATCTTGAGGCTTTGTTCTTCTGCTCCCGAACCAAGACTTAAAAGAGACTCAAACAGGGCTTGGGCTTATTCTGCTTTCCGAGGCAGCTGGGAACCCTTACAGATACATGTGAGCATTGGAACACCCCTGCCTTGGGGCTGGAGGCATTATCTGTTCCTGATGAACAGAACATGTGCAGTGGGGATGGATGGAGACAAATGTCTGAAATCACTGTATAAAACATTAAAATCTATCTTCCAAGCCCTTGTGGCTGTGGGGCTAAGGGTGCTCTGTGGGTTTTAGCTGCACCCTCTGATGTGCAGCAGCTAAAGGACGTGCCCTTGGCAACCTCAGTGCACAGGTTGTGCCTCTAGAGCTTGATGTGAGTGTGCAGAGGGTTCTGCTGTGCCTGGTGCTCCCCAGACCATCCCACACCTCTCTGTGCTCCAGGAGATGGGGGGCACCAGGTTCAACTCCTTCTGCTCTGTCTGATTCATTTAAAACCTGTCCTGGCTTTGGCAGGCCGGCCTCAGAGCACCCAGGGGAAACAATGACACGTTTGCTGCTCCTGTGCACATCAGGATTCCAAAGGGTTTACGAGCTGGGCTCAGGCTCAGGGAGGATGTGTGGTGCTTGGCAGAGGTGTGCAGGGCTGGAAGACAAACTCGGCTGTGCCAGCCCAATTTCCACAGCTTTGATTTAATCACCGCAGCATTGACAGGAGGGTTTGGCTGTGTTATTCGGGTCCTGGGCTGGGGCAGGTATTGTCATGTTGATGGAAGGCGTCCTGCAGCAGGCTCTGCCCTGGCTCAGAGTCTGACAGCCAAGAAGGAACAGCTCCCTGCTGGACCCAGACTGGTGTGAAATGGGGCTTGCTGCAACAGGAGAGGCTCTGTTTGGTTTTTGTGGGATGTGAGAGGCTGTGAGAGCCCTGCACTGCTCAGGGATTGCCACTTGAGCCCACTCTGACCTGCACAGGGATAAATGCTGAAAGCCACAGCGTGACCAGGTTTGTGCTGTTAATCCCACACCACTGTATTAAGTTCAGCCCTATAAATAAATTTCTTTTAATATAATTTTGCAATGCTGATGAATGTGAGCAGCTTGGGCTAGTGGAAGTTTCCCTGCCCACGATGAGATGAGCTTTAAGGTCCCTTCCAGCCCAAACCAGTCAGTAATTCTGTGATTTCAAAGTTTTCAGGACACCTTTAGCCAAGATGTTGCTCCATTATGTCATGGGAAGGAAGATTCCTTCAGAGCATTCCTCTTAAGTGAGATTTCCATTCTGTTTTGTACAAATAAGCATGGAAATGCTCATTCTTTTTTTTTCTGATATTACAACAAAGGGGATTTATACGTGAAATAAATCTTTTTAAATCTTTGCAAAGGTGCCTAAATTATTTATGGGGGTTTTAGTTTGGTTTGCATGCCATATTGCTCTCTTGTGCTAAACACTTTATTCACCACCCAGCTTTTCACATTAATCACTGCAGGATGTGCTCAGTTATCCCTGCTCAAGAGCCATCTATTACATTCCAGTGGCCACAGCCAAATGGTCTAATTTTTCTGTTGGTTGTTCTGTCCAATGGTTCATAAACTCATGGCTGTTATTACAGTAGCAGAGATGTTTTGTTATATCACGTTGATGCATTTGTTATTTTCATGAATTTGTAATCTTCTCTCCTTCTGTGGAAGAAATGATGATTGAAATGGGAGTTTGTTCATTGAGCTTTATTCATTGGGTCCTGTCCTGAATTTCTTTGTCTCTTTACTTGTAAATAAGCCCCTTTTATTTCATCTTAGGCTCTTTTCCAAACCAGGTGATGACTGCTTTTTTGGGAGCGTGTCCAAAGCCTTACAGACATTGCAACCTTTCCTCATTTTGATTGGAAAAAAAAAAAAAGAGAAATAACCTTGACAGAGTCACGTATTTTATGGTGCTGTTGGCACAGAGTGGAGACTGATGCAGGTGACCTCAGCTGCCTGGGATGAGCTGCATTAGAATTGGCCCCAGTCCCTAAATGTGGCCTCTGTCACTGTCATTGAAATGTTCAGGGTCTGTGCAGCTCTCTCGGAGTTTTAGTATCTGTAAATGCCTTGTCCAACTTCAGGCAAGTCCTTCTGTGGGTCTCAGTGCTGTGACATCTCCCCCTGCCTCATTAGAAACAATAAATGCTGCATTAATTTGTAGGTGCACACACAACAGGGGTTTGTTGTGCTTGTGGATGGGAATCCTGGAGGTGATTAAAAGGATGAAGTGATCAGGTTTGGGAGCTGTGCTTTCCTCACGTAGCTGATGATGTCTTTGAGGGTGTTTTGATAATTCCTTGGGAGATTGTTGTTGGAACCTTTGTCTCTGGGAATTCTAAACTTTCTACGCTGACAGGCACTGTCCCTTGAGAAAACACTGCATTTCACCTGAGGCCTTGGAGAAGGTTCCAAAATTGAGAGATAGCACTGGGATTGTGGGTGTGGAGTTTGGATAGAAGTGTGTAATATCACAGGTGGAAAACTAAGAGTTTAAGGGTTTAGAATATAGTAATATATATAAAGCAAGATGGAGGTTTTAGGGTAGAGGCCAGTCCTTCTTTTTCACTTTCTCCTCCGTAGGTCTGAGTGGTGTTTTTTAATTGGGTAGAAAAGTCCACACTGTAGGCCAGGGATGGCTGGGTATTAGGTTAAAATTAAAAATAATTTAGGTGTCATTTCTTAGTTGGACAGTTTATCCTTAAAAGGCCTTGTAGAGAGATAGATGTGGCTCCATTTTTAGTTTGTTAACTAGAATTGCTGTAGAACTCATGGTTTGTGAGGCTAATGTAGGTAAGAATGAATGAACAACAAGAAATACCACCTCATGCATTTAATCCTGACCCTGGCAAAAAGAAGATAAAATGCACCAGATTGTACTCCTTGTCTTTGTGAGTCTGAGCTATGGGACCTTAAGGACAGGGCAGGCTTGTCCTGGTGCTTCCCCTCACCTGCCACACGTGGTTCAGAGCTGGAACAGCAGAGCTGGTGCACATCAGGTCCCCTCTCAGCAGTGCAGGGCCTGTCTGACAGCCACAACCACAAATCAACCACAATTTGGTGGGAATAGCCAAAATGATGCATTAAAAATCCATGAGTACAGATGGCTGTAGAGTAAGACAGTCCCAGCTGTTTGCTCTCTTGTGATTCTTAGGGACACGTTCTTAGCCAAGGTGCCTGAACTACCTAAAAACAAGGGAGGGAGAGGCCAGGAGAGCTCCTGCCTTTAGGAGAAAAGCACAACAGGAGCCTTGTTCTGCTGTAATTCATGGGGGTGTTGCTCTAATCCGTAAAGCACGGCCATGTGTTCAGATCCCAAAGGGGCATAATTATTTCATGATAACAGCTCTCCCCAGAGTGGCCTTACTGGTATTTTGAAAAGCAATTATTGTGGAGAAAACCTATATTTTTAGTGCTGACAGTTTTAAGAATATCGAGCAGTAGCTGCAGCTGAGATAGCGATTCACAGAGATTAATGCAGCTCTTCAGCCTTCCCTCTTCCCAAGCCAGAGGAGCTGGGGGAAAGAAAGAATTCTTTACATAAACAGCTGTAAAACTTTAGAACTTTTAGCACCCTCGTGCAAAAGCCAGCAGTTGTCAGGTCCAAAGAGAAATTATTCATATTTTCCTTTTAATAGGCCAAAGTGTGGAGTTGTTTGATCCAAATCTCTGCACTGGTGCTCAGGTTTCTCCAGGTGCTGTGGGAGGGCAGTGAGCAGGGTGTGAGTGACATTTGCTTTGTGAGGGAGGGGTGGTGCTCCTGAAAGCCTGCATGCTGTGGGAGGTGAGTTTGCCACTTCCTAAACAGTCCACAAATGATGGCAGCGTTGGGGTTGGGCTTTGTTCATCCCCTCCTGCAGATACCCAACCTCAGGTGATCACAGTGCCTCACACAGAACTGGTGCAGCCCTTGTTGTGATGCTACAGGAGAGTTTTACTTTGCCAGGCTTTCAAAAGCACATTTCAGAGCTCAGAATTCATTATTTTCTAGAGGTTCTTCTAGAGGAAGAATGTGTTTGCACATTTCCTGAGGTTGTTCTGTGTTAAATTCTTCAGTGGTGCCCCTTTCTCCAGTGCCCCTAAGAGCTGTGTGAGTGAGTGGGGCTCTCTTTGCCTGGGGGCTCTCCACATTTCCTCTCTCCCAAAGAAGTTGGGATATAAAAGCACACGGTGACTTTGGCTGGAATCTCTCCAAAGCAGTCCTGAAGCCTGGATGTCTTTCCCCACTAAATCCCCCTTCTGTTCAGGGGGAGGTGGAACACAGGGTGGTGCAGCAATTGTTTTTGTTTGTTTTTAATAACAAGCTTTAAGGCAATAACAGGCAGGCAGTGTCAGCCTGATGTATTCTGCTTTGATTTCAGGCATTACACAAGGGACCAGACTATTTTCACATCTCCCCCTAGAGCTCTTTAGCAACAACAGCAGCAATAATAACATCCAGGTTATTAAAAAAAGAAAAGAAAGGAGAAAGCATCAGGCAGTTCCCTTAAGGAGCAGCACAAAGCCATGGTGAAGGTGCACAGGACTGGGCATCTTTGCTCCCGGGGTGAGAATACTGCACATAAATAACAATTTCCAGCAGTGTTGCACTCTGAGCATTTCTGATGTTCAGGAGAAATAGCCTTCCTTTCAGCAAAGGAAAAATGAGCCTTTTCACAAAAAATGTTGCCTTTTCAACCTTTGCCTGTGTAGGAAAATGAAATAATTTATTTTAATCTCTTTAAAACGAGCATTGAGAGAGCTTATGGGGATGGCAGTGAGTCAGGTTAATGCCCAGGGTGTTGCCTGGGAAAGAGAAATGAGTTTTGTCATGGGGGCTTTGCCTCACCTGCAGTGAGGGGCTTGGAGAAAGGCAGTGGAGGGAAGAGCTGCTGCCTTTTTGATGGCAGAAGGGTCAGTGGGTTGCAGGAGGATTGATGGACTGCCCCAGAATGTGCTGTGGGTAACACTGAGGCAGGGCCAGGTCTGTATTTCGGGAGCAGTGTCTGAACCAGGAAAGGTGAGGCTCAGACTTTCCATCTCCTACAGCTTCAGTCAAGACTTTCCATTCTCTGCCTGGTTTTTAATCTAAGATGATTAAAAAGAGAACCTCTAGGCTCTTTTGTGCTGGAACTCTCCAGAGGATGCAGGTGTGGATTTCCTGTGTGGTTATCAGGTGTGTTTGATGCCAGAGACAGGAGGTTATGAGAGGAGCTGAGCAGAGGGAGAGCAGTGCTGGAGGGGCAGAATTGTGCAAATGTTTGGTATGAACATTTCATCAGAGCAGGAACAGCAGAAATGAAACTTCTTTATCAGCTTGGAGGAGCTTGGTAGCATTGCAGAAACGTTCAGAGCCTGTGACCTGATTTTTTTCCATTCAGGACCATCTGTGGGGATAAACAGAACCCCGGAGCCAGGTGGGGAAACAATACCCTGGATGGAGCCAGGTGCAGAGCCATTGTCTTCGAGGTCGTGGCAGACATGGAAGATTCTTCTAAGTTTTGAACCATCATTTGCATCCCTGCTGCCATTATGGGCAGAAGATTTCTTTTGCATCAGTAATTATCAGGATTAATGACATTAATTATAAAGTTTTTGCATTGATTTGGCTGGGCTGACTGTCCTGAAAATCTTGGAGGCAATAGTTGTTGAAGAGTTAAAAGAAATCCTGTTTTGCAGTGAGGGGTGGTTATGGCTGCCCTGTCAGCTGAGAGTTATGCTAATGGAGAGGGCCCAAGAACAAATGTGAAATGTGCACATTAGTGAGCACACTCCTTGTTAATTAGTGCTTTAACATGTGCATTGTGCTGCGATTCAAAGGCCCTGAAAGATGTCTCTGACTGCTTTTCCACTGCGGGGCATTTTGCCTTCTATGAAAATGTTTCAGGAATGCAGGTTCACCTAAAACAGACAATTTTTCAGACTGAGAGAAGTAAAAAAAAAAAAAAAAAAAGAACTCTTTGTTTCTTTCTTGGTTTAACCTTCTCCTTGTTCTTCAAAACACGGCATTAATCAATGACAATAGAAACTGCTACTCTTAGGGCTGTCAATGTTTATGGCTTTGGGTTTAATAGCAAGGACATAAATATATACTTTTCATTACATTTTTGCTGTTATTTGCTCATCATCCACAGTGTCTGATATTATCATAACTCTTTGGTTGAAGCTATTAAAGTTATGGTTTGTAGCTCACACTGGCACAAAGCAGACAGAGAGCCATAAAAGAAAAAAAAAAACCAACAAAAAACAACCCTCATAGACTGAGATCAGCTATTAGGAAGAACTGGTCATTTTCTCCCCGTTCACATAACAGCAGCTCCAGTCTTGGTAGATAATGTTTCTTTCCTCCTCTCTTTCCCCTTCCTCCTCTCTTTCCCCTTTCTCCTCTCTTTCCCCTTCCTCCTCCTCTTTTTCCCCTTCCTCCTCCTCTTTTTCCTCTTCCTCCTCCTCTTTTTCCCCTTCCTCATCCTCCTCTTCCTCTTCCTCCTCCTCTCTTTCCTCTTTCCTCTTCCTCCTCCTCCTCCTCTTCCCCTTCCTCCTCCTCTTTTTCCCCTTCCTCCTCCTCTTTTTCCCCTTCCTCCTCCTCTTTTTCCCCTTCCTCCTCCTCTTTTTCCCCTTCCTCCTCCTCTTTTTCCCCTTTCTCCTCCTCCTCTTCCCCTTCCTCCTCCTCCTCTTCTCCTTCCTCCTACTCCTCTTCCCCTTCCTCCTCCTCCTCTTCCCCTTCCTCCTCCTCCTCTTCTCCTTCCTCCTACTCCTCTTCCCCTTCCTCCTCCTCCTCTTCCCCTTCCTCCTCCTCTTTTTCCCCTTTCCTCCTCCTCTTTTTCCCCTTCCTCCTCCTCTTTTTCCCCTTCCTCCTCCTCCTCCTCTTCCCCTTCCTCCTCCTCCTCTTCCCCTTCCTCCTCCTCCTCTTCCCCTTCCTCCTCCTCTTTTTCCCCTTCCTCCTCCTTTTTTTCCCCTTCCTCCTCCTCCTCTTCCCCTTCCTCCTCCTCCTCTTCCCTCTCCTCCCCCTCTTCCCTCTCCTCCTCCTCTTCCCTCTCCTCCTCCTCTTCCCTCCACCCCAGTTCTGACATTCAAGATCCCCTGGGTCACATAGTTTAGGAGGACAATGTTATTTTTTCTCCACTGGAAATCTTTGCAGAGAAGCCTTTTCCTCCTCTGTGTTTGGTTTTGCCTGGCACTTTCCCCCAGAGGGGCCCTGCCCATGAGCTCCTCACCTGCCCTGGGAGGGATTTTCCTGTCAATACTTTGGCCTCTTCCCAGGTGAGTGGGTGGGAAGACAATGAACTGATGGAACCAACTCACCCATTGAAGATGGCCAGTCAGCAAATAAAGCCTTGGTTGAGACTTGTCAGGAATGATTGAGATGGTGACCTCATGGATATAAATCATTCATCTTCTGCTAGAGGATGTCTGGCTTCCTTCAGTTTGAAATAACCAGCAAGGCATTCTACAGCAAATTCTGATCTGGTCTGAGCTGTGCTGATTCCTGTGGTGTTGGCAGCTCCTGGCAGGCATGGTGGGAAAGATCCTTGTCCCCACTGCCTCCGGTGAGTTTGGAACTTCTGAGGATTCCCAGACACTTCATACTCTGTGTTAATTTACATTTGTTTACACATTGTATTTCAGATTATAAATTTACAAAGAGTGCCAATGCTCTTTCATATCTCCCCTTCAGAACCAGTCAGCTGTTGGCAGAGACTTATTTTTGCTGGGTTTTCCCAGCTTTCTGCAAATAATCCAGGCTAATCTTTAAATAGCATGATTCTGTGTCAGAGAATTTTAGGATTTATTTCAGTGTCTAATATCCCATGTGACTACCAAATAAAATAAAACATCCTTACCAAAAAAAAGTCTTCATACAGATCTAATTGTATTTCTCTCCTCAGCAGCAGCACGTTTAGCAGCTTCAGGACAAGTTTGATTTCTATTTCCAGTAAGGCATTACTCCTTGTAAGCTGCTAAATGCTTGTAGTAATTCACAGAGAGGAACCAGGAGGAGATTGCCTTTCCCATCTCCCTGTCTGTGTGCATTTGCTGCTTCCTCACCTGATCCAGCACCTCAGGATTCTCTGTGCCTGTGGACTCCTTTTGTATTTGTCCCATTTGCATGTGTCACCCTGGTGTGATGGCTCAGTCCTGGGACAACCCCAAATCCATGAAACCTGGACTTTTCTCTCTACTCATGCTATTCCAGCCTTGCAGTTTCTGCTTCTTGCTACATTCTCTTCTCACTGTGGGTGCTCATTTCCAATCCCCTTTAGCCCTACATTGCTTGAATGGGCTTTGAATTGCTTTGGAGAAGTCCTTCCACCTCTGTAGGGGGGACAGGGTGCCTTTCCCTGGGATCAGAGCATTCCCTTTTATTTGCCCCAACCATTATGTCTGAAAACCTCAGGAACATGAGCTCTACCTGGTGTCTGTCTCCAAAGAAAATGGACTTAGCTCACATGGAAAAGTGCTGCCTCTGTTTGTGAGGCCTGTTGGAATGAAAATTTATAGTTTGATCCAGATAGATTAAAAAATATATATATTTTAGTGCTTTTTCAGATGAGTGATATGCTTGGTATCTGAGCTTGTGACTCTGCATTCCTGTTTTTGTAACAAATGGTGGTTGTTACCTGAGCTGATCAGCCAGGAAAGTGAGAGAGGTTTGAGGGGTTCTGGCAGAGTTTCAGGGAGATATTCTGAGTTCTTTGCTGGGGTCTGTTGCTGCTCTTTGTGGGGTGACACTCGGGCAGCCTCAGTCCCCTCCTCCACCCCTGGAGAAGATGAAAACCTGAACTGCATTGTTAAGGCACCCTTGCTGCCTCAGATGTTGGTGATGGCTTGAGGTTTAGGGCTGTGCTGGGAATACACAACCTCTTTGGCAGGCACTTGTTATTTAGCAGAATTACTGCATTTTGGGCTCGTGTGCCCCTGCTGATGGCACTAATCTCCATGTTAGGAGACAAAGTACCAGCTGTGCCTGGCCCTATCTGTACTACTTTAGCCACATGGATGTTCACCCATTTAATCTGGAAATATTTCTCCACGCTCATCAACAGCCACATGCAGGCAAATGAAATTGCCACATTTATTCTGACTTAGTTTTGGAAACGACAGATGCTGCATTACTGTAAAACAGGGTGAGAGGGTTTGCTGGCTTTGGTTTTGTTCCCTCCTTGTGAGTGTTTGATATATGAGCTATTAATGCTGATGGGTGAAGCTACTTTTCTTCAAGGCTGGCTCCTTCTCTCAGAGCATCAAGCAAAGATTCCCCTGCAGGACTGGTGTCCTTTATGCTCAGATAAAGGACTTAGAAACTGCCCTGGGACTCAGGAAGGAGAAGAGCTGGCACACGTGTGGCTCACAAACACAGGCAGATGTGTTATGTGGTAGTTATTACTTTTTCTTAATAATGTGACTTTTTCCCCAGCCTGAATAATTCAAGGGCTGCTGTTGTGCACATGCCTGAAGGATCCTAACCTTCTGCATCCTCTGGGGGTGTGGGGTGTGTGCTGCTCCCAGTGCAGGGATTTGAAGGGGGCAAATACAAAGCCATCTGCCAAATCTGGTGCATTGAGTGTGGGCCTGGTACAGCAGCTTTTCTTCTCACACCTGGACACTTCCAGGGCCGTGCTACCACTGTTTTGCAGGGTGAGGTTAGAGCCTTGCTGTCATTCGTGAGCCAGCTGTGCTTGGGTCACCCGTGGGGCCAGGGATGTCCCTGGGACCCAAAGGGCTCTGCTGGTACAGGCACTGCCCTGTCCAAACCCTGAGCCTCTGTCAGCATTTAGGAAATCAGGCACTGGGGTCTGAATGAAGAGCCCTGCAAGGGCAGCCCATGAAGGACGTGCTGTAGTGTCTGGCAGAAAATGCCTGTGGAGGAGAGAGAGCCTGTGTTGAAAGTGTTAAAGTCCCTTTTAGTGTCTGGTTTTTGTTGTCCCTTTGGGATTTGCCCCGAAGCTGCAGCCTGTAGCACCCTGTGTGTTTATGTTGTGTTTAGCAATCCCTCCTAATGCCTTGTTTGAGTGGTGAATGGGGCCAGAGGATCTCCAGAGGTCTCTCCCAGCCTCAATTGCTCTGTAATGCAGATGTGCAGGGATGCCTACAAAGACTCCTGGAAAGGGTAAATGAATCAGAACCTCTCAGCCTCATTGGAAAACACTGACACAGGAGAAAGCTCTGTGGTTGAAGCTGTAGAAAGGGTCAGTCTTCCCTCACTTGAGACAGTTCCTTGTGATTCTGGGATGGAAATACTGAAAAAGGCTCATCAGTTCATTACCAGTCATGCAGTGCTTGAGTTCAGTTTGTGAGTTCAAATACAGCAGAGCAGAGAGGTGTTTCTGGGATAGCTTTGTAAGTTTGTTTTTGTGTTTTGTTACATTTTGCCTTTGTTTTTGCTGGATCTCATGGTGTAAACAAGTCGTGGCTCTTGTGGAAATTTGGATGTGACTTTAATGCTTTTATTTGGGCTGACCCCTCGAACCCTAAGGAATAAAAATGTTGGGTGCTTACACTGAACTGGAGCAAAGCAGCAATTTGATAAACCTTGGGTGCCTTCAATTTGCAGCCTTTTGATTTACTTTTATTCAACAATTATAGCTGGATTTGCCTTTTGGGGAGCCTTTGTTTATGGCATTGAAAGGTAACAAAGCCCAGCTAAGCCGGAGGATGGATTATGGCAAATCAAAGCTAGCTCTCCTCCTCAGGACAATGGAGCCTCACCACGGCACCTGGGAGGCCCACACTCCAATATGATAAAGTATTTTCTTTGAGAGAAGGTCACCCAAAGTTCACTTTTACAGAGAAGTTTCTTATTCTCGGCTAATGGGGCTCCCCGTAGCATGGTCCTGCAGTTGCTTCACATAAAAAGGATGGATTGTCAAAGAAATTACCTTTCAAGCTCCTCTCTGGCAAACTGATTAGAGAGGACAGCCTGAGTGTTGTGTCCTGGCCAGAGGAGCAGTCCCTGACCCAGCCACACAAGCTGTGCTGCCTCTTTGCACTTTGGGATTTGTCAGCAGTTTGAGCCCAGCCCTTGTTGCTGGGCAAGTGCCATTCTCTAGGCTTGTGCTTTATAATAAAATCTCCTGCCTGCTTCCAGAGCAAGCCATTTAATCTTTTCATGCTGTGCAAATAAAGACATTTTCAGTCCTTTGGGGATTTTATTATGTGCTTCTCATATGGGGAGTGAGATGGACTAAGTCCTTTTTTGGTCCTGAAGAACCAAACACAAAATCAAAACACACAAGCAGAGGCAGACTTGGCACTTGTTCTGTGTGTTATTTATGTAATTTCCTGCACATGTAATTGATCCCCAGTCATAGCTGGGCCCACACCCAGCTCTGGAAGCCTGTGGGGATTATTCCTTCTGATCTCTTTCTGCCTTAGCTGGCTCAGTTTTCCCAGAAGGGGGAGAGAGATGCAAGAAGGGTGCAAGAAGTGTGACCTGAAGCCAACACCATCTGCTGGGAGAATTTAGGAATGGGCTGTTTGGGGCTTGCTTTAACTTGATTATTTCTAGAGGTGATTGAAGAAGATTTTGGAAAAATGTAGTTATCTTTTTGAAATTATTCTATTTTGCATAGAAGGGAGAAATAATATCAGCCCAGATGTTTATTTGGGCACTGGCTCCACTGATTTGGCTCCACTGATTTTTTTTTATGCTATTGGCATTATATTTTTGTAAATTAAAACCCTAATTGGACCATTGTTGCCAAGTCATTATTAATTGATTTGATTAAATTTCCTCTAAGAAACATTCTGTGTCAGAAGATGAGTTTTTCATAGGAAACTGGTAGAACCTTGTTCTCATTTTGGTTAGTAAAAAGCATTGCAATTATGCACTTAGATCCACGATGCTGATGTAAAAATCTAGGTAAAAGAAATCAGGTAAAGTTTTAATTCCCAGCATTCAAAAGTGGCAGATTGACTCCAGCAGAATAGACATGTGGCTTTTAAATTAATTTCAGGTTTTGTTCTCTACCTAGTTCTCAGAGCAGGCAATTGCATTTGTTATGCTGTAGAAATGAGGATGTTTCTAGTGTTTTGGGGTATTTTAGGATTCCACCAAGGAGCCTTAGATCCAGGAACACTGAGCAGTGCTTGCTGTGAGCCCTGCAGCAGCTGCACAGCTCATTCTGCCCATGAGCTGGGACAGAGCTCCTGGAGGAGGGCTCAGGTTGGGGTGGCAGTGTGTTGGCAGGGCTGCAGGATGGGTTTTTTAAGCAGTGCCCATTAGAAGGTCTGTGGGAGGTGTGGTGAGCAGCAGGACATGCAGTTGGTGCTGTGATGGCCTGTCCCTTCAGATCCTGCACTGGTCCAGTGCAGGGTAATTAACTGTGGGAGTTAATAGAGTGTTTTAAATCCTCTGGGGCTGCTTGGAGCCGTTCAGCTCACAGAAGTGGGCTTTGTGCATTAAAGCCCTCATGCTTCAGCATGAAATCAGCCCAGCTACCCTTTACATGTGAGCCCTTATATTTTATCATGTTAAATACCTACCATTGTCTCCACCACCCTCAGCTCCTCCTGTGTTCATCTCACATGATCTGATGGTGAGATCTCCCCACAGAAACCCCCGAGTCTGGTGCTTTGTGCCATGACAGACACCTGGAGAAAAGGGAGGTTAATTCTGCACGTTTGCATTCAGACAGGGAACACAAAGCCCGCGTGGCTGAGGTGCTGCACTCGTGCAGAAGCCACCACTCTCCCAGCTGAGCTCTGCCTGGGAGCTCCCAGAGCTGTTCTGGTGAAACCCCAAGCAGAATCTTTGCTATTTTGTCACATCAAACGATTTACATTCAATAAAACCATGGGCCTTGGGATGGAGGTACAGCATCTGCTGTGTCAGTCTCTGTCTCACTTTTGGTTTTTTAGTTTTCTAATTAGTTTATGTTCCAATAAATCCTTAACACAAAAACTGCTTTAAAACAATTGAAAATAAAACAAAGAGAGGAATTTAAATTGCTTATGGCTTGCTTTGTATGGCTTCCAGGCATTTGAGCAATTTTGCTAACAAGTATCCGGTAACCTATTTCCAAAGGCCACTAGCAGATAATTATATTTGGTTAATTTACATACTTTCAGTTTATAATCCTAATTAGTTCTCCAACCAGTAGTCCCTAGGCAATATGTAGTCTTACCTCATTTTATTTGCCATCCCTACTGTGCAAGTTCTCTTAATTTACAAAAAAATGCTGTTAGGTTTGGTTCAGGGCTTTCCCATTTCAGTGCACATCTAAACCGGGCGATTCCATGCCGCTTTCAGACCTATTTGCAAATAAGTATTTTACATTTTTATAGATTTTTTTTACATCTGGGAGACACTGTGCAGTTCAGGGAGCCTGACCCCAGTTTGACACAGGGCCTGTTTGCATTGCAGAGAGCCAGCCAAATTCTGCCCAGACCTGTATCCAGGGTGTCCCCTTGTCACCTCTGGTGGGGCTGGAGTTGCCAAGGGCTGGGGACTGAGGTGTTGCCATGGCAGGGACAGGGACAGAGTGTGGAGCAGCAGGAATGTGCAAGGGCTGTGGGAGAATCTCCAGGAGCTGCACACACAGATTCTGGTTAAACCTCTCAGCCTGGCAATTCCTCGTTCTCTCTTTGTGTATTTAGGATCTCTGCCTGCATATTTATTATCCTGGGATTGCCTTTGCACCCAAGCTGGAGATTATGCTCAGTAAAGTGGCTGAGGAGGAAGCTGGGGATGAAGTTTTGTACTTCCAGGTTTAAATGAGCTTCAAAAACCACTTGGAATGAGCATCCAGTGCTGATCCCTGCAGGATTCTGAGTGGAGCTGAAGTTGTGTCCAGCCAGGACCAACCCACCACGCTGTTGTACAGGAGTGTGGCCAGGGTGGAGGATGTTGGGTTTTGGGTACAACCTGTAGTAACCCAGGGGACAAAACCTCTGCTGCTGCCTGGAGATTTCTCCTATGAGATGTCCTTTAGATAACAGCACAATTTCCAGCGTTCTCTTTGTATGTACTACAATGTCATTTTTAGAAAAACTGTTGGATGAAATATTTCCTTGTAGGTATCCAGGGCTGCTTTTAGTTGGATTCATTGCTCTGTAATGTCAGGTTTGGATTGACGTTATGGTAACTTCCAATGTTTCCTTGCAAGCAATAAAAAGACCCCAAATCTCCCTTTTCAACACCTCATTAAGTACCTTGATAGGGCAATGAGAAGTGGGATGACAACTGAAAAAGGAAAAGGAAAATCTGCAGTTTGCAAAGCTTTTGTTCAGATTTCCAGGATAACTGATGGATTCTGTGAACTGATGCTAATTAATAAATCCTAGTACTGAAGGAGAGAGGTGATTTTTAACTGTCCAAAATAACAAGTGCTTAGTGAGAAAAAAACTCAAAGGTGTGAGAGTAATTCTTGGCCAATAATTTTATTTCACCATCTTAACAAATGTAAATTTTATACTGTGGATGCTTTGCTGTAATTCCTGCACACAACACTGAATTCCCAAACATATTCCTGCTGCTACCCAGTGCACAAAATGCTCAGCATTGATGTCACTGGTGCCCAAAGGAACCACTGCATGTGAGTTTATTCCAAAGGAGTCTGTTTTTATGAGGAGCAGCTTGATAATAATTATTCCTCATTAGAACATTTCAAATCTTACTCTAATATTCCCAGGCAGACTAAAGGTGGCTTAGCTGCTTTTTCATGCCTGGTTTGAGGGTTGTTATTCCACACTGATCACAGCTCTGAGTGTGTGGGCTTGAGGAGGGGAAGAATTTTGCTGTGTCTCTCACACCTGCAGCTGGGATGAACAGAACGTGACCTCAGGGTGAAGCAGATCTGAGACAGAGATGGCAAATGCCTTGCACTGAAAGCAGTGTGTGAAATTCTGGTGTTTTTCCTGCTGTACCACTGGTGATGGTAACAGCTGGTGCATGTCAGGTGAAATCCCAGCTCTGACAAAGTCAATAGAGAAACCTTTCACAGACTGCAGTAGGACTAGTTCTTTATCCCGGAGGAAAATACGGTTTGAAGGTAAATTTGCAGAGGCTTATTGACAAGAGTGCCAGATTACACGGGCTGAAGGGGCATTTCCAGGTATATAGAGTTCACTGTGGAGTGTGGCAGACACATTCCAAGGAATTCAGTGCTAGCCCACAGAGGGAACAGAAATAAACCTGGACAAATCTGTTGTTTGCTTCTCGATGACAGACAATATAGGCACAAGAAGCTGTTAATATCTCTCCCCTTCCAAATTTGCACTTCTGTCACTA
This sequence comes from Prinia subflava, assembly GCF_021018805.1. Lineage (NCBI taxonomy): Eukaryota > Metazoa > Chordata > Aves > Passeriformes > Cisticolidae > Prinia > Prinia subflava. The sequence continues at coordinate 3,239,532 of NC_086260.1, read as the reverse complement.
AGACTGCAATTTTTGCTCATCTGAGTTATGACAGAGAAGTCCAGAACAAAACCTTAAGAAGGTTTGGGAGCAAGTTTTCAAGGAAAAAGGGAGAGGGAATGGAGAATCTGGGAACTATTCATGAGTCTACATCACTCAATCCAATAGAATATTCCAATTTATATCTGAATTCTTAATCAGAAATAGAAAACACAAAAAGGACTGTGATACCTCGTTGACACCTCTGTTATTTTTTCACCATCTCCTTTAATTTGTATATTTATTTGCTTTAGTTTTTATATGTTTTAATTTATGCATTGTCTGATTTTAATGCAAACCCCCACTGAAGGCTGTAGGTGGGGTTTATACACCACTAAGAAACCACAAACCAAAGCAAAGCAGGAGAGCAGAAGTTCAATTTCTTTCTTACAAGTCACCTTAAATGCCTTGTGAGCTGAAGATAAGCATTGCCTGATTTTACTCTTGATATTCCTTGTGCTTCTCCCTCGCCTCTTCCCTCAAGAAAAACCTCAATCCAAATTCCCCCCAAAGTCAGGATGCCAATTATTTCCTCAGGTTTGGCTCCAGTGGCTGTCCAGGCATTTCTGCAGCACAGGAGCTGCACTCCAGAAAATTGTATTCTAGGTGGTGAAACCAGAAGGGAATAAAAAGAATTTGAAGTAGTTTGAAATATAAAACAATAATTTATTTTACTTCATTTTACTTGTTAACGTTTGTAGCTAATGATGATTTCATGAAACTGCTTTTATAATTCAATACATTCAAATCTATAAAGCAAACAGTTACTACCATGGGCTTTTCAAATTCCACAAACTGTCTTATATAAACAAATTAGCTGTACATGCACGTTTCTTCAATAGGTTGCAACATTTGCAAACATGCTTTAAAATCCTTTAAAGCTGCATAATAGTGTACTTTGCCTCAGGCTTTTCAGATGAAACCTCTATGCTTTCTTCAGAAACCTTAAAGAGAAAAATGTTTAAATGTTGAGCATAACTCTAAAAACTGCTGTTTGATAAATGTTAAATATTAGAAGAGAATGATTCTAATTCTGAGTTTAAACCTTGAGCTAAGTATTGATAAACAGCACTCTGTGTAGAAGTGAACAACAGCAAAATAATATCACAAAATATGGTTTCAAAAAAAAAATACATATGTGCAGTTGCTCTTGTGGGTTTCTTGCATTTTTTTTTTAGGTAAAGAAAAGCACGGGTACCTTTTAATATGAATATAGTTTAAGCAAATTACCTGTGTAAGTATGATTAATACATTTCTGATATTTAAACACTTCATGTAAAAGGTAACAAGTAAAAAAGTACAATCAGTATTCCAAAAAGCACTGCTAATATTGCCTTTGAAGGAGATGGGCAAGCTTCCTCTCCACTGCAGAATGGAGATCCTGGCACCCACGGTTGTAGAGTTCAGTATTTGAACTATAAACTTGGTGACTGTATCTTATATACAAAAACCTTGCCACATTGAACGAGGCATCGATTCCTACCCCACTGGTAGTGTTTTATGTACATAATTTAGCACTGGGGATTGATTATACAGTAGTCACTGACAGGAAGGAATTGTACACCCGCGTGCCGTCCGGTGACTTTGTTCCATGGGTTAGCAGTTCTTGGATCGTCATCCAATTGTCAAAAATTTTTTTATTTCTCTTCTTCATCATTTTTTTGTGGCTCAGTTCAATGATGTTCACCTCCCTCTTCTCCTCTGCGCCTTGCTGTTCCTTTAAGCACTCTAACCTGCTCTGCATCATGAACTCCCGCCGCCTCCTCTGCTCCTTGGCTTTCACCAGGTGCTGCTTCCTCTCCTCCTTGCTCCAGTACCGGCCCATCTTCATCTCGCTGATGGCATCGTCATCCGTGGTCATTCCACTGCGCTCCTCCTTGATCTTTATGGCCCGTTCCCTCAGCAGCCTGTCCCTCACCGGCCTCTTGGTGATGTAGCGCGTCCCGTCGCTCCTGACCTTGACCTTCCACTCCATCCTGGGCTCGCTCTGGCCCGAGGCCAAGTCCTTGCACATACTCACCAGGCTCATCTGGCTCTGTGCGTATTCCACGGCGGATTTCTGCTGGATCAGCTGCATGTAGCTCTGGTAGTGCTGGGCGTGGGCGGGGATGTGAGCGTGTTTGTACGGGGAGTGGTGGTAGGGGGACACGTAGGAGCCCGACGGCTTCTGGCCATGAGTGGGGCTTTTACTGCCGTCGCTGCCTTTCCTCTCCTTGCTCTCCACCTGCTTTCCAAGGTCAGGCTCTTTAGCGGAGGCGTGGCATTTACCAGTGCTGGATTCGTGGCTCTCTGAGCCGCTGCACAGATTCTTTTGGGAGACGCTGTATGCCGCTGCCCCCTCGTTTCCTTGGCAGCTCACGCCTTCCGCAGTTCTGCGCAGGGAGTTGTCAGGGGAGATCTCCAGCGTGAGCGGGGTGCTGCGGCAGCTCTCGCCCGTGTTGTAGGCACTGGAGCTGTCCTTGTCAGACTTCTCGGGCAGCTCGGTGATGTCCGACAGCTCGTGCCGGCGCACGTCGATGCTCGTGTTGTAGTTCCGGAAGCCGCTGTTGTGCAGCATCCAGGGCTCCCGGTACTGCTCCTTCAGCTGCTGCATCTTGTGGGCTCTCACGATGTTCAGGCACTCCAGCTCGATGTTGCGCAGCTCCTCGTTGAGCATCTCCAGCTCCCTGTCGACGCTCTCTTGGTCGCTTTTGCTCATCTCCAGGATGCTGTTGTGGTAGTACAGCCCGTACGGGTTGGCAGACTTCACCTGGCACTTCAGCTCCAGCAGCTCCCGGAACCGCTCGCACTCGTCCACAGGGATGCCGAGGAAATCGACGTCGGTGCAGTCGGCTGAGATGAAGGACTCGTTGCTGAACTGCATGTCCCCGCTTCCCAGGGTGTCGTGGCTGTAGGTCAGCTTCTTCTGGCTCCCCAGGGTGTTGGAGGAGGTGGTGTGATCGTCGCCGTTGTTCTCCTGCTCGGAGCTCTCGTCGTTGCGAGTGCTGTCGTCCGTGCGCCCCACGCCGCTGTCCTTCTCGTGCTGGTTGGACAGAATAGTGGCTGTGTCTGTGGTGCCTCCATCCTCCTCGTGCTTCTTCTAACAACAGAAACAGCAGGACACAAAGAAAAATTATTGCAAGCACAGGAAATATCTCAAGGTGTTTATTTTTAAATAGTTCTCCTAATCTGTCACTTTTTACACTTTCTGCATCTTATATGGAAAGAGTATTATCAAGAACTCAGAGAAAAGGTGACCCAACCCACAGCCTGCTGTGGATGTCCTTTTCAGAAGAACCTGAGGTCTGAGCTTCACCTATGCAGCAACAGTAGTAGAAGTCACATTTTCAAAATGTTTCTTCTCCCACTTAGGTGCACAATGATATCCTGCAGTGCCAAAGTGAGAGCATGGCTCCTCACAACATGGGGATGCCACAGAGGATGTAGAGTTTTAGAAAACTTTAGAAAAAAATCTAGGCAAAAATTGAGAAACTGCTTTAATCATGGTAGAATGATGGAGAAGATAAGCCCGTATCTGTGGCCCTGCATAAAATTTGTAATGTGAAAACTTTTTCTTTGCCTTTTCCCCCTTGAATAGATCTTACTTCAGTCATTTGTCTGAGTTGTCCATTTGGGTTTCCAGGTTTTGGGAGGCTGTTTCCAGTCTGTGCGTGCACATCAAATGGAGACTCTGTAAATCAGCTCTCTGCCTGCTCTACCCATCACAAACCCAGTACTCCTCTCAGTGACCACAGTGAGAGGGGATTTCCAAGAATTGTGATCATGTTGTTGTAAGAGGCAAAGCACAAAAGGTACTATTTTAAAACATCTTGGTCCCTGAGATGAAGTTGTGGACAGTCATGTAAAATCTTGATTTTACAGAAAGTCCTTTTGCCTTGATCTCAGAGTCACTTGAGACACCAAGTGTATTCAGCCAAGCTCAATATTGAATATTGAGTGCAGTGGGAAGTTTGACAGCCCTGAACACCAGAAGGGCAGTACCTGCTGAAGCATGCTGGCAGTAAATTGCATTGCCTGGTGGTGCTGTTCCTCTAACATGTCCATGTGCAAGTCATCCAGAAAATCGTTTCTGTCATCATCCATCCATCCTTCATCCAGCTGTGTGGAAAGGGAGGGAAAAAACAAACCAATCGTTGTCAAAAGAATGAAGACTGACATAAATTACAGCTTTTCTTTGTGGGCAGTGGTTGGGAAATCTCAGGAGATCCCTCCCTGTGACAGTGCTGCCGTGTCTTGGGAAGGAGCCTGTCCTTGTGCTAAGTGTGGGTATTGACTGTGCTACCTCCTCTCACAGCTGCCTCCATCTCCAGCAGCAGGGTTTTATCTTCAACAGCCCTCTACATATGAAAAAACTCAGCCTTTTGATCCGTGGAAATAAATACTTGTAAGAGTTGGGGCAGTTTTGGTTTGTGCACAACTTGATTAGGGCATATAAAAACACTCCAGAGCCCAAAGTTTGGACACGACTCTTGTGAGGCAGCATCAAACTCCAGAAGGAAAACCTGGCTGGGGTCTGTAGGACATTTTTATTCTCATTCCCAATTATCCCCTCAGGAAAGATCAGAAATATCCAGGCTCAGAGGACAGTGAAGACGCTGACCCTGTGTCTCCAGGTGCGCTGGCAAGGGCTGCTCTCCCAGCATCGGAGCAGAGACAGATCAAACAATGCTGCTCCCGGCTGTTTGTTCAACACCTTTGTTGTGCTAATCCCTGCTCTACAAAGGGATCTGGTTCAACCTTTTATTACAGCCGAGGAGGCTTCTTGACAGTATTCAAGTACTTTAAGAGACGGTGTATGAAGGGCTAAATAATAGGTGTTTTAATGAATGAATAATCAATAGCTGTGGGAATTAGAGTTCAGCATTTTCTTCAAAACTGGGGCTTAAAACCATTCATAATACCTCGCACTGATGTTTGTAATAGCATTGCAGCACAAATAAATCACCAAATGTCTTAGAAATTGAATTCTAATATAAAATATATATGTAAGTACCATGACTACTGAATTCCATTATTTTAGACCACATATATATGTGCGTATTATATGGTTTTAGGTAGATCTGGTAGATTTAGACAGCTTAAACAATTTGAAAGAACTGCTTTCTACAAAACAGCAATTGTTTTAATTAAGACTCAAGTGAGGGTTTTTTGTTGCCGCCGTACCTGAATTTCTGGTCTTGCCACAAGTAAGGAGATATTCTTGCTCTCCTCGCTGGAGAGAAGTGCCACAGCTTCCTCTCGGTTCTGCACCTCGATGCCATTGATCTTCAAAGAAAAAAAAACACCATGATATGTTTTCAGGGGCACCTGGACGCTGCTGTGCCGAGCTCCATGGAAGTGCTTGGCTGGATGGGTCCATGTGCACATCCCCAGCCTTGTGCAGAGAAGCGCTGGACAATGTGGTGCTTTGGGCATGTGATGCTGTTCCAGCTCCCTGCATGGAACGTGCAGAGCCTTGTTTTGAGGGCAGAAAGTGGAATTCTGGGGTTTAGGACACTTGGAGCCCTTCCCACACGTACCTGGATAATGCGATCCCCTTCCCGGAGCCGCCCGTCTTTCGCTGCGATGCTGTTGGGGTCAATCTGCAAAATAAGAGAACTCTGAGTGCTCTGCAGGTTTGGGAGCTCAGTATTCACTTCCCCTTATTTCCTGAGTGGGGCATTTTGATGGAAAGTTATAGATTTAATGATGAGTTTCTTTCCCCAAACTGATGCAATGAATTTGAAATGGTTCTGCATGGTGAAAAAACATTGCTGTAGAAAATGCTACTCTTTTCATGGAGAGGACAAAGAGAGACAAATGGGCCCCGGATGTTTGCAAATAAAAGTGTGTGTGTTTTTTTTATAATTTATATTGTTTCAGGAATAATCAAGAATAAAAATTAAAGGGGGAATATATGAAAATACTCCAAAGGCATCATTGTTAATATAATGAAATTTAACTTCAGTGGGAGCAGGGCTGCACTAAGTTTGGAGAAAAGGAAAATAATTAGATTTCTTCCAATTACTGCATTTTGGGTGTTTATCCAACATGGAACAGACAGAGGATAAATGTTTTAACTGCCCAATAATGCAGCTGAAAAGACAAATGGTATCTTATGGAAAGCAGCTCAATCTTACCTCACTCACATAAATACCCATATCATCTTCATCATCCGTTCTGTAACAGACAGTGAGGCCAAGCTTGTCCTGGCTGTTCACTCTGTGTAAATCCACTTCCTGAGGTTAAAAAAAAAAAAAAAGGAAAATACATTGTCAGTGGGACACCGGTGACTGATGGAAGCAATTTTTCAAATGCAATGAAAATATTTTGCTTAAGTGATATACTGGATGTCTTTTCATTTCACTTGTAGACGAGGTTAACTTACTGAGCAAAACGTGATTATATGCAGACAATCAATACCTGGGACATTTTTGACCCTTCAATCAATAGGAAGTAATTTTGAAAATAGACCTTTTATTGATCTTAAGGAAGAAAAATTACCTATATTTCATGTAGTGCTAAGACTTCAAAGGCTAAAATACTTATAAAGTATGATTTCAATATTTGTCACAGCTGATACATATTTCCTAATAAGCAGGGTAATTCTCTGGCTTTTCAGAAAAAAGCTATAATACTCTATTACTTTAAATTGTATAATTTTCATGGAGTCACCTAATAAATTTCTCAAAAGTGTGACTGAAGATCAATATATTGTCAGCAAAGCATTTGGTATTGGTAATAGAAACATGATAAGCATTTCAGTATCTTGCAACTGTTTGGTTTCAGCAGGTCACGGTGGTCTTGTTAATCTCACAGACATTTAACCCATCTTAAAAATGCATGTTCTTCCTCTATGCTTCTTTCCATGAGGAATTCCTGAGGGTTGTTTTTTTTTATTCTGTGTTTGCCTCTGCTGTGTGACACTGGCTGGTGGGAAGGGCTGTAAAATCCACGGAGATGCCCCCAGGCTGTGGGGTGTTCCTGGCTGGTGACCATCCCTGTGGCATCCTTCAGTCCTGCCTTTTTGCTTCTGAGGGATATCCCGGGGGTTTAACGTGTTTAACCAACTTTTTGTGACTGCTGTGCTGGTCCTGAGAATGCTGCCAAGGGGAGGGAGGATTTTGCTGCACAGACAGAGGTGTGAAAGCACCTGGAGATGTTTTACTTCCTCGGGTGAGGGGAGTGATTGAGGCTGGGCAAGGTCCTGCTCCTTTTCAGGCCAGGCAGGACAGAGGCAGATCTGGGCTCTGCTGAGAAGGGAAAAGTGGGACCAGAAAAAAGGGACACAGTGGGATCCCAGGGCTGTCCCAGCCTCTGTTTGTGCTGGGACCTGCCATTCCAGAGGAAAAGTCCTGATAACACAGCTCCTTTCTGACATCTCTCTTGCTGTGCCATTTGGAAGGGGCAAGACAATAAAACAAGCTGATATGAATAATTTATTGGTGTGTCTAGCTGACAGCTGCCAAGATCAGCAATCTCATGTTATTTACTTGTCAACATGTGTAATTTCTTTTTTTTTTCCCCTAAAGAAGCGTAGCTGTAAATGTCAGTGACATTTCAGCTGGTATTTAAGTGGTTTCAATCAATAGTATCCATGGTGAACTGCTGTGCTTTTCCCCCCCTCTTTTGTCACTTAAAGGTTTGAACACAATGCTTTAATAGCAGGGTTTTCTTCACATTTCTAAAGCTTTGGAGTTTTCTAGAGGGGAGATGGAGATTCTTCACAAGAAAGATTAGACAAAGTGGATTCAGTTGTGATCTCAGCTGATCCTCCAGAATCCACTGCAGTCAATGGGTTCATCCTGCATTTACCCTCGGGGTGAACTGGGGGTGAGGTGGGAATTTCTGGATTGAGCTTAATTCAGGCCTAGAATGATTCCCATATTCCCTGCATACTTCAACAAAAAAGTTTCATTCAGGAATGCTTTTATATACTTGATTGATTTGAAAACATGGCAAGAAATTTGTATTGGGGCTCATTCTACTCCTTGCCATACTGGCAGTAAATATATATATATGTATTATGTATATATATAAAATGTTAAAAAACCCCCACAAAACCAAACAGAAATATATGGTGACTCTGGCCATTGCTTAAATAGATCCTGTGTAACTACAAACACTTGGAGGGGAAGGAAAAGAGGGAGCAAGCTGTTATTTTCATTCTTATTTGCCACATGTTTTGACTAACAATAGGTGTTTTCCCAGCAGTGCTCAACTATAAAGGGTATCATAACTAAAAATAAAGCATGGGTTTCTATTTCTCATCTGAGACATCACCTGTGATATACTGGAAGGTAATAAATCATCTGGTAAATGAAATAATATATATTTTCGAAAGGAAAGGACTACCAGTTGTTTAAAAACACACTCAGAAATAAAGCAGAAAAAAAAGCTAGAGCAGAAAAAAACTTATAGAGCAGGTGTTTAGAACCTGAATTTTTATGAGTAGTTAGTTGACAGACTCACTCTTGGGTACAATCCCTCTAGTCTTTGATAGGAAGAGAGAAAGTGGATTTGATGCTACCCAAATATGATAATTTTATGAACTTAAACATAGGAACAGCTGCTTTCTCTGGGTCTTTGCATCAGTGAAGTTTTAATATAATCATAAAGGTATGAAATATTTGAGAGATAAAAGTGTGCAATTCCAGTTGGAGTTGAAGAATCAACACCAGAGTCTTCAAAGCAAAGGTTATTTTCCATATTCAGAGGCAAGTCTGTGTAATGCAGAGATACATGAAAGGGGAAAATAGAAAACTGGTACCTGCAAGTACAGGACTTATGGCAGCTTGAGTAATTGTACTAGGAATTAATTAAACAGAGGAAAATTAATATGGGCCTGGAGAACTCTGAAGGTGTAAGTTCCTGTGTTTACAATGCTACAGGACTTGCCATTTCTTACAGTTTTGTCTCGGGGGCTGCATTCCTGGGCAGTGGAAGGGACACACTGAGGTTATTCCACACCTGGGCTACATCCACAGAAAGCAGCTGGCAGGCAGAGGTGCTGCCCACAAAGTGTGGGTTAATGTGAAAAATGTAAAATTCCATCGATGAGAAGTTTTACACTCGCAGATAATTCAAATCTGCTTCTTCAGATCAGGTAAAAGTGACATTTTGAGAGTTGTTCAAAAGAGGATTTGGATGCTCTTTCGAAATAGTCTGTGCAAGAGAAGTGTCTGAAAGATTATTGGCTCCTCATCAAATGCAGAGCCAAGGAGGGCTCACAGAGCTGGTTGCTGAAATCCATCTGGCATTTGCAGCAAGACAAGAAGAAATGAACATGCCCTGTGACATTATACCTGCAACCACTCATCATAATGAATTAGGAGCGAGTGATAATAGTAAATTAACCTCTATAAGCTCAGAAGATCCTTCATTTGCAGAGGATTATTGAATTATTGTACTGCTGATTTAGAATTATGGCCTGCCTGCAAATTTATAAAAATCAGAGTCCTTTCTCTAACAAGACAGAAATGAGCAGTAGAGATCTGAAATGACAGCCATGGGTAAAAATAGTTCAGTCACTCAGAAAGTCTCATCCACAGCTTGCATGATAAGTGCTCTGTCCTCCTCCCTCTCTCTGTAAGATGTGCTGTTTTTTTTCTGTGCTGACCTCTGCCATACCTGACCAGCAGGGTCCCCTTTTTTTGCTATTGCATTAATAGGTTTCATACAGAAAAGAAACTCAGGGAAATAAATATAAAGAACTATTTCCTTTACTACTGTACGGAGCCTTCTTGCTACTTTTTGGCAACTGATCTTGCTACAGCAGGAGGAAAAATATTGTTCATGCTTTCTTGAACTTAAGAAAGTAATCTTTACATTTGTATTTTCATATCAAAGTGGTTTTCAGCACAGGTGAATGGAAAAAAATCCCACCCCGTCCCTTTTCAAAGGAGAAAGTGCTATAAACTAGATTTTCTTTCCAAAATTCTCTGCCCTAGAGAAGCAGAAATCCACCTGGAGATTTCTGTGGCAGCCCAGCTCTGTGATGGGAATTCTCTGTCAGACCACAGAGGCTGGACCAGCTTTAGTCACCAGTGGTGCTGGGGAAGGCTGAAGAAAAGTGTTTCTCACCCTGATGAAAGGAGGCTTGGGATGCCTCAGTAAGATAACGGGGAGGATGCCCAGGCTCTCTGCCAAGCAGATGGGCAGAGCTCCATAAATCAGACCTTTCTCACACAGCACGAGGTGTTGAGGCCAGGCTGGAAACCTCCAGGGAGCAGAGGGAGGACAACCTTTCAGTGCCAGATGAAACGTTTTACCACTTCTGCGTTTGTTCCAAACAAGGAACATACAAATATTTGTGTTAGAAAGTGCAGCTGTGAAGCTTTTTAAACCTTTACATATTCAATCACTGCCTCCAGCAGGCCTGCTCGGGCTGCAGCTCTTTGTATTCTGAGACACAGCAATGCCTTGAGAAGCTCCTGATCAGTGCAGCTCCCTGCAGAGCTGGAGTTTTCATAGAGGAGAAATATATTCACATAAAAGATGCTTTGAAACCCTTTGCAAACCAGGATGGAATAAAAATTGCAGAATGCCTGTGATGGAGCCTTCAGATTTGCATGTTCAGAGAGCTGCCTCTCTTGCAAACAGATTATTGGAGAAATGAAAGAAAAGTTTCAAGAGAAGTAGCAAAGTACAGCAGAGGGGAGAGCTTGAAACCCTGGTACTCAGCTTTTACTCATGGTTTCCTAAAAGCAGTGGAGTACTGATTTCAGATTGTGAAGCACGTTCCTTGTGTTCAGTGTGTTCATCTTTTGCTGATCAGCTGTTGTGGTTTCATGCTGGGAACACTGGGAGCCGTGCACTGGGTGGGCAAAAAGCTCTTTGAACGAATTTGGTGTCCTCCTTTGGTCTTTGGACAAGAATGTTTCATTTCTGTCCAAGACTGAGTGAGAGTATCAGAGGGAAATTTCTCAGCAGTAGCAAACATTTAATGTAATTTTCATCTCCAAGCTTGACTGACTCTCAACTAACCATTCAGTTGAGTTCAGTTCTTTCCTTGCAAAGAAAGACCTACATACAACTGGCATTTGGGAAGGGTGAAGACAGAAAGTCAAATGGGAGGGAACAGGCCCCTTTTTGATGTTGAATGTTCTCCTTTGTAATGTGAGAAAGTTCTACTGAGAGAGCCCTGGCTTGGGCTGTGTCTGACAGCTGGACAGACTTGTTTGAATAAACATATTAATGCATAACACTGCTGGGGAATCCTGGAGTGACATTATTCTTCCTTTATGAGCCTGAAATGACTTCTAGCTGGGCCTCCGTGAAGAATGAATGTACTTTTAATTTATAATAAAATAGGAGTTCACGATTTAGTTCCTCTTTACTTGTGGCACGGCAACTTCAAAAGAAAAGAAATGGTATTTATTTATTTTTGTAGCAGAGAATATATGGCAGTTACCTCTGAGTCATCAATTTTAAGACAAATGTTGGGATAAAACCGAGAATACAATTTTGGCACCTCAGCAATACTGCCAGCATAAATTCCTTCCTATGGATATTTACATTGGAGGTTTGCTGCGAACTTGGCTATTTCACCTTTTTTTGTCTTGTTTGCTTGTTACAAATCACTAACCAGTCAGTTATAGACCATAAAAGTTTAGATGAGGAGCTTCTGATTTAAATTCAAAGCACATTTTATAGACACAGAAACCCAGAAGGCTGACTTGATGGCTTTCTTACTTTCGACATTCCTGCTGCAGTCAATGAAACAGTGCCTTTGTGGTCTTTTAAAACATATCTATCAAAAGGCAAACAAAAAAGCAACCAGCCAGTTGAGTCCCTGTTAGCACTTTGACCTTACCATTGATCATAGTCTTTACAATTTGAACAGGAATCTTTAGTGGGTTTTAAGAAATACTATTAGGCTACAGAGACTTTCCTAATGTTCATCTGCCTGTGTTACTGAGCTGATCACCTTTTGCCATCAAGTACTATATCAATGTCAAAATTATGAATGTTGTGGTTTAAGGCATATTAAGGTTTGGCTACTGGAGTGGGTGTGCTTAAACTGTTTTCAGCTCAACCGGTTGACCTTCTAATGGAAGCATTATAATTTATCCACAATATTAGATTTCCTAAAAAGTAGATTTTGGAAAGATGCTGGCAGAAAACATTGATTTGTTCAACATTTTCCTTTGAGACTGAAATCTATATTGTATTTGTTTTTATTTAAGAGAGAAAAAAAGGCCCTTGTTTGAAAAGTAAGGCCTTGAAGTCTGCTAAGTAGCATTTGTTTTACTGGCACTTTGAATTTATCCTGCCTTTGATTTACGTTTGTATACAGAGATGAATTGCTACCAGATCCGCAGAATTTGAGAACAGCTTGCAAACTTTTTATGGGGTTTTAGTCCTTGATCCTGCAAACACTTTTATAGAAGGAAACAACCTGGTGCTCATAGAATGACTGAACTCTGCTCCCTCTGAAGCTGTTGATAAATCTGCACTGATTTCAGCAGAGCTTCAGGCAGGTCAGCACTGCGTGCTTTGACAAATAGGTGTTAGCAGGACCAGGAGAGCTAAGAAATCAGAAGAGCAAGCCAGCTAAGGGCATAAAATATTCTCTTACTGATCTTGGGTGGATCAGCTGGTCAGACTTTGCTGGCAGTATTTAGAACTTTGGGATACTTTGCTGCTGTATTTATTACAAATAATTAAAAACACTTCACTGGGTCAGTCCTGCTTAAGCATCTTACAGAACCCCACAATTCCTGTGCTGCACTTTGAATGGTTGGCAGCAGGTTATTAAAATTAGGAATGGGAAAACTCAAGATGAACTTGTGATGGGCTATTCAAGCATGAAAACTAAAAGTGATTTTTAAAGATTTGGCAGGGAAAAGGGCTTGCATACCTTCATGACTGATTCAACTTTTATTATCTGTAATTTCATATGTATACATATGTCACTTAAGTAAGGAGAAAGGGAGGAACAGCTTAGTGTAGTGGCAAATCTATCCTGGCCTTGTCTTGTAAACTTAACATATTTCAAAATTATATGATCAAGAACATCTGTTTCTCAGCCAGGAAATATTTAAGGGAAACTCACACATTTTTACTGTGCTTATGTGGAACAGGTCCTGCCACTCAGCGGAGCCTTTCAGATTTTCAGAAAGCCTAAATCAGAACGCTTACACAGAATTTAATTAAAGGAATCAATGACTTCATTATTTATGTTAATTCATTACCTGAAGTTCATCAGTGCCTGGCTCTCAGTTCAATGGTGTGATAAAGGTATCAGCAAATAGTGAACAATGTTATCACAAATATCTGCTTTGAAAAGTCTTTTCACTTTATACAATTCAGAGACCTTGAGGTGCACATGGAAATGAAATAGTTACTCAGATTAAGTACCTCTAATTCCAACTCATCCCGGTCCATTTCTTGATGAATTCCTCCCATGTAGTCATTTGGGTCATAGTATTCATGCACGGATGGATGGCTGGGAAAAAAAAGGTATTTTTTAGGACAGCACTCAGGACTTTAGTGGAACTTGTTAATGCATTCCAAGCTTGTAGGGGAGATGATGGAGGAGCTGCGTGTGGTTAATTCTATAAGCTACACCACTTACCCCAGTAAGTGTTTTAAATGAAAATTCCATGTATTGTAGGAGGACAGCCTGCTGCTTTTTACTGCTTGAGCTCTCCCACACTTCCACTGCCTTTACTTTGGAAGTTGAAAGCAGTGTAAGGCTCTTGTGATCACTGTTTTCTGTGCTGGATTGTTTTATCTGCAGTGAAAGTAAACTCCCTTTAATTCTCTGTTAACTAGATACATGTCTGAGGCTATTTATGTAACAGCATCTGCTAATTGGCTAGAATAGTCAAGTTGTTGGAGCAGGCGAGATTAATCTGAATGGGATTGGGAGAAGTGAGAGGAAACACTAAGAAAAAATGACTCTGCTTTCACATGCTGGGTGACAGCACACCCAGAGGGCTGAGCGTGACCCTCTCATGGGAAGGGCTGTGAGGGAACACCAACACTCCCAGCTCAGAGGAAGGGCACTGGTGATCCAGCAGCTGGGATCTGTCTAAGGATTAAGGAACAATAAGAAGTTGATAGGGCTAAGATGAAATAATGCAGGCATGTTGCAGCCTAAGTCATAGAATGGTGAAATCATGGAACAGTTTGGGGTGGAAGGCACCTTAAGGAAAATCTCATTCCATCCCTGCCATGGGCAGAGACACCTTCCACTAGTCCAGGTTGCTCAAACCTGCCTTGGACACTTCCAGGGATGGGGCAGCCAGAGCTTCTCTGGGCAACCTGTGCCAGGGCCTCACTAACCCTCACAGGGAAGAATTTTTTCCTAAATGATTCATCAGGAATTATCTTTGCCATTTTCTAAGTGTAACTGGTTTTGCAATTGGCAAGTCAGAGGTACTACAAGTCCCTACTGCAGATGAGGTTGGGAGGTGCAGAGTCGAGGCCCTAGGAATAATCATGTCCTCCCCACAGGCTCCAAGCCCTGCTGTTTGTTCACTGCAAGCTCCAAGCTCCAGCCTTTTGTCAAGTATTTCCACTAAATTGTGCTGCTGTACTTGAATTTTCAGTGGGGTGGGAATAGGTGCCCATGCCGGAATATTGGATGGCTGGAACCATCCTTTAGGTATCAGCAGAGAGCGTCATGAGAGGAACAGACAGTGCAGATGGAAAGGTCCTGGCTCAATGTGTGGAAGTTAATGTGCTGTGAAAGTCACCCAGGGGCAGTGCAGGATCAGTGCCTGCTTCAGCCAAACGCTGTTTCCCAGGAGTGCTGGCAGGGATGCCTGCAGAGGTGCACAGGGAGGGTGGGCGCACACCACTCCTGTCCCTCACCGCGTGCAGGATCACCTCAAAACCAGAATTTCTGTGGCTTGACCAGATCAGTCTCTCCCACACAGCAAGTGAGAGGGTCAGAATCCTTTCCCCTCCCCGTTCCCTATGGAGATGCGTGGCAGGATGACAGGCAATCTGCAGGGGCTCCTCGGGGAGCTGTTTTCCTCTCCAACAGCATGTGAGGGCGGGGGGTGTGCGCGCCAGGAGATAATTGTCATTTGTATTTGTAAGTACAAAAGCATCAAATTACCATTAACAATAATTAAAATTTGATTCTAAAACATCCATGACAACACTGGTAAGTAATTTTAGTCCCAGAAAATAACTTATTCGAGTAACAGCGCTGCAGGGTTATAATAAAGTAATTAATACACTGGAACAGAACGTAGCAGCTCTTAGCATTACACAGTTTATGGCAGCCATAAAAAATAAAGTTAAAACATAAGCAACCCAAAGAGGCAGTGAGAGGAATTACAAAATGCAATAACTTTATCCATCAAATGCCAGCAAAAAAAATGAGCTTTATGAGGCCATGTTGTGACTCAGTGGCATTACTCATGTGAGTAATGTCTCGCTAATGCATAGGAAAAACGAAAATGCTGTGAGTTATGGCTCAGTGGTGGATGAATCCTGGCTACTTCTGGGAGTACATGTTTACCAGCAAGCGAGGTGAGGCTGTGAACCCCTTCTAACATGCCATGTTCACAGAATCACTGGGTTGGAAGAGACCTCCAAGATCATCGAGTCCAACCCAGCCCTGACACCTCAACTAAACCATGATATTGAGTGCCACATCCAGTCTTCTTTTAAACACATCCAGGGATGGTGACTCCATCACCGCCCCCCAGCAGACCATTCCAGTACTTTATTATTATAAAATAATATTATTATTTTTCTTTCCGTGAAAAACTTTTTCCTAATATCCAACCTGTATTTCCCTTGGCACAGCTTAAGGCTGTGTCCTCTCGTTCTGTCAGTGCTGCCTGGAGAAAGAGCCCAACCCCACCTGAGCACAGGCACCTTTCAGGGAGCTGTAGAGATTGAGAAGGTCACCCCTGAGTCTCCTTTTCTCCAGGCTGAACACCCCCAGCTCCCTCAGCCCTTCCTCACAGGGTTTGTGCTCCAAGCCCCTCTCCAGCCTCGCTGCCTCCTCTGGATGCACTCAAGCGCCTCAATGTCCTTCCTAAACTGAGGGGACACAGCTGAACACAGCACTCAATGTCCTTCCTAAACTGAGGGGACAAACTGGACACAGCACTCAATGTCCTTCCTAAACTGAGGGGACACAGCTGAACACAGCACTCAATGTCCTTCCTAAACTGAGGGGACACAGCTGGACACAGCACTCAATGTCCTCCCTAAACTGAGGGGACACAGCTGGACACGGCACTCAATGTCCTTCCTAACCTGAGGGGACAAACTGGACACGGCACTCGAGGTGTGCCCTCACCAGTGCCGAGCACAGGGGCAGAATGACCTCCCTGCTCCTGCTGGCCACACCATTCCTGACTCAGGTGCCAGTGGCCCTCTTGGCCACCAGGGCACACCAGGATTTCTGAGGCTCAGAAAAGCTTTGCTTACTCTTCAGGCAGCAGGTAGGGGTCCAGCACGGGCACGGGCGGGGCGGGCGAGCCCATCTTGCTGAGGGCCATGATGTGCTCGAAGGTGATGTCGGTCTGGGTGCCCACATCCACCAGCTGCGGCTCGTGGGCCTTGGCGCGCGGGGCCCTCCTCAGCACCTGCACCACGATGGGCTCCTTGGCTGTCTTGAACGCCTCCACCGCCTGCTCGTGGGTGGCTTTGGATAAATCCTTCCCATTGACCTGTGGGGAGAAAGCAGCAAAGCCATCAGGGACAGCAAAGCCCTCAGGGACAGCAAAGTCATCAGTGGCCCAGCCTCAGCTTGCAGCCATCCCAAGGTGTGCCAGGAATCATCCCCGCCACTTCACGCATCTCTCATCTTCCATTTTCCCCACAATAACTTTACAAATCCTTTGCCCCACCTTTGATTTTGATAGATTTTACTGGGCTCGCTCTTTGAGGTGAAGTGCAAACCAGCACCACATTTGTTTCTTGCAGAAATCCCTCAGCCCTCGTTCAAACACGATACGTTATTGATTCTCCCGTGGTTTTTCTAGTTTTGGTTTGTTTTTTAGACTCTTCACCTTTTTGCTGAACAAAACCAAAACTACAAAGCTACGTGTTTGTGTCTGATAAACAATTTGTCAGATGAAACATGATGGTAGTACTCAGTCACTGCAATAAAAAAGTCCATTTTAGAGTAGTGGATAGAAATAACAGGAGATATGCCAGGCCATGGAACTGGGCTGAGAAGAGAATTCACACACTGCACTAAGTACACACTGTAATGTTTGGTCATATTAAAGTAAACAGGGCACCTGAATGAGAACATTACTCAGCAAAATAACTTAATTTAGCCCATACTTAACATATTGCCCAAGGCTAAAAACTGGCTGATATAAAGAGGGTTAACTTGAGTGCAGAATAGATTGAAAAGGCAAAATTCCTGCTGAATTACCTTGTGCAACTAACACTTCCCACCACCCCACCCATGTCATCCTAGGTTTGCCTTAGAGAGGTGATGACACCAGGATTTCTGTCAAGCCAGCTGAGAGGGGAAGGTGTTAGCACGACATTCACATCACACAAACACTTGCACTGCACACGATTGCTCCCAGTAATGTAAAGTTTGGCCTGGTCAAATTAAATACCATTAACTCGCCCAATTGAGCAGATTACTTTCAAACAGTTTGTACAGCTGTAAAATTAGGTTCAGCGTAATG
Source organism: Prinia subflava (assembly GCF_021018805.1). NCBI lineage: Eukaryota > Metazoa > Chordata > Aves > Passeriformes > Cisticolidae > Prinia > Prinia subflava. Next base: position 3,221,908 of record NC_086260.1, on the reverse strand, counting down.
TTTTCTCTGGAAAAAGGAAATGCTGATTATGGTTTGAGTTTTATTATTTGCTGCAAATTAAACGTTGTACATTTTACTGTGTGCATCCTTTTTTTTTTTATTTTCTTGGTACAACTAAACCCAACAAGCAATCAAAAGAAAAGAATCGAAATTGCAGTGCATAATGTTTTTCAGAAATGTGCTCAGAATAACTCTTGAGCAGGAAACTATTTACAAAGATCCTTTCTCCATCTTTATAGTAAAACCTGGTAAAATCCTGCAAAGGACAGATTTCCAGTTCATTCCCAAATGCTGTAAGAAACCTGGATTACAGACAGTTTAGTACAGGCCTGCATTTTAATTTAGGATCCTTAGGACACTTTTATTTCTGCAAATCCACAGACTGGCATCCTCTTTGTGCTCTCCTATGCAATTGTTACATAAATAATCATAACTTCAAGGACAGGTTGATGTCATGCAGGGACCAGGCGGTAGAAGCTGGACTGTGTCATAAATTGTTACTACAGGAATTATTTCCAAGCAGTTTCCTGACTGTGTTGTCTGCAAGCTGATAATGCCATGAGAAAGAAAAGGTGCTGCAGAGGGACATGGGACCAGATTTTAGAACTGGGGTGATGAGCCAGCTAAATTTTCATCTAAACCCCTCTCCTGCTGCAGAGGGACCTTGTGTAGAAAAGGTTTGTGACTTTGTGGCATTCAGCTTTCAGCTGGTAAATTGATAACTCTACAAGCAGAACTACATTTGATGGGTATACAATTTTAAAGTATGGGTTTGATAAGACAGCAATGGTTACAATGAAATGAAAGCATAAGTCACTATACTGCTGTTATTATGGGTTTCTTAACCCACTTTAAAGATATGGCTGGGGATTTTGTGTTTAAAAGTTAATATTCCTGTGAACTGTGGCAGCACCCACATCATGTCAGGCAAACAGTTCTCTGGACAGGAGCTGTCCACATGATGAATGGTTTTGGGGTCAGCCTGTGGATCCCTGGTTCCTAAACCCCAGCTGGGTGAATCCTTTCAGCTCTGCAGGTTCCTGTTCTGATCAGCAGCCTTGGCCACTGTGGTGGCTGCTGATCTGTGAGACGTGGTCAGAACTGCCCTAACAAATGATGAAAGAATATGCAGTGACGCAAAAATATCCTTAAAAGTGCGTTACAGCAGGGAATTACATTTCTGAATCTGGTTCCTAAAACACCTGCAGTAAGTGCCATAATATGTGGTAAATACTGAGCAGTGAGTAGTCTGTAATTACTTTTTTTTTAAGCATTTCCCATCTCAGCACACCAATAATACCATTTTCCATTAAAGGGAAATGAGGATGGCAGAGCTAAATATCTGGATTATAAAAAGCAGTAATTCCCAAGTCTGCTTATGCATAACAGAGATAAATTGCTTTTTAGTCTAGAAAAAGTAGCAGGTATGGGTGTGTTATTTTTAGTAGCACAAAAATCATGCAGAAGAGAAATATACTGGGATGATCTCAATAGCCTGATTTCTAGTGTCTGTGTAGAGTCAGTACTTGTGGCTAATCCTAAATCTAGCAAATAGGTGATACTAATATGCTTAGTTTCTATCTGGAAATTTGTTACAATTGACAAATAGTTATACCCAGTGCTTAAAAACCAATAAATACATAATAAATAAAATAAATATATCTGTACAGCTTTGTTTAAAAAAAAGGGGCTTTATATTCCTAGACTTTATTCCTAATGCTGCTGAATTGTGTTCAGCAATTTTTTTTCCTTATAAACAGTTCATCTGAAATAACACACACACACACACACAAAAAAAAATCCATGCATATGAACGCTTCAGAAGACTGCCAAAAACGAAAAATATGCATAATTTCTGAGGAACACACCATGTGACAGAGACAATGGGATCTTTCATGGCACAAAAGATGGATAAATTAACTTGTCTGAAAGGGTGAAATGCTTAGCTTTTGGACCTTCTTAGCATTGGAAATATACTGAATATGGAGCAAGCTGTAGATAAAGTGCAGTGACTGGAGTTAAACTGAGCTGCATGGACTTGGATGAAATTTGTGGTGCAGCCAGATAATGGGTTTAGCCACTGCATGAGGCAGGGACACAAATATTCTGTATCAGGACCAGACAGCGAATAAGGAAGGAATTCTTGAATTTATAGATACATTTTTAATAGAAGCTATGCAATGATTAGGAAATAGAATAGCATTTACAGTATTTTATTTTATAGTATGTACTGTATGCTCTTCTGCGCCAAAGTAGGCTGGAGAGAGGACCAAGAAATCTATAGAGGCAGCAAGAAATCTATAGATAAAGATGGCATAATCCTGTCTGGGAGGTCTGTGTCTCCTGAAAGTTTTAATACTTGGAATGAGAATGAAATAGTCACTTGAGCTTGATGTGGTGCTCACTGGAGTCAAGGAGAGTTTTGCTTTTCCAGTGCCTCAGCTCAGGCTGTGACTGAGAGAGGACACTGACAGCGAATCAAGAAGTTATGAAGCCAAATGTGCCATCAGCATTCCATGGCCAAACTGAGATAATGGAAAGGAAAATGCTGCCGTGGTCAATTAAGGTAGAAGTGATGTGTATTTGTACTTGAGAAAAAGAGAGATGATGCCCAAGGGCACAACAGGGGAAGCCATGGCACAAATCCAAAGGGTGATCCCAGCAAACAAATAGAAGGAAGAGATGTCTTAAACTCTCATTTTGATCATGGAGCTCTCATTAATTCCTATACCCAAGAAGAAAATGGTCAGAAAAATAAACAGGAATTAATGAAAAGGAGAATGAAAAAAGCTAATATGCTGTATCTGGCCCCAAATGGAAGCAGCAGAACATGTGCAATTGCTGAGGAACATCCCATGACAGCTTAGGAGGTGTGAATGCAGCAAATATGTGGGTATAGTTTGAGATCTGACTCCTAAGAGCCATGAAAAAGGCTGGAAACGTTTGAGTGCTACCTTGGAGATAAAAAGGTAAAAACAGGCAGCAGGATCTTGGGGGGGTGTAGGGTTGGCAAGACCCAAGTGCCTCCCTGAGTCTGTTTTCAAATATCTCTCAACTGGCAGCTATATATTAAGTAGAAAAAACAAATAAGTGACGATTTGTTATCAGTGATGTTCCTAACAAGGAGAAAAAAAAAAAAAAGAAAACCCCAACAGGAAACCCCCTCATATCTCTTTAGGCTCGTGAAGAATGTGCTCTACCTCACTAGGTGGCTTTCCATATCATTTTCCAGTCTGTGAGTGTGTAAGGGATTGGATATACAATGGCTTCTCTCTGCTGGAGCTGTGCAGGGCACTTGGCATCCCTCCTGTTGAAATCTTCTATCAATTCTGGTTATGTCACAGTGAAACACCTTTAGGAGAGACAGAGTTTCTCACGTTTTTATATTTATATATGTGCTTTTACTTTGACAATTATTCTACTGAGAGGTTTGGGATCCTCCAGCGATCCCTGAGCCAAGTGCCACTGTTCAGATGCTAATTTCCTGAGGTCACAATTGGCACAGGGTGCAGAGGCTGGATCCTTCCAGCCTGCCCACTGTGAGGACAAGGCTGGGCCTCCTGTGCAAGGCAATGGGGATTTGCAGCCAAGGCTGGGATGACACAATTGTTCTCTGTTACTAGAAAACACATTCTTATTTTTGTTTGAGGTATGAGGCAGGTTGTGCTGCTACATAAATGTCATTTTATCAATAGGTGCTGTTTAATTATTGAGCAAGGTAAGTGATTTACATGCTTTATTCCTCTGGGTGGGAAGAGAAGGCTAATTAATTGCCACTTTTTAATGGCAGACATAAATTGGAGGCTTTCAGGTATCTCATTTACGTCACTTATTTACAAGTGGACAAAATTTCCTCCTGGTTGCCACCAATTGTGATTTTCTTTTCCTTCTGATACAGTGCTCATGACAGTGGTGGTTTCTCTTTTCCTGTGAGAAAAACCTGTTTTCTCTGCACAGGGATGTTCCTGGAGCTGATCCCCAGTTTCCCACTTGCAGCCACAGCAGGAGCACACCCCGGAGCCCCTGGGAGGGGACATTGGGACAGGGCTGTGACAGGAAAGGGCTGGCAGAGAGAAAGTGGGGAGGATGCTCAGGGAATGGAGGAGTTGAGCACTCAGGCTCGAGCAAACATCATCTGCAATAATACAGATGGAATGACCTTAGGCATTGGTGGAAATAGTTACTGAAAGGTTGAGAAAGCCACAAAATCCCTGTGCAGAACAGTTTCGTTATAATTATTTTCTATTTTATTTTTGCAGCAACAGTGTGCAACATTGTTTTCTGGATGTTGGGAGCACACAGCAGAAACCAGAGGGGTTTCAGTAAATTATTCTTTTCCATTATTTAGACTGATTTCTCTGGGTTTAATGCCATGAATGATAAACATTTGTATGCATTGTACAGCTTGTTGGCTCTTCTATGCCTCACAAATGTCACAGAGAAAAAAACTTTTTTGCCTAAGAATGAGTAAGCAGCTTTTCTTTGTAGAAATTCATGCAAATCCTTGGGAAGTGCACTATAAAAATGCTAGTTCTGTTAGACTACAGACGTCTGTGCTGCATTTAAAATGCTCTTTATGGTCTGATTCACTTCTTTAGCAAGTTCTTAAGGAGTCTGCATACTAAGAAAAAGCAGCACAACTTTAAAGATTTTTACAGAAGCAAGAGCAGCAAAAAGCCTATTTTATAACCCCCCTTTTTCCTCAGGAATTGGAGAAAAAAAGTTCAAAATATAGGTTAATTCTTCTTGCAGCTCCATCTAATCCCTCTTTTATTTCCCTCACATGTACAGTCTCCCTCTTTTTGAAAACCCAGAATTATATTGTTTAATAATAGACTGTTTCCATGTGTGTGCATTTCCCTTCTGCCTTGCGAGCCATCCACGACAAAACAGTTCAGACCAAGGAAAAATTCTTTTCCTTAAGAGCACAGAATACATTTGTTCTCCACACCGTTAATTTGCAAATGGAAAATCTGGGGAGAAAGACCCTGGAAATAAAGGAATTTTTATTTTGCTAGTAATTAGCACATTTACGTATTACCAAGGCAGTGCCAGGACTGTCTGTAGCATACTGAGATGCTCTTGGTTGGGTTCTCAGGCTCTGCTCCTCTGGATCACTCCTCAAAAAAAACCCCACAGGGAATTTTATCATTTGCTTCAATGAAAACACAGAGCAATGCTGGGGCTTCTGAGACTCTTGGACTTTCAATAGAAGCAAAGTTTATTTGGTGCCCTTTTTCCTTTAATCACGTTACATGACTTTATATCAGGGCAGAAATGCTCTTGCTTATTTTTTAAAGTGATCTTTTGTGTATCTTTTCATGGCTCAATAACCCAGGGCCATCTAGAACACAGCCACAAGTTTACAGGCCTCCCCTTTTAATACCCTTCTCTGCCATTTCTGCAGAGGAGGCCAATCCATGGGATCTCTGAGCGAGGTACAAATGAGCCATAAATAACCATGAATTACTAATGACTGGGATTCAGCAAGTGTAATTACCCGTTTTCTCACATCCTCTGCTTTGTCCACCTCTAGCACTGCACCTCCAGTGTGGCTCCTTGGGAAATGCTCTTGCCCTTCCCACATGTGCTCTTCCCAAGAGCCAAAACCTATTTCTATGTGTCCATTCAGTACAGTAAATTACAGATTTTTATGAATTACAACTTTCAAAAAGCAGTGTATTCTATATTTATGTTTAAAATAACACAAAATGAGAGTGAACAGCATGAAAAAATTAAACCCCTTTTAGTTGAGGGTGCAATGTTATGTGGATTCAAGCTGAATTTGCCCCTCTCCTGTCAAATCCCTGACTTGTGACCAAGTTTCAAGGGGCTGCTTGGATTTGCTTCTCTTTACCCACCAAATCTCTGCCAGGACCAATCCCAGTGTTCATGTAACTGTAGAGTTCTGTCCCAGTGAAAACGAAGCCTGACCTTTTGTTCCATTATTAATGAACACAACAAAACACACTTATTGAATCTGAACTTTTTCATTACTCCATATGTTTCCTTTTTTCCCAGCCCATGTCTGACATGTGACAGTAAAGAACAGAGTGATTGTCCCTGGTGCCTTCTCCCTTGTGACTTCTTGCCACCTGCTTCGTAACATTAAACAGATGTGTAAGTGTAAAGCATCACAAAACTCATCCCTTCAATCATTCATCATTTAAAAAAAATCCTAATAAATCCACGCTATGGCTGAGCATACTGTAAAGATGAAAGGCACTGTAGATTTTAGGAAGATTATGCAGCAGTGAGACATTTCATGTGCAAAGTGAGTCAAATTATGCATTTATATCACAGGTGACCATTAGGCGTTTGTTTATTTTGTATCAGATCTCGTTTATGTTCCTTTAACGGCCAAAATACTCCTCTAACTTTACAATAAAGAATATCTTCCAGAGAAATCCTAACAGAGGCATTGCATTATTCATCATCAAGTGAAGAGGAAAATTTCACTTGCCAGTTTCTGGTAAATGTCTAATTAGGAAAGGGGACTTGTGAGCCACAGACAGGCGCCACGATCATTAAAGGGCACTTTTCTGAAGATTATGAGTCTCCAGTCTGTCAAGCGGAGTTTTTCTACAGCAGAACTAATTCTGCAGTAGAAAACCCTGTCTAGAACAAAGCCCTGGGAATTAACATCTTGTTTAAGCAAACACATGCCTACTTTGAAGTAAGTGTGATAGGTTCACAACTGTTATTGAGGTCAAGTTTAATGGTAGTGAAGTGAGAGAATCGAACTTCAGCACTAGTTTTAATTTCAGCTGCAGCATAGGCTGCACATACAGAGCACTTGAAGCCATACACTGTATTTCAAGTAGAGCAGTTCCCTATAATTGGCACCACCACTTTGGTCTTAACATGGAAAACTACTGAAATGTAGAGCAACTAATTCTCTGGCTGCCCAATTAAATTTGAGGGTGTGAAAAGCATATGTACAGAGGCAATTATTTCTGTTTTCCAAATCTTACAGTTTTGATTAGGTTGGTTTTTTTTTTTTTTTTTTTGAGCTGAATATTTATTTTGGCAAGCTTCACTTTGGCCCTGCTTTAGGATAACATCATTGCTCAGTAGGTTTAAGTCTAGTTAGACTGTTTCCTTGAATTAGGCTTTCGTAGTGATTGATTACTTTGGTCTCATTTTCTCAAGTCTGAACGTGTGAATGGAATTCTGATGGCAAAGGGCCCTGCTCTGGTGATTAGCTCAGTGCAGCAGGTTTGTGTGAGAGTCCTGCTGGAGAACAGAGCCCTGCAAGCAACGCCACTGGAACCTGCCAATGGAAAACAGTGCTGGCTTGTTCCTCACCACTGCTGACCTCTCATTAGCACAAAATGTGTATCTGACCTTGCTGCTTATATAACTTTGGCCACAGAGCATCTCAGTCTGGTTTAAAACACAAATCCAGCTTGCCCACTGCTGTTTTTTACCAACACTGTCATTTTTCCATATCTCAGGGACATGCCAGGCCAGGAGCAAGCGAGTGAGGCTTTCAAGTTTCCGACACGCTGGAAGATCATGGCAACCACTGTTTATTTATATATGAACTTTAGTATTTGTGAGGGGTGCCAGCTCAACAATCATGGAGCAGAATCTTCTGACCTCAGCTCAGCTGAACCAAGGGCAGTGGCAACATGAGCTTGTTTCCTGCCAGCCTGTCCTGACCCTGCAGGGACAGCCCGGAGGAAGGGGCTCTGTGCTCATTCAGCTCAGGCTTTCTCAGCTGCAAGGGCCAGGTTTGATGGGCTGTTCTTATGAGATCTTCCCACTGTGAGCACTGGGTGAACTCCATCATCTTAAATCCCAGGGAAGAGTTTTGAGAATCGCCCATGCAAGTTTAGAGTCCTATCTGTGATTTAAAATTCTACACTGACATCCCTTGAAATTCTTCCAGTGAAAGGTGTCCCTGCCAATGGCAGTGGGGGTGGAATTACAGGATCTTTGAGGTCTCTTCCAATCCAAACCATTCTGTGATGATGTGAGGATTCTGTAAAACACTCTGTCCATTTAGGAAATGATTTCACTGTGTGTTTATCTCCCATACTGTGGGCAAAGTGTGCTTAGTGTGAAACAGGTACTGAGAAAGCTCCTTAACTTGCAGGCTTAAACTTCTTTTACTCTATTTCACATGCTGAAAAGCTCTATCTCAGATGACTCATTCCTCTGTAAGTTTTCTCCAATGGAGTTTACTTTTTGGTCCCTCAGGAATTTTCATACAAAGGGAAAAGCCCTTATTTCTGTTATTGTTTATGCAGGAGTTGATGATGTTGAGAAAATCACATCAGAAACCTGGTATTAAACATCCTCCCAGTTTTCTGGTTTTCTTTCTTCCCCCTTCTCCATCCATTTTCACAACTTTTAATGTCTTGTGAAGAAAATTTCCATTTATCCAGACACCCAAAAATCTAATAGTGTATATTACTTCATTTAATATGCTGTATTCAGCTGGGAGATAAAGTTTGGGATCTATCTAAGATGGGATATGCACCCCTCTGCTGTCACACTCAGCAGTGGTGACACTGCTCTGCATCAAGGCTCCAAGCTGCCACAGTCCCCTTTGTATTTGTAGCACAAAGCATTGATATGCACAGCTACAACACACTCTAATGACGAGGTGTCTTAATTTGGTTTTTATTATGTGATTAAAGGTACAATAAGGTAAGTGCTCAACAAGAGGGAAGACCATTGTTCTGCATCATTAAGCTCACAGCGGCCCAAAAAGAAATTGTAGGCAATGTGCCAAAGCCCTTAATGAAGAGGATCTCTTTGAATTATCTATGGATGAGGAAGGGATAAAGCCTGAGCCCTGGTATATTTGATCCTCTTTGTGCTCACTGTTAGAGGACTTACAGAGCCGGCCGGACCGGACCTTCTGGAATTGTAATTTATGGAAGCATTAATTTCCCAGCCACACTAAAGCTCTTGGCCTAATAGAGAAAGTGCAGTTATGTACTATTATTAATTCCTTCAAGTGTTTTCTGAATTCCTACATCTCGGAGTCATGAACTTTTAAAAAACAAGGCTAAGGAGATTTATTTGGAATGATGCTCAATATTCCCTAAAATTAAGTTATGCAAATTTTGTCTAACTCAGACTTTCTTAAATAGCAATGCCTTCTTATCACATGATATTAGGGTTACATGGATGACACCAAAAACTACTGTAAGAGACATTTTCTACTGTTGGCAGATTTTGAAACTTTTATGTTCTGTAATTTTAAATGGCAGTGATCCTTCATCTCCCTCACCGTTAAATTTTAAGTGCTTGCTCTTGTGTGTAGGTTACATGAGGACGTATTTTTATACTTGTAGTGACATATAATTATCTGGATGTGCTCCATAAGCTATAGAAATCCCTCCCACTTATCTCGAGAAAGAGAGAAATCAGCGTAGACTTCTATTAAAATAATTTTGCACAGTTATTTATATTCTAGAATAATCGGGGATTATGGTCTTAAATAATTCAGGTTTTACTACGTTCGAAATCCCACTTTTACAGGATTACATGCACCTTTCACTTCTGTGGAAACTGAGGGTATTCCAACAGTTTCCCAAAAGACTTCCCTACTTAATGAGGAGCACTGGGCACTGACACATTGCTGAAACCAGGCTGCAGCCCTCTGCAGCTTGACAGAATTCTAAAAGCAAACTCCTGCCGGGGATCTGCACCTGCAGCCAGCACTGGATAGTTCAGTCGTCTCAGATATCAGCAGGAGCTGTTCCTGGGACTGATTTCAGGACATGTATTTAAAGAATGCTGTCCTGCATCTGTTGGGAGATGTCAGTAAGTTGCAAAGGTTCTCTGCCACCTTCCCTTCACCACAAAAATTGAGCAAGCTTCCTGAGCAATCGCAATGTTTGTGATCCTGGGGTGCTGTCTCAGTCTGTCCTGGCTGGTGCACCCCTGAATGTGACTCACTGACAGTCCCCAGACCCAGACTGCACAAAAACTTGGCAGGATGAGGAATTATCCCCACAGCCACTGCTGTATCTGAGTGGGGCATTCACACAAACCATACCTGGCCCCAGGTGTGCTGCTGCTGGCAGCACCTGCAACTGCTGCTCAGTTCAGAACACTGCCTGAAAAATCCGATTGCCTCCCTCTAAAATTCCTGCCCCCATCACATGCACAGCAGCTTAGCAAGTGGAAGTGTGCTGGTATAAATAGAAATGACAGTCAACATGTCTTTCTATTTGCTCCCACAGGTTTTTTTTATTCCGCAAAGCGTCAGCGTCCTTTGGGCGAGCGAGCAAGAATTAGATCACAACTACGTGGTTAAAATTTAATCACTTCCCTACCAGCATAACATACAGACCACATCTTTTATTCACTTTGTTGTCAGTGACATCAGTATCTGGGATCAGCTGCAGGTGGGAAGGCAGCAGGACACGGGATTGCTGAGCAATTCCCTCTGCCGGCAGCACGGAGCAGCGCTGGGAATGTCACCCAGCAATTGTCACTCATCCTAAACCACCCCAGGAAGGGCAAGGGGGGAAAGTGCAGCTCGAAGGATCTGGGCAGTGTCTGTCCACCAGAGCCTTTGACAACCCAATCCACCTTTTCAGTACTATGAGTGTATATGCCTGTATTTCCAGGGAGATCTGCAGGAATACATCCTGAGACACCTGGCCATCCCTTTGCAGGGCTCCCTCAGTCCAAACTGTACTCTAGACATGACAGAGTAAGGCATTTCAGAGGCAGGCAGAAGGAAAAGCAGAAACACAAAACAAAATCTTTGTAATAGAGGTTGACGTGTTAATACATACACAGAAAACTTCTCAGAAGGTTCATATGAGTGATTTGGTACCTAAAGATCTGTAGGGCAGTAGTTTTAATCTGCTGTCAAATCTGTTTGTTAGCTGGTATTTTTACAGGTCAAGTTGCAACACCTACAAGAACTAGATCCAAAGTCAGTGACAGGCACTTACAGACCAGACTGAGCATCAGTGCACATTAACAAGTGGCTCTAGGTACTTGTAAACAGGTACAAACCCTTCCTTGTGCATCTTTTCCACTTGTGCAAGGAGTGTGTGACCAAGCCACGATCCTTGACATGAAATTTAACCTAACATACACTGGAGAAATGAGCACAGTCTTATTCTGTGATGAAAGTTTTGTGAAAAGTTTGATGTATAATACCACGTTTAAACATCTGATGTTCTGCACACGTGAATGGGATGGTACAGGCTAAAAACATAACCACGATCACACAGATTTCAAACAGGCAAACCCGCTTTCATTTCCAGTTCCTGCTATTCCAGCTTCCCTGCCCTTAACAGCGGTCACAAGCCTAAAAGAGAACACCTGCTTTTAGAAACGAAATCCAATTCTTTACCTGACAAACTTCATACAGCAACTTGTACTGCTCTTCGGGCTTCTGCAGCGTGCACAAACTGCATCCCATGTTTAAATTCGAGCGGCAGGAAGGCTTTTCCTTATTCCCCCGAGCAGCCAGCGCGATGCCCGCGGCCGGTGCACATCCAGGTGGGGCTGGAGCCGCAGGTGGGGCGGCTGGAGGGGGCAGCGGAGCCGTGCCCGTCCCTTCCCCGGCTCTCGGCGCTCGCAGCCCGCTCCCTCTGCCGCTGCCGGCGCCCGGGCACTGCTATATACCGCCACTCATGCATATTAATCAGCCCTCATTGACTATTCATAACAGACAGCGATACACAGGCTATAATTGCCAGCTATGACAGCTGAAATTTCTCTAATTAACAGGCAAGTGCTTCAGTAGCAGGCATAATAAAGGACACTAACAATTTTGTAAACCATTTTGTAGCAATTACAAATAAACACGACTGCGTTTTACTACGGTCCCTCAGGATAATTCTTCCCACATTTCGGCAGGCTGGGAGCAGGGGTTTAAATGTAAGGCACAAAGAAATGAGTGCCATGGTACAGAACTCAGCCATGGTGAAGTTGAATATGCTCAGCAGCATTTAGTTCCCTCCTGGACTGTGGTGCTATTTGAGAGCCTCAGTTTTACAGCAGCAGCTGACTGAACTGGGTGTTCACAAGCACAGCAGAGAAAGGCATCCCTGTCCCTGAAAGCCTCCACAGCCTTAGGACCTGGCTGCAAAGCAAAGAAGATATATGTGAATGCATGTGGATTTACAGAAAAAAAAGAACCCAACAAAAAAGTGTCTTGTATTAATATAGATTAGTTTTAGATTAATATGTATTCCAAGTGAAAAATGGCCATTTATGCTACCGACTCCCATTGTGTATTTGAGTGGTGTAAATGGCAGGTCCACATATTATCTGTGATATTAAAAATATAAACTTTATGAGATTATAAAAATAAGTACAATAAAATCAGTATGGCATTTATGAGTACTCAACATTTGAGTGCGTAGATCTGCATTAAACCTGTACCACAGATGTAAAGGATAAGACAGCAGTGAACTGCCCAATGAGCTAGAAAAGTACTCGTAACTCACAGGCTTTATGGATCTTTTCCAGTCTGGGAGAAGCTCTGCCTTGTGTTGGGAGTGTGGATTGACTGTAATTTTCCTGGTTGTTTAAGCATTCAGAAGGGGGTGCCTTTTTATAACCTCACTGCAACTCATTGTGCCATGAAGAAGAGAAGAGGACAGAGCAGCCAGGAGTGAGACCAAGGGTGCCACTGCATGGAGAGCCTGGATAGATGCTGGGCCATGGTTATCTAACTGGTTTTGGCTATTTCTCAGTGAGTTTCTGTGGATCACAAGGGAAATGCTGTGCAAGGACCATCTTTTCTGTCCAAACTCTGTACACAGGTGCTTGCTGTGGGATCTTGTAGAATACTCAGCTCTTGCTACAATGGCACTGACTCATGGTTTGCATTAAAATGTTCAGTTACTGCAATGCAGTTCATGCTTTAGTACAACTTTAGTTAACAGAGAATGACAAGAAGGGGTCCCTTGACTCTGAGGCTTTATTTTGGTAGCAAAATTTGCCTGCCTACACAAAGAAACAAAGAACAGAAACAAAGGAGACCACAAAGTGTCCAGCAAGGGACAACGGGCACAAATCGAAACACAGGAAGTTCTATCTGAATATGAGAAAAAACGTCTTTATTGTGAGGGTGGCAGAGCCCTGGAGCAGTGTCCAGAGAAGCTGTGGACTCTCCTCTGAGGTTATTCAAAACCCACCTGGACATCATCCTGTTCAACCTGCCATGGCAGGGGGGTTGGACTGGATGGACTCCAGGGGTCCCTTCCAATCCCACCTGTGACTGAAATCCCTGCCAAATACCCCAAATCAAGTGGGAACTTCACCCCTGAGCTGTGACTGTGCTGCTTCCCTGTTGAGAGAACTGCTGCAGAAATTGCAAGGTTGGGGCAAGGCAGAGGAAGCCTGGATTTTACTGCTGCCCTCCAGGAATGATTCAGGCTATCCCTGCTCACATATGCCCTCACATACTGCAGCTTTTGCAAAGCTGTGGATCTTGAACAACTGGAAAATTCTTGCATGATGGGACTAGTGTTCCCTAAAAGCAGAAAACGATGATGATGATAAGTGAATTAAATGAAAAAACCTCAGACTCTATGGAAATTGTAAAAAAGTTTGTGGCTTTGATTACATAATTTTTTGGTTATGTAATTTGATTAAAGAAGTTAAGGTAAAGCTTCCAAAAATGTTGTTTGTGATTTTGGTTTTCTTCTTAAATGCAATTAAGTTTCTTCTCAAACACTAGATGCCATTTAAATAAATGTTAGTGTTCTGTTCAGGTGGCTGAGGTCAGTTCGGAATTTTCTTTTTTTAGGAATAGCACGCAGCTGGATCTGCTTAGAAATAAACCAGAAACATGCGGGATATTTAATTTCCAGTTTCAACGGAAACACACCTATTTGTTATTTCCCTATAGCAATATGATAGACTGCAGGAGATAATGTTTCATCTGATTCTGAGAGATAATCCCTAAGTCAGGCCAGGAGAGTAAGCCCAGCAAAAGACTTGTTATGATGTGTGAGTGGAGGGTCCCATAAATGTGATATTTGGGATTCTCCAGATGCCACTGCCTCAGCAGAGGAAAAGCTCAAGCTGGTAAATGAGCTGCTCCTAGAGCCACGCCAGTGCCCATCTCACTGGAGATGTTTCCATTATTGAAATATAACTTGCATCTCCCCTATTCCTCTCATAGGCAAAAATGGTACTACTGCCTCGGGTCAGTACAGACTGCTTTTTACAGCACTTTGGCTAACTTTAAACATTTGGGCTGTAAACTTGTGTTCTGGGCTTTGTCCAGTGCTGATTTCTGCCTTTAATGGTACACCTGAGCTGAAGTTTCAGTCATTTCCAAGAGTAAGATTACAGGGAGAAAAAAAAGTTTGCCTATGTTCTGAAATTCTGGATGCTTTCTTTAAGAGAGTTTTAGTACCAACAGAATCTGAAACAAGAATTTGGAGTTTGGCACCGGGATGGTTTGCGTTGTCCCTGTGAAATCTGCTAAATTTGGTCAGCTCCTCCTAAGCTATTGCAATTTGTGTGTTCTCAGCACAAGCTTCCAGTTTAATTCCTGGGAGGCTTTAAACGAGTTCAGTGAGTGATGCCAGGTCTGGGAGGCCAGCTCCGTTTCCTGGTGGCTCTTTGTGAGGTGGGAGGAGGGATACCAAACAAAGGGATGCTCTCTGTGCTCCTCACTGCTGGACCCATGCGGGGATGGGCTGGATGTTAATTATGATTTATTTTATAACACACTGACCAAGGAAGTGCCCTACAGGAACCCTCATCCCCACCCGCCGTACCTGGGGCAGGTAACCCTTGGCTGTCCCGATCAGGGAGCTCATTTTGGGATCGGCTGTAACAACGAGCCCTGTGTGGTCCCGCCAGGGCCACAGATAATGAGTTTAACCAAATGGACAGCAGTGCGGGGTTTTATCACGAGTAATGGGGATGTTAGAGTGGTCCCAGCTGAATGTGAGCAATGCGGGCTGAATGGGAAGTCAGCGAGCCAGCTGACTGCGAACAATAGGAAATGGCCTTTGAATACACAAGGTGCCAGCAAGAGCTTTCATTAGCTTTTATCTAGATTACTCACTGCCTACCCGCCTGCGTGCGACCGCAGCCGCAAAATCCCCTGCACCACAATACCTGGCTCCGGCTAGCAGGCATTCGCTTTTGTGTCCAAAAGCTAATTCCCAGGGAACAGAAGAAGGTGACAAGCAGCCAGACTGCCACCACAAAGGGGAGGCTGCTGCTCCTGTCCCCGGGAAGCTGGAGGTCCTGGATGGACAAGGAGGGAATGGTGCCACAGACCACAGGCTGGTTTTGCTTTTTGCATGTGTCTTAGGTTCAATCTGCAACCTCTCAGCTTGCAACTACAAACCTAATATAAATTTTGCTGTTTAAACGTTTGATTTATTTCCTGATTAAGTCTGCCAGGTGCCGGCAGGTAAGAGGAATCCACAGGAGACTGATGCACTTCAGGTGTCCTGCCTGTCTGCACGGGATGGTGAATCAGAATAAAGGGGGAAATGAAGCACTCATGAGGGACCTGCACCCTGGAGAGGATCATTATTAGGGAACGCAGAGGCTAAAAAGCGCTCTCTGCCAGCTTTTCAAGGGTAGGGACGGGCGCTGCCAAGGGTTGGCTCTTGGACAGCAGTTCCCACCAGCAAGAATAAACTCGTGTCCTTTGTGTGAGAGCAGATGGCACACAGCTCCTGCACAGAGCTGGCCACACACCAAACCCAGCTCGGGGCCGGGAGTTCCTATAAATGCCTGCCTGCGAGACCAGTGATGGCTTGGCATTGTTTATTTTGTTTCTTTAAATGCAAGTTGGCTTTCCTACTCTGCAGTAACTACTTAACATTGTATTTCTGTACATATACTTAGCGGGTTCTGTTTAAACAAGTGATTCCTATTTAAGCAGCGTGATTAGGGAAGCGTTTGCTTAATGTATCAATACTTTAATTACTTTTCTTGTTTTTACAAATATTTAAGGCTTGTGAGAAACAAAAGCTAGGAAAAAGAGCAGCTGTGACTTTATAAATAATTCTTGCTTTGGTGTGTTAAATAAACAGAAGTCATGGAACTGTACAAATGATGGTTACCCAGAGTGCTGTGAAAGAGAACTGTGTTACACAACCATACTTCAAAGTGAAGTATCTGGGATTTTTCAAAGTGTGAGAAGGTGTTTTTTAATTATAACCATTGGGTTACCTTTATTAAAGCTCGAGTGCCTCTGTTGGGAATGTGTTCAGTCTGAGTTCTGCTTCCCTGTGTTTATTTGAAAATGTTCAATAATACAACCCACTGATAGCTGTGAAGCGTTGGGTTCCCAATAATACATGTAATTAGTGTGGATCTAATTTAAAAACACCCTTCTGAAAAGTTCTTTGTTGAATATGTGAAAGCAAACCAGGATTTTCTATGGCATCGTGCAGGCACAATAATTAAATACATACTCTAAATATAACAGCAAAAAGATCTCAATTCTGGTGGGTTTTTTTTGCATTTGGGCATAGCAATCTGCCTATGCATTGGAAGCTTCAAGACTGAGCCAAAATATTTAAACTAAAACATACCACAAGAGAGGATGTGAAAGCAAATGTAAAACTTTGGCTTTATTCCCATCAGTTAATGCTGAAGTCTTGAGATCCTTATTTGCTCCACTTAGCATCTCTGAAAGAGTTCCAATCCTCAGAAGTAACTTAAATGAAATGATACTTATTGTTAAACCGCCGAAGGAACTGTTCTGTCCTTGAAGCTCTTTAACAGTGCAATATCTCTGTAATTTATGCCACTTGAGGAAGGCAATGATGCTTCAGGAGCATCACAGCACCATCCCTGTAAGCACTGCAGGGCCAGCAAATACAGCACTATTGGGTTAATTCAGCCTTCCATGAAGCAGAACGATGAGGTCAGAATAGGGTAAATAACTGTTTAACATGCCCCTGAGACCTTGTGATGGGGAGAACCAGGAGAGCTGACCTGTGCACCAAGAAACTCCTCCTCCCCTGAGCTGCCTGTCTGGGTGTTGATTACAGCAGTGCCAAGAGGTCTTGGTCAAAGCTGAAGGCAGGAGGTGATCCCTGAACCTGAGGATGTTCAGGCTGGATTTACAGTGATGACACTGTGATGGAAAAACAGCGTTTGAGCAGTGGAGACCAGAGAATGAACTCATCAAAAAGGGAGTGCTCTTTCACCTAAGCATAACCAGCTCCAAAATCACCCTCTGGCAGCAGCGACACTTCCAGCCTAGCAATGCCCAGCTGAGGGAAGGACTGGGAGGCAGATCACACTCCTCATCCTTCAGCTCGAATCCCTCGTCCCTTTTCCATCCATGACACAATGGAAGCAGCCACTGTGAACCACAAAACCAAAAGTACGGAAGGCTGGCAAGGAAATGAGAAAATCTGATTATAGGCTGGATTTGTGTTCTAAAAGCTTCTTCCCTGTTAGCTGAAACCGCAGCTTCCTCACAAAAAAGCATCTTTGATTTCCTGGTTGATGCTGCAACAGCCAAACTAATCTCAGTGATTTTTTACAGGTTATTTAACTATTTAAGAAGAATGCTAAATTTAAGCTCGCACAAATTGTCACTTTTTGCATGGTGAAAGTGCTATGGTTACTGTTAGCAGTTACAACAGTATACAACAGCAAATTAGGAAGATTTAAAGGAAGAAAGTGGATAATGAAAGTACAGGAGTGTGGAGTCAAATGTTAGTTCTACACTTGTGTTTATGAGGTTCACATGCTCTGAAATCTGAAATTACTTACAGAGCTTCAATCCTCATTTTGATTTCGCTGTGAAATATCACTTTAGAGAGACAGTATTGGTAAGCACAGGCTGCTCTGAGTGATGGCTATTTCAAAATAAGAACGTTTTCTGTGAAAGTGATAATGCACTTTTAATAATCTCAGAGCACGCCAAACGATTCGGTGGACGTGGATGCTGCATAAAAACTATTGACATAGTGCTTCATCTTTAAAACTGATAGACACGTGCCCCAAAAGCTAATAAAGTTCATTCTAATACAAACGAGGAAGTAAAATAGTATATCATAGCCTGTGATAGCTTTGGCTCCTGATCATATAACTGTAGCCCAGGGACAAAGAAAATTGAAGTGATTTAGAAAGGTACCCAGTAGGATATATCTGATATTAGGCAGTTTGCTGAAGCAAAACAGTAATGTCAGAGAGATACAAAGGTGTAAAATCCATTTGACTGTGTCCAAGTGCTTCTACTCTCTGACCTTAATGTCTCCAGATGAACTCCCCTTAGGGTCAGCTGAATAATGCTTAATAACCTATGGCCAGAAACTGCCAAGACCTGCTAAGGATCACAGTCTTCACTTTTGTGTTTTAGCTTCTGTTCATATTAAGAATTTTAAGCCATTTCTATTTGAAAAGATATTATCTTTCATTTCTCAGTTTTTACTGCTCCACACTTAATATGAAACAGAGCAAAACAGGAATGCCATCTATGCTTCATTAGGTTTTATATTAACCACCCGATGAAAAGAATATGTGGGAATATTAAGTATTAATGGTAAGTGGCAGTCAGAATGAAAGGACTTGCTCATATGTTTGCCTTTGTTTTCATTTCCAGGTTCAGGTGGACAATGAGGGGTTTGATTGCTAATTCTCAGCTAGAGCTCCTGTGCAGGGAAGACCCTGGAGACGAGCAGACCTTCAGTGAGACGGGATTTGAGTCTTTTAGGAACAAAGGAAATGTAAGTGTTCATTTCTGTCTTTGAAGTTGGGAAAGATGTGTTCTCGCTGAAGGAGACTGGCATTAGCTCCAGAGCTGGTGTGTGTGATTAATCCCACTGAGGGCTCTCAGAGGGGACAGCAGTGACTCTGCTGGGGACGTGAGGCAGCAGCAGAGTCGGTGCTGCAGGAAAAGTACGGCAACAGCAGATCAGGGGTGTGGGGTGAGAGGAGAGGGGCAGAAATGGGGAAAATCCCAGAGCCAGGCTGTGCCTGTGCTGGGAATTCACCTCTGCTCTCCCAGCACCACCAATCTTGGAACTATGGGAGGATACAGAAGGTGGCTCAGGTCCGACCCAGTGCAGATTTCCATTGTTTAGCTCATGAAACACACCAAAAATACACAACAATATTTGCTTCCTCTTTATCCTCTTTGCAATGTAATCTCAGCAGCCTATGGAATTTCAGCAGTGCTGGTTCATGTCTCATTCTGTTATAAAATCAATCCTATTGCAAAAACATTGACTGGATAAAGGACACTCTAAGTATTAATGCCTCTCTGACACAAGAAGGACACTTTTTATGCTTAACCTGGCTCGTCATGAACAAGAAATTCTGGTTTAATGGGGAAAGTCACAGAAGCATTTAGGCTGGAAAAGACCTCTGAGGTCAAATCCAAGCATTAATCCCTGTTGGAGGGCACATAACTCCCAGTTTTGTTCCTTCTCTAGGTCACATCACCTGGCTTTATCTTCAGTGGCAATGGGAGTGATTTCCACCTGTTATTAGCACTGTATTTTCTGGGAAGCCCTGTGAATCAATGTCTACCTTAATGAAAGACATAAATTACCCACATTGGCTCTTGTATTGGCCAACTGCATGGAGTTATCCCACAGCTGGGCTCCCTCTGCCATTTCTTGCTTTAAAATACACATTCTGATAAGCAGTATTGATCAGGAATTATTGAAATGAACACATAGATATAAATATTTGATAAAAGAAAAGGCAAAGTACACAGGGAACCATAACCTAGAAATGATAATTCCTATCAGAAGACACATCCACCCACTAATCTTGTAATTTCCAGTGAAGCCTCAGAGCTGTTGGTTTTCCCTAATCCAGAAACTGCAGTTTTCCTGGTGTTTCTTTGCACTTCTCTGCAGAAACAGACCAATGTCCTTGATAAGGATTTTACCTACAGAATGGAAGTTAGAACACAAATATTAATTAATGAGATCACCTAGTAACAAACAAAATAAGTGGTTGTGTTTCTTTCAAAGTTGTATTATGTGTTCAGAATTTTCACCCTGGTGGCTGACTGCAGCACGAACCTTGGATGCAGAACTTGAATATTTGTGTGATTTAGGGTGTGACTGTATTTATTGTAAATATTTTTATGGTTTGGGTTGCAGTCTGACTGTTTTAGGGTATCAGGTAGAGATGGGAAATAAGATTTCATGATATTTCTTATTCCCTGCCTATCTTTGCTCTCTTCTGTTGTTTCCCCAGACAAGAGGGTTCTGCAGAGTTTCCTTTTCAATTTATTTGTGTCTGTTCTGACCATGATGATGACAGAAAACTCAGACTCTGTTTAGGACACAAATGCACTGGACTGCACATACATATCTAGAATCACATGGCTGGGGGGAAGAGACTCTGGATTTCTGAGAAATACACCTATGAAAACATTCATTAAGTCACAGAGGAAGCCCAGATGATGGGGCTGCCTACTTCAAACACCACAGTGGCTGCCAGTATGATCATCAACACAATTTTCTGTGCTATTTAATTTTTTTTCTGTTTCTTGGCTGTAGTTAGGAGGTTATAAACTGCCAGGCATGTATTCCTAAGTCTTTGAAATCCAAGTTGCTCTCTGCTTTCTTTGAGTTTCATGTTCTTAGCGGAGGAGAGAAATCACAATAATTACAGCTTAAAATAGTCTCATTTCATGGTGTGGCTAACAAGTGAAACTACAAGTAATGATGTAATCTAACATGTCAAAAAAGAAAATGAAAAGAGGAGACAGAAGGCAGGACGGAGCCAAGGGATGCGATGTGCCATGTCATCCTCTAATTAACTAACTGATCCTTTAAACTGTCAAAATCAGCCAGGAACTCCATGGCCCAGTGTCTTATTAATATTCATACTGGGCCACGAGAAGCTCTGATTCCAGTCCCAGTGGTTATAGTTAAACATTAAAAAAAAAAAAAAAAGAAAGCCTGGCTATCCAGGGCTGCAGGAGCTTCACATTGATAGGGAAATGAAGTCAGGCCACCCTGCTCCCCAACCCTCTGCTGGGGGAACCCTCCCAGGCTGCAAATTGATTCCTGAATTATTAGGGGGGGTCCTATATGAAAAAACCCCCACAATTATTTCTCCTCTTGCTACGAGCTGCCACATTGTTAATCACATTAAGCTCCACGTTGTCAAAGGAAAGAAAGATGCATGGAATGTTCTGCAGTATAAGCCCATTTTTAATTTTGCCCACACCAAAGGAATATGCAGTTAATAAACCCTGGTTGTTTGGAGGAAGGGGGGAATTCATTTTGCCATGTAGGATGCAATTCAGGATTGTTTTTGCAGAAATCTGGGGCCCGCAAGAAAAATAATCTTCCATAATCTTCTTATAATGCAATTATTCTCTTACATTTCAGCCTGCCAGTCTCTTCCTACTCCCACTAAGCAGTTTCCTGAACCTTGAAGTCTAAGGGAGCAGCTGACATTTGGTTTCTCCATTCATTTTCTGTTTAATTCTTCATGGCAGGACAATGCTTTAAAAAAATAATAAAAATCCTCTCTGCTCTGAATTACATGGACTATTTTGGGGCCCAGTCTGCCACAGACAGGGATGTGCCTGTGTGCACTAGGAGATGGGGATGAAGAGGTAATTCAGCACCTTCTGAAGTCAAAAGGAGTTTCAACATCAGCCTTTTACAATTAATTTCAAGCCCAGACTATTTTGAGGGCAGTTAATCCCGTTTTATATTTGCCATTTCTAGCTGTGCATGGCATAGTAGAAAGCAATATATTATGCAGCTCTTTATAGCAGCATGATCAGTAAAGGAGTAGATGAGCCATAAATCACATGCTGCACCTCTCAATGAAAAATAATTAAATTGTTGGAATCTCATTAATTGATATCCTTTATTTAATTGATACAGTAAAGGAAAAATATCTTGGTTTACCCCCTATTTCTTCTGTTCCTTTCCCTGCCCTTGCCAGTTTCTTCTGATGTAACTTTTTGCAGTTTGACACAGCACACAGAGGAAATAAAGGCCATATTTCCACCTCAGCCACCCACTGCAGAGCTTGAGTGGGTCCCTGTTCCTGGGGATCTGCTGGGTGAGGAGTGGCATTCCCTGAAAATGGATTTTGGGTTCTCACCACAAAGCCCTGGGTCACAGCAGCCCAGTTTTTGGTAGCTGAAGTAACTTTCCCTGGTTTTCCACTGGCTGTGGAGGCTGGCTCTGCCCCTGGAGCAATGTCAGAGTATTCTGGGATAGACATCAGAACTGGTGCTGTGGAGTTCTTGTCTTCTTCCCTGGCCATGCACACACAAACCCTGGGGCAAGATCTGCATCTAAACATCCCCACCGTGCCTATGGAGAGCTGGGATTTGTCTGGGAACTGCTCAGCGCTTTCTCACCCCACCAAAAAAATTTATCTTCAAGCAAAGCTTTCAACCCAAATATTTAACATCACATATTTAACTCTGCTGTTTAAGCTCTGTTATGGATGAAAGGCGGGCTCCATTAAAGAAAAAAAATAAAATTAAATACTCCAAAGTGTCTATCAGCCGGGTTAACATCAGGCACTGAACTGCCAGACCACAAATCTTGAATATGTTGACGCTAAATGCCTACGAGGAGCATATGTTATGGATCAAAGAACACACTGATTAATCCAGCAGAGACAAAAGTCTGTCACTTTGGTCATGGTGCCATGATACCACACAAGACAGGGCTAAGGAAGCACATGAATACAAAACAAATGCCAGTGAAAGAAAGAAAAGAGGGAAAAGGGGGTTGCAATCTAAAATAACAGCCAAAAGCTTTCACCCATGGATGCGGTTTCTTAATGCATTTCCCATTTTTTAAAAAATGAAGTTCTCAAGGTTTTGGGACAGATATGAATTTCTATCTATTTCCCTGCTATCATTTTATTGATATAATTTTATATCAGTCCAAGCAGTCCATAATTTTTCTTGTGGAAGTTGTCTGGATGAGGCTGTCTATTCACATTGGTACATCACGAGGGAGCAGGAACCTGGAATCACAGCAATGCATTTTCTCCAGTAGTTTGTTGGTTTATTTTGCATTTCTGCCAAGCAGTTTAGCAGAGCAGTGTCTTGTTCATGTGCAGTTTTACTGCAATCCTTCAACTGAGGTGTTGAAGTAGAACACACACTTCTTAAAATCTACTTGAAAGCAGAGGAAGACTTCTTCTTTTATAGTATTTCTAAGTATTTTTCCATTCAGTATCACAGGCATGGGCACATCCCTTTATCTGGTATGTCTTCCTTAAAGAACACTTCAGAACACCTTTCCCATAACTTACAAAGGAACACTTACTTCAAACATTTTCTGTTTAGTTCCAGTGTTTGTTTGAAAGTGTTTCAAACATTTGCTTTCTCTGCATTCATATCTTCTTCCTCACTGTAGCATTTAGTTTTTAATTAGAAAGGGGGAAAAAACCAACTTAGGAAAATGAGACTTCCCTAAATCCAAGCTTTAATGCTGAAAATATTTCTTGTGCAGGAGGTAGCAAAGCCAGTGGTCTGTGAGGATCCCCTGCTTGCAAATTGGGGGATCTGTGCACAGATTATACTCAGGGCCACTGGATTTTCTGGTGAGCATGGGATTTTAGCTTCCAGGAGAGTCTGTGGTTGAGCTCTGCTGCAGGGCTCCCAGTCCTGGTGTCATTCAGAGTTATTTTAATGTGTCCCCTATGTTTTGACAAGGTGGCCACCTTCATCATCATAATATCCTGTCCATGCATGTGAAGTTGGCTAAATTAATGTATAATGCATGAGCTAGGTTTCTCCAAAGTTGTCTGTGAGGGGGTGTATTAACTATAGATGTTCTGTCAATTTTCCATCTCATTTGGGTCCAGATAAGTTATCAGTAATCTCAGATGAGAGATATTTCTGTGTGAGGGGCTGTGCATATTTTATGTTGGCAACAGCTACTTATACCATGGTACCTAGCAAGCATGTCAGGAAGCACATGCACCCTCAGTTTCACCTGATTTTATTGCAAAGTGATGATTTTCTGAAGCAATACCCATGGCTGTATCCAGGAGATTCCTTTAACGAGCCACTGCTCGGTTGTATTTGTCCTCAGCTTATTTTTGTGCATAATTTAAAAGACAGCTGTCACAGCTACCTGCTGTCCTGCAGGAAACCTGGGCAGTGTTAAATAAACCTGACATTTGTGCAGTGCTAAAGAAACCCCACACTGGGCCCAGCCCTCTGCATGAGCCTCCCTGCTCCCATTCCCAGCAGCCAGGCTGGGATACAGGGAAAAACAACAGCAAAAACTCATCACATCACATTACACTGCCAGAATGAGCAGGCCTTCCTCAGAGAAAGAGTTAAAGTTAATTGCATGGTAAAGACCATGAGATCAGAATCCTGGGACTCAGGAACTGATTTATGCACTGCAAATGTGTATATCCTTTGCAGAAAGGGCCATTTCCTGTTTAAAAATGTAAAAATACTTGATTAAACTCTGCGGTTCCCAACCCAAACACATTACACTCTTTAGTCCATTAAAACTCTGTGAGCCCATTACTTATCGTGCTGTGATGGATTGATTGTATTTAATCTCTCCTCCTTCTGAAGTTGTTTTCATTTCCTGCAGCCCTGTGCCCTCCCAGCACCAACACACCAGCAGGGCATTCACCGGCCGCCAACAGAGCTGATTATAAAAATCTATTGTCACTTGGACAATGTTTATATGAAAACAGCCACATTTTATGAGTCATTATTATTGTTATTATTGTCACAAACCCAGATGGAAGCTGGAGCGGGATGGCAATAAGGACACCTGAGCAGGCTCCACTGAAAATTCTTATCTTCCACCATTAAATTAAGTCAGTGTCAGAAGGTCTGATGCATTCAAATGATGCTGCACTATATTACTCTACAAAAAGCACTTTTTAGCTGAACCTAAATAAGGAGTAAAAATGTTTATTAAAGGGGGAAAAAAAAATGGATCTTGACCTTTAGTCTAATTGTTCAATAATAGTTTGCTATTTACCAAGAAACAAAGGTAAATACTGTTGGTAGACCAACCTTCCCTGATGTATTGGAAAACACAGGGGCAACAGTGCTGTCAGACCTTTTCTTTCTCACACCTACTCAGGGACTTTTTGTACAGCTGAGACTCTCTTAGAAGTGTTAATCAGGCTGGTTCAAGGAATTTATGAAATAGAAACTCTCACCAAGTTGGAGCACAGTACAAAGCCCTGGTGTACAATATTAGTGTCATAGATAATTAATTTCCTTAAAGATCAAGTTCAGGATTTTTTTTTCTGTGGAGTTTCTGAGTCATTGCTCATTTCATGGTTTAGAGCTCTGTTTATCCTGAGATTGGTGAACACATACAAGCTTCTTAAAGCTGTTTTCCAGGTCTGTGCTTCTGAATGATTTCCTTTCTCTCTGCCACTCACACATTTAAAAATATGAAGTGTAGCATTAAAAAAATGCTAAACTGCAGTATTCATAAGTTCATCTAATTTCAAAAGAACAGAGTAATTTTTCAAAACCACTGTGTGTTTTTGAAAGGTTCTAATACAGATCAATTCTGCTGCAGACTGTTTTATATCGAGAAGGGAAACTGCTGGGTGTTTGTTTTCACTTAAAGAGCCCTTCTTAGTAGTGTCCACCCTAATTTTCCTCATACCCCCTTGTGTAGGAATTCTATTGTGAACTTTCTCTAACAAACTTGGGAAAATGGTGACAGAGTTACTGACTTGATAATTCATGGAACACTAAGGTTGGTGCTTTTTCATTTCTCTTAAGCACAGAGATCTAGCTAAAACTCAGGATTGGCAGCAGTGGTTTTCAATTCACTGTGGTGATCAGGAGGCAGAACTAATGGGAAGGCTTCTGAATTATTGCATGCAATCTGAACGTGTGCTTCAGACATCAAGAACAGTGGTAAATAAGAAGGGAAGAATTACTGTTCTTCCAACAAACACATGGCTTCTGAGTGGTGGGAGGCAAGAATTGCTGTTATAAAATATAATGCAGCCAGAAATTTCCAAAAGGTGTCATGTTGGGATTTTTTAAATGTCTAACATCAATTTAATTCAAAATTATGTCCCAATGGAAAATGGGATTATTTTATCTGTTAACTTATCTCCAGGAATCTAAAAAGCTTTGACTCATCAATCAGGTATAGTTAATGTTACACCTTTCACTTCTTCAGTAAGTCATTTTTCAGATCAGTCTGACTGTGTGGCTTTTAAATTTGACCATTTGCTGGAGAAAGTGAATGAACAGGAAGAAATGGTGTGAATTTTTTCCTGCTGCTGTGGATGTAGCCTTTTGGCTGCTCTGGTAATTACTGGGATCAGACAACAGGACTTGTGTGATTAGCCTGCAAACTTTGCTCTGACCTGGAAGAGAAAAGATTAATCTTTTTAATCTTTCCCACTGTCACAGCACACCCTGGCATTGTGCTCTTGGTCAGGGGGGTAATTTCTTAAGTCCTGTGTTTGGGGTTAAAGTCTTGCTCTTGAGTTGCAATATGTGACTAGAGTTTAAGTAACTGTTATGTGTGATTAAGAGTAATTCTGAGCAATTAAAGAAAACAGTTCGTTTGTGGCAGGTGGCAGAGACTTAAAGAAGATAATTACTCTTTTTAGCCATCTGTGTTAAGTGCCATTAGCAGAATTAAACTGGAATTCGCCACTTTGAAATTTGAGGCAAAGTTCTTTTCCCTTAACTACACAATACAATATTGTCTGAAGTCTAATTACAAAAAAAGAGTAATTTCACCCTGCTTGCCATGAGGTGCCTATTTGTTAATTTTGTCAAAAATGTTGGCACTCCAAGATGTGATAAATTGGACAACTGCTTGTAGTAAATGTCTTTGAATGATGTGTTGGCTCTGAAAAGCTGTTCAACTTTGAGTGAGTTTATCCTGAAAAGCCCTGATCCGCAGTGATGAACTTGTGCTGAAAAGAAGAAACATTTCTGCCCTTCTGTCAGGTGTCTGAAATGCCCCCCTGCCCTTCCCAGGGGTGCTGAGGATCTGAGCACTTCCAGTGCTGCTGGTAGCTCTGCACACGGATCAGGCAGTGAGAAATTCCAGGAACGTGCTGAGATGTGGAAAATACACATCACCAAAGCAAAAAAAAAAACATCAGGGGAAACCTTTCCTGGAGGGATGAACACAGAGGGGAGGAATTCCTGCACTGGGAGCCTGCAGGGAGTACAAACCAATCCTTTCTCTCTCCAGCTGTGATGATAGCACCAAGCACTGCTGGAAATGAAAAGTACAATTCTGGAAAAGCTGTCATCTCTGAAAGTCTGGAATTTTTTCCATTTTCTCTGCTTTCTGGTAATTATAAGGAGGCTGAGTTTCATGAGTATAGGACCTGGTTCATGCTTTACTTTCTATCATTAGAAAGTATTTATCAGTTGTGTCTGCTCTGTTCTTTCACTTTGGGTATTAAGATTCTGGTAAAATTGAGACACAGTCTCACTCACTGTATCAAGGTTACTCTGGAAAAATTGCAAATTTTTCCAAATACTAATGGAGCTTTTGATTATAGAAGTACTTGAGCTTGGGAATTCTTACAGTAAACTTTAATCACCAGGAGGAGTTTTCATGTTCACAGGATGATCCCAGCTAATTAATGAATCTCTCTTACTGATTAATACAATTTAAAAATGGGTGGATTAGGTTAAGGGAATTTTATCAGACTTTAATGACTATAATGACCAATTATAAATTTAAGGGTATATTAGGATTCCTCTCATGTGTGAAACATTTTACAATAGCATTTATTGGCTGTACTTGTGTAATTCTGTACCACAGTCTTTAGCAAGGACAGGAACAGGACACCTACAAGGACACTGCACCAGGGCTGGGTTCAGAAGGTTTTTCTCTCTGAGGGCAGCACAGGACAGGGATCTGAGATGGTTTTTAAATAAGGAAGAGGTTCACAACCTGAACCTCAGTGATGTGACAGATGTATAAGAAATGAAGAACTGAGGATGGGATCCCCAAAACCTTATTCAGCTCCTAAGAGCACTAAGAGAAAGCATCAGGGCTTTCTAATGTGTCTGGAACAGCATCTCCAGCTCTGTTTTGATCTTCTCCTTTTTCAGCAGACTTGATATGAAGAGAGTTCTGGGTGATTTGTGTTGACAAACTCAGATTAACAAAGCTGCTTTCTGTTGTAAAGAAATACCACATTTCTCCTAGCATAGTGTTAAAATGGAAATGCAGATACAGAAACCCAGAGTCATCCAAGATTCCTTCAGACATCCATGCACCTGGCAGGTGGCATGCAGGGGTCAGGAGGACCTGCAGTATCTTGAGTCCAGTCCTGACATTCCACAGTGCCTAAAATGCCACTAAACTTGGATGCTGAGGCAGCAAAATCCCAGTTCTGGCATGGTATGAATGCTACTGCCAAGCTGATCAGGCTGTTGGAACAAGGTGAGTTGTAGCTACATCCAGATGAATTAAACACACATTTACACAGATTAGATGCTATTCTGTATAAGGTTTCTCACTCTGTTTATTGTGCTTTGGTCTGTAAGACATGGCACTGTTCTTTTAGCTGGTGAGATGTCTTTGTTTGAAATAAAAACAGTGTGTGCCATGGAGGCAATGTAAGCATGTGGAATTCTAATGAGTAGGTTTATGTTAAATATACAGGACAGTTATTCAAATCTCCCCTGTGAAGCAGACACACTGGGAGTGATGCTGCTAAACCAGCCCTGCTGAGGAGCTGTGTGTCCTTCCCAGATACTTCTCCCTTCATTATTTCCTTCCTGAGCTGTATTCTGGGACCCATACAAAAGAAAGGAGTGGGAGGCAGAGATTGTGCAGAAGAACAAAAGCCCTTCAAATAACTCTTTTAGACACTTTTCACACTTTAATTGAATAAATTGCACAGAAAATCCTGTGTCTGTGGTATACAACTCCCCAGGTGCTCTCAGCTACCATATCCACAGTTGCTTATATTCAAACTAGGTAATTTAATACACTTTTATCTGTATATATTGTAGAGTGTCTTTTAAAATCAAATAGCTGTGAATTTTGACTTGGAACAAAGCAAACACCCTGTGAAGGGACACTGCCTCCCTCCTTGGATGCTGCTGTTCCTCTCTGAGTATCTGAGCACAGTTTAAAAAAGCCCTTTATGCTGATGTATAAACCCTGTTCTCAACCACTGTGTAATGTCACTAACATGACATCCATGCACAAAAAAATGTACAGCTCATGGCAGTTGGCAAATCAGCTCCTGCCTGGTGCTCCCCAAGGGGAGGGATTCATGCATGAGGCTGCCAAAAGAAGGGTCATGATTCAGTTTGGCAGGGGCATAGCCTGGACACATTTTCCTTTAATTGCTCCTTGTCATGTGAGATGTGGTCCTGGGTGACACTGTGGCTAGGATAATACAGAAAATAAATGCTCACTATCTCTTCCATGCCAGAATCTCTAAAATGCTCTGTTTATTTTGCCAGTGATCGCTAAAGAAAAAATAATTAGTGTTTTATTCTCTCCCTTTTTTTTCCCCCCACACTTCTGACTGATGCAGGAGTCAACATAAAGGAATGGCAGTACATTAAACCATTTTCCTGGCTGATCTCTAATTTTACAGTCAAACTGCTCGTGCCTCACTTTGTAACTTCATCAGCACAGGGAAGAGAGGCTAAAGATACTTCCTGAGAGTCCCTGTAAAGCCTGATGGCCAGGGATGTCCTACAGGTCCTTCACAGCGGGAAGTGCTGTAATTGTCAGCTCCATGTCCTTCCCCTGAAGAGCTGCTCTCTGGTGAAGGCAAGGAAAGAAATGTGAACAAGATTTTACAAATCTGGCATATGGCAGAGCAACTGCAGAGGCTGGAAGTGGCTCAGCAGTTATAAAGAACAGGGAAGAACATCATTCTGAACATAATGAAACTCCTTCTGTACCTGGGCATCCTGCACATCAGGTTGGGTTTAGAACTGGGGAGGAAGGAACTGCCTCTGCTCCAGAGTGAATTTGCTGGAGATGAGGACCATTACAGGGAGGGATGGGAATGGTTTTTTTGTATTAACACATGACTGAGAGACATTCCCAGGTCAGACATTGTGCCTCCAGGAGGCAACGCTGTGGTTTGCACACTGTTGCAGTCTTCTTAAAGTCCCTTTACTGGGCTCAGATCTCACAAAATGTATAAACTGACCCTGAAGGACTGCAGAGATTCCACTGTCATCACTGAACCACTGGTACAGAAGTGTCCTGGCCCGTTTGCTGTGTCCCCTGACACGGCTGAGCTCTGCCAGGGAACACTGGCCTGGCCTTGGGGCAGCTGGAGAAGCTCCAGGCCAGGGCAGAACTTGAGGCAGCAGCAGGAACTGAGGGTGGCTGAGGGACAGGACCCTTGGCAGAGCAGCAGGGCAGGCCAGCAGAGGGAACAGAGCACGAGCAGTGACCCAAAAAGTCATCCAGAAGTGCCAGACCACCCTGGCTTTCCAGGCACCAGGAGAAAGGTCTTTGTCTCACTTGTCCCCACTAAGCTCCTTGTGCAATTATCATTAAGAGTGTGACAAGTGTTTGAAGGAATCGGCTGTTTAATCGTATGAAAGCAAAGGTTTAACCACAAAAGCTGCCAGGCACTCCCACAATTATCATTTATCAGCCAAACAGAATGTCCTCGGGTTATGTATTCATCAAATGGTTATTGATTTAAGCTTTGGGCATTTTACAAGATTAGAAATTATTACTTGTGATTTAAATAGTGTTTAGAGGACAGAAATCAAATATAAACCAGTGTGTTTATAAAATGACAGGCTTTTATAAAATTGCACAACAGAAATATTGTAGAACAGGAGCCTCCTTCCAGTGCTTTGAAACTAGAGAATGATCTCCATACACAATTAGCCAAGTATTAAAAATACAGGGCTCATTTTTCATGTCAAGGGTGCTCCTCCCTGTGACTCTGTTCAGAGTATTAGAGAATATCTGAAATATTCTGAAAATCTCTGGAATTAATGTGAGAACATAGAAATCTTGAAAGGCTTCTTCTCCTGCTTCTTCCTCTTTTGTTCTAACAGTCCAATTAGTCAGAAAATTGACAAAACTCCTTTGGTTTTCATTGGAAATGCAGACAACAGTCACGGGTTGGGTATTTGGACTCTACTGGAGCTGCTGGCTGGTCACTCAGCAGAGGTGCTGGCACAGAAATGCTGAGCTCCCTGGCAGGACAAAGCCAAGACAAGCTCTGTGCAGGATGGGGATCTGAACAAATTACCTGCTGAACTATGTCTGTGGAACAGCTTAATGACATCAAAGGAATCATGGCCTGAAGGTGGAGCTGATCTTTGGGCAGGGCTCAGTGAGGACATCCCCAACCAGCACAGGGTGTCCCTGCCTCAAACCCCAGCCCAGGGGGGCAGCCTGGGCACATTCCTGTGTCCCAGCCCTTATGGAAGCTCATTCAAGGCTGTGTTTGCATACACAAAAGCTACCATCATTTCATGTTTTTCCTTGGCCTTTGTAGGCTTGGCCTCTCAAAGTGTGACATTTGTTTACAGGTAAAACGTGTTTTAAGTGAAGGGCATTTCTCACAGCAATTTGTCTGTGTCTAAAGAGCCCGGGGCAGGGGGTAGACATTTACTTAAAGAATCTTTAGACTACTTTAACCAGGCCTTTGGGACCTCCCTGGTGACCAGCCTGTAACATGGCCTTCTGTAGCATTTCTCCGTGCTATTTCCTTTAATTGACTAACCTCAACTCTGGCTGTTCAAAATCACTTTAACCCAAACATGCCCCCGGTCTGAAGCGCCTAATGACTTTCCCCTGGCCCTAAACACATATGCTGAGACAATGCAAACATCATTTGGAAGATGAGTAAATTCAATAACCCAATTACCACTGCACCAAAATACCATTTATCAAAGCCTGGCCACAGCAGTTCAGATCTTTAGCTCTCTCTGTTTCGATGGCCCGGCATTTGGGTGAAAGTGAATAATCGATTTAGGAATGATTAAATAGAAATTTGTAACACTTGGCATTATTAAACCTTCAATCTTCATTACAACTGCTTAACAATTACATCATGGGCTGTGTAAAATACATTAACAGTAGCTGGAAACAATCTCCTCATAAATAAAGACAGCAAAGGTATTAGACTAGTGTACAATAGGAAGTCTAATAAAAATACATATATTGTGGCATTATTAGCAGGTTGTAAATTCTGAACTTTGGGGCCACTTCAAGACTGAAAAATTTTAAAAGCCCAATAAGAATCTCCCAGTTGGTATCTAACATTGAACTCATTTAAAAGGTCTAATTTAGTGGCAGAGCCAGCAGCCTAAGGGCTAGAGCTGAACAACAGGTCACCCCTCCATCCTCCTCAAACACGAGAAACACTTCTTTACAGCCAGCCCAAATCCCAGGTTCTCCCATGGGCTCCACACTCTCATCCTTTGCCCGAAGTTCAGAGGGTTTCTAGTTCCACCTGCTCCTTTAGACATGCAGGAGAGGGTCCCCTTTTCCTCTTTCAGTACAAGATGTTTTATATAATTATTTGAATTATTTTAAAACAACTTCCAAAGTCCTTTAAAATTCCCTTACTCAATTTTCCTACCATCTTTGTCAAAGCCTGACCTTCCCACGAGGATCCAAACTGGGCAAACCATTCTGTTCATTTTGGAAGCTTCCCTTACTGCTAAAATAACTTTAAAAAGTCACCCAGGCTAGCTATTACACAGATCCATTTGGTCTGTGGATCACTAATCTAAAATATAAGTTTATGTCCTAACATTTGGATGTTAATACAGCAGATCTCAAAGTGAAATATTTGCCTCATTGAAATTCAGTATTAACATTACATTTTGTGTGTACCGAATTAGCCCTAGACCAGCTCCTTCCATTATCTGAGAGATACATTATTCCAGTAAAATGTTTAGATTTAGAATATTTCCAAAGAGTATTTAGAAAAAATACAGCATATTTTGAACAGCTAAAGTGAAGTTTGGTATGAATTGTCACCAAACACATCTCAGTCATTAATGTGAAATACATAAAGCCCTTTTCCCAGGCAGAGAAACGTGTGTTCCATGGATGTTCAGTGCACAACAGGGCTGTCATTAAACTTCCACAAATCTGATTTTGGGAAGTTCTGCTCCTCTTACCAGCCAGTTCTGATAATCAGCAGTGAAGTCACACATGTTAACTGTAACAATATTAAACCATGGATTGATTGTGGGCTGGGAACTGGCAAAGGTGTTTTATCTCAAGGCTACTGGTTCAATTTATCCCAGGTCAGTGGCTGCTGAAATTTGTTCCAGCTGAGTGAGCGTCACTGTCCCATGGGAAGGAGCTGGGTGGGCCTGGATCAGGATCTGGGGAATCTCATTAAGATCCTACAGCAATCAGTATCCTTCAAACACAGCCAAGATGCTAAAAAATAAAGAATTAGCCTATTGCTCCAAATACACAGGCTTACAAGTCATATTGAAGTAATGGGGGAGGAAGTTTGTTTTGTTTCTGGCTCTCATATCCCACAGTGTTCCTCTAAAAACAGAGCTTGCCCTTAAAAGGCAAGGAAAGCTGATGACACTGATCCAGAGGGATGAAGCACATTTCTACACCCACAGCTTTAAAAGCCAAGTCCCAAAGTGTCTGAAGTCAACAGAAGGAATTCTGTAGACTTCAAACATGTTCACATCAAGCTCTGGGGAGCACACGTGTCCCATGGGAACCTGGAGAAAGTATCAAAGAGACTCGAAATTCAGATGCTTGCAGTTAAGTTTATTTTATGACCACACCACACTGCATCAGAGATTATCTCTGTGAGTGATATAAATGTAATTTGTGTAGGGCATGGCTGACATCACCAGTGCCCCAGCCTAGGCAGATCACGTCCCAGGGCTGACATCTCAAACCCTGGTGCGACAAAGTCTGTTTTCATTATTTTTCAAAATAAGATCTTAACCAGAATATGTAAAACACATCTTTTGATAGCCTAATGAGGTGTATTTGCATTAACAGGCTTGAATATAAATTTAGGATTCTGTTGGTAGTCTGAACTAATTCCCACATCACTGTCTGTAGTCCAGAGGTTTTGAATCCTGTTGCAAACAGGTATTTCTGGGTTAATTACCTAAGCCTGATCCTGTATTCCATGTACAAATAAACTATTTAGGTCATACACCTGTGCTTTGCATCCAACTTCATACATGAGGCTTGGATCTGAAGTTCTGAATCTTTATTTTGACCAAAATATTTAGCAGATGTTATAAATCCCAGAATATCATGGCATCAGTAATTCAGGCATTGAAAACAGCCAGTGAGGAGCAGACAACTCCTTTTAAATGAAGATTGCAAAGCTGCTGCAGCCAGGACTGAAGAATTAAAGCTGAGCCCAGTCCCTGGAATAACATGTGTTATTTAACCTCTGACTGAAGGCTCTCTAACACCAAGTCACGTCCACTTGGACTTTTCCTTCAGTCTCAGGATGCCTGAAGCTTGGACAGACAGCTGAGCTTGGTTAGGAGTGACAATGACCGGGCATCTTCTCAAATGTTTAACTTTGCTGAGCTTTGTTTAGCTTTTGCAGACACTTTTAAGAGCCGCTACTGACGTACATCCCGCCCAGCTTCGCGCTGCCAGAGCCGCGGGGTAATGGGCAGCAGATGGGAACCCTGCACCAGGCATGGCCAGGCTGTTATCAGCTCACAGGACATGGTCCTTCCTGCCCCCTTGCAAGAAAAACACTTTGAAATGGTTCCTGAAACAGCCACACATCCCTCGTGGTGTGGCTGTAAGGAGCAGCTGCTGGAGGGTGAACACCACAGGCTTGGGGATACTGGGAACAGTCAGAACTCAAACAAGTAAAGATGTTTGAGTTCAGCTCTCTACACTTCCCCCTGGTAGTTCTTCTGTTTTTGTTTATTTACGGAGAAATAAAGAGTATAATGGGGAACAGTAAAGCTAATGGAAAACATTTCAGCTGGGTGTGTTTGAGTTGGCAGCACAATAATAACTGCAATAATCTCACAGCAGCACTGGGTGTCTCAGAGAGCGAATCCAGCCTTCACTCATAAATGTCCAAGTGTTTATGGAGGAGGATAAATCCATTCCCTGAGTTCACCAGCTGCTACTGAGCAAGAATCACCACAGTGTTTGAGATTTTCTGTGGGTGTTGCTGGGGAGCTGTGCCTCGTCAGACACCTAAATCATCCGGGCACAGTGCTGGGAGTAACACGCTGTGCTGGCTGCAAACACATCCAAGTGTCACCTGAGTGCCTGACACTGCTTTTATTTGGTAAAAAACCACACACCCACCGGTGTCTGGGAGATGCTGGCACAGATGTCCTGATTATGTTGTCATCAAGTGTCACCTCTGTGCTGAGTCAGCTCTGTAGTGCTGTGATTCTCTGGACTGGGAGGGATGTTTGAGGATACAGCAGATTGAGAGACCCACTGCCATGGGACACCCCAACCAGTTCTACAGTAAAATTAACACACTGATAAGAACAGGGGAGAATTAATTGCTTTTCCTTGAATTTCAGCCTCTCCTGTTTCTCCCTTCTGAATGTGTAAGGTTGGCTCTCCAAAGAAACCACGGGGAAAAGGGCATCAACCTCAGTGCCCATCTCATTCGTTTGCTAGAGCCTATATACTGATTGTTCTCACAGAAAAATAGCTCAAATGCACTCTTTAATTCAAGCTTTAAGTTCTGAGGACCTCATCTAAAGTTGTAATTAAATGAAAAAAATCCCGGTGTAACCAGGTGAATTTTTTTAAGAGCAATTTTGGTTCTCAAATGTAATTTTTGTGTTGGTATTTTTGGCATTCTCAAACTCACCCAGATTTCTGAAGCTGAATTACAACCTATGAAAAATGCAGTTCCTGATGAGGTACCAAACCAGCCATTCTTGTATTGGTGCAAATGATACCATTCCAACACAATAATCAAATGAGTTTCTCATAAACTCTCCTGTAATCCAATAAAGTAACAGCCTTTGTTATAAAACCTTTATCAATCTCAATCTGTAATATTTACATACATATCACAGGGTATGAAAGGGACCTGGAACAACTGACAAGCAGACTGAGATAAATGACAAACAACCATCATTATGGCAAAAAAAAAAAAAAAAAAAAAGGCAAAAGGCAGCATTATGTAGAAATTTTATCAAGTAATTAATGGTCTATCTGGGAATAATTACATGTGAGTCACCACTCCCATTTTCTTAAATGAATTTAGAAGCTATTAAACATCCCCTCAACAATAACCAGCATGTGAGACGCAGCTTTGCCTCTTTTGTCCACAAAATTTTATCTTAATCAGGGAATATGAAGAGTCTTGGTGAGCGGATACAGCTGTCAGGTAGTGAGGGATGTGTGTGCTTTTAAGGACAAGGCTGGGAAATGGATGGAGATAAAGGATGAACTCGTGGACTGCATCTTTTTATGGCTGGTACAAGATGGGCCCAGTGAAGGCCTGTCACAAACTGTGGGAACTGAAAAAGCAGAGGACTTTTATAGCGTTGCAGTGAGCTTTCATAGATAAAGGTTTGAAACAGAGATGAATTTTAGGCCTTGAAATATTTGGAGCATAGAAAATTTCTGAGAGCAAAAAATATAAAACAAGCACCTATTGTGTGCTGTAAGGTGTATGTGTAGCGTTTACTGATTGGCTTAAGTAGATGCTTGTAAGCTTTTAGCATTGGTCTATTGCTAAAAAACTTTTAAAGGCCTTTTAACAAGGAGAACTTTGGCTTCTGTTGTTATAGCATGAGTTTTACCATCTTTTATGCCTCTACCATCACTGAGACTAATAATGAAATAGAAAACTCATAGAACGCCTCTCAGTTGTGCCATCCCATTATCAGATATTAAATAAAACACAAAGTCTCTGGCATTTCTGGAGTGCCAAGCCAGGCTGGGAGCAGGATGATCCCTGATCAGGGATCCCAGAGAGCAGAAGGGTCTGAGGGGGATTTAAGTGCAGAAAATGTTTTATGCACAAGTAGCGTGTGCTCCCCTAACAGTGTCAGTGTCACACTGTGACACCTTCCTGTTAGGAGAACAAACACAAGTGATGATGAGTGCAACCATGAGGACTAAACTGGAGTGAATCAAACCCAGTGAGGGTCACAGGCTCAGCAGGAGAGACATAAAATGTATTTTCAGTCCTTTTCCTGTGCACAAAGGTTCAGGTGTTACTCAGGGCTGTGGACAGTGTGGGTTTGAGGACAGCACTGCACAGAGGCTTCTTTTCTAAAGACTCTGAGCCTATTATGGAAGTAATTTGCTGCACTATTTTAAAAATAAAGCAATTCAGCTACTTATTTTTGCTATTGTGGGGATAGGGATGGAGGGAGCCTCCCCGCCAGACTGAACTGCTCAGGTTGGGTGACTCAAGCAAGGAGTATTTTGCTTTTGCAGCTTGGTTTATGGAGAAGGGAAGTGCTGAAATGCTTGGAATGGTGATGGCTTTGTGAAAAAAGAGAATTTAGGGCTCCTGGGAATTTTTAAATTGAACTAAATAAATGAACCATTTCTACTGGACCAAATTTTGCACCAAGTCCTGTGTCAGTTTTACTTCTTCATTGTGTTTTAGGATGAGATTACTTTGTCTTTATATTAAAATTTTATCTCATTTATCTACCTAGACTGTGGACAAAGTCTGTTTTGAGAAAGGTATGCATGAAAAAGTCAGTGCTTCAGCTGCATTCTCTCCTCATGCACAAAGAATGCAGCAGAACTCACATGCACAGACACCAAAGTTCTGCTCCTCACCAAACAAAACTCCCTCTTACAGTATGCAGCTGTTCATGATTACAGCTGGGTTTTCTTCTAATGCTAAAATTTGCTTAAAAATTGTACAGAAATTTCACTTATGTATCTACTTAAATGCATTTCATATCCAAGCTAAATATCCCAGAAAAAAAATTTCATCAAAACATCAGCAACCTTTAAATCCTATTTCAAAAGACACAGTCTTTGCCATTAAATCTTTTTCTTTTCACCAACAAAACTATATTATGCAAACTTGGTATGTATATGAGCTAGTTTATTGTCATTATTGGTGTTCTGTATGAGTGCTAACGACCTTGCATAAAGCAGACATAAATTATTTTCACATATCATCCCTCGAGTAGTTTTATGGAAATGCACAGAGTGATTGTGTACTGAGCTCTTCAATTAAATGCTAGAGAAAAAGTGACTTTGGTATGGTTTTGCCATTTGATTTCTTGGGATGATCCCATTCCCCAAAGTGACAGTAACCTACTTTTATGCTAAAAGGCAATGGTTTGAAGGACCATATCAAAAATCTGTGCCTGTTGTAGCTAGCATTTAATTTCAACTCAATTAAATTGCAATTTAACTGGGGAGATATACTTTAAATATTCAAATGCAAGTATTCAAAGACAATATTTTCATCTGAAAGGAAGAAAAATGAGTGGGTTTTGTGCAAAATTTTAAATTCTGTATCAAACCACAGGCCATGTTCACGTTGGATTTTTCACAGGCCACAGGATGTGTATGAGATGTGCAGGAAATAGATGTTTAAAAACGTTGATTTGATCTGGACAAACTGCCAGGAATGTGGTACACACACACCTCTTCAGTTTTGTAGTTATAATGAGGGAAAGCCAGTTTTACACAGGCACTCTGTATGCTACAATTAAAAGAGATAAATCTGTAAATGTGTCTGCTTGTGGAGGGATCAGGTTTTGTTGAGACTTTTGGATCCAGATGTGAATTTTGGAGCTGGAACATTCCCAGCTGCCGTCCTGGCTTTGACCATTAGCTGTCCTCCCACTTGAGTGTTTGATTTAAAACTGGCTTCAGTAGCACACCTGATGTTCCTAGAGAAGGCTTCTGGAACTAAGGTGCTGTGCTTAAAGGGTCCTCAAACAACTCCATGAAATGCAACACAATCCTGTTTGTGTAATGTCAGCTTCCCCAGATGCTCCTGGATTAAATTCTCCCACCTTCAACAGTTCATCTCAAAAAAAAAAAAAAAAAAAGAAAAAAACCAAACCAAACAAAAAACAAAACACCAAACCAGACCCCCCCAGATATTCTACACTAAGTAAGAAATATGTAACAACTGGACATATATTACTTTAATTGTTTTATATCTCAGGATCAACAGGAAATCTAACAAAACAGTTGCATTTTTTTTTGCCTCAGATTTTTTTTGTGCACTAGGCAACATATCCTGGCATCTCTTCATAGGAAAGTTAGTTTTCCTTCAAGAACTGCTCTTTTGTCCTCTTAGTTTAAAGGAGAGCAGCCTTCCACTGGGAAATAACACCTGAGCTGACAAAAAGGGTTGTGCAAGCAGCCTGTGAGCTTCACTAGCTCAAGCTGCTGCTTGTGACAACACGGAATTAAAGCCAGTGCTCCTCTTGGCCTGGGAATTGGTGCATGGATGGACTCCAAGCAGGGCAGCACTTCACTCAAACCCCATTTCACAGAGATAGCCGAGCTCCAGAAGACAGACACACCGTGTGGGCTTTGGAGCAATTCCCCACCCAGCCAGCCCCGGCCAAGGTTTCCACTCCAGCCTGACACAATGGCTCAGTGTGTTCCTGTGCCAGGTCCCACCAGCCAAGAAATGCGCACTGAATTGCATCATAAGGAAAATAAAACTGGGATTATTTAATTTGACATCGATTTCTCCTGAATTCGTAGCTTAGCAATTGTACAGTGCAGTGACTGAGCAGCTCCTCCAAGCCTGGGCTTTTTCTGTGTGTAAGGAATAAAATCACAAGCTTGGAAGAGTTTCCCCCTTTCTTGTTGCCCAGCACATAGGGAAAATATGGGGAATTGTTATCTTTGGCCTCCGTATGACGCTATGAAAGTGATGCATACAAAATATGTGTTGACAGAAAGCTGAAGTGCCCTGCTCTTTTCTTTTTGATCATCTCCACTTTAAATAGCTTCGACTCTATGTAATTCTTCCTTTCCATCTAATTTGCGGGTTGAAGAAGTGAAAGCAACTGTTTCCAAAGATAAACTCAAGGAATTAAAATTATATTGTTTTTTAGTTCCTTGCTCCTATGCCGGTAAATTAATTCATAAATGGAAATATTAATACTTATGATGAAAATGCATCCTATAATTGCTCTGCTTAATAGATAAAGAACCATGAGAAAGACAAAGCAAAAAATTGAATTAAAGAAAATTAGTGTTTTCATTTTGGGCACAAAGTTTTGAGTTGCAAATGAAGATAAGAAAATGAGCCACATTTCCTGTTTATGTTACTGAGACTCTCATTAAGGTGTCTCCTCTTTGACCTATGTTGTTAGGAGAAAGAAGCTAAAGCAAGCTAGCTTATCCTAATGAGAGACAAGAATATCCCTGCTTTTTCACAATTAGAATAAATGTACTGGGGAGCCAGATGGGGTCTTTAAAATTTTCCACAATTACATGCCTGCTGCAGATAATGGCAAAGACCTCATTGGCTATGTTAAGGCAAAACTTCAATGAACAGATTAGCAAATTTTTGGGTTTTAGCATCATTTTTCCTTCTTTTGTTGTGTTTTGATGTTTGGTGAGTTCTGGGGAAGAGAGAAGAAGAGGGAAAGAGGTGATTTACTGGAATATTTTCATTTCAAATGATAAATTTCATACAGCATATCTAGAAACAGTTTTTTACTCAGTAAAAGCCGAGCTGAATGAATTACAAAAAGAAAAAAAACAAAAAAAAACCGGGTCAAGCCTATGGTGGCTTTCATAAGCCTCAAATAATTCTGTCATTTTTATCTAACTAAAACACCAGTGTCCTTGATACTTCAACAATCTTCAATGTTGCTTCTTTGCTTATAATCCCCTGCTTTGTCCCACGTCCCCGGCTCTGCCACAGCAGCTCCTGCAAACCCCATCATTCCTGGGTTCCACGTCTTTCTCTGTACTGAGAGCCTTCTGCCTGCCTGTGGCTCTGCTGATTTAAGAATACCCTTTTTCCTTCAGAATACACTTTTCCTGGGTTGGTTTAGTTGTGCTGTTTCTAAATATTCTGGGAGAGAGTGACAGCAGGAGTCAGAGATGTGCTCAAATACATCTCTGTTGTGATGTAGAAGGACCTGTGCATGAGATACTGGTAATCTCCAACAATCAGACCCCGTCGTGACACCTGAAACTGGATGTTACCAATGAAGTGAACAGAGAGTCTTGACTGAGCACTGTTTAACTGTGCAGTTTAGTCTACTTCAAACATTTATTTCCAAACCCTTCATTTGCCCTTTTCTTGGAAAGCCCTTGGCGAGAACAGGAGTGCATTTGAGTGAGTTTGGATGACCATGAGGAGGTGAAAACTCCACACAAGAGTCTGTCTCAATACAAGTCCAGTGGAAGGTTGTGAAAAGCTGCTCCAAAATTTAAGCCCAGTTGTGCTTCACTTGATTTAAATCTGAAGATAATCAGGAAACAAATAACCAATACCCGCCTTAAACCTCCCTGCAGTATCCGACCGTGAGTTTATTTAACTGCACTGACTGCTGAAAACAGTCATTCAGGAAAGCGTATTTTGGCACCATAAACAAAGTCCAATTATTTCATCTTTACCATGGCACTCAACAAAATTACCAATAAATAAAACAACTGGGAAGGCTTTAAGATCCATGAGAGTATCCAGCAGTGCAACAAACAAAACCATCGAGTTACAACAGTTATAAAGTGGGTAATAGACACAGTGGGCCCAATTTTCCCAACTTTACAATAA
The DNA here is from genome assembly GCF_021018805.1 of Prinia subflava. NCBI lineage: Eukaryota > Metazoa > Chordata > Aves > Passeriformes > Cisticolidae > Prinia > Prinia subflava. The sequence goes on along the minus strand of NC_086260.1, from coordinate 3,180,349 downwards.
TTTGAAAAGCCCTGCAGAGCTCTTTTCACTTGTTCATCTTATTTCCTTCACTGGGGCTCATAATTAATTTAAACCGTGCAATTCACAAACAGTTGTTCCATTGTATTGTCAACTTCGTGGAGTTTTAAAATTGTAGGAGCATTTATTGGAAATAATGATGGAAAAACTGAAATTGTGGTTGCATCTACCTTGGCTACTTGCATTGAATTAGCATCGCTCAAGGTCTGTCTGATGCTTTGAGAGGCTGCCTAGGACAGAGGGAGACAGTGTTAAGGGAAAAAATAGGTATTTATTAAAAAAGGCCTTATAAGGATGCACCTTGGGCAGTACAAGAGCCCAGCTGAGGCTACACTCAAGATGGATGATGGGTCATGAGTTTTCACACTTTCATAAGTTTTGGGCCATTTACATATTGGGGTTAATTGTCCAATTACAGCTTCAGGTTCTGAAGTTTCATCCTCTCAGATTGCTCTCCTCAATTCTCTGTTGTTTATACTTTTCGGGCCTGAAGCTGCAATCGTGTCCTCAGTTCTTGGGCTGGAAAAGGATTGTTTTGTCTGACTAAGCTGTGAAGAGAACTTGCTAACACTTTATATGAAGTTCAGAGTTATATACCAATGTGGTACAGAACCTGGAAAATGCAAAAGCTCAGCCTTGAGGCATCATATCTGCTCTGCACTGGGGGCACTGAGCGATTGCTAGATCAGTTTTACACCATCTTTTTTACTCCTGGAGCAGGAGCTGCTGGATGAGCAGAGAGCACAGCTGGAGCTCACCTCTGTGATGCTGAGGATGGTCAATCAGCTCACAGAAATCACCCTCTTGGCAAACTACCTGTATGGGTGAACCAACCAAATTCTGGCCAAAAATGGCATGAGAGCACGCTGGCTTTCCATGAAGTACTGCAAAGAAATGATCATAATCAAATGATCACAGGATGTCCTGAATTGAAGGGATCCTAAAGATTGTCCAGGTTCAACTTCTCTGCCATGGACAGGGACACCTTCCACTATCCCAGGTCGCTCCAAAGCCCATCCAACATGGCCTTGGACACTTCCAGGGATGGGGCAGCCACAGCTTTTCCAGGCAATCTGTGTCAGAACCTCATCACCCTCACACTAGGGAATTCTTTCCTAAAATCTGATCTAACCCTGCCCTCTGTCAGTGTCAAACCATCCCCCTTGTTCTGTCAGTCCAGGCTCTTGTAAATAGTCTCTCTCCATGTTTCTTGCAGGCTCCCTTCAGGTACAGGAAGGGACAATTGGGTCACCCCAAAGCTTTTCCAGGCTGAATAAAACTGATGCAGATTGTGTCAGCTTCACTCTAAATTGGCACAGAAATAGATTTTTTCCTTTTCCAGCAAGAGGTGCACTCAAACTCAGTTTCCTGTGGTGGGCCTGAACGTGGAGAAGCTCTGTTTGCACAAAGTCCACAGCAATCACTCAGCAAATGTCTAAAGGTGTGAAGGATGGGTGTGATCTCAAGGTGATGGAGATGCAAAGATTGCAGCCTGTCAGGCCCTGAGCAGTGCAGGCTGTCAGCCCCTCTCAGGGACAGGGAAACTGGGCTGGATGGGAGCTTACAGACAGAAGTTATTGACAGTCAGCTGATGAATGGTAACTCATTAAGCCGTGGGAATATTATTGCTTGCAATGCTCTGTCCATACAGCTAATCAATTTTCTAAGTGAATGAAACTGCATTAGGGTCACTTTAATTTCCAATGAGAATGTCGACACAAGCACTTAGTGAAGTTTGACTAATCTATTTAAAACAAACTTAGATTTGTTTCTCTCAGTAGCTCTATGTAGGCAACTCTTGGACAGGATCAACACAGCTATTTCAGGATTAACATGCCAAGGAATTCTGCCATTTCTCATTTCTCAAAGCGTATTTCACCTCAGCATCTTCCAGATACAGCTTCAAGCACCTGCCCTTCAAGCTGATGTTGAAGATTTACTTCAAATCCAAAGAGACAGCAGACTTACTTCATCATTCAGGGTAAATGTTTTATTTTTTCATTATAGGGCTAGATGGAAGGAACAAGAAAGCGGAATTAAAAAAAAAAAAAAAGGAAAAAAGAAGAAGGTGGTTGAATAAAGACCAATAGTTGTCATATCAAGCAGTCCACAGGAAACATGGGAAAAGCAAAGCATTAGCACAGAGTGTCACAAAGAAGAAATCTCACAGTGAGCCCAGAGAATTGAAAAGGCACCCTCATGTCCTTGAAGCTGATGGGAATTTTGCCACTGACTTAGTGGAGACGGGTTTACACCCACACTGTCTATGGGGAATGCTTTGCTGCTGAAGCACAGCGTGGCAGCCACCCCAGAAAAACATCAGCCTGCTGCACCACGACAGATGCTGACTCAATCCAAAACCTGTTCCTAGCTCAGTGACTGAGTTTTTGGCATGGCTTTGTACCTGCTCTTGTTTTAGTTGCTACAGCCTTATGTGGGGATGGCACAAAGCTCAGAAAGAGAATCTTCTAACAAACATGAAATGGAGATCAGAGGATCCCAGAATAGCCAGGACAATGAACAGTGGCAGGACAAGACAACTGGAAGCAAATGCTAAAGGAAATCAAGATTCATTTCCTGCCCTGAAATACTCAGAACAAAATCAAATGATTAAACTTTATTTCATCCCATGAAAAGATAAAACTTTTGAATGCATCTCCTGTGGTCAAAACATTTTGTATACAAACCCAGTCATTTTTCTTTATCTAGAATGGATTTTTCTTAATCTAGAAAGGATTCTGTGGAAGCAATTTTGCCACTGCCCTGGATGTTCTGGTAGGCAGAAAACCTGGTCAGGGATAAAAAAACCTTTATTGTACTGACTCTTAAGGGATGATGTGGCCACTGTCCTATGTCTGACTTATGCCTCAAATTACCTGTTGGTAATTTGTCCTGTTGGTTTAACATTTGTCTAACAAAAGTGTCAGATTATTTTAAATACTAACCAGCTTCCAAGGAGCAACAAAAGAAGCAATCACCTGAACACAGCTGAGTATCTCTCATCTCTTACTGATTACCCCAATGGCCCAAATAAACCACAGCAAAGGCCCTGATTAGTTCTGAGCACTGGTTCAGCTCACAATAAAGCCTTTAACCCTCAACAACAGGCTTGATGAACCACAGTGAAGAATTCTTCATACTTGTTCAAGAAATTGATGTACCCAGGAACAGCTGAGCACAAGAAGCTCAGAGTTTTGAAGTGATTCTCAGCCATTCTCTGTCCTGTATGGACTGCAAGGACTCGAGCCATGGGCACAGGAAGGGTTTTCCTGGGAAGGATCCCTTTGCCAAGGAGCTGCAGTGTGAAACCCTGGTGAGTGCCCTTCCCCTGTTTTTCTCCAGAGCTGTCTCCATGGAATCCATTTCAGCAACCTTGTCATGGCTCAATGTGAGACAGGCCAAGAGGTGAAGGCTGGGGAGCCTCTTCTGTCCAGTGGGATTGTCAACATGCACAAAGAGTATTCAAATGATCTCATTAGCCAACAATCCTACTTCCAAAGATCCTTTCAGAAGCCCATGGAAAGACAATTCCTGTTAGCCTAGCATAATTTCCATCTGATATTTTTTTCTTAAAAAGAACCGTGCATGGTTGGCTGCAAGCTTTTCATGCTTATCTGGGAGCCAACACCATGAATTTGGGGCTCAGCAATGTTTTTACTTCTATTAATGTCTCTTTTGCTTATTACTCACATGAGAAAAGATATCTAATTCTAGAAAATAGCTGCAATATATTTCATACCGTGCAGGAAATCAACTTGCACCTAAACCAACACAGGCATGAGAGGCAGTCAGATATTATGGAAGGAAAAAAAATGGCTTTTAAAGTATTGCAGCTCCATTCCCTTCTTGCTGTTTTGGATGCTGAAGAGCCATCCATCTCTGCATGTGTACAGCCAGAGCTCATCCCTTTCCCAGGGAAGCCAATGCCATTGATTAGGAGAACTGCCTAGTTAGCCACCTATCCATTCTGGAGAGGGGAGAGACCTGCCCAAGTGTTACATCCTAATCTCCAGTGTCACAGGCAGGCCCTGCTCTGCCTGCAATTGATGGTTACAGACACATCGATCCCATGGCAGAAAGGTCACTCTCCCCAAAGCCAGACACATAAAAGAGAAAAATGGAGATGAAAAGCCTTCACTCCTCCAAGTGAGTGTTCTGACTGCTGAGCTGCTCAGCATCTCTCCAGAATTGTCTGTCTGCACCCAGGGGTGTCTGTCTGGGATGGGGAGCTCAGATCTGCCTGAGCTGCAATATCCCAGTTTACACCAGCCCAGTCTGCAGCATCCCAACCTTTACAAGGCTCACTGTGATTACAACAAAGCCATGTTTTAATCACAAAGAATGTCACCTTCATGTTGAAACCATCCAGACAGTTCTCAGTGGTTCAGCAGGGTCCTCTGAGGCTGAAGTGTGCCCGTGGTATTATCATTGTTTTATACTGAATGAAGAGAAACTAATTCACTGTCCTTTTGTACTGGGGATAGAATAATACATGTGATTTTCCACTTTGAAAAGATATTTAATAATCCCATTTAATGTTGAGTTAAACATTTCATTGTTTGCCATGACTAATCCACAGATTTGAAGGGAAAATTCCACTTTAAAGTGTAATGGAGCTTCTCAGCTCCTTCACTTTTGAATTAGTTCTAACACCATTTTAAAAATAAGTACCAATTTGTGAAGACATTTTGCAGCACGTGTCCTAACACACTTACCCTAAGTGCAGTTTAAATAGAGGGTGCTTTGGATAACAAATGCAAATTTGGTCAGACTGTTAAAACCAGTGCAATCTTCACACAGAGAAACCTTCTAATTAAATGAATAAACTTACTCTGAAAGATGTTCAATGAAGGATGCAGAATAGGATTATTCTACTCCATCAAGCACCCTTTTGATGTTTAATGAAACTACAACACCAGGTAAATTATGGGTTTGTGTTCACTGCACACTTTTTAATGAGATTATAAAGAGAAATCCAATATATTACAAGTGGGTTAAATATATTTTTATATCTCTGTCTGGAGAGGCAATCTCCAGAATGATCATTTAGAAATATGCAGCTGACTACTGGAAAATATTGAAAGAAACCCACTGTTATTAAAACACAGAAACCACAGAACTGTTGCTATTTTCAATCTGTCATGGCCAGTGAATACAATATAAAAATATGTAAATATTTATGGGTGCACAGTAATCACCTGTAACAACAAATTCCATTATTTTTAAGGAAATACAACTGCCATTTTTGATATTTCCATATTTATTAAAAAAAAATACACTGCAGGTGTCAGGATTAAGAGGAAAGAGGCACTGAAGCCTCAGGGGCCATGAGGCATGTGCCACGCTGCACAGGGTTACAGCCCTGTTAACATTTCCAAGGAAATGAGCCTTATTATTCAAATACTTCAATTACACAAGCTCTCTGCCAGTTTGAAGCAATTGAAAATGTCACACCTCAGCCCAGGAGGGTGATGCTGGTACCAAATGGTTTCTGTGTAAGCAGCCCTGCTGCTTGCTGGCAGCAGTGATCGAGCTCCCTGTGGCTTCCAGGGGCACACAGTCAGGCTGTGGCAGCTCCCACCTGGAATAACCTATGATTCCTGATGCTCCAGAGCAGCTCCAAGCGCCACCCAAACACACTGAGCTTCCTCAGAGAGGTTTGCTCTCACCACTGCCTTCTCCTGAGCAAAAGTTCCACTGGCCCGTTGTCCCAAGTGGGTCAGCACCCACCTTAGCTTGGAAGCAAACAGAAACATTTCATCAGCCCTAACTCTGCCTGCTCAGTGTGTGTGGGAGCAGGACCCGTTCATCTGGCACCTCCTGCCAGCCAGGCACTCTGCCTGCAAGACAGAGCCTTTAAATCCTGGCCAAATGGCTAAATCACTCCTCCTGCGCTTGTCAGTGCTTGCTTTTGTGCAAAGACAAGTTGTCTGGGAAGGCTGGATGCACATCTCACAGCCTGAGCTGGACACAAATGGATTGGGAACTCCGGTGTGGATGAACTGCTGTCAGCCCTGCCCTGCTGGGCTGCGCTCCTGAGCACTCTGCACCAGCACCCAGAGGATGGAAAAGAGGGATCTGAACACCACAGAATTCATCTTGCAGTGTCTCCTGAGATCAGGGTGTTTGATGGCCCCAACCCATCACAGATTCCTGGGAGTTGTCACTGGAGACAGACAAACGGACATTGTCAGGCACAGATTTGTGAAATTCAGAGGAAATTTAAGCTCACTTGCTTCTAAATCCTCCCCAGCTAAAATCAGTATTTGTCTGATAGCCAGGTGGCATAAATTGAGTTCCTGTATTCAGCAGTTAGCACTTTGTTAAGGTTTTTTCTTTTACTCAGAGACTTTGAGTTGATAACACCAGTTCCAATGCTAAAAGCATCTTCATACAGTAAAACTTGTACCTCAGGGAAAAGAAGACTTTTTCACTGAATCAACAGGAAAAATGTGGTTACCAGGCTTGGAAATACTGGGAAAGAGTATTTTTTTTCCTAAAAATAACAAGGTTATGCTTCAGCCTCACTCACTGCTCACTCTATGGACTCGCTGCTGTCTCTGAAGAAGGAAACCCTGCACAAAACAGGTCTTGAGCCTTAGCTCATGTAAAGAATTGGGCAAAGGAACACGAAACACTGAAGTAATGTCAGAAAACACAAAACCACAAGTAATTTTAATTTTAATAATGAAATGGAAGCTCCTCACTTTGACTCCTTGTTCAGAACTGATTTGAAGTTAGTGAGTTTTGGGAGGCTTTGGTTGAGGCATTAACACCTGTGAAGGGGATGAGATTGAGAAGGTGCTCAGTGTTTTGTTGGTAGGGCTGGACTCACACACACACACACATTTGTGCAGGTCTGGTGACACCTTTGGCTCTCACTGTCACCCTCAGCTTTGGCTGCTGGCTGTGTGTCCATCCTCAGCCTGGCTCACTCCTGTCCTTCACATCCCCTCACCAGTGCTGCCAGCTCAAAGGCCAGGCTCTGAACTGGGCCACTCCGAGTGCTGGCACATGTCCCATTGTGTCACCCTCCCCGAGGACGCTGATGCTGGCAGGCAGAGGCATTAGGGGAACAGCTGGAGGTGCTCATGTCTTGGGCCACTGCAGCTAAACCTGCCAAACCTCATCAGTCAGAGCACACAGCTCTGTGTGTGGAACCTCAGGATCACCAAACTGCTGCTTTAAATACAATGCATTAGCCTGGATGAGACCGATTAAAGAATGCAAGGAACATCTGAGTGCTTCGATAAAAACCACACTGTTAACACGATTCAGGGAAAATACAGGATGCCTAAACTTTGCACATAATTTAATAATATTCTTCAGGATAAAGAAAAGGAAAAAAGATGTTATCTGCTCTCTTGATAAATGCTTCAAACTTACAGAGATCTGATCTTCATCTGGTTTAACTCAGAGTGACTTCACTTAAAGTCAGAGGAGCCATGAAAGCCAACAGCAGATGAAGAGCTGGCTCTAGTTTGCTATTCACTAATCTTCAGGGAAATAGTAAGATTATGGACAGAATACTTTCTTTCTCCAAGATAAGGAAATATAATATCCCTAGAATACCTCTTATCTACCCTCCAATTCAATCTGGAAAGTCTTTCCTCTTTTCCAAGCTCTCTGTAGAATTTCTGTGCCACAAGCACAGCCCTTCCAAGTTTATTGGCATTTTTAATGTGTTAAAGCTGTCGCTCCATTCCTGGCCACAGCTCTTTCTTTTCCTGAGTCCTCTCAAAAGATTAAAAACCTGTTCTTTTCCCGCTCCTTCCACTCTTCAGAGAAGTTTCTTCCATTTTTTGTGGACGGAAATATTTTCTCCAGTTACAATCCCCACGAGTTTCTCCGTTGTGTTCCAGTTCTGAACTCCTCAGTGGTGTGGGGGACAGGGCAGACCAGGGTGTGTGAGCTGAGATCTCAGCGTTGTTTGCTCCGTGGCAATTCTCATCACCATCACACCTCGTTTATGATATAAAAGCAAACTGGATTCCAGATAAACTCAGGAACTGAGCGCGTCCTTCCCACGTTGCTGGGGCTGTGGTGCCATCTAGTGAGTCAGTTACAATATTCTGTATGTCCATTTTGGCACAAAAACCAAATTTAATTTTAAATATGATACTAAATAAATATACTGCTGTCCTCTGGCAAAATTCCATAAACAGAGTAATCAAATCAAATCAAATTGTTACCCAAACAGTGCCCTGAAGCATTGCATTCCCAAGGCACTGGGGTTGCACACGATTTAACATTCCACTGAAAGCATAAAACTTGAATCTTTGATAAAGTCATTCCAAGCAGAAACAAAGGTGCTTTAGTTAGTGGTATCCAGCTTGTAGACTAAACACATCACTTGTATAATCGGTCTTAAAAAGCTGTTTACACTATTTGCCACGCTGGCAAAGGGATGTGTAAGGGCCTGTTATCTGCCTCGAGTGTTTTCTTGAAATCCAAAGTCCTGCAGAGCTCCTTTGTAGCAGATATGCTCAAAACCACCATGAAAAGTGGCTCAGTTTGAAGCCAACGGCTCCAAATTGGGAATTTTCCATTTAACCCTTCCTGCAGCTCCAGGTGGGACACAGGATTTTTTTCTTTAGGTCTTCACCTCCTTCAGGTGAGCTCACTCTGAGCCACAGCTGGGGCTCAAAGAGCTTTTAATGTTACCCTGCAGCCACTGAGCCCGTTTGTTACTGCTTTAGTCTGTCTGAAATAGCCCTCACAGCCCCATGTGCAGCCCCTGGCCAGCCCAGCCTCTCTCACTGCACAGAAATGAGAGAACAGTGCCCACCTGGCCCTGCTTGGTCCTGGACATCATCAGCCTCCAGCTCAAACAGTTTAGGAGAGTCAGTGAAATCACACAGGCATTGTTCAAAGCTCCATCATTGTGTCATCTTTGTCTTAAGACTCCCGTAAAGAACCAGCACATGATCAAAAGTGCTTCCTTTTGCCTTGTTTCCATCTCACTTCTGTTATTGCTGCTCTTTATGATACCGTAAAAATCAGCCTGGACCTACAAACCAGCTGTCCCCTGTGATGGCTGTGACAGCCAGAGCCAGCTTCCACCCAGGAGATCACAAATCACAGATCAAATCCAAACTCAGTTAATGAACATCTTCTCACCCCTCCCAGAGGGGTCTGGAGCAGGCCTAACACCAAAGATGTTGCCTATTAAGTTAAATTCTGTTTTGGATGACATTTTGGAACTGTTGGCATAGTTCATATTTCAGTTTCCATTGTCTGCAAACAGATGAACTCAATATTTTACAACAGTTTTACGTAGAGATTGGAAATCTGATTTAAGTTGTTCCTACTGCTGCTTTACTTCATTGAAGGAAATTGGTATTAAATTGTTGGATATATTTATGTGTCCACAGTTGTTACTACTTTAGTCTGTCTGAAGTATCTGCAACCTCCAGTGCTTCATTCTCACCATTAATTAAAACTTTTCCAAGCTTAACACACCCAGGAAGGAGGATTGGTGAGCAAGCATTGTGTAACAGATGAAATCATATAAAATCCAAATGTGATTTAATTAGTTGATAATGGCTCATTAATTACAAAGCTAGTGAAATGAAACACATTGTTGTGAAAACACATAATGGAACAATTGAGAAAGAATAGATTTGTTTTTCCTAAGTACTTGTCTGCTAAGAAAACCACCTGTGCAAATAACTGGCTCAAATCAGATGACAAGCAGATTTTATATTGCTCAAGAAAGATTTGGGTTTCCATGACAACGCACCCGGGTCAAACCAGCAAATTATACATTTTTCTTCAATAAACATCTCATTTACTCTGAAAGGTTTAACATCCAGGTTTATAATGTGTCTAAAATATATTTATTACCTAACAATTATTTAATACAGCAGCTTCTGCCCAGAAATGGCTGTCCAGTGACTGGGGATTCAGCTCCAAGTGTATGGGATCTATCCTAAGCCTTCTGGCATTTTAAACAAATGTTGTAATGCTGTTTGGCTCATAGTAACCTACTGTGAGCTCTGGGGAGAACTAGGCAAACAATTTAAACATTATACAAAAATTTTTATTTAATTGAATTCAAGCATTTATGAAATTATATTAAATTAGGTCATATTCATAGGTTATCCAGTATTTAACATTTTCACCAGTAATTGCCTATCCATCTCATTTAAAATTTAATGACATTATTTAAGAAAAAGGTTTTCTTGATCTGAGGGCAAATACGCTTTATTTATAGGCCCTTTCTTAGACTTAGGAGAATGGAAAGTAGAAATGTGTTACTCATTAAGGCCCACGTTGTTACGTGGCTGCATGACTGAATCACTGCTTGCCCTGCACCAAAAACCACTGGAGTCAGCACGAGGAGGAAAAGAGGTGCTCTCGTTTCCAGCCTTCTGGACCGAAAAAATGACGAGTAAATCTCCCAAATAATGAGGGGCTGCATGCAGCAGAGCTGCCTGGAAGTGCTCTGAACTCAGACCCTGAGATCTGATGGAGTTTAACAAAAAACAGGGGAGAGGCCACAAGCTGGAGCCCACCTTTGCTTTGGGTGTGACACCGTGCCTTAGAAATGCTGTCTTATAAAATCCTCTCCTTCTCAGAATGCTGCACGTCCCACAGGGAGGAGGAGGAGGAGGAACCTCCTCAGTGTCCAGCAAATGTCCCCAGGTCCCTTTCAGCCTCACTTGGCAGGAAAATGCAGCTTGTACAAAAGTGCTCTCTTATCTCCTTGCAGGAACTCCTGAAGTTTGGAGGTCTGGAAGCTGCCCCAGCTGTCCTGAGAGCTCGTGGGGGCACATTTTTGTCTGGGAAATCCACAGCATGTCCGAGTACTGCCTGGTGGATGGGTCACAGAGATCCAGGGCTGAGGCTGGTGTGGGAGAGGGGAACAAAGGAAAAGCCTCAAGAAAAAATGGCTTTAATTTATAGAGAAACTTCTTGATTCGTGTTTCTGGGCACAGAACAACCTATTTTCTTTCATGGGATCAGCCCAGGCTACATGGTTGATCACACCTCCTTCTGCCTGGAGTGATCACAGTGACAATTCTGAGTCTTTAACCAGAGATCCCTTCTTGAGAGCAGAATTTCCTTCAGGAAGATTTTCTCCTTGTTTCAGTCTGAGCCATGAGGGGCATCTGCAGTGGGCACACAGCAGGGCCAGCTGATCTCTAGTGGCACCTCCTTGTGTGGAGTGACACACGGGGCTTTTTCCTGCACGATCCAAATGGATCTAAGGATGGGGTAGCTCAAAGGAGAATTGCTGCAGCAGCAGCAGCAGCAAAAGCAGGGACTGGACTCCAGCCACAGCTCTGGAAAGCCTGGGCTGGGCTGGAGCAACATGAAGGTGCTTAACAGTGTTTTATGGTCACTTTGGAAAATAGAGTGCAATAATCACCTTCGGGTCTGGAATTCAAAGGTAGATTGTTGTGTTGTGAGTGAAAATAGGCAGCTGGATCAAACGCTTTTTAATGCATGAATTTTTTTGAAAACAGTCTCTGAAGATAGCCTGGGTCAGCTCTGTTCCTTTTTCCTGAACTTTCAACTAAAAGAAAGACTTTTTTCTGTTTCAGTAAGAGTACATAAATACAAGTCACACCCCCCCTGAGACTTCTTTAGAACAAAACCTGAATATAAAATTCTTGATAAAAGGAGACGTTTGCTTTACATAATTCTGCTCCCAATATCCACAACTCCCAAGTGGATAAAAAAACCAAAACAAAGTAAAGCCTAAAAGGTGAGACTGAGAAAGAAGCCATGAAAAACAAGGTCTTAGGTGGAACTTAGGAAAATGCCAGCATGTTCAAACATCAGACACGCTGCTTCCCATCCTTTAATCTGAACAGCCCTTGCACCAGTGAATGGGAAGTGTGGTAGGAGTTTATGGGATTAGCTGTGCCCTGCCCATACCTCTGCTCCCACCTACAGGAACATTGCACAAACCAGTGCAGGGAGCATTTCCTCACCCTCTAGTCTTTGATTAATTAATATGTATTAATGTGTTAATTACTATTCAAACTAAAGGTTGGGTTCTGTAAGCACTGACATTCAAATCATACGAAGGACCAAAACTTTTCTGAGCACGTCAGCTGCCAGGACTGGACACAAACTCTTGGACAGTGGACCTGACACATTTCCCGTGCCTTGATTTGCTTTGGGGTGTGGCTGGGCACTTTGTGGTCACTCTCCCATGCAGGGACCAGGCAGGCACTAGATGGCTCCCGAGTGACAGGCTTGGTTCGTTTAGAAATCAAGCTTTCTAATGATATCTTCTCTTCTTGGCTTAGAAATTTGTCCAAAATCTCTGTTCCCTTCTCTTTGCAGGGTTTTTTTTTGGTGGTGTTTTTTTTTTTTTTTTTTTTTTTTTTTTTTTTTTTTTTTTTTGTTTGTTTGTTTGTTTGTTTGTTTTTTTTGGTTTTTTTTTGCAATTCAGCTTTGCCTTCCCAGGCAGTGTGGAGTTTGTTGTTCCTTGAAGTGGATGGGATAAAACAGAGCTAACAGAGCTCCCCTGGGCTTGTGGCAGTCTGGGACTGCCCTCACACGTGGACACAGCTGTGGAAGGAGCAAAGATTTCCTGATTTCCACCCAAGCACTCATGAGGACCTGCAGCACCGGGTTAGCTCAGCTTTGAGCCAGCTTAACTGGCACCAACTTAGCTTCCCTTGGCTGGTCAAGTCTCTCCAGAAGTGACTTGGATGTTACTTTTCCTGGAAAAGCACTTCTGGCCCTTCTGAGAACGTGACAATGCTCTCACCCTTCCCCAAGGCAAACAGCTACCGTCAAAATCAGCTTTTCCAAAGAGATGGGCTTTGTAAACAACAGAATGCTCTTGAAAGCTTCTCCCTGTTGTGATGTGGTGACCACACAGGAGTAAAACTGCTCCCAGCAGCACAGCTCCGAGTTCCACAGAAAATCTGCACCCTGAGAGCTTTAGCAGCCTTTCTCCAGTAAACAGAAATAAACAGAAACCTAATTTCCTTCCCAAAAGGAGCACACTTTCTAAACACAGCATGCACTTACCATCCCAAGGTAAAGCTTTCCACATGGGGAGCGGGTCATGGAAAACTAGGTCAGTTTGCCTGGCACTGGATTTGTGTTCAGTGGCTTGGCCACAGACACTGGTAATGTGGAAATGCTGGGCAGTCCAAGCTCACTAATGACGGGTTTGAGATGTCAGTAAAACTGCCTGAAGATTAAAACACTGAGAACACTGCAGTTTCTGGCCCATTTAATGGTGGCTGAGTGACAAGGGCTGGCCTTGGGAGCTTTTCAGGACATCATGGGTGTCACCCAAGTGCCCGTTCTCCAGTCCTGCCCCCGTTTCTCCTGGAAGGAAAGGTGCACGTGTGGGCAGAGGTGGCAGGGGTGGCCTGGCAGCAGGACTGCAGGACACTGCCACGAGCTCTTCTGTTCACCTCTGCTCCCAGGAATTACCTTCCGTAATTTCACAGTGGTCTGGGTGAGGAAAAATGTGTAACTGCAGTTTCCTGCAAGTACAATCATCACTAAAATTCTTTCTGGATGTGTGAAAAGGGTCTAATTAAGGTCACCTTAATAGTCTTGAAACCCTCTGCTGAGATGGGACCTACTGGGCAGTGCAGTGAGCCCAGCTGGGCTGTTCAGACAGAACAAAGCCCAAACTCAGATCATTACCAGCAAACACTGGGGAATTACCATCAACACACACAGGAGGCACAATGTAGAAAATATCAATTCCTATGGAGTTCCTCACTTTCCCATTCCCTGCTAGTGAAACAGTTCACAGAACTCCTGCAGAGAAGTTGGAATAAAGAACGGCGGCAGCTCCTTGTGCATATTAAACAGATTTCCTGAGTCTGTCCTCCACATTAGATTAGGCAATACCAACGTTTAAATTTTTAACCATTTGCATTTTGGAGGATGAGACAGAGTAAAATGCTGCTGTGCTGCACATTAAACTTACAAAAGCATGGCTCAGTGTCCCATCACACGCCAGCAGCCTTCCAAACTCAGACAGGAAACACCTGGACCTCTGTGGTCAAACATCGCTGGGAGTGCACTGTACATTTTGGAACAGATCATTTCGAATTGTTAATAAATATTCATCTCATTGCAGTAAAACACTGTGTGTCCCCTGCTATAAACATTGGTGGAGCTAAATTAAATATGTGCAAGGTTAGTCATCTTGACTTTTTTTTCTCTGTAAAAAAAAAAAGATTGCTTGACTTCCCCTCCAAGAACATCGAAAGTTTTAAAAGCTTTAAACCCCTGAAGGTAATTCTGTGGGATATACAATTTAAATATCTCCATTTCTGTTACATTTATTCTTTGTCAACACATTCTCCCATGTTTTCTAAAAGGCTCATTATAAAGCTGCCTAAAATGAAGCCTTTGTTTCCTTTCCTGGGAAAAGCTTTGCACCTTGGCAAACACAGCTCTGTAGGCTCATACAGGAGTTCACTGTCACTCCCCTCATGGTCTCAATTTGAAAAACAAATCTAGAGATGTCCCTAATTATGTGAGAGCCAAAGGGCAAAACGCAAACTGTGTACAAATCCTCAGACCTTTCCTCAAGAAACTGCACAAAATCTGTGTCTCTATTTTTGCTGCATTAAGTTTGTGATGAAGAGGTCCAGAATCATGCCCTGAACCGAGATTTCCCAATTTTTAGGATTAATCATGTAATTGTTGCAAACCAGCCCTGGACTGAATGAAGCCCTGAACTTTCTGCTGCTGAAAGAGGCAGAACAGATGATCCAGGTTGGACTCGGTTCCAAATCATAACACAGATTTGTTAAAGGTCATGATAAACAAATCTTGCTTCCATATCCTTATACGTAAGGCTGATTCTCTACAGATAATTTGCACAGGTTTGGGGACTGTTTCTATGTTTCTCTTGCCTAACTATCTTTTTTTTTTAAGCTTTCTTGCTAATACTGTATTTCCATGTCTTAACAGCCTGCATTGTTTAGATTTAACATAAGCATTCACCTATTTTCTACTAAAATATATTGCCTGTGGAAAATTAATATATTTTTCTCCCTTTTCTCAAAGCATTTTAATACTCAGGAAAACAAGATATCATAAATCTGAGGAAAGAAAAGCTGCTTTCAATTGAGCAGAAAAAAAATAAAAGGCAAAGTCTGTTGTGCATGTGTGTCAACAGCTTTCAAAGCTGCGAGTGAAGCACAAAAAGCAATCAGAAAAATCCTACTGCTCATACAAAAAATATTTCCCTTGGTGAGAACTCCACCAGCACTGAAGCAGCCTTAAAACTTGGCTTATAGTGTCTGTCTGTAGCTCCACAAAGAAGACTACTTGTTTCTATTTTCTGAACGTGTTGAAAACTAGAACATGGCAGCTGTAATTCTGCTGCAGAGCTCCCCCAAACAAACAGCAAAACAAGCCTGGCCACCTGTTTTGAGCAGACTTCAGCTGTGGAAAATGCCTCTCCAAAGGGAAAGCGTTGGGGAATATTTATGAGACCCTAAAAGCAAGTGGGTTCTAGCTGAGATTTTTCTATGTGCTGTGTTATTTATTAAATATCTGCTGCTTTGACCCCTCTGCCCCGGGGAGGTTGTTTATTTGTGCAGTCATCACTGCTGGGAAGAGCAGTATTTCTGTCCTGGGAAATGCAGGAGGCAGGCAGAGCTGAGATTCCAGCCTCAGTGGTTACTGCTGTCCTATGGGGACAGGAGGAAGAGGATGGACCTTCTCCAGACCTTCTCCAGACCTTCTCCAGACCTCCTCCAGACCTTCTCCAGACTCTTCCTGGGCTGATGGCTCCTGACAGGGACCTGTCAGGCTGAGTGATGGTGAGAGGGCCATGGGCAGCACTCAGCTCCTCTGGAGCCACCTCAGGTGTGTGAGCCTGGCCCACAGTTCAGCTTTGCCTCTTGAGGGGGTGGGTGACATCTGGAATTAAGAGCCCTCTGGAGTGACACGGGCTCACAAGCTCCTTCTCCCTTTGAACACCCAATGGAGCATTCCCTGGATCTACAGCACTCCCAATATCCAACAATGAGATAACTGGGACCACAGTTGGTACATCTGCTCTGCAAATTATCTCTGAACCCTTCTCTTTTCTCCCAGCAAAGATTTTTTTTAACTGTACCTTTGCAGATAAATAATGCCACAATCCCCCCTGCCCTCCATCCATTGCCTGAGGATATCCATGGAGCTGCTGCTCCCCAGCTATTGCCACACTCAATTTCCTGTCCTCTGTTGACACAAATAAGCTTGCAAAATTGCAGACATTCTGGAAGGCCATTGTGTCCCACAGATATTGGTATTTCCATAAGTCATCAGGCAGTCTGGGATTTGCAGGACACAGAAAACTGCGTGAGATGCCCAAAGTGTTCAAATAAATACATAAATTCTGATAATGAGCGGTTCAAGAGCTTGGGAAGGCCCATGCAAAGCATTCTCTGGAAGTTTGTAGAGTTCTGGTCAGCAGCACTGCCTACAAAACAGGAGGGATGGGTAACAAAGTCAGATACTCAGCTAAAGATGGACAGGGAAAGGTGGAAGAGCCTCCTCAGTGGCTGAGCTGCTCTTCCCTAAGCCATCTAAGCAGAAGCAATTTTCATGTAATGAAGAGATCATAGATCATCTGACATGAAGACTGTCTCAGCTGAGTGACAGCTAAGCAAAGCATCCAGCAGCTTGATTTGTTTTTTTGGCTGATCATGGCCAGTGTGCTGGAAATGAAAAGGAGGAATTGGAGAAGATTAGCTCATCCACCTTGAACAGATTTTTTTTTTTCTTTTTTTTAACTCCCTCCTCTAACTAGCAAAGAAGGAGAGGCTGCCATCAACACCAGCCCAGCCCAGCATCATTCCCTGCAATGCCCAGCTGCCTGTCCCCATGCTGGATATTCTCCTGTTTCTCATCTGCTGCCAGGCTCGGAGGTGACTTCACCACAGCCATTCATGTGGAGACCAAACGTTTTCCCTGCAACCTTCCAAACATTCACAGTCTCACGGTATCTAGAGACCTTTCATTTCAGAATTTATTCCAGCTGGACTGCAGAGCTGGGCTGAGATTTCCTTGCCCCATGCTCCAAGGCTGAGGGAAAGCTCAGCGTGTCCAGGGCCTCTCCTGCTCTCATGAATGGTTTGTTTGTACGGGTGGTTTTGCCACCAGCCTCGGGACTATGAACACTCTCACTGTTACTGTTTAACTGCAGTAAATCAGTTAAAGACTAACTGTGGTGTTCCGGAGAAATATTTTATTTCATGCAACGAGACTGGCCTACAGTCATGGAGCTGACTCCCAGACTGGAAAGACTATAAAGAACAATGATTTTCAACTTTGCTGCATATTTCTCTCCGTGACTTAAACACACACACAGTGAGGAAGAGAAGGACTTTGTGCCTTAGCAAGCTCACATGTGAACACATCTGCCTTTTCGGGTAGGGAAAATAGTCTGCTGGGTCTAAAAAAATCAGCAAATTGGTATTTTTAATGAAAGATTTCATTGTGCATTTCTGTAGCAAACTAAAGAGCTAAAAGCAGGCATTATTATGATAACTCCTGAGTGACCAGTTCAAACAGGGCAAACACAGCCCTGCCTGATGGATGTTAGGATAAATGCCTTTCCAAGAAACTCTCCAGATTCTGAACTACAGCATTTCATTTTTCCAGGAACCTCTCAAGTGCGACCATGTGGATTTTCAGTGGCAGAAATATCCTGCTCACAGCTGATGTTTTGTTTTTTTCCCCAAGCCAAGTCAGGAGAAAACACATAAATATTCTTCCAAGCAGGTCACTTATTTCCCAGCTGACATGCATTTTGCATTCCCCTGTTTTCATATTTTCCCTACACACAGAGTCCATATTGTAATAGGGAAAACAGTTCATATGAGAATACTGGCCTGGCACAGCTTAAATTCTCCTAGAAAATCCTGAGTAAAAACCCGTGTGGGGCTCTTTTCATTGGAGATCAGAGTATTTTTATTTAATGTGAAGCTGTGAGGGAAAGATTCAACTAAATTGAAGCTTAGTTTGAAAACTGGAGCATGGCACCAATTAACTCTGGTTTTTATTATTTTTTTTTTCAAAAGACAGATTCAGACTGACTCATGGAGACTTTTCCATGCAGAGAAACCCTTAAACTCTGTATCATTTTGAGATCCAAGGCTTCCTGCAGCAAACAGCCCAGCTTTAGGATACAGAGAAGATGGTAAGTCTGTTTTGCATTATTCACCATCTGAATAGGGACTAATCCCACTAGAACATGCAGCCATAAAGCAGCGAGGGATGAAAATCAACTCAACTGATAGGTTGGATGTCAGAGGAAAAGGAAAACCCTTGATGCAAAATACTAGAGAAAATGAGTTTTAAATCCCTGTATGAACAGAACAAACTTCTGACATCTGGAGCATGATTTAATACTCCACCAGGTGCTGCTGTATTTTGTGTTTTCAGAAAAGCGTATGACAATCTTGTATAGGATTTTTGCTTTAATTATCAGTGTGTAAAAACAGCATTAAAGAGGTGATCACAGTAAGTCTGAAGCTTTGCTCTGATTAACAAATTAGCCAGTTCTAAACAGATCAAGTAACAGTCAGAAAAGCTGATGACCCTTGAAAAAAGGCTTAAACTTTCATTGGGCCACTTATTACAGACCACTTGCTTTGGATGCAAACCATATCAGGTGTGCCCCCTTGGACCAGAAAATCTCTTTATTAAAAAATGAAAGAGCCCTCGGTTTTCACTGGCTGCTTTGAAGTAACAGCAGTTATTCCAAATAAGAGGGATTTTCAGGAACCAAAGAGTCTGTATTTAAAGAGATTGCTTACACTAGCATACTCCAATTTAATTAACTCAGATTTATAAGAAGAAAGTCTGTGTTAGTTGCATTTATAATAGGAAAAAAATTAAAAAGAGGTTGTAATGAAATAAAATTTATAGAAAGGGAAACAGTATTTTAAAAGTTAGCATATCAGAAATATGATGTTGAATGCTGAAGAATGCCTTTTTTTGTTTTGGGGGAGACCCTTTGCAAAGTTTTGCCAAATGCTGAATGACTCTAAAGTGACATTCATAGGAGCATTTTCCTGGACTCCAACAGGTGCTGAGTTGGGCAGAGGCACATGGAATAACAAAGGTTTTTACTTTTATCTCTGTGATTTTTCAAATTTTAAAATACTACATCCTTCAGCTTCTCCTCAGCCTTCAGAGGTGCTGTTTGTCAGGAAGAGAAATGATTTCTGTGCTGGAGTAACTCAGTGTATCTGAGGACCTGTCTGGAGGATTTACTTGCTCAAAGATAATGTTCTCCTACACAAAATTTAAACAGGTACAAATTAGATGAGATCTCACAGCCTGGGTCAGTGCATTGCCTCACAGTTCAGCATTAATAAAATATCTAACAAACCATTTCAATGGTTCTATTTGTGGAAAATTCTGTTTGTGAATAATTCATTTTTGGCATAGGGTGAGACTAGCACAGTACAGCAAACGACAGCGTGTACTGAGTTTACAGCAGTCACAGTGTAAATTATCTCTACATTAATTATATCATTGATTACAGATTCCCTGTGGGGATGGCATTCCTCCTCTGAAGCTACACCATCATTTGCTGTAGCATTAAGTCATGAGTGGTTTCACCATTAACATGCAGCTCATAATTGCTGCTAGGAGAAAATGTAGGTCCTGACCTTGCAGGTACTTCTGCATGAGTAACTTTATGAACAAATGTAGTGCACAAAGAGCTCTCTCTGGAAAAGCAGAATGCCTTTCTCCAGGAATTAGAGAGTGGTGTGTCAGTAAATATCTTTACTAGGGGAGGGTGACATGTGACAGAGCCACCAGATTAGAGCTGAAAGCACATCCAGAGTTCATCTCTGTGGGACACACATTGCAGAATGCACCCTGGGAGGGGCAGCCAGCTCAGGGGCATCTGACTTTATTCAGGGGTATATTTATTCAGCTCCAGAACATATTTTCTCAATCTCCAGGTTTCAATCTGCTACAGGATTTCAGTTCCAAAGTATGATCTAGTCTAGTTTGGGAATTTTCATGTGAAGGCTGTTTGTGCATCTGGTTTGATTTGTTTCTAATCAACCACTGTGGACTTTTAAAATGTATTCCCTTGGAAAGTTTAGCTGATATTTTCAAGGAAAACAATAAAGCAAATTCAGCTTTGACATGCACATTTTTTTTGCTTACACAACAAAAACTTTTGCTTTCATGTCTGTGGTGTTCCAGAGACGCTGGGGAACAGAACTATTTTTTCATGCCAAAGTATGCATTTCTGTTGTAAGTAGATTAGTTAAAGAAACTGTCCTGTTAAATGAAAACCCTCATAAATGAACATCGCCAGTATCAAATTAAAAAAAAAAAAGAGCCAAATATTCAACAGAAAAAAATTATTGCAGACCTTTGTATTTTTATCAGCTACTGAAATTACCTGTTGGGAGTCTTAATTTTCTGTGAGTCAGATCCATGCCCCAGCAGGTACAAGACCCAGGGAGGCACCAGGGAGCAGTTTTCCAAATCCAGCTTCAGCAGGCACTGCTTACACTTCATCCTAAGTCTGTGTCCCTGTGGTGGGCTCTGATTCTCTGCTGCCTTCTCCTTGTTTTTTCCTTTGGCTTCAGTGTCAGTCTGTTGGTTCCCTGCTCTGTGTCATGTCCCAGTTCCCATTTTTGCCTGGATCTTTATGCTTCTCCTGGTTGCCCTCCAGCCTCAGTTGACTGCTGATAAATGGCTTTGATATCTGCCTTATTTCACCCCTACCACTTTCTAGATCACTGAAATGCAGCCCTTTGGAATATTTACCCACTTCCCTACCCTCTGGTGGATGCCTGGCTGCAGAACATGCACTGCTCAGCAGGACTGCCACTCCTTCCACACACAACATGGAATAACTAGGGAGGTTTCCAAAGCAAGAGCTTTTCACAGCACTCTTTTATTTATTATATGTTTGCGATGGGTAAAGATACCTGCAATTAGTCATCCTGGGCACCTTTTCAGATAATTTTCAAGTTGCTCACAATTTACCAGCTTTATCCAGGAGGTTGAAATTATCCACACTGGATATCTGCTTCACATTTAGTTTAGTGGAAAAAATTTCAAGAAGGAAAAAAAAAATAAAAGAGGCTCATCTGTTTCTGAGAATGAATATAGGAGAAAAATATTCTGGTTTGGACACAGGGAGTATCAAGACATCAGGTTTGCAGTGGCAAATTGTGCCTGCACCAGCAGGGACTGGCTGGGGCAGGAGATTTAAACTATGGGGTGCCATGCCAGGGGAAGGGAACCAGAGGGACACAGAGAATCATTAAGGTTGGAGAGGACCCTGATGGGAGAATTTTGGGGGAAATATGGCCTGTTTCATAAAACACTCAAGTATTGCTGCTTATCAATGAAAATGAGATTTTTGCGGGTGGCCACAGGCTGGACACTGCCCATTGTGTCAGTGCCCAGCATGAGGCCCCTCATCTGCAGTGCTGCCACCCCACAGCCTCACAACACAGCCCTGTCCCTTCTCTAAACATTCAGAGTTAGGATGGAACTCTAAATACTCCAAGAAATCCCATCCAGGGCTCACAACATGCCAAATTTCCTGTCACCCACCACGGAATTACTTTTTTCCCTGTGTTTCAGGTCCCTGCCCCTTAACGTCTCGCTGTGCAGTTGGGGAGATTAATTAATGTTTGGGAAAACGCCACAAAAGGGGACAACTGTGGCAAAATTAGCAATTCTGTCCTTGCAGCACTGTGTCAGGGAGTCAGTGATGTGAAACAGCCACTGAACAATTTGGGGAACACAAAAGTCCTGCAAAGCTGCTCATCCCAGCCAGGCTGGCCCTGGTGTGCCCTGAAGGGAGCTTGGGGGGACAGTGTGTGATCACAGGAATAAAGGAGAGGACACAGAGCTGCCCTGGCCGTTGGGCCTTTCCATTTAACAATTTAACAATCTTTTAATGCAGCTTGGGTGTGTAAAGAGCACACGGTGCCGCTTCTTGCTGTTTGCTTTAGGAATTCCAAACTGCCCGGCTGCTGCGGCCCTGCACACACAATAACCCCCGACAAATTGCTCTCCTTGCTAATCAAGGTGGCAAGGGCCAAGGTCAGAGTTCAGCTCCTTCTGATGTCAAGGGCCTTCCCTGGAGCCCATGTGAGGCAGGGCTGCTCTTTAATGCCAGCTCCATTAAGGGCTGCAGCGTTCACGCTCCGCTGGAAGCTGCCTGGGACATTTGCTCACTCGAGGGGGTGGGTGAAGGCTCCTGGTGGTTAATCCCTCCCACGGCCCACTGCCTGCTTTCATGAACTGCACTGGCAAGATTAAAGCTGCCTGATTTTCTTTTCCCCCTCGAAGTTCACGAGAAACTGCCAGTGTAATTTCAAAAACCCGCCAGAGCACCCAAAAACGCATTAGGAAGAGAAACGGGTCTGTGGGGGATGTGGATACTGAGTTTCCTGGCTTTCAGACCAGCTTCAAGTGATTATTTAACGCATATTATTCAAAGCATTAGGAAAAATATAGATTATATCTCTATTGTAGTTGGGGGGAAAAGGCAAGTCTGATACTCCAAGCTTTTCTTCTCCACAGCCAAGCTTTTATGTTCCCTAAAGAAAGCTGGCATGCCTGCTTGGATTATAGGGAATATCTGACACTTTTATTATTGCCTTTTCAGGAAGAAGCTAATATTCAACATGAAGCAGCACTTTGCCCTTCAAACTTTAAAAACCCGAGTGTTAACTGTGACATTTCTAATTCTCACCTCAG
The DNA here is from genome assembly GCF_021018805.1 of Prinia subflava. Lineage (NCBI taxonomy): Eukaryota > Metazoa > Chordata > Aves > Passeriformes > Cisticolidae > Prinia > Prinia subflava. Next base: position 3,157,636 of record NC_086260.1, on the reverse strand, counting down.
CAGTGAAAGTCCTGCTGACATGTGTGAAAAGGTGAAATCCTAGGAGCTGGAAGGCAGAGTGTCAAGCTGGGTTTGGCTCTTCTGAACGTTTAGGTGCTTTTCTCTTTTTACTGGATTGAAAGGTAGTTGGGTGCCTGACTCGGGGATCTGGGTTTCATTAGGCAGCAGGGATCTTCACTGGGGGCTATGGAGCTCAGGTTAGCATCACTGCACGTTTATTTTTGGCTCTAAAATGGGATTTGGCTGTGGCTCTGGTATTATTCCTTCTCATCTGAAAAGCACCCCAAGGTTTTCTGTGCTGTCTCCTCCTCTGTGGCTGCATTCCACATGAACTGGGGGTTTTCTGCTTTAAACATGTCATTTTGGATAATGTTTTGTCTGTGTCACCATTTCTTATGACGACACAACTAATTCTCATATTTCAATTCTCTATTTCAACTCTTCCAAACCCTTTTTCCTTCTAAACTTGAAGTTAAAAGTAAGCACGGGAAAAACAAGTTGTACTTTTCATTCTTTGAGATCTTTTCTCTTTCTAATTTCTTTGGCTAGTGGGAGAGGGTACAGAGTAAGAGCAGTGCAAATCAAGATACGTGACTAATCTGTTTAAATTCAAAATAATGGTCTTTATACTTTCTACTTGATGTTTCTTAGTGCTTACAGGGTGTTTCTTCTACTCTGGAGGGCACTGGGAACGCCCTTGGAATCTGCCTCCCAGACTGTTGCTGCTGTTTTAGTGGGAGCTTGGAAATTTTACAACTTGCTTTTTCATCCTTATGCGTAAATGCTCCAGAGAAATCAGCCAACTTCTTACCCACACGTTGGCCATTCTTCTGAAAGTGTGAAAACATGACAGCATTTTTTCCATCTTAATAAAAAATGTCTTTCTCAATGTAAATATTTGTGCATGAAACTCCCTCCTCATTTTCTACACTAGCAGCTTTTTTCTTCTTCAAAGGGGAACTTGAAGTATTTATAACTTGAGCTGATTAGAAATAGCCCATTATTTTAGTTCTAGGAAATTTTCTCACTACCACTCAACTGCTTTTACCACTTTGTACTCCACTAACACACTTACTAATGGTATAAATAACTAGGAATGAAGAATTCATAGGTATGCAGAACAGATTCGTGCAATTAGAGGACAAATGCTACTTTTCATACATACATCCTTAATTAATTCTTCTAACACAGTCATATGGGAAGGCAATCTAATCCACATCTTGCCTGTTCAAAACTGTTTACAATACATGATTAGTCTTCAATAAGACAAAAATGTGAATTTATATTTTCTTTTGCATCCAGCCAAGGCTACAAGTAAATATTATATGACTTCAGAGGGATTTAGTATATAATAAAGCCAATCAAAAATCCGGCCAATTGACTGGGAGAATAAATATCCTCTGTAACTGCACAGATCTTTGATTGGAATAAGAAGTAAATCACTGTGGTGGGTTGATCCTGGAGGGATGCCAGGTGCCACCAGGGCTGCTGCATCACAGCTGGGCAGGGGAGAGGAGACACAAGGAAGACATGGCTGGGGATAAGGGCAGGGAGATCCCTCATCAGTGCCTTTCACAGGCAGAGCAGCCTCCCCTGGGCAGATTGGGTTCATTTATTACCAATCAAATCAGAGAAGGATAATGAGAATCCAAAGCTAAACCTTAAGACTCCTTCCCCTGCTCCAGCACAGCTCTTTCCAGGGAATTCAGCCTTTCCCCTGCTCAGATTTGTTCTCCCAGAGGTGATGCTGTTGCTGATGGGCTGGGCCTGGCACTGGCTGCACCAGGCATGGGGGAGGCTTCTGCAGCTCCTCCCAGCAGCCAGCCTGGAGCCCTGAGTACCAAAACCTGCCCCAAACCCCAGTACAACAGTCAGACAGCTTTCAAACAACCTAGTCATGTGAGAGATGAGAAATATCTCTAAGTTTAGTTATAACAGAAAGGAAAAGCTGAGCAGAAGATGAAATTGTAGGGTGCATCTCCTGGTGTTCTTTTCCCACTAGGCACAAAAAGCAGTGATTTATATTAGCTCAAAACTCAACCTATCATTTTTTTAACTGACCATATTTTTTCCAGCACACTCATGAGCTGATGACAGCTGCTCAAGGCTTTCCCATAAATGACATTCCTCAGCATTTTACTAACACAGGCCTGAGCTGCTCCAGTATTTCATCTGCATGAATTAATCTCTGTGAATTAATGTTATGGCTGTGCCGTACTCATTTACCATTACTTACATGCACATATATTCCATGACTACTTGTAAAGGAATAAGGTTCACATTTTCTACATAAATACACACTCTTTATGTCTCTCCTGACTTGCTCTCATTAGCTCTGCACCAAATGATGTTAGACATGAGACTGAGCTAGTGTTGACTCTGGAATGCAGCAGTTACACGTGGTTGAGTGGCCCCTTTGCTAAGGTTTATAGTGTAGTTCTGTAGTTCATAACACAGCCAATCTTTACAATGTAACACCCCTGCTAATAAAAATAAAATTATTATGTAAGGCCGCTGCTAAATAATGAAACCACTACTTTGTTTCATTTACCTATTAATTTCTGTGTGGCAGTAAATGCTGTTATAGAGTTTGTTATTAATGTGAGTAACCTCAAGATTGCTGCCAACACTTCAAACACAGAACCTCTGTAAAGATGTTAAAAACAAAAGATACAATGCTCTGCAGCTTAGTCCTTATTCCAAAATCAGGGGCAGGCTCCCAGTAAATAAGAGTCCCAGTATCATTATAGTCCCAGTATCATTATCATTATTTGTAATGGAGAAGAGGAGAGGATTTTGGGCCCACCTGCCCCATCAGTTAAGCGATTCACATTCACCTTTTGAGCAGAATCATGGAATGATGGAACGGTTTGGGTTGGAAGGGATGTTAAAAATCATCTCATTTCAAACCCACCTGCTGCTGTTCACTCCATCAGGGCCTCTCCAACCTGGCCTTGAACACCTCCAGGGGTAGGGCAGCCACCAACACGTGAGTGTGCATGAAATGCAAGGAAGTCTCACCATTGTGAAGGTTTATTGTCAAATTTCCATTTATTTTCATCAAGGAGAGTGTAGGACCTCCAAAAAAGATGCCAGAGTCAGCCCCAGTGAACACCAAGATGCTGTGACAGACTGGGACAGCCCTCTCCCAGAACACAGCCCTTTCCAGCTCCAGACTCCTTGGATCATGGCAACAAACAGCTCTTTGTTACAGCTAAAGCATACATAACTGTATAATACAATCATTATCTACCTTCACAATGAAGGAACTCTGAAATAAAACTCCATAAATAACTAAAAGAAAACACAGCAGCTTTAACAAAGTTCTGCCTCGACAAATCTTCGCTGTGACCTCAGGATTCAATTTTAACAAGTTGGTTTTAATCCTGTTAGTTTAAGATCAAAGGAAAAGATTCATTGGCAGGGTTAAATGAAGCAACATTGAAGGATTTGGAAAAATAAGGCCAATACCCACACCAGTCCTTCTGTCCTAATTAAGTTTATATTTTTTCTAAGTATTGCTGGCAGGAATTAATACTCAGAGACCTAAGCCAAAGTAGCTCACTTTAACCTGAGGAAATTTTTTCACTTACTCTGACTGTGGTTCAAGTTTTCCATTTTGAAGTATTTAGCTTAATTTCCTACTTGAGAAATTAAAGCTCTTCTCAGCAACTATTTTCCTTTTACATGACTGAGTCCACACTGTTGTGCTTGACATTAACTTATTCTGGTCTTTCTGAACAGTCCCCTCTGGGAGAGGTGCTGACCAAACCTTCTCAAAAGAATATTTATTTCTGTTCCTGCAGCTGCTTTATCAGTGTGAAAAATGGTGAAAAAATGAATCCTAAATATCAATGATCTTTGTAGTTAAGGGCAAGTAAACTCTGACATGCAACAATCCACATTTGCTGTTCACTGCTCAAAAATGAGCCTGGGGTGGGGTCCAGTTCTCCGTGGAACTTGTGCCCACTGTGAACATCTGGCACCACTCAGAACATCTGGCACCTGGAGGCAGGTGGGCTCTGCCTGCCCTGACAGTCCAACTGCTGCTCAGATTATCTCCAGCTGAAAACATTTGGGCTACTGGAGCTGGTAAAACCTCAGAGCTTTGCACAGAGAAATGAATTCCTGAAAAGACTCCCCGAGGATGGGTCACCTGTGGACTTTCCCTTGTTCTAGAGACATTCTCAGGAGCAGGGGGAATTTGGAGGGCAACCAGTCTGCACTCAGCCCACATGGAGAATAGAAACTTCTGAAAGAGAACATATAAAACTACCACCTCTAATAATTTTATTTATTCTCTAGTCCTTCCAGCTTTACACTGCCTGTCCCTAAATAAAAAGAGCTATGGTTTGGGTTCCCAAGACAAACACTTCAGTGCAAGTTAAGTACTTGTTACATCCCCATCCTGTTTCTCCTTTTGTCTGTACAAAATCTTTCATTAACTTTCACTGATCTCATCCTATACTGTGGTCTGGATAAATGCTGTAGGAGTTGCAATTTTGGCTGCCTCTTTGATCTCCGTAAGATGAAGGATAATTTCCGTTTTTAAGTGGTTTTGCTTGGCTCTTATACAGCCTAGCACATGGTGTAAGATTGTCCTGAGACAAAATGGAGAGGCTGAGAGGTGGTGATAAAATATCCAGAGTTGTAATGTCAGTTCTTTGTGCTCCTCCTGAAAACCAGGAGACCAACAGTTAACTCAGGCCATCCATTTCTGCATCTGTGTGTGTACATGTCATGCACAAACTTAATTAAAACCAATTGTAACTGCTGAAGTGTAACATTACTGAGCATAACATGTATTTTGTCATGACTTCAAAATGAAAATGTGCCTTTTGACTTGTTATGGAAGTCCTGCCTGCCAGACATTTCTAAATAAAGCCCAGGAGACTGAATTTACATCTTCCCTCTCTTAACCCTTCTCTTAATCACTTCCCTCTAATTCCACTCTTTTTTTCTCCAATGTGTGTGGCTTGAGCAAAGCCTCTTCTCTGTAATTGTCTTCTAAATTGGCAAAAGGACAGTGCAGGGTGTGACCCTCCTCCAGTTTTTGTGCACAGTTGTATCCTCCCGGGCCCCACTCTCCTACGAGCTCTCCCACATCTCTGTTAAGTAGCCAAGATTATACAAAGCAGTCAGATTCCTGTTACACATCTGTGCCTTCCTGCAGCAATTGGAGCCATAAAACGAGTTGTCATCGTGGTATTTGATAATATTCCGAGCCAGAGGTGCTGTATGTTCACATCTGGGACTGAGTGGGTTCCCTCTTTGAGGTGCATCTCACTTGCACAAATGTGGCAAGAGATGCAGCCAAGGATTTCAGAGAAAATGAAGGGAAATGTTTCTTTTTGTCAGGGATTCATGTTGAGCTATTTCCTTTATTGGGTATGTTGCAGCCAGTGCTCAGCTTTCCCTGAGTGAAGGTTCTCTCAGCTCCTTGTGAGCACTGAAAATGTTTTCCTTGCCTTGGGACTGCACAGGCACATCCCAATCCCTGCTGGCTGCCAGGGTCACACACCAGAGCAGCTCCCAGGCACTCCCAGCCAATGAGGGCTCGAACAACAGTCAATATTGTGTTCTGGAGGACCAATTTTAGAGAAAAAACATACATTGTATGTTAGTCTAACATTATTGCTTTTGCCTTAATTCTCTTCTGTTTGCTCAACCCAATGTTTTCAGCAGCTGATGCTCAGCAGTGACAGCTTCTGGCGTGCACTGGTTTTTTAATGACTACCATCCCCTGGCACACACTGCCTCCTTTAATAAGTACCAGCCACAGGCACACATACCAGCGATGTAAAACAGTTTTATTAAATTAAGCAGAGGCACAAATGATCACAATTATTTTCTTACTAATAAAGAGAAATGTTTGCATTTATTTACACTCTGCTGAGTTCAAACTGGATCCACGATCGGCTGTTTCGCAATGCCTCCCCACACGAGTTTTGATGGGCTTTTAGAATTGGGTTTTCTCACAAAACACGGCATTTCCCAACATTTTGACTGTTCCTAAGGGCGCTGTCCTAACGAGATGCAGCAGTTTCACGTCCTTGGCTGCAGCCCCAGCCCTGCCCTGGGGCGAGGTGCTGGTGTCACCTCCATGTCCCGAGCAGGGCTGGGTTCACCTCGGTACAAACCCAGCAGTGCTGTGTGCTCAAGCTGCTCCATCACCTGTGCTATGCCCGGTTCTTTCTCCTGAGAATCCAATTTATCACCTCAGTGGCTGAAATCAAGTGTCAACGGAAGGGAGCCAGCACGAGCTGTGCCCTGCAGCTGATTTAAAGCACTCGGTGCTGTTTCTCTGACCCACAAATAAATACCCAGCACTTATCCCCAAAGTTTCTGGGCAGAATCTGCTGTTCCTCTTCTAGAAGCATCAGCCAAGGGCCAGCAGCTGGGTTTCACTGCTTTGAACTGGGTGAGGTTTACTGGAGCAGTTCACTGTGCCAGACTGACACAACCCCACTGATGGCTGCCTTAGGTCTGTGGGCTGTGTAAATCTGCAGAGGTGACCTAGAAGTGAATTTAAATAATGATGGAATTTTAATCTAGGCCTTTGACCATTAAATTTTCTCCATGGCATCATAAATGCAACAAGAAAAGCTTACTGTCTTCAGGATGCATAATGCAACTTGGTTTTATTTCTGTTCTTTGAGAGAAGTTTACAGCAAAAGGATAAATGGACTTTTATTCACTATTCACTGCACACTGGAATAAAACCTCAATCTGCTTTACATGGAAATTAGTACTATGAGCTACTGCACATTTTCCTGTAGAAAAAACTCTTCAAAAGAACTAAACAGGAAAATATTCTTTCTGCCTAAACACTTATTATGTTGCGCTAAACAACAATAGTATGTTAGTGAAATGCATCACGTAATATTTACAAACGGCTATTGTTAAAAAAAGCATTTACAAAAATTTGATCTTCCAATTGGTGTATTGTACTATGTAGTACAATATTGTACTATGAGTTGAGGCTTGTAAAACTATGGTTACTTGAAACCTGCAAAAAGGGCACTTCTGACCAGTTCCTACCTGCAAATATGAGTATTTTGGAATTATCCCTGATCAATCTTCCTACCAACAGCCAAACCTAATTCCTCCCTTTTCCCTCCTTTTCTCCTTGTAGGATTTCTGAACAACCAGGCAAAAATGGGGTAAGCACAGGAGCCAGCAGCTCTCCCAGTACCACTGACAAAACAATTTTCATGCTCCAGTGTCACGGCAGTAAGAGTGTTATAAAATACACTCTGAGATCTCAGCAGCACATCCCCACACCTTCCTGCTGGGAACAGCTCTTGGCTCTGAACCTCCTGGTATCCCTGTGGATGCTGCTGCTCTGGGGAATGTGGGATACAAATCTATGAAACACTTTGCTACCTCCTGCTGCTTTTTTATATTTTTTTCCTATAGTTCTGTGTGTTTCTCTCAGGTAACGTGATATCAGGCTAGCATCACTATCATGCTGCTTATCTCCAACAAAATGCCCTTACTGAAGTCATAAAACCACAAGATTTATGTGTAGGTATTTGTACAATCTCAGTATTGTATCAGCATTTTATAGGGTGTATCTGGAAGTTCCTCTGATTTCTCAGATGTCTTTAATTTTCTGCAGTAATGTAGGTAAGATTAAATGCAAATATTGGCAAACAAACCTCTGGCATTGCAACACAGAGAGATATGGATTTTTTTTTCCTTTATTATTCTGCTAGAAAAACTTGGAAAATTCAGGTTTATTTTCTCCCTAAACTCTTGCAGACCTATTTTGTGCAGGTTATTTATGTACTAGAAATTCCAGTTCTGTGGTGGAATTTCAGAGTGGCCTAGTCCTCCCAAAGGATGTGGCATTGCCATGACTGCACACACACGGCCCCAGGAATGTCCCACTACCTGCAGGAGCTCCTGCAGTGATTCTGCCACAGGGGAATGGGAAAAGGAGCAGGAATGGGTCCCTGGTTCACATGGCTGGTGTGAGCTCAGGCAAAGGCTGGGGTGAACTCCCAGCTGGAGTCAGTCCCCCAGCCCTTGATGTCAGTGGATCTGCACTGAATAATTGCAAACTTGAGCATCTTTGGATCACACGCTGCTCCTTTAGGGCTCTGTAGATGTGACAGATTTCCTGGTGAGCCCCAGCTGCTCTCACTTTCCCGTTCCACAGAGCACATCCTCAGCGAGGGTAAAACCGTGGAAGATGGGCCAAGCCACGGCTCTGCCCCTCGCACACAGCAACAGCTGAACTCCCCAGGAGCTGAAACCATGAGAGAGCCAAAACCCAGCAAATATCCCAGCCTTGGAAATGTCTGGAATGAGCTGCACAGCCTGGACGGCCGGAGGAGGCTGCGCAGGCTGCGGACTGTGATTTATGTTTGCTTCCAGGTGCATGTAAATTTTCCATCCCCCATATAGACCCGAGCTCTGCGCTGCAGTCACAAGAGATTAAAATTCCTGTGCATTTTCTGGAACTATCGGCCCTGCTGAGAAAGGAGCATGGGAAGCACCGTTGTTTGGTGCTTACAGGAATCCTTCATAGATATGTATATTTTCTTAGCGTTTCGTATTAGCATGAATTAAAATATTCCATTTGGGCGAGATGTTATTTTAGCTAATTTCCTGCAGACTCTCTTTGCCCGTTCCTCGGTGAATGGTGAATAACTCTTCAGTGGAGCCCAGCACTTTCAGCCCCTGCTGCTTAGAATAGCTCCCTGCTTCTCAAGTATTAATTGTATCTGGTTATGTTTAAATGTCATTAAAATATGCAGCAAGTGATCCACGGGGATTCGCATTTCTACCAAAAATCGAGCCTGCACCTTAACTTCCCTCTGCAGGAATCTGGGATGGGTTTTTCCCGCTGTGCCTGTTGCAAACATCTGCCACTTCTGAACGCTGAATAGAGCCCTTGCAATCCAAATTTTAACATTGTAACCCACGGCTTTTAAGAGAGAATATTGCTATTTTATTCACAAACTGTTTCAAGAAAGGAAAGGGGGAGCAGAGGCGAGGAAGGAAGCCAAGAGAGCTTTTGAGTTGCTTTCTGTTTTCAAGTGTCTTGGGGAGCGCGGTGCCAAGAAAAACAGAGTCCAGAGCAGTGAGCAGCAGGGAGATCCTGTTACAGCAGCCCAGCACCTCGGGAGACGGGGCTGCCTCCGGCCAGGAGAAGGAAAGAAGGGGAGGAACAGGGACCTGGCTGCCTCTGCACCCCAACAGCTGCCCTTTTTTGGGGGGTTAATGACAGGGACCCCCCTCTTCACGCGATGGCAGCGCAGCGGGTTGTTCATGGGGGCAAGACAAGCAAAATCTGGCCTGGCTGGAGCAGAGCTTTCAGACATGGGGAAAGGGAGAGGGCTCATTATTATCAGAATAATAAGCAAAAGTAGGAAAAGTGTAAGTGAACTTACACATGGGACTGCAAACTGCTACACAGTGTGGCCAGCTCTGGGGTTTAGAGCTCCACCAGTGAGCTCACAATAAGGGAAGGAAAAGAAAGACACCCTTTCCCCAGCACAGATGTGTATTTTCTCTGGGTATATTTGTTAGTCTGGTATGAGAAAATGAGTATTTTTGTCTAGTTAGGGTAAAGATTGTGGAAAATTGCTTAGGACAAGTCAGCAACTCACTCACTCTATACATTTGCACAGAGAGTTTGGACAAGCCTACAAAGCTCCTATTTATCCCCCTTTTGAAAAGAAAGCAGGGCTGCAAGTCCTTCCAGGCAGGCAGAGAGGGAATGGGAAAAATGCAGAGCACATACCAAGGAGCCTAAAGATGGAGTCTGGTCAATGCCAGACTTACACATGCACTCTGTGTCTTTCAAAGGAAGGATAAAACACAAGGAGTTAAATTAAAAAGTAAAACTTGTGAAGCTCTTTTAAGCAGTGAAACCAGCCTGGCCAATGCCCCGTGCTGTCACTGGGAGGGACAGAGCTGACGAGCCCAAGGAGCCAGGCCAGACCCGGTGTGTTTTTGAAGGATCATTATTTTATGAAGGGTCAGGGCTGGAGCAGGTGGTGTGTGAACTTCCACAGGGGGCAGTGGCCTGCAGCAACCCTGCTATTCCTGTCCCTCGTGTCTCCAAGGGCAGCTGCCACTCTGCTGGTGACAAGGACTGCACAGGCTGGGAGTGCCAGCGATGCACAGGACACCTGTGGGGTGTGAAACAGAGGGAGAACGTGGAAAGCAGAGCTGTGCTGTTTCTTGACAGCAAAGACGAGGCACTCCAAGGGTCTTACAAGCACAACAAACTCCCTCCAGACTCAGACTGGCACAAAATGGCCCTGGGACCCTAAAGCCACCCTGCCTAATAGAAGGGTTTTGTGCTGCCTCAGGAGAAACAGCTGAGAGCACTCAGAGGCCCTCACGACCCTGAGCAGCCTCACCTGCGCTCTCTGCCCACCTCACCCACAGAATCCACTCAAGCTCAGCTGTGGGGCTGCATCCCCTTCCTGAGCCATACTGGGGCTGTTTTGCTGCCTGTTCCTGTTCCTCTTCCGGGGGTCTTTGGGCTTCTTGGCTTGACCACGGTGCTGTCTCACTCCTTGGAGACCCCCAGCCATGGTAGGACATCTTGTTATTGCTGCCCTGCTCTCTCAGCAGTGGTTCTGTTTTTAAGGGGGTGTTTTACACTGCTTTCAAAGTTGCATTTTAGTTGTATCAGGTCAAGGTTTGCTGTCTGTTGCTGGTTGAATCTTGCTGGGGCTTGGCACTTTTTGCCTTTTGCTTTGGTTGTGTCCTAATGAGCCTCCTTGCTAAGGGAGACAAGGAATGGGCACAGAAATGATCTGGGAAAGGTTGGAAAGGTTGTGTCTCATGGTGGGTGGAAGTGCCCATTGCTGTGGTGCAGTTCCAGGCCCACAGTTAAATCCTGATCCAAGCCTTTCAGGGAGACACTGCAATCTCTTAGAAATGAGGCTTTCTCCTGGAGGGGGAGGCTGCACCAGCCCTTTCACATCCTTTGGTTAGGGGGGCTGGTTTGAGCTCTTGGCAAAACTCAGAGCAGTTCAGGTTTGCTCCAATTTGTGCCCACAGTCCCAAGCTGCCAGAGATTACTGGGGAAGAATGAGTGATAATTTGCTTTAGCCATTTCCCTGAGGTTTCAGTCTATGAACAGCCCCTCTGAAACTGCTCCAACCACCCTCTTCCTCCCTTCCACTTGAATTAGAGGAACCATTATGTGGCCCTGGCCACTGGTTTACAGACGAACCACTTTGTGGATGATAAAATCACTGACAGCATTGCCAAATGCTCCCCAGAGCATTGAACCAGCGCTGTCTGAACTCACAAGGATCTTTATTGTGGTTTCCCTGCCATGAAATTGTTGGATGTTGCTGCTTATTTCTGAACACAGCAAAAATAACCAGTGCAACTTGAATGCATTTCGTGAAACTGATTTAGCTTACAGCTAATCCTTTAAATCTGTATGGAAACAGGAGAATCCAGTGGTAGGAGCACAGAAATAAGATCCAATAAATTGGTTTCTAGCATTGCATTCTGCCCTTTGCATCACCCTCCCCACCAATAGATCTCCACCTATAAAAACACTGTCAGCATCACTCAGCCACCTTTCTACATGGCTGGGATGTTCTGATGAAAGGGATTTTGATATGTGAAAGACATTGATTAAACTGCAGAGAGTAAAAGGCATCAGCCAATATTCAGCCAGAAACACATTAACTGCAGTTGCTCACTGCTGGCCCTCTCACGATAAGGTACAAAACACTGCAAGCAAGCAGTCCAGAAACTTAAATCTGAGCTCTGATTATCAAGGGACAATCAATTATTTGGGATTACAGAAGTTAATACACTTCAGGATTGATTAAGTGAAACACTGCTCTGAAAAAACCCTCTAATTAAAAATATATTTATTTTTAAGGAGCTTTTCTTACTCTGAAAGCCTTGTATACAGTAGTGGCAGGAAAGCTTATGTAATGTGTGTGTGTACATACACTACCCAAATTCTGCTATCAATTACAGATACAAATCTGGAACAACTCCAGTGCTATTTGCATGGGCCTAAATTAGAACAGACTGGGGTTTGTTAACGAGGTGTGTGTGTTCAGTGCTGGTTGCTGCTCTGTGAAGGCAGGGATCTGTGGAAATCAGCTTCTCATATTTACTGGTGTTATCAGTGCTTCAGGGATCTCTTCTGCTCCATAGCACTGAGTGCATTTGTAGCACATCCACTTCCCAGAATTTAAAATTATCACCTAGGAAAACTCTGTGATTGCTTGAATATGATATGATGACAAATATTTTGCATGTAAGAAGATCACTTGCTGGTCAATCTCAATACTTTTATTAATTTTATTCTGATGTCCTCATGTGTATTGGATTATTCATCCTGTTACTTAGCCAACATTCAAGGTCTTGATTCTTTTCTGAGGTAAAACTTTGCATTACACTGGGTTTTTCTCTGAATCACTCTGTAGCTTTTAGCTTAAATATGTCTCAATAAGGTAACTGGAATGTTATGCAATAGGAAACATGACCTGCATTTTCAGAATCCTAATTACTGAACCAAGAAATACTGAGCACTGATAGATGTTTGCACAAGAAGGCTTCAGTCACATATGAAGTGCCTGAATATTAATTTCTTTTTAAAAAAATAGAATCAATGCTGCTTCTACTTGAATTCCTTCCATGCAGCCAGTGCCAGCTGTGCTTTACTACATTCAGATGGCACTTCACAGGCCACAAAAATATAGTTTGTGACCAAATTACAGTGTAGTAACACTAAGATTATGCAGCCATTTAGGTCAGGAAATATAAAATAACATCTTATAAATAACTCATTACATCAGCTCCTAGAGGTAAGGAGAAAGGCAGTAATAAAGGATTTAAGCATTACTCATTTTTCATTTTATTCTTGCTATAAAAATCTATCAAATTTTCAACTATTTTCTTGAAAAGATGGAAAGACAGGGTGGGTTAAGCTCTTCCACTGGTGTGGAAAAGGAGCTGCATTTCAATCATCCAATGGTGAAAAAAAAATTCTCCAGTTCTTAAAACTTGAGTTTTGAACCACCTTGCTCAGAAATGAGAACAGGAAGCTGACAGAGCATGTCCAGGTTAATAAACAGTTACATTTTCTAGCAGGCCAGCCTTGGTGTGTCTTAGACAGTGCAAGGAAAATAATTGACATGGCAAGGAAGTGTGAGTTGGGTTTGTCAAACACACCCAGGCACTGCTGAGGACACCAGTGTCACTCAATAATACACTGAAGTGACTCCTGAAGTGTCATTTCAATTTTTATTCAAGCCTTAAGCTGCAGTGATTTTTAAATAATGAGTTCCCTACAAATAAATGATGGTTGATTCAAAACTAACAATGCAAACTCATCCTTCAGCATGCTCAGCTTTTGGGGCTGTTTCTGGAAGAAAACATTCTGTTGGTTTAAGGAAAGCAGCTGGATTGTGTTTATGAAATTTGCATTATCTTCACTTGGAACTTCACTTAGAAAATCTGGAAATATTTCACTGGCCCTTTCTGAGGTGATTTCCGTCAGCACGTTTCCTCCCCTGACTGCAGGGGCAGGGTGGACCATGTGGTCACAATTTATCCTGGATTTCCACCAGCAGAGGTGAATACTGAGAGCAGGACTTAGGAAAGTTTCAGGGTGTAGTTCTCAAAAACTAACTGTGGTAGAAGTGTTCAAATCATCCTAATTGTTACAGGATGAAAGGATTAGCTTCATTTATTCTCTTCTGATTTTGCTGTATTTTTTTTCCTTTGTTTTTTACATTTTTAACTTTACAAACTTCTGCTAACAGGGTGCCCTTCCCCTCTTTATTCCTATTATGAAGTAATGAATCAAGACCTAATTGCCATTAAGTCAAAACCAAAACAAAGGCAACACAAAAACCCTTCAGAAAGTGAAATAATCAAAAATCAGGATATCAGTAGTTAAAAACTGCAAAGATAACACTTGCATATCACTGTTGTATCAAAATGAGTGTGGTCTGCTCTCCTGGACCAGGGACTGAGGGGGCTTTTGTACAAACACAGACAAGACACACCAGAACCCCAAATCTGGATCTGGGTTTTTTTGAAATGACAAACATGTTTTAGTCACCATCAACACCCAATCACCAAAATATGGTTTATGACAGTTGAAGGTTTTGCTGGTGCAAATTGTGTTTACATGCCTCAAAATCAGTAATAATAACAGCTGTAGGAGAGTTTGTTTAGCCACCAGGAGGGTGGAAGGGGTGGTAAGTGCCAGGATGGGAGCACAGTACCTTGGGCAGTTAATGAAATGTCATTTTTTGCTATTCTGGGGCACCTCCTGGCAGAATAAACCAGCTTCCTGGGATATATTGGTGAAAATTGCTCTTACAGCTGGTAACTCCTTTTGTTTAACACCACCAGCAATTGTTCCCTGACCCAGGCAGCACCATGCAGAGCCCAGCCCAAGCCCAGCTGAACAGATGACAGCCTGGCCATTGACTTCCACAGGAGCTGGACAAAAGCCATCACTTTTATTTCTGAAAGCATTCTGGCTGTGGGTCTTGGTTGAGTCAAATGGAATGTTCTTACAGCAACAAATGCCCTTAAATATTTCAGCACAATTGGATTACAATTATTTCGGTGTGCTTAGCCCTGGAGACACTCGTGTATCCATAACAGAGCTGAGTGCAATAAGATCCCACAATAGGAGGGAGTTTTTCTCAAAAATGTGGCATGATTATATGTATTTTTTAAAGCTCCTAAGGGTGAGATGTTTCAAGTCTGCAGATGTATGCATCTATTTTGGGAAAGCACTAAATCATAAAAACATTGCCCCGAAAGTTGTGTTCAAGATGTGCGTACATGTGTATCTTTTTGTGTGTGTTATTTAACAGTTAATGTGACACATCTGGTGGTCAAGAGCTGCTTTATCTGGGGACAATTGCTCAGATATTTTGGGGGACTCTGGAGTTTGATGGCAACCAGACTGATATTTGATAATCCAGACCTAAACTTGCCTAATGTTGCTTCCACGAGTGACAGGAGTAAGAACATTTGAAGGGTTATTGCTGTCACACTTACTGGAGCATTTTGGATGCACAATATTTTTGTCTTGGGAATATTTCTCCAACTGGCTGCTTTTAAAGAGTGAAACATTGGATAGCTCTGCTTAAAGAGAATATAAATTATCTGACACTCGTTAGCAAAGGTTTGAGTCATTTTGCCATACACCTGTCTGGCTTAAATTTATTTCCTGACACAGTTACTATATTGGCTTAATCTTTGAGTATTTTCAGGTTTTGATACTCATAAATATTACCATAATTTGCAGCATGTAACAATAGGAAGGAAAAGGGAAAGTTTGATTGTGTTGTCCCCATCTGCCCCAAAGTCCTTGTGAGGTCTCCCTGTGAGAGGAGCAGGAATAGAAAATATGAATTCTTTGGTCAGTAGAGTTCTAAAATCCTCTGCACCTGAGGATCAGCAAGTCTCACACTGGACAGTTTCATTTAAACAGCACTGTCCTGAAATGCTCTGAAATCCTTCTGTGTGTTAAGCCTGACAGGTTGGTACCACCTGCCTGGGGCCTCAGCCAAACACAGATTTCACATGCAAGTGTGATTTTCATGAATCACTGAACTGTTGGCAGCCAAATGTTTTCTGGATCGTGCTGCTGAGAGCACAGAGCTGTTCTCATGCTTAAACTTTGTTCCTAACACTTTCTGGTAACGTCTGCTTATTTTAATAATTGAGAAGTACAAGGGAGATGAAATAATTAAAACAGGCTGTGAATGTTCTGGATCATTAACAAAAGTATTCATGGCATTAGTCTAAGATATAGTCAAGAAAATGTGGTGTTATTCATTCACAATAGTGCACTGCAGTCAGCAAATGGGTGAAGAGAGTGCCTGCAGATCACTGTGAATATCAGATTGGGCTGGCACACAGAGCCTCTCTGATTTCAGCTGAGAATCATTTCAGTCCCTGCTTTTTGGGGGTCTGCATTTTCCCTTTCAGTGCATTTTCTGTAAGTAAGAAATATTACTGTTCACACAGGACTCAGAAGAACTCCCTCTACTTGAGGGTAGGACTTCCTCCATGGATTTGCTCATGCATCCTCCCACTTCTTCCTCTGACTGTTGATGATACTTTCCTTGAGCTCTGTGAAGATGAAATTGTGCAGATATTTGAGTCAGACCTAAATGTCTCAAGGCAAAGATGCACAGCACCAGTTCTGGCTCTGATCCCTTATTTTTGGTGCCTGTAGGAAAATGCTGAGCTTTCTTGCAGCCTGCATCCCTTGGTGGCTGGCAGCCAAAGGATGAGTGTGACAGCCTGCTGTCCCCTCTGACAGTGGCAGCTTTTCCTGGGAAGTTCTTACATCACTCTTAGATATATTCCTGTGTCTAGGAAACCTTTATTGACTTGCTGGGCAATCAGGACTTTTCACAGGCCAGGCTTTTCCCTAGGAACCTTTACAAATCATCACTGGTTGTATCAATTGTATAATTTTCTATATTATGAATACTTTTAATTCATTCTGTAAGGGCACACTGTGTTTGTGCACATTTCCCTGCTGGAGCAGGTCCCTCCCATCCTGCCCTGTTCTGTGGTTTTTTTGTGGTTTAAGTATGGACATGCATCTTTTGTGCTGGGATTTTTTTGCTCTACTGCAGGACTGAGACACTTCTTTGCATAAAGCCCAAGTAGAATAATTATAGATGCTCCAACAAGACATATGTGAATAAGAAACAAAACATAATTCTTCTCCTCTTGCATTATACTGTCATAGATTTCTTGAAGTATACTAGCATAAACTTTTGCAATTAATAGAAAATCATCACCAAATACTTGCAATTAACTAGTATCTAGTGTTGGGACTATTGCACCACTCAAAGCTGTGTTCTGGAAGCCTTCATGCAGTGATTTACCCTGAGTTTGCCTGGAAAGGGCTGTGGAGATGCTTCAGTGCCTTTTAGGAGAGCGAAGAACAATAAATCAGGCTACTTTGGGTTCAATTTTACAACTGGAAAAGATTACACTGATCTTGACAAAACAGAGAGGCCAGTGCTCTGATGCAAAGAATTTGATGGTTACCACTCATTTTTGTCATGGAGAAGAAAGGAGCAAATTGTCCATATGCTTTTAAATAGTTCTGTCAACATACTGTATTTCTGAATCAGCCTAATCCCCTTTGCTATAAATGGAAACCATGCTTTCAGTATTTCTGGTGGGAATTAGTTAACTAAGTGCTAAAACTTGCCAAACTGCATTTTATATAAAAAAGGAGCTTCATGAATCAAAAGCTGTGTTCAGCTGCACATAAATAGGCTCCCAGAAAAAGAGTATGCCTTGTAATCACATCTTGCTACTCTAATACCTTGTATAAAATCCAGAAACTATTTTTTGCATCTGACAGTGTTTACAACACGGAGCCTGAAGTCTGCCCTCCTATAGTTACTGCTGGATGCAACTTTATTTATGGCCAAAAACTGAACAGGCTTCCTGTTTACAGGAAGGATATTTATCTGTCAGGTGAGCACCAAGTGTCCAATTCCAGCCCCCCTTTCTGTGGGAAATAGGATGTGAGAAAGAATGTAATCCAAAGTAGAATGTAAATTGTCAAAGACCTGTGAACCTGCATGAGGCTCAGCATCCAGGGAGGATTGTCCCTCAGAGTTTAGACCTTCTGTGCAAGGATACAATTTTGTTTATCCCAGTGTGGCCTTGTTTTATGGCTGTGGAGGCAGAGGCTGCTTGAAACCAGAGAGAAATCTCAGCTGCACACAGACCAGCTGCTGGATCAGTATTTTATTGCATTACCTGCAGCAAGGAGGCAAAAGAAATGGCGAGGGGGGTTGTGTGGAATTTGTGGAATTGGGTTTTAAGAGTGTGGACAAACTGTTCCCATTTGAGGCAGAACAAGGGGGATGCTCCTGTGAGCTGCACTTGGTTGGACTGGGCACCCTGGTGTAGATTCCCTCTGGTTATTCTGGCCTGATACACTGCAGGTATATTTATATCCCACAGGGTTTCCTGTGGATTATCAGGTGCTTGTTGTGCTTTCAGCTGGAGAGGCCCTTTAGGGGGGAGGTACCTTTCACTATCCACTTGACAGCAGTAGATTTGATGGATGTGATTTACAAAGAGGGGGGAAAAAATGGAGTAAGTGCTTGGAGCTGATTGACAGCTGCAGTAAATCCAACCCAGTCTTTGAAGAGAAATATTGAGTGGTGGGGCAGATGCAGCCCCATCAGTTCCCTCTCTGTGGAGAGATTTCAGCTCTGAACAGTGCCCTGACTTTTTCATGTGCTGCTGAAAACCAAACATATGGTTCTGCTCAATGAAAACAAGTGGGAATCGCTGTCAGATGAAAACCAGAGCAGAGATGTGACCCAGGGGGTGCTGTGGCCCTGCTGCCCTCCCGCCCAGCTGAGAGCACCAGCACTCAGTGCCTCCTCCCTTCTCCCAGGCTTTGCTGGGAGCACCCTGGCAGCAGGACAGCAGGAAATGTTCCTGTTAAGGATGATGTATGATCTCCAAGCACTCTGCACAACAAGAAGTTGGTATTGATGGGATTATTTGCTCTGAACTCGCTATCACTGTGTGGCCTCGTGCCCAGCCTTTGTAAGGGAGTCACTGTCCTGGCACAGCCTCTGCTCTCCTCAGAAATCAGGAGCTGAAGCTCTGCAGCTCCTCTGACAAACAAGGAACCCTGATGTAATGCACTTTGTCTCCTTTTTCTCTGCTTGTTTTCCCAGGGTTGTTATCCTTCCTTCTCCAGGGGTTCAGCTCGCATTCCCTGCAGGTCAGGGCTCCTCCTGCCAAATACATTTAGTGGGAAAGCAGACTCTTCTGCAATATTCATATTCCAGTGCCTCTGCCAGTTCCTCTGTTGTCAGGACCAAGTTCAGCAGAGAGTGAGGTCCCAGAAACCTACAAACCCCCCCCTCAGCATGGATTTTTTGAAGCAGCAGAATAGAGGGGTCCTGTGTATAACATCAGGTGTTGTCCAGCCCGATGGCTGCAGCTTTTCCTAAGGTGCAAGGCTGTGTAAGACACATCCTGAATTCACTGGAACAGCTGCAGCTCTGAAATCCCACAGGAAGCTGCTTTGGCTTTCAGGACAGGGTGAGACCGGCCTCTAACAGGCTCCTGGCCCTGTGAGAACAGCCCCTCACAAAATTAAGCTTTTTGTCATAAAACCACATAAGGAGATGACTGCATTACCATCATAAAGGGTGCAGTGCTTGAATTACTGTTTTGAACTCTCTAGAATTATATTGCTTTGTATATGTGCAGTTTACATAGATCCTAAATTTATAATCCTGCATTTAGGTAGTGACCAAGATGATCACGGTGCCAGTCCAGTGCCAGTCTGGGGGTTGATGTCACATGTGATACGTTTCCTATCTGATTTCCATGAGTCTGTGATATTTAATATCCATCCTGCTTTGCTGGGTTAGATCACATCTTGGAGATCTGGTGCAACATTTGTCAGCTTCTTCACAGAGCAAAAAGAAACCCAAGGGAATGTCCTGGTGCACTTCCTGCACCAGGGCATTTCCTGGTGATGTTTAGCCAAACATGCCAAGCTGATAATATTGAACAAATGCTGCTCCAAAACCCCAATGGAGTTGGTAACAACTCTGATCTGAGAACTTGCTCTTCCAGAGAAGCTGCAATTCCAATTTACAACCCCCAAATCTTAGCCTTCATCCATTTACCCACAGATTTAGAACTTATTTTTTGGAAGAGTAATGATATCATCTAAAAAAGCAATGAAATAACAGGGTTGAACACTCAAAGGGAGGAACGTCGCTGTTTTAAGAGAAAAATCCCAGGAAGAGTTGTGGAGTTTTTTGTGCAAAACTTTGCTCATTTCTTTGCTGAAATGCTTTGAGTGAAGCTCTGTGGTGCTGCTCTGTGCAGCACTGCTAAAGGTTAAGTTGCTGGCTGTCAGAGCTCAGTTATCCATCACATTTCTGCTGGGGGAAGGGAGCACCGACTGCTCCTTTTCCAGACTCTCGGAACAATTTCCTGCGCCGGGCTCGTGTAAGAGACTAAACTGTTTCTAACACAAGGAATGCAGTTAACTACAACTGATAGACAAATACCTTTTCTTATCACTAATGGATTACAACACTTGACTGCAAAAGCAATTTAAACCTTACAAATGGCATATTCAACCCCCCAACAGCAGCTAGGCAGGGAGAATTGTTGTTACAGCAGCTTTTCATTACATCTTTGAATGTTTGCACTGAAAGTTGATTGTATTTTTGTGGAAAAAATCAACAATATAGCTTTTTATCCCCTGTGTCTCTGGAAATGATAGCTGTAGACAATATTTCATGTTTAGCAGTTCATACTGACACTCAGCAGTAAAGCAGTGATGGCTCAGGAACAGCTTAATGAAAAAAAATCACTATATTTATTAAAACATCTAAGCTTAGTGTCCCGATATGATGGGAAATGTTGTGGGTAAAAGCTGCAAATGGGGATGTACATAACTAATCCCTAAAGACATGGAAGTATCTCAGGTAAAGTGGGATTTGCCTGACATTGCTTAGCTCAGGGAACTGGGGAGTAGAAACAGGAGGGAAAACTCTCCTCTTTCTTGGGCTACACACTTGGTGGTCAGGCAGCAGAGCTGCTCCTTCCTCCTCTTCCTCTGGAACTGGCATTTGTATTCCTGTGAATATTGAATTTTTGTGGAGGGAATGACCCTGGTGAGCAACCAGGACAGTCTGTGTGTCCCCTGCAGTGGCAGGACCACAGGGGCTCCCTGCAGGCTCTCTGGATTCCAGGGGGGATCACTGGATTTAAGGACCTGTTTATGCTCTGGGAATTTTCTGCTATTAATGAACTCCTGGTTTTGTGTTGATCAATACTCACCCTACTCAAAATTCTAATTACTGACAGGTTATCTCAGCCACATCAGCTTTACAGTAAATCTGTGACTACACAAATCAACACTTTCTAACATAAAGCACTAACATGTCTTTTCCACTTATCTTGTCTGAATTATGAATAATAGATCCTAACCTACAAAGGCAGATTTGGCATAAATCATGCCCTTAAGTTGAAATGTGTTATTCCAATATACTGAGGCAAAATCATCCTGGAAGTCATGGCTTTCAGCACTCTGGGGAAGTAGAAACAAAGATTTAATCTGAATTTGGTACCTTAGTTGTCTTCTCAATGACTACTTAATAGTTCTGGGTGAAATGAATTGGAAAGGTGCATCCTTTTCTAGCTAGTGGCACAAGTCAAAACTCTATTTATCAACTCCTCCTTGGCTGCAAAACATCATGGATGGGAATCCTGGGGGTTTGGGGGGAGGCAGGAACATGGGGACAGCAGAGCATCCAGGGACAGAAAGCAGAAAATCAAGGAGCAGCTTTTGTTGCAAGGAGCAGCTTTTGTTGCAAGGAGCAGCTTTTGTTGCAAGGAGCAGCTTTTGTTGCAAGGAGCAGCTTTTGTTGCAAGGAGCAGCTTTTGTTGCAAGGAGCAGCTTTTGTTGCAAGGAGCAGCTTTTCTTGCAGTTCTCTGCAGAGAATCCTACCTGCACTGGGTCTCCTTCCTTTCTACTCTGTGCCCTTTAAAATTACAGTGAGTGTGAAACACCACCACTGAGAGAAACAGTGGTTTACACCTTTTTCACATTAAATGAAACAACCACCCAAGAGGCTAGGCAACAGAGAATATTGCCCATGAGAAAATTTATCTGAAATAGGGAAATTTTATCTGAAATAATGGTTTCTTCTGAGTGACAATCCCGCTGATATTGTCTGAGAATTCTACTTTAATTCAGTGACTCCTGGGTTTGTGGGGAGTGTCTGGTCTGGTTCTCAACTTTTCTGCTCCCCAGAATTAGTGTCCCAGCATGTGGGGAGTGGTTTGGAGCTGCAGGTCTGAGCCTCCTCTGCGTTTTAGGCAGCATTCCATCACTCCTCTGCAAGCCATCTTCCCCACCATAAATACCAGCAGCTCTGGGGCTGAGCTATCTTTGGTTAAAACAGCAGTGACGTGTCAGTGCTACAGATTTTGTACATCAGCAGGTCCTTGCTGGGTAAAGGGCCAGTGTTCAGCAGGCCCCCAACACATTCCCTGCAAACACCTCCATGCTAAGGCATTTCCCACCAGAAAAACTCAGGTTTCAGCACAGATGTCAGGCGTGACACTGAATCCTCACGCAGGCAGCCTTTGGGGGGCAGGCCAGTTTGGAGCCCGTTTTTGGGGAGGGGGTGCCATTTGTTGGAGCCTGCCCTGAGCTGTCACATACCTTCCCCATCACAGAACAGCTGCCAGACTGATATAGCCCTGCCCCACAGCCCTGCAGAGCTCATGTGCCCCCACTTATCTCCCCAGGGGCTGGAGCTGCTGATAGCAAATCACTAAAAATGGCAGCAGAAACAGCAATTCGGGGCTGATCTGACAGCTAGGGCTGAAGGGAAGGCACAGTGCACCCCACCCTGCATTCCTTGGACACCCAAAGCTCCCTCTGGGACTCTTAGGTACACACAGAATAAATGCTTTCTCCATCTGGAACAGATGCACACTGTGCTTTTTACTTAAAGGACTAGTATTAATTGTTGTTAGAAACAATCACATATAGCTAGCAATAGTTGAATACATAATTCATGGATAAACCAAACTTTAATACAGTTGGAATTTTAAGCAGCTGTTATCCATATCATGGAAGCTTCCCATTCCTCATGGAAATGCAGGTATAATTTATTTACAGGGTATAGAACTGCAGGTGATCTAGCTATGGCTCAAGAAGTATTTTAACCATCTAAGTATTTGTTTTCACGAATTTTTTGAAAAGATTCCTGTTTTGTCTCAGACTTATTACTGTTCTCTTAGTATCAAGGTAACTGATTTATGTTTGAAGGATGAGTAAAATTCGCAAAAGCATTCTGTTATTAATGTAGGGATATTTTCCCTAATTTTCTCTTTGTTCATTTTTTTGTTACTTTATGCTGTGCCCTAGTTCCACTGATCCCAATTCTGTTAGAACTGGTTAGCTAGTCTGGTCTAGCATAGCCAAAAAACAAAAACAAAACTAAAAAACAACCCAAAATGTGTAGGTGCGATCTATACTTTAATATAAGCTCAGCTGGTCACACTGCAAGTGATACATCCCTAATCCTTCTCCTGACTAGCTCAGCATACAGGAATTTCTGTTACATGTGTCATATACTGAATTTTTAGAATTATCTATCTAAATCTTAGTCTAGACAAAGGCACTGTGAAAGCCCCACAAGCTTCCATCTGTACCCAGGAGCAGCACTAAAACAACCTGGAGAGGATTACAGTTGTGGATTTATTCCCCCTCCACGGGAAGCTGCTGCCTTTGTGGTTAAGTCACTCCCTGGACTAAAAGCTTGGGGTCCCAGCCCTGCCTTGGCCATGAAAGTGCCAAACTCAGCTTCTCTGAGTCAGTTCTGGCAACAAGTGTGATATAACCCTCTTGGCTTTGCCCTGCTGTACACTTTTGAATATTTACATTTGACTTTATTTGAGGTAAGCTCTGGTGACAACAGGGATTTGATGTCTGGGAAGGTCCCCAGGCACCACCACAGTAACAATAAATTCTGCTGAGCCCCAGCCTTGGGTTCTGTGTGGATGTTCTGTGCTGGGTTAGAGGCTGAGCAGGACAGGAGGTGCCCACCCTGTGTCTGATGTGTGAAACAACCCCACTGAAGCCCAGACAGCCCCACCTTGATGGGCAGCCCCGTTTTGGATCTGGGGAGCTGCTTAAATAAACCTCAGGGTTCTGCTGGGAGAGCTGAGTGAGCCAACAACCCCTCAGGTGTCCCCTGGCAGTGACACAGAGCTGCTGCTCAGCACCTCCTCCAGGATGAAAAAGCCAGAAATGAAAGAGCAAACGCTCTTTATCCCAAAGCAACAGTTATCAGGAATAACAAGCTGGTTGTAGAACTGTCAAATATTTGATGCCCATGTAAATACTGTTATTTACCTTCTGTTGCTTGAGTCTGTTCTGCTCCATTCACCACTCTCAGTTCATCTTCCCACTTAGCACTGGCAGTAGTAACACAATTAATTATAGCAGGCTCTTGTTGTTAGCAGGATTTGGTAATTTTCCTTTCTGCCTCCTCCACTGGAAAAAGCAGTGTCAGTGTGACTGTGCTGACTGCAGCAGGGAAGATTTGTAAGAGCTGAAGGCATCCATGAGGGCACTGCTGTGTGAACTATGATACAGATAAGAACAACTCTTTTTTGATAAGGATTTCATGCTTGGACTGTGTGGGTTTCAGAACTGACAGTGGGCACTGCAAGAGAGAACCATGAAACCTTCCCATGTGACAATTTCTGATGTGTATTTGTTAAAGTATATTCTTGTATTCCTGTAAGAAACAGGAATGGAGATTTTTCAAACCCCTCTGACCCTGCAGGGCTGAGGGCAGCCTCAGTTCAGCTTTTAGGCAGTAGTT
Organism: Prinia subflava; assembly: GCF_021018805.1. Lineage (NCBI taxonomy): Eukaryota > Metazoa > Chordata > Aves > Passeriformes > Cisticolidae > Prinia > Prinia subflava. Next base: position 3,133,229 of record NC_086260.1, on the reverse strand, counting down.
CTGCTCTTGCTGGGACCAAATCTAGTCTCATCCAGAGAACAATAAAAACAACAGAGCAAACCTTAGAAAATTTTAAAGTCTCACCTCAGGCCACGAAAGGAATTGATATAAATTCAATGCAAGTATAAAAGTTCATGTAAGTGAGAGGAGTGTGTGTCTTGCTGGCTCATCCAGCTCTGTCATCAGGAATCCTTTAACTGCCCAAGTTCAGACTGAACATTTTTAAAGTGGAAAGAATTTCATCTGCAGACTGGAACAAAAATATTTTAAAGCATACACAAGACATCTGGTCATTGTGCTGGTGCTGCATATGAAATGAGATGTTTGTTTGCTCACACACATTTTGAGGCAGAAAGAACAGAAGTCACCCTTGCCCTGACTGCTTATTAGAAAAAGCAAATAGAAATTATGTGCACAACTTGCTGAAACTCCTGTCACAATAAATGAGAAATAATTCATGTGGCTAAAATGAAAACCTTGGAAAGACTACAACTTTTATGTACTGCAGTTTGACTCTAACCACCTGTTGCAAGGATTCAAAATAGTTTCCAGTGTCTTTCCACATCCCAGGGCTCAGTGAAAGGGGTCTCTTAAAAAGGGGTGTTTGAAACAACCCCAGGCCCCACCTGGAAAGGAAAGTGAGTGTGAGCCTTCACAGCAGCCTGGCAGCTGCTCCTGGGGAATTCTTCCTCTACTGGCAGGGGAGAAATGGCCATTTTGATTTATAACTGAGATCTTACCTTGGTTTCAGTGTGTGGAGTGAGAAATTTGCCCCGGTGCCTCTTGAAATGGATCAGGCATCACTTTGCTTCATTGACCCTATTGGCTTTTCCAGCTGATAACTGATGCTCTCAGCACAGCACAGCCACTGCAGGAACATCTGTTTAACCAGAAAACCTTCACTTCCATCCTGAAGAAGAATCAGCTTTTCCTTCCTCCTGCAAACTTCCCTGGTGTCCCCTGCAGCTGTTCTCCCATGAAACAATAGATGGATTCAGGCTCAGCCCAAAAGAAGAGATCCCAACCCAAATTTCAGCCCCTCAGGGTTACCAAGGCAAGAACACTCTCACTCCTTGCTGGCTTAGCCTGCTCCACCAGCCAGGACGTGTCCACTCTGCACTTGTGCTCTTGGATTCCCCAGTGACTGACACAGAGAGAAATGTGTTTGGGAATAAAAGGTTTTAGCCCCCTCTAAATTCCTCCACAGTGTTCTCATGGAAGCTGAACAGGCAGACAAACAGCAGTGAGGTGTAGCTGCAGCCTCTGGAAAATATTCTCGGTGAACTTCAAACTTCACTTGACAGCTTTTTTATTTCTTCGTTATTTAAGGTTTTTTATACACTCAACTAAATGCCCTAAACCGATTGTGGTAATGCTCTGCCTTGAGTTCAGTGGTCCACGACAGTCTGTGGTTTTGCAGTCAGATTCTCCTGTTTTGGGAAAATCTGAGTTGTAGGTGAGCAGGAATCCCCAGGGACAGAGCTGCCCCCTCATCAGATGTGTGTGGAATCTACTGTACACAGTGCCCCAAAGCAAACCAGATTATTTAAGGGTGAATGTGAATAAAGTTGGGTAAATATTTCATCCAGAAGTGAATTTTACGTTAAGATACATCTATTTGTCACTAACTGAGACTTTATAAAAATAGTTTATAAATAGTTTCTAGATAAATTGCTTGTTGAGGTCCCATAAGAATTTAAAACATCTTGCCCTGTGCTTTCCTCCCTAAAAAAAGCCTCTTCTGGAGAGATGCACAATTTATTTTATTTCCCTTCCCTATCTAGTTATTTATTTTCCCTTCTTTTAACTGTAAAGTCAAGGAATTATGCAAGACAACATCTGAATATACACAGATTATATAACAAGTGTATAAAATTCTATTAGGTCTGTCTAGAAAGTCTCTAAATGTCTGTCTAATGCTTTTCCCTTAAGTGGCTCCTTTTGCTTTCCATTTTCTCCCATGTAAAGCTATTCCATGTACCAAAGTCTTACCAAAATGGAATCATATTTTATTGTTCCACTAATTTTCCACTAAGCTCTCCCTTAGTTGTTTGCTGCTGGGCTATGGCTTTTCTCTCCTTTAGAATTTCAGTTCCTCCCCTCTCAGGGTAGGTGGTCTGTAACACTAAACCATCAGGCAATCACTTTTATGCTTTCCTTTCCAGCCCCAGCTTTCTTTTCCCAAACAACGGTAGGAAATCCTCTGTCTGACACAGTACAGGGTAAAGAAAAACAAAAATCAGGCCCAGTTGTGATTCAGAGATATGCTCAGTGCTCTTAATGCCTAAAATGCCCCGTGTTTCCATATCACAAAATACTTTAATCCAAAGGCAATTTACATGATGCACAAAGTAATGGTTGGGAGAGAACAACAACAATAAACTGGAGCTTTAGACCTGACCTTGATCTAGAATTTGTTGAATCCAAGCTAAAGAAAACTTTTAACTGTTGAGCTGAACTATAAACTTGAATAGAATCAATCTAGTTAGATCATGACACGCACAAAAATTTACATTCAGAGGAAAGTAATTTTAAATAACTTGGATGCCTGACGATAACACAAGTCTGATGTCTCTCTAAATCACAAAAAGTGGTGGAAGCCAGTGTGTTTCAGCTGCAAAGTCATTGCTCCAGGTTCCAAGCCTGTATCTGCTCTGCAGTTAATGACAGAAATCGAAATTTAAAATCAGGACTAGAAAATGACTGCACTGTAACAAAATAACAGGAATATTCTGAAAAGGAAAAAAACCAACCCGATGTTTTTCATTTTCAAACATTAAGACAATGTTGCATTTCATTTGCTTAAAAAGGAAATATGTAGTATTCAGGCAGCAACATAATACATTGTGGTTCACTTTCTCCTGTCAAAAATCTGGTTTATTGGGAGAATAAAAGAAGTTGCAATTGTGGGTATTGGGAACTGAAGGAAGCAGAAATTGAGCTGTTTACAACAACTGTGTTGTTACAAAGTGGGAGACTGACCTAAAAATTGTTTTCCATAAAATTCTTCTCTTGTGTCAAATACCACAATTTGGGTTCTCCAATGATGAGTTAATGTTCAAAGTATTCAAAGGAGATGGAAAATACATTTGTGCCTGTCATAGATCAGTGAATTTGTAGATTATTTTCCCATGTTTATGGGCTCTGACACTGAGCAGAGCCTCAGACCCCAGCTGTTGTTTATCTAATACATATCCTTTAATTTAGGCAAATAAGTAGCAACTTTGGCTGTACTAAAACAAATCTCCCACTTAGCCTGAACATGTAAAACATGCTTCAGTTTCTCCACTGTGATAAAGCAACTTATGGGGCAGCTTCTGCTCACCCACAGATCCTACAGGCTTGCACAGAACCTCCAGTAATATTTTCAATAAATAGTTGTAAATTTTTATCCCCAGGTTAGAACAGACTTTATGAACGTGGCCATCAGCTCCCATAAACTCCCTTAGTGAAATCTTCACTGCTGACTTCAGCTGGACAGATATCAAATTAACCAAACATGGTGCTCCTTACTTCAGGTCAGAGTTTGCCTTTCAATTTTTAGCAACCTTTTAAATCCTGTCCCACTCTCCCTGGGCACCCAGTTCAATTTGCTTGGAGAAAGGCCTTGCATGGCTTGAAATGTTGTGATTTGCAGTTTACAAGTGATTAATACATGAAGGACAGATACAAACAAAGGCGTTTATTCTTTCAGCACGTTCCACTTACACACTTAATTTCCCAGTCCTTTCTCCCCCTGCAGAAGATGATGTACATCACCTGATTTATTTGGAATATGAATGACTGGGGGTGATGATGAGGCTGGTGGCAAAAAGTGCTCAGGACCTTTCCCAAGACCTCCATTTACAGCCTTAATTTGCATTTTCCTACAAGGATAAATAAATTCTACCATGGTTTATCGCTTCAGTGACAACTCCCTTGAAGCAGCAATGATAATTGCATTTTTTTCCTGAAACAGCAGGAAAACACTTCCTAAGCAGTTAAAGGCCTTTGGGCTTAGTTGTTCTCCCAAGGTTTTCTAAAGGAGGGGAATTTAGTCCTTGCAGTCAGATAGGAACTGGAGCTAAGCACCAATCTCTGCATCTTGTTCCTACTGAACAGCACCTCAGGCAAGGGGATAAACAAAGGGAAAGCAAGTTATTTTTAGTTATTTGAGACAAAAGGGACAGAGTCAGTGACAAGTGTATCATCTCAGTTCTGACTGTGGGGTTCTGGCTCCTTTGTTCTGCAAATCTATTCAAATTGTAACACAGATTCAAACCAAGCAGAAAGTTTCAACAGCGTCACTCCAGCCTGGAGGGCTTTTTTCTCAGATTATGCACAAAATTCATTTCATCCCAAAAGAAACTCCACAGCATCTTCTCAGCCTCCAACTCCTATTTCTGCCCGAGATACTGAAGTGTTTCTCAATAGTCCAGTGAGTTTGGGTGTCTAACAAAGAAGCACAGCAGGGTGTGGGGAAGGCAGGCTGGGAGGAGGAACTGAACTGCAGTGTCAGAGCAGGGAAAATGGGATTTACAGCCCTTCAGTGGGCTGGAGATGTGCTCGAGGCTGAAATCTCATCCACTGCTCTCCCTGCCACCCTTGGCTCCATCCTGGGTTTGTAACTCGCTTTGACATCAGCTCCTCAGCCAGCCTGCAAATGCCTCCTCCACTGAGGCAGCCAAAAAATGGGGCAAAAAACTCGCTTTTGGGTCAACTTAGAGGCAGAGAAAGACAGAGGGCATTTTAGTTAGCAGCAGGACATAAACCTGGCTAAAACTGAAGAAGGTTCTCATTGCTAGAGAAAGGTTTGTAATAGAAACAGGGAGCAATTCCCCTGCTGCAGAGGAAACTTTGCCTACAAAGTTTTAAGGGGAAAAAAGGAGGCCAAAATGAAGGGAAAACAAGGAAAGGTTGTATTAAAAAGAAGTGGCTCAGTATGTACTGGCTCCTTCCAACATGGGAAGGAATCACAGGGCTGGCTGTGTGAACACTGAAATTAAAACAAGAGTTGCTAGCAGGACACCTCTGAGCTGTGAGTGCAGCTGAAGAGAGCTCAGTGCATCTGCTCATCCCCACCATGCAAAGGGCCAGACTTTCACTCCAAAATGAGAGTCAGGATTCTCGACAGGCTAGCAGTAAAAAGGAAATACCACCAGCAGAGAAAATAGAAAAATGAGAATTCCATAATTCACATTTTATTCCAGTTTTACTGTGGTTAAGAGAACTGGCTCAGCTCAAGTATGGGACTGTAAGTGGGTGCAAGGCAGTGACAGTGGCTCCAAGAGGTGCAGCTCCCTGGGTGCCAACAGCTTGGGTTTTCAGCACCATTTCATATTCCATGGTATTATCACCACCTGGCTTTGTTTGTTTGGATTTTGGATGAACCAAGCTTTAAAGAGTCTGACACACATGGGGATTTTCATTCCATCATTTAAGAATTCTGTGTAACTACAGACAGGAGATTGTTTCAAGACTTACAAAATAGCAATGAATTCTGAATGAACTATGAGGGAGAGATAAATAAATATGCAGTCAGTGGGGTACCCTGGCAAAGCAAATATTTTCTTTCTTTGCAAGAAATTTGCTTGGGAAAAAAGTGCTGTACAGAAAAGGGGATATTTGTTCTTAGGTTTTGATGAAGATGATGAACTTGGGTTTTTTTTGCTAAAGGGAAACACAATCTCCTTATGTCACACATCTAGAAGAGGCTGATAATTTTCAATTTCCAATTTCCATCCCCTCTCTCTGTCAGGTTCTTGGGGATTTCCAAACAGGACGAGGTCTGAGCCAGCAGTCTGTGTCCAGTTTACATCTGCAGTGGCCACAGAAGCCTTGTCCTTCCCACCACGACCTTGTCCTTGGCAAACCACAATGCTCCTCCATCCAAACCCATGCTCCCAGAAACACAGGCCCTAAAATCCCCACAATTTCAGTCATGAAATATTTTTATATTTTTTATATTTAAGAAGCCCGTGACATGGCTTCTTATTTACAAGCAGTAATAGAGCTTGAAGTAGCAAAAATACAAATAATCACCTTATTCACTTAACTCATGAAAGCTCTGCCCAGAGCCCCTCACCATTTGCTGTCAGATTTTGGGCTTGAGAAAAGAGGCTTGTTAAAAGAAAGGAGAAAAAGATTTCTGTTTAGAAATCAAGTTAGAGAAAAACACTTTGGAGAAGGCTGCAAGGGTGGAGATCAGATGATCTTTGTGTGTTTCTTTAGGAGGAAAAAGAAGTTATGCAATTCCAAGCAGTCATGTGGTATGGCAGCTGCTAAAGTTACTGCTAATTTTTATTAGAGCTGGCCAGAGCCAGAAAAAGGTCTGCTTTATAAGCAAGACCTTTTAAGAAGTAAACTAAATCTTCCTGAGCTGAGAGGCCTGCAGAACTGAGAGAAGAAAAAAATAGCTCTAAAAAGTTCTTTTTTTTTTTTTCTCCTTCCACCTTCAAATGATTCAGGAAACATTTTCACTCTCCCTTCCTGTTGCTGGTTTCTTTCTCATATTCATCCAATCAATCAAAGAGATGTATAGTATTTAGCAGTCTTCAGCTCAGATTCCTGCTCAGCCCAAAGGACTATTCACATAGAGAATGTGTGTGAGCTTTTATTCACCCCGGGCAGACACGTGGCCCTGGGTCCAGGCTCTGCTGGGAGCAGGATTTGCTGCTCTCCAAAACCCTCTCCAACCCCAGCCATGCCTGATCCTTGGAAACACCCAGTGATTTTACTCTGATAAAGCTGGGGATGGGATTCCAGCACTCCCAACAATCTCGTGGTGTGTTCCAGGACTGAGCACCTGTGGCTCCTGTCTTTGGAAATCTGTGCAGGAATTTACCTGGATCCTGGGTCAGGCTCCATCCCCAAACCTGCTCCTTGCTTGCAGCTTTGCACAATTTTGTGCCCTTCAAAGTCACGTGGATGGTGGCAAAAACAATGAATATTAAATGCAAACACTGCAAGGTAAAATTCACCACACCGAAGAGACCAGACACAGCTCTTCATAAATCATCTAATCTCTGTCCAAACAGGATTAATTTTGTACTGCTGTTAAATGGGGCATATAATTAAGCTGTGGATTCTCCTTTGGGGCTGTGGCTGATAACTGTGCCAGTGGGAAAGGGCAGAGAGGAAAGGCTGCTGCAGGAATGCTGTTCCTGAGATCCCCAGGTGCAGTCCTACAATAAAGGATCTAGAAATTAGTGATTTTTTTAAAAGAGTATTTTAACACCAGGCTCAATCAGACTATGGAAAAGGGGCTTGCATTAACAAAAAATATTTTTTCCATATCTGCCTCTTCTTCCACCTGCTTCACACAACTGAAGCACACTTAATGCATAATTTATGCTGGAGATGCTTTAATGCATAATTTATGCTGGAGATGAGACACTTGCACTCTTTGGGAGTAGGAATCCCCTGGTCCCCCACCAAAGGGATGTCCCTTGTCCTGCACACAGGGATGGGACGTGCTCAGCCCACACAGCCCTTTTTACCACTCCTCCCTCACCACTTTTCCTTTCTGGATGTAATATTGCCCCCCACACCCTTTAAAACCCCAATTCCCCCTTCAGAGGTAAATTCTTTCTAGAGATATAAGAGTTTACAGATAGAAGCTTCTTTAAAGATGGCGCATCTTTATATAAAAGCTAACAAAACAAATTTATTCTGGATACCAAAGATGCATAATAAAAGCCTTAAAAGGAAAATACTGCTTTCATTTAAAAGCCCCAGTGGTGAAGCAAAATTTTTCAACTGCTATTATTTGTCAGCCCAGTCCCATTTGTATTTAGGAGTGCCTAAAAACTTTACAAGTCCTGTAGTGGCACTTTGTAGTGAAACACAAAGCAGTCAGGTTACATTGTTTTGAAATTTATCAAAACATGCAAAAGTAAATCAGCAGTCAACAATGTTGGAATTAAATTGATAAATTGATAAATTGTCACCTCTCAGTGTTTAAGGCCCAGAACTGCTGTTAATTGTGGATAATTTTTCACAGTGTAAAGAATTAATTAATTAAGCAAAGGAAAAAGCCTCATGTATGAAGCAGAGTATGAATTTAAAGCCACACAATTTGCTAGAGTACATTTGATAAACTTCTGTTGGGCACTCTCCTTTTCCAGGTTTTTTTGTCTGGAGTGTTTCTTGTCCTACCATACCCTCACATTTGGCAACTTTGAAAAAACAAACAAAAACCCCCCCACCCAGTACTGGAATAGATTTTGTTTACTATTAAATACTTTATTTGTCATTAAAACTACAAAGACCAAAGGCAGGAGAGACTCTGTTTTGCACTTCTCACTAAAACAGCACCGTGCTCCTGTTCTGAAGAAAACTCCCTCCAAAAATTATCCAGGGTCGAGCTGCAGGATCAGGATTTGGGATCCCCAGGCAGATCTGGTCACTCTCTCACACTTGGCATTTTTCACATTTGCTGAACAAACTCCAGTTTTAATTCCAAATGAGGAGTTATGCAAATGTGACTCAAGTGCCTTTTGATAACACTGGTCTGAGCTTGCTCCTTTTGTCAGTTAATTTGCACTTACTTCATGCATCTCTTTAACCCAATTGGCATGATAATGTGCCACATATGTACTAAATTAAGGATGATTGTGCCTGATTGCCCAATTATGATACCAAATGTGTGAAAATAGTTGATAGGACATTCTGTGTGTTTTCTCTAAAGAGACCCCATGCATTCAAAAATCTAAAAATAAAACCTAACAGTTAATCATAATGGTTTGGCTTGAAATGTGGAAAACTGACAAGATGATTTAAAATGCAAGAAATTGTACCACAAATGAAAAGATTAAATTGTCCCATTGTTAGATGTTCTATGAGCATCCTTCAAATGGCCCAACATTTGTTGGAGTCCGCCACTTTTCTCTCTGATGAGCAACAGAGGATGAACCAGCTATTTTTCACTTCTTTGAGAGAGTGAAATCATTCCTGACGCCAAATTCTAGATTTACCAGGTGGTTTTGAATTTTGAATTCATCACAAACTGTCCCAGGGCCCAAGCTGACCCAAGGGCTGACGTGTCTGCAGCCACCAGGAGCCACACCAGGCTTGGAACAACCTCCCCACCAGCACAGGGAGAGGAGAAGGGAACAGCTTCTCTCTGCCTGACACAAGGCAAGAGCTGGATTATCCAGGCAATTAGCAAAGATTGGTTTAGCAGAAAATGGTAAACACAGCTGAGGGAGCATGGATGAGGGAATTCATGAGCTCTGGGATTAGCAGGAGTGAGTCCCTGACTTCATGTGAGATTTGACTGGAAATCATCAAAGCAGTTTGCATTTCCTCTCCAATCTCGTTCCTTGTGGTCCCAAAGTTACCCACACCAAAGACAAACATTTGCTAAATAATCTGTGACTTTCACTGTGTTTTAAAGCATTGCACCAGTAGGACTTTCCTCCCAATTTTTCCAGCCTTACAGTAATGAAAGGTTTGAGGCAAGAGGATCCAATCTGGAAAGCAAGTTCCTCATAATTTATTATCTTTTTCTCAAGAGCAATTTCCTGTTTAACTGCAATTCCAACACAAACATGAGCAACATGAAGTTCCCTGCAAGGACTGTGGATGCTCCATCCCGGAAAAGGGATTCCTCCCAATTCCAGCAGAGGCAATTCCTTTCCTGATTTGTGCACTGTTGTCATGGTCCCCATCTTGAGAGCACTGAAGGTTTTATGGCAGAGATTTCGTGCTGGCTAAAGACTGAAATGGTTGTTTTCAAGCAGACTGTGTGAGCAAGGAAAGCAAGAGTGGAGGGACGTGCAGGGGAGAAAGGACTCCACACCATAATCCCATTAATTTAAGATGTGTTACACATAAGGGATCTATTTCTGAGTTTAAGAGAGCTTTTTTTATATAATTTAATTACCTCTTATTCATTCAACACACCCTTGAGAACAATATTCTAAGTTTCCATAGATTCAAAATGCCCACATTATGCTTAGGGTCAGCATGATGTGGACTTCAATTAAAAGGAAGAAAGAATAAGATGATGTGGACATTTGAGGGGAAGCCACAGAGGACATTTTCAAAAATTGCAGCATAAAATGTGCTTATAATCTGAGCTCTGCAGCCTGCAGGTCAGAGAGTGTTGGTCCATAATATTTGAAACAACACTGCTTTTTTATTTGCAACACTTATATTTCTGTTCCATCCAATTTATTTTTCTCATTCTGTTTGTGGGAAGAACAACATTACAGCATTTAGTGTAGAAATCCTGTTGCACCTCTTTGGTTCACTCTCTGGCTGATCCCCCTGCTTTCCCCACCTCCCTGAGCCACAGCTCAGCCTGTAGTGCTGGTATGAAATCAGGGAAATAAATTTATGAGAGGAAAAAACGCAGCGATAACCAAGGCCGGCTGTTTTCATTTACATTCTCCTCTTTGGGCTGTTATTATTACTCCCTTTCCACCGAGCTGTGGGATCTCTGTCCTAGCCCAGGCACGATGCTGCTTTGTGAGGCACCATGAGCAGATATGGACAAAGGCCTTGGAAAGTTTTCTGGGAGCTCAGGCTGCAAAAAGAGCTGACTCTGCTGGAGCTGCGCTCGCTGCCCCGCCGCACTCGCTCCCCACAAACGCCCTCGCGCTTGCGTGTCCTGGCAGCAACTGCTACAGCCAATTTTAAGTCACTGTCTGAAAATGTTTTCTTCTAGAAAATTAATTCCTGAGCGTTCGGAGCTGCCTGGTAAATCTTGTTTGCAGAGCTGAGTTTTCCATTCATGACAATTCTGTTTAGTCCAGTCAGAGTTCAGCTGGCACTGGGTGTCCTGCAAGGAGCTGCAGGTTTGGGATTATCCTGCTAAAGCTGGCATTGTTTTAAACAGTGCTCACCAAATCAGAAAGTGTGTTCAGACAGGAGCTTTAGTGACTGGTTGTTTGTGGAAGCTGCCTGTGATGGGTGAGCAGGGCACCCAGGGCAGCACAAGGGTGCACTGACAGCGCAGCCAGACAAGACACTGAGTCCTTTCAGCCACAGGCTCAGCCTGCTGGAAAAACGAGACCCATCACGCACCAGCAGACCACAAGGAATGTTTCTCCTTTTATTCATTCACTCAGTTTTAAAGCCATCCTTGCCTCTCTTTGTGTCACTGGCAGGGGAAGGTTCACCATGCTCCTGCCACAGTGTCCTTTCCTGCCGCTCCTCTGTGGCTGACGGATTTCTCTGTGCTGATGTGACTTTGGTGAGCACAGCTACCAAATTAATCTCCCTGAAATCCACCTAACCCCCTCCTGTGAGCAGAAAGTGGCTCTGCCAAAACACCACACTTCTTACTACAGGGCCAACAGGGCGCCCGCAGAAAACGGCAAATTTTGTTTGCACATCCACAAGATTTGCTAAAAAGTTTCATTGTTCTCGTGTGTAATCTGTGAAGAAATGCACGTCCTGGAAAAGCAGCCTGTAATTTGTAGCACATGAGTGTGCTTTGGGGAAAATCAATCAAATGAACTAAGACGTGTTCTCAACTCCTAAACTAATGATCCTTCCTGTGAGCAGCATGAAACACCAGGAGAGTCCCAGATGGCATAAATCCTCCAGGTTTCAGCAGAGCTGTGACAGTTTATACTGCCTCAACAGTACCCTAATTGTGCTGCAAACTTTTTAAGGTGGCGAGCAGTCAGCCTTTTCAAAAGCCTCCTTCTTCCCAAGCAGTCCCAGAGTTAAACAAACAAGTTTACCAGTCGGTGAGAAGAGAATGCCAGATTTAATTTATAATCTTTCAGGGCTGATGTGCTTAAAAATAAAAACTCTGAAAATCTGATTTTGTCTTAAGAAATGCCAAGCAGCTGCGTAGAGGCATTCAGGGCTGGGACCTGAACCAACTTCTGTTGAGAGAGGAAATTAGGACCATTTTGTTGCCCTGACAAAAATGAAATCTATGAGAACAGTAATTCCTTTGCAGAAAAAATCAATAGTTTCAGCATGTTTTTAACGTGGCAATTTGCTGTGGAACATCTTAACAATACCTCAGTAAATCACCAGCTGAAATCAGCTGCTGGCTTTGAATGCACCAGTACAGAACTGCATGAAAGATGTGTAGTCAAAGCAGAGGAAATCTCCCAGAATTGTGATTTCCTCACTCCTAAAGTCACTGTGAAAGATCTGAGAACAGACACAGGTAAGAAGCTTTGGTTTGCACAGAGAAGCTACAAAGAGACCAAAATCCAAATCTTTAACTCTAATCTGGCAAGAACTCTTAGATCTTCTTTCCCTGTGTGTCTCAGATTATCCATTTACAGAGTAAGGCCATTATTAAACAGTGAGGGGAAATTATTAAGCAGTTAATTGCCACAACATGATCTTCATAGTCCTATGTAAGCACTAAATATCATTATTCAACAGATTCTGTAAAACAAAATACAAGAAAAAATCCATTTCTCTGCATTTGTTACATGCTGCTCTGATGACCGAGTAGTACAGACCATGCAACATTCATCTTGATTTCTGTCATTTAGCAGTAGCAACATAGACCTTACAGTGCCATTACTTATTTCAGTGATATGAAAAGGGCCAAAAAAATTGCTTTTAAAGAAAATTCAAGTCAATTCTTAAACCTGATTAACTCTGCATTTAACCTTCTGAAAAATGCAGAACAGGAAATCCAAATTACACAAGGAAAATATGTTTAAGAATTATCTCTGACATAATTCCGAGGTTATCTCTGGATCAAATTGTCAGGGGATATAATTTGCAAGCAAACACCAATAAAGCAACGCTTCTGCTATCAGCCCTGAGCAGTATCCTGATGTGTCTGTGTTTCACTCTGCCTAATCCCTGCTCAGTAATTAGAAATGTTGTGGCAGCTCTGAAAACGAGAAGTGACGCTCTTATTTTATATGTGCTCCAAAACACATCCATCAGAGGATCTGCAGCAAAGAAACATTTTCCAAAAGGAAATGAAATGATTCATGTTTTACTTCATTGCAAATTCTCTGTGATGGATGCTGGAATTAATCAGGGAGATGTTATGCTCAGCATCTTATACTGGAATTCCATATTATATGGAATACGAATTCTTTGTGGAAGAGTCTACTTAGAATCATGCTGATGATACATAAAACCTTAATATTGAATGAACAAGTTAAAGAAGTTCTAGCTAACTAAATTCAGCTCTAGAGAAGTAAGTTGCCATCTTTCCTCCCCATTTTTTACGCCTTTGAAAGCAAATGTGACCTGCTAGGATGCTCTGCTCTGTGCCAAGTCCTCCAGCTGTGCTCTGCTAGTTACAGCTCCATCTGTAAATTATTTTTGAGTCAAACTCCCAAATCAAAACTTTGACAGTGTGAAAGTTATAAAAAAAATTTGCCTCTAGAAGGATACCACCACTGGCCTTTACTAATTCTCATCTAGATAGTTTACAGGTATTTCAGTTATCTAATATAATTAGACATTAGGATGATAAAGCTCACTTAGATGCCTTGAAGCAGGAAGTCTCCCCTTTTCCTTATCCACAGCAAGGTTAGATAAAATGTGCTAAATATAAACTGCAGAGAACACAGGATGAAGCAGCTGCTTCAGGAGCTGGTGTCCACAATATCTGAATTTTGAGGGCCCTCTTTTAGACCACTCCAGTCTAGTGCTGTGAACTCGATGCCTGTAGTGGCTGGGCTGCATGAAATGAATTAATTTATCTAAAAAAGAATTCAATTAGCACTCTTGGAGACTGCTCCACAAGGGGGATCAAACCACATGAGCTGGGCACCACTCAAGGCTTGCTTCCACTCCAGGACCAGAGTGAGATGCTGGAGACACCCAAAGCCAGCCCCTGGGAAACAATGTGCTCCATTTTCATCAGCATTTTGTGTATATTTAGAGGTGAGAAGAGTGAATAGGACAATGAGTTCGTGGGCAGCACAACAAGAGCTGTCAACACACGTCAGCCCCATGTCAGCACACGGGCTCCTGCTACCCCTGGCGTGTTATTAATCCAACAAATCACTCTCATGTCTTTGTTCTGGGCTTTTCTCTTTGAAAATGCAGCTTGAACTGTGCAAAAGGCCCTGCTCAGGGAGGGGACACGGCAGAAAGGCTCCCAGCCTGTCCCCTGGACACACAGAGTGGGACTCGTTCCTCAGCCTGGACCAACACCACGCTTGGGGAGCAGCAAGGGAGGAGCAAAAATAAGACCAGAAGGAAGGAGGACCTTTGCAAGAGAGCAGAGGGTGCAGAGCCCATGGAGGCTGGCTGTCCTTGTCCCTGCACTGGGAGCCAGGGTCATTTCCACAGCTGTGACAGGGCTTGTGCTCACGGAGCCTGGACCAGAGAGCAGGACATTTCCTAACCTTGGGGTACTTCATCTCCCAGAGTTGTGGTTTTCTTAGGGTTGTTTGGTTTATGTGACTACTTCAGAAACGGATGTCAGCTTTCCAAGGAGGCTGAGGGGAAATTCAGGCTTATGGGAAACCTTTCAGTTCAAACAAAATCAGAGTTCTCACAAATCTGTCCAGACCTTTTCGCAATTATGTTACGTCACACACAGAGTTTGAGCAACTCTGGTTCATTTCACAGCTCAGCTTCTTATCTTTTTACAGTTCTGCTACTGTGGCTCCATTCTTTCCCATATGAAGAAACTTAATTAATATTTTATACCCTTAGTAAATTGTGAATACGATTTTGCTGTAACAGTACAGAATAAGGCAAATACACTTTGTCCCCTGCCAACAGAAAATCCTTAGCAGCTGTTTATTGCTCATTTGCAAAACATAAGAGCAATGGAATTCCATTACTTGGAGAAACTGGCTGTTCCATGATATCCTTGGCAACAAACACCGCACTTATCTTTTTGAACAATAGACTCTCAAAGTTTCTCCAGCCCACAAAAATAAGACAGTGAGGAAGACTTTTTCTTAACTGCAAAATGCCAAACAATGGGAACTGACTCACCGTCAGCTGCATTTTGTTTCATGAAAATGAACCTTTTCTTGCTCTTTCTCTCTCCCCCCGCAAAAAAAAACCGGCTCGCTGCAAATTTAGGGAAAAGTTTTGTGCAACCATCTCCTTCACAGGAAGAGCTTTTATTGAGGTCAAGACATCGGCAAAATGAGAAGAAATTCAGACTGCAATCTAAGCAATGTAAGAACTCACAAACAACATTAAAGGAGTTACTTTGGTTTATGATAAACCATAGAGAGAAATCGCAGAGTGGAATTTTCCCTGACCGTTCAAAACTTAAATACCAAGAAAAATAACGTCGTGCTTCACACCACAGATATTTCACATATGGTTTCAACTAAATAACTTCCAAGTTTCCAACAGCTTAAAAAAGAACTATCTATGGCATACCAGAGAGATGCGAGCTCCTCAGTAAGGCAGGACATGCACATACCATCCATAATCTGGTTTCTATATTTAGGGCAGGACTATACCTAAAGCCCTGGAGGTCAGCACTGAATCAAGCCCAGCATATTTTCACAGACAGATCTTCTAGACAGTGTTTACCACGGTCCACTTCTCCCAAACCCACAGCAAACGTGCCACATGAAGACCTGAGCTGCAGCTTGCACTATTAAAAAGCAGTGTATTCTCCTACCTCAATAATCCTGTCGTGGATTTGCAGCCCTCCTTCCTTAGCAGCAGGCCCGCTGTCAACTATTTTCGACACAAAAATTCCTTCGCTCGATGACCCATCCTGATTGTCCTTCAAGGATGAAAAGGAAAACACATTATTGTCCCTCCTGTCTGCCCTTGGCTGGAGCTTGTCCATGTCACAACAGTGCACACAGTTGGAGAGAAATATTCTTACTGATGTCTTCATATGGAGTTACTTTGTGCTAATGAGAACACCTAATACTCTGATTTGGAAAGATTAAGCAACAAGGGACGGACTTCCATTAGGTGAATTAGTTGCTTGATAATCATTTTCCTCTGACTTAGGGCAGCTCAGGAGTAATTGTCATTGTAATTATTCTCACAGCAAAACCCAGTGAGACACAGCCTGCTTGCACATCAAACATAAGACAACAGTGCAATTTTCACTTTTAGTTGCACAGCTTTTCCTCTGGAGACTTGAAAATAAACCCACGAGAACACCTTACACCTAACAAGGTATTTTCATATTCCTGAGTATTGTGCTTCTACCAGTGCAGAACAATGTCTCAGAAAGCTGAAAAACTCTAAAGAATGAACAACTTTCAAGTGAATTAACCAGGAATAAATTGTGATTAATGTCACATTTCTAAGCAGCCAAGAAGTAGTTCTGAATGCTTTCTAGATTACTAGGACAAGGTATAACCCACTCCTTGATTTAATTAAAGTCATATGCAGCAGCTCCAGCCAACAAGCATCCCAAAAAATACATTAGTGAGTGTGTGGAGCAGGAAACATCTGCTGAAATCACAGAACTCAAACCCAGGCTGTTCAAGTTCCATCCCTTCACCTGCACTGAGGGCTGCTGGATCTTGGGTGGAGAGTAAATAATTTTCTTTTTAATGAAAGGGGTTAAAGTTGCAGCTCTCAAGCCATGAACTTCACAGCAGTATGGTCTGAGAAAGAGACACCGTGGGTTTGATAATTTTGGGGGTAGCACTGCACCAGGATTAGTGGTGCTGCTGTGATATGCAAGAATAAACAGGCAGCAAGAGAAAAGGCAGTGTAGTTAACACACATCCCTACAATCTCAATGGAAGAACTGCTCTGAAAGAATCCCAAGAGGACCAAATGCTTGTCAGCAACATTTTTCCTCTAAGTGTTGACCTCCATGCTTTTCCCGACAGGAAAGGGCAAACATATTTTAACAATTAACATACCACGCATGGCCGGCCACCAATAATATTAAATCCAAGAGATCCAGAGTCCCGATGAAGGACCAGAGTCAGTGCTTTAGTTTCTTCACCCTACAAAGAACAGATAAACACATTCAAAACATGGTGTGTGTGAGGGGGGTAAAACAGGACAGGTAATACTTCTACCCAAGCTTTTTGTTGGGTTGGTTTCTCATTTGTTTTTCATCTCTTTGGAGGTTAGAGACAAATGTTTGGAATAGCTGTGCAGGAGCAGAGTCAGCAGCTCCCAGTGGCTGCTCCAGCCACCCCACTGAGCTCAGGCAGCAGAGCCTCCCCGAAGATTTATGTGTCTTTTTTATTGAGATCTACAGTCAGACACTTAACAGCAACAGAAGGGGTTTATATGCAATGCTGGTTCCTGCAACTACTTGACCCAGTCATATGTGATGTGTTATGTAAAATATTCCATGTTTCCAGTAGTCAAACTCTTGGACTTTCCCAGTGCTTGGGAGTGACTGAATCTTAGGATTGGATCCTTGCATTGCCTCTCTCTCCTGCTGACTAGGTGATGTTGTTTTCAGTGGCATTATTTTAAACAGTATCAAACAAAATTCTCAGCACAGTTTTAGAAAACAGCATTAAACAAAACTGCTACAAATTTTGCCACAGGCTCAGAGAGGCAATTGCTATTCACAGCACCTGCCGTGCATAATTTTTTTTCCTCTGGCATTTTAAGACTAGCAAAATAGAAATTTCCCATAACTGAAAATCATTATGTTAATCTCCTAAAATATGAACTTCTGCAGTGAATAGTTTTCTGGACAAACAGCATACAACAGAGATATGCTGGAAGGACATGGGATATCTGAACAGGCTCTGTTATCCTGGTCCCTCATCCCAGCTTGTTCCTAACTGCAAACTCCCACAAAATGTCCTTTATGACACAGGGATGCTACTTAGGCCTGTCAACTCCTATACAGAAAAAACTAAGGGCATGAACTGTTAAAGACAACTAAATGTTCACAGTGTTCTCCCTTCAGTCTCAAACTAGTGTTTTTATTTACAGCACAACAAACAACAGCAGAGGACTACAAAAAACCCTCTTAATAACATTTAGACATCAGAACAGGATGAGAATGTGCATCTAGAAATACAAATGAACTTTTCTACCTCCAATACCATTTTCTTTGTTTTATCCAAAGGGTGAAAAAGTTAGGAACACAAAAAAAAGTTTGAGGAAGTTATCTTACAAGTCTGGTTTTCATAACCAATTAATGACAAAAATTGCAACAGTTACACTGTAATTCGATGCAGATGGTTTTAGTTTGTGCATTTTTCTTCTAACATGTCAATTTGAAGTTGTCAATCAAATATTAACGTCTATTAAAGTCATAAAAAATGTCAAAGTAATCCTGGATTACTGAATTACTCCCACAGATTGGGGGGTGATAAGGAAGCCCAGGTCCCTGCCAGTGTGAGCTGGCAGAGCTCCACTGACCGCACACCCCGAGCTCCTCCACGGGGAACTGCACCAACAACTCCACCTGGAAATGTGCTTTACAACCTCCACGTCAGCTTCTGATCATTATCTTCCCTAATGATCGAGTAATAAATAGACTTGGAGCTGATACAGAGCAACATGAACAAACTCTGCCTGATTTTATTCGGATCTGGCAGCGGTGAGAACCAGGTACCCAGAAGAGGACTGAAAAATGAAGTAAAATCTATTTCCCTGCAAGTCCACAGAGCCAGACCTCAGACAGGATGGCAAGGAACCAATTTCCAGTCCTGTGAGACCACTTTCAAGGACTGATGATTCTGGATTTGAAAGACAAGCACATGCTAGCACGACTGTTTCCTTCTATTATCCCTATTTAAGAAGGCAAATCAATTAGAACAATCAAAAAACAATTACAACATTCATCTCAAGCCACTTTCAGCAATTAGAGTTGCCTGTTTTCATTAAAGCCTCCTTAAGGGGCTTTGATTTGACACTTTTATACCTGGCTGAACAAGTGTTAAAGCAGGTGGGATTGAATCAGTCGGGTTACGATGGAAAAGAAACAAATAATGCCGCTTTCTGTAGGTACTTCTGAAAAAGTACTTCTGTCTACAGGGGTTTTAAAGACATTTCCAGGTTTTTCTGGTGGCTTTGTGCAGTGTCTCCATGCTCCCCATGCAGAGCTCACGTTCCAGGCACCAACCCCACCACGGGTGCAGAAGTGCCCGGCCCTGGGGAGGCAGCAGCCCCTCGCTCTGACCCTTGGCCACCTCTGCACATTCACATCTCAGCTCCTAACCACTCCTTCAGCAACCTTCTCCTTCTCTTCAGAAGGCAGCCACGATGCAAATGATTTTTCCAGGGCCCTGCCTTGCTCTCCCCGTCCAAGACCCGGCGTTCCAGCGGAGCAGTTGTTAAACAGTGAGGTAACTGTGGCCAGGGGCCAGCCCTGCCCCGGCAGCTGCTCCGGCTGGAGACCTGATGGTTCCTGGCATCTTGTATTCCCACAGCTGAACAGAACTCTTAAATATAATTTTTGAAATTACTGTACTTCCCAGCTGAGTAATGTGCAGCTAATAGAGTGCCTTTCCCTTTAGATAGAGAAGACTGATTTCTTTGGTAGTGCTGTGGCTAAGAAGGGCTGTCCTCGCCAGAGGAGGCACCTCAGCCCCCTGTTCACTGGTGAAAGGGCTGCCAGGACCAGCCTGGCCCATCCTGCCTGGGGACAGGCTGAGAAAAACACACCATCTTCTTTTAAAGGACTTCATCTGGCTCTTACAGAATTCCGATCTGTGTCACCACCCCCACAGAGGTCCTGAATGTCAGATCATCACTGGTTCTTGATCCATTTAAAGTCAGTCCCTGTCTCTGGTTGCCAGGAGAGCAGAAGGTTTCCACCCTGGGCTGCAGCCAGCACTGTCAACTGCTTCCGATTCCCTCTCTCCCTGCTCCTTCCCAGAGGATTTGTCAGCTGTGTAAATAAGGGATTGACCAGACCAGCTTATCAAGAGGTGTGCACAGCGCTGTGTTTCGCCAAGGATTAAGCCTTGTTTGAATTGTACAAGTTTTTTTCTTGATTGTTTAGACTTCGATATTTCAGGATTGACATGTCTGATTGAAGGAAATACTAATTTGGAGTCCCACTCCCTCCTCAAGCTCATCCTCAACAAGCCTCTCCTCTTTCCACCCAAGAATAAAGAGTAATTCTCTGAATAAACCTTTGGACTGTACACAGTAAAATTAAGGTGTTCCCTCAGTGATAATACACATGGATAACACAACTGGGGTCACTTAAGGCACATCTACCTGCTTAAGGGGCTTATAAAATTGTGAGATGCTAATAGCTGAGTGTGTGTATAAAATATATATTTATTAATGTCTTCTCTCAATTTGGTTATGGATCCAGCATCTATGCTAAGGTGAATCCTGACCTGGGTCTCCAAAGCTGCCAAAAGACCACGGATTTGTGTCTTTAAAGAAGGTCTAATGTCACTCATTATCTGTCTCCCCTTTGACTAAGCATTTAAACACAACTGTACGTGGGCATTTCTTCTGTTTTGACTACAGGATATGTCATCTGATTTATTCTAGATTGGTTCTACATCTGCAGCAACAAGCAGCCATCAGGCAGGAAATCAGAAAACCCTTTTCCTCCATCTACTGAGGAGCCAGAACATCCCACAGTAAGTTCTGCAATCACCACTTGTAAGCCATGAACCCAGATGGTTGGTGCTCAGCCTGTGTTTAGCACAGACCAAACTATTATTCCTACTACTACAAACTACACCTAGAATGTATGAAATACGAATAATGGTCATAATTTAAATAATGATAGCAAATTAGTAATTTCACACTACCATACCTCTAATCCCTGTGTTCAGGGGCATAATCCTTAGGCAAATCTATACATCCTGCTGAGTGTTCCTGCACAGTCTGTGCTACTGTCTCTGAGAAAATAACCCCAAACCTGGAAGCCTGCCACAGCCCCAAAGTGGGAAAGCATCCCCTGCACTGGGTGATTACCACGGGTCTTTTACTCAGCTAAACCCTCTGGGTCACAAAGATGCAAGTTTGCTGTTTGTGCTTGCCTGGGAGCTGGGCAGGGCAGAGCTGTGAGTGTTGGCCAGCTGCCCAAAATGCTGTGAAAGACACATAATTGACTGACCGCTGGCACGGGCTGTGGTGACCTGACACCTTCCAGCTTTCTTCAGCCTGGTGGCTGCTCCAGAGAAGTGCATAACAGCCCTTTGTAACAGGGCTGGACCCAGCACAGGGGTCTGGGCCAGCTGGACCCATAAATCCGACAGAAAGTACAGCTGAAAATATGTGTCATGAACATTTGCAGCTCTCAGGATTGCAGCAGATCCCTGCGCTGTACAGAGCTAAATGATGCAAACCCAACATTATCAGCACTAGCCACGAAGAAGGGGAGGTGTGAGAATAGAGGAGATCAAAGCTGAGGAGGCAGGGGTGGGGTGAGATGATTTCTGACAGCAGGGCTGTGTGCAGGCTCTCCTGTCAGCAGTGGACACGTGTGCCAGGCTGTGGGAGCAGAAAGCCTCCAGAATGCCATGGCAAAGTGCTGCAGGAAAAGGGGGAGACAGAACTGTCCTAAATCTCAGTATGACTGTGAACCCCCAATTCATTTTAATGGTATCACTAAGGTTTTGACCAGCACACCACCAGTATTGGCTGAAGTTAGAAGAGTTCATTTAGTATTGAAATATTTTCTGGTTTGAGTTAGGAAAACAGGGTGGGTTCTGTCCTGGATTGCTAAGAAGGTTAAAAAAAAAAAAAAAAGATCCTCTAGCCTCAACATTACCAAGGGTGTGAATACAGATGTTTGAAAGTTTTGAACATTTAATTCTGCTGTGTCTGTGGTAGCACATTCCAGGTCACTGGGAGGACTCTGAATGTCTTCATTTAAAAGATAATTGGCTTCCAGGGCTTCCCTTGCTGGGGAGCCTCATTCCAATTAAAACTTGGGGATTGCTGTAGTTCTGGCTTTTGATTCTGACCATTTTATAAATGGTATAATTTTGTGGGGCTGAAATCAAGTTAATTTTTCCCTTCCTAATTAACTCTGTGTGACTCTGGGAAAGAAATCACAAGCGCACAACAGATATCTTGTATTTGGATGTGGATGTTACAAAGATGATGGCTGCAGATCCTGAAACAGCTGGCGAGGTGTCCGAGTTGGGTCACAGTCAATCCCAAAGCCTGCGTTTTGTAGGAAGCCCTACTGCGGGATGCCAGGTGAGCTCAGGCTCTGGAAAGCATTGGGTCACCATCTTCCAACTCACTCCACTTTGTGTGACTCCTGGGAGTCAATTTCTGCTGCTCTAATACCATTTCCAGCCCTGGAAATTCCACTTTTACTTTTCTTCGGGGAAGAGAACCAAGAAAAGAAAAGTAACACCGTGACCTCACTACTTTTCTGTGAGAGTTACCTTATGGGGTGCAGCTAGCAGCGACGGTCACACTTAGAAATAGGTATACCTATAGAAAGCGGCATGTTACGGCTATTAAACCCGAAAGCTGAAGTATTTGAAAGGTTTCTCTCCAGGAGAAACTCCTCACCCGGCCGGGCGGAGGGCCAAGGCGCATCCCGAGGGACCGCGGGCAGGCGGGGCCGCTCCTTACCTTGCCGGGGGAGGCTGCGCGGGCCAAGCGCGTCCAGGCGGGCGCCTGTACTGCGTGAAGCGCTTCTGGTATCCGCAACGCCGTCACCTGCAGCTCCAGCTGCGCCGCCGCCAGTCGCGACAGCAGCGACTGCTCCCGCTTGCCGGCGCGCAGCGCCTCCTTCTTCAGCGCCTTCTCCAGCGCGGCCGCCCGCGCCTGCAGCGCGGCCCCGTGTGCGCGCAGAGCCCGCAGGCAGCCGTGGGCGCCGGCGCGGCGCTCGCCGTGGGGTCAGCATCAGCCCGCAGCCCTGCTCGCAACAGCCCCGCGGGCCGCGCCTCGCAGCGCTCCCGCATGTGCGCCTCCACGTCGCGCAGGTTCAGCACCTGGCGGCAGCCGCGGTTGCGGCACTTGGCCGGGGAGAAGTCGCAGGTCTCGGCGTGCTCGCCCAGGTGTTGCAGCGGCACCACGGCCTCGCAGCCCCGCGCGTGGTTGTCGCACTTGATGTCCAGCTTGAGGATGAGGCTCTTGAGGGGCAGGACGTGGTTGAGCTCCTTGGTGGAGATGCGCTGGCAGTTGACGGGGCAGCTGCCCTGCTGCACCACCCAGGGCAGCACGCAGCCCGCGCAGAGACGTGTCCGCACGGGGGTGGTCAGCGGGTCCTCCAGCACCTTGTTGCACAGGTTGCACTTGAAGTCGGGATCCACCTCCCCGCTGAAGCGATCCAGCTCGAACCCCCATCCTCCTTCCGCTCCGCCGCGAACAACCGAAAGAGAAAAAGGGAAAAAAAAAAAAAAAAAAAAGCCCAGAAAAAGTACCCGGAGTGCGGGGAGACGGGCCGGGGGAGAGGGGCGGAGAGCGGGGGATCACTAAGAACGAGCCGCCCGAGAGGCAGCTGAGCCGCCGGCCCGGCCCGCGGCCGTGCCCCGTCCCCGCCGGTCCCGGAGCGCCCGGGAATGAGCCGCGGCCGCGCCGCCGCCTCCGCGCAGCGCCCGCCCCCGGCCCGGCCCGGCCCGGCACCGCCCCGGCCCGGCACCGCCCCGATCGGCACCGCCCCGGCCCGGCACCGCCCCGGCCCGGCACCGCCCACCGGGAGCCCCGGGGGTCCCCCCCGCCGGACAAGGGGCGCTTTGTCTCGGGAGCGGGCGGGGCCGCGCTGCCGCCCCTTCCCCGGAGGGGCAGGGAGCGGGCAGGGAGCGGGCAGGGGAGCGGGCCCGGAGCGGGGCCGGAGCGGCGGCCGGGGCAGCGCCGCGCCGGCAGAGCGGGCACGGAGCGACGCAGGGGGAAGGGGCCCGCGCACGGGGAAGCGGGTGGGGAGAGGAGGGGATGGAGGGGAGGGGGGGGAGCGCAGGGGGAGGGTGTGAGAAGGTGAGAAGGACGGGGGGATGATTGCTCGGAGCGATGAGGGACACATCGGCTGGGCACCAGGCACAGGGCAGGGACGGGCAGGGCAGCCTGGAGCTGCCTGGTGTAGTGGAAGGTGTCCCTGCCTGTGGCAAAATGTTTGGGACCAAGATGGTCTTTAAGGTTCCATCCGACCCCAAACCATCCAATGGCTCTGTGATGATTTTTGCAAAGGGCGCTTATGGAGGTTGCCCCTGGAGTCGGGGTCCTGGACGAGCGGCATAGAATTTGGGCTGGACTTCGCAGTCCTCGGGGGAGAATTCTTACATTACCGACAAGAAGAAGTGCGAACAGAACAATCTGCCAGCGTGTGAGGGACTGAAACGTTAAGGGTTAATGATTTGCAAAAGCAACAGTGTGCTTCGCTGAGGCCAGGTTTGCACCCCGCAGCCGAAGGGGGTGGAGGAAGAGGTTTGGGGGTGTGTGGTGGCAAACTCTAATCTGCCCAAGAACAGCCCATACAAGGGGGATGGAACACCCACCTCCAGAGGGGTGAGCATGACAAATCAAGCTTTGGGTAGGAAACAGACCCCTGTGGAGGTGGGGGTAATGCTTTCTGTCATGGCCATGTCCTCCCGTACACACCTGGCTCAGGTGTAACGCCCTCCCAGGGAGGGTGTCGGGACATTCACTCGCAGACCTGAGCGTTTTCATCCCTTTGAGAAGGCACTGCTGGCTCAGCTATGCAGTGAGGAGGGGCCATAAATCGTGAAAGATTCCTAAAGTGCCCCCCAGAGTCATGATCCCACAGTGTTGCAACAGAGTGGAAAACTCCCCTCCAGGGGAGGTCCCTGGCACTAGCACCTGAAATTTGAACATGTGTTATCCCACCAAACTTCGTTTCCATGTATTTCCTCCACCTCTGATGGAAAAAGACTGAGACAATCACTTTGACAAACGGCATCAAAACTGCAGCAGTCAAGTCTTGTTCCTGGATCCACAGGTGGTGATAGCTTTCCTCTCCTTCCTCCTTCCTTCCTTCCTCCTTCCTTCCTTCCTTCCTTCCTTCCTTCCTTCCTTCCTTCCTTCCTCTTCCTTCCTTCCTTCCCTTCCTTCCTTCCTTCCTTCCTTCCTTCCTTCCTTCCTTCCTTCCTTCTTCCTTCCTTCCTTCCTTCCTTCCTTCCTTCCTTCCTTCTTCCTTCCTTCCTTCCTTCCTTCCTTCCTTCCTTCCTTCCTTCCTTCCTTCCTTCCTTCCTTCTTTTCCTTCCTTCCTTCCTTCCTTCCTTCCTTCCTTCCTTCCTTCCTTCTTCCTTCCTTCCTTCCTTCCTTCCTTCCTTCCTTCCTTCCTTCCTTCCTTCCTTCCTTCCTTCCTTCCTTCCTTCCTTCCTTCCTTCCTTCCTTCCTTCCTTCCTTCCTTCCTCCCTTCCTCCCCTTCCTCCCTTCCTCCCTTCCTCCCTTCCTTCCTCCCTTCCTCCCTTCCTTCCTCCCTCCCTCCCTCCCTCCTCCCTCCCTCCCTCCCTTCCCTCCCTCCCTCCCTCCCTCCTCCTTCCTCCCTTCCTTCCTCCCTTCCTTCCTCCCTTCCTTCCTCCCTTCCTTCCTCCCTTCTTCCTTCCTTCCTTCCTTCCTTCCTACCACCTCCTTCCTCCTACCATCCTTCCTTCCTTCCTTCCTTCCTTCCTTCCTTCCTTCCTTCCTTCCTTCCTTCCTTCCTTCCTTCCTTCCTTCCTTCCATCCTTCCTTCCTTCCTTCCTTCCTTCCTTCCTTCCTTCCTTCCTTCCTTCCTTCCTTCCTTCCTTCCTTCCTTCCTTCCTTTCCTTCCTTCCTTCCTTCCTTCCTTCCTTCCTTCCTTCCTTCCTTCCTTCCTTCCTTCCTTCCTTCCTTCCTTCCTTCCTTCCTTCCTTCCTTCCTTCCTTCCTTCCTTCCTTCCTTCCTTCCTTCCTTCCTTCCTTCCTTCCTTCCTTCCTTCCTTCCTTCCTTCCTTCCTTCCTTCCTTCCTTCCTTCCTTCCTTCCTTCCTTCCTTCCTTCCTTCCTTCCTTCCTTCCTTCCTTCCTTCCTTCCTTCCTTCCCTCCTTCCTTCCTTCCTTCCTTCCTTCCTTCCTTCCTTCCCTCCTTCCCTCCCTCCTTCCTTTTTCTTAAGTGATCTCTTTATGCTTTTCTATTGCTCTATTACTATAGATGATACCCAGAGCAGCTATGTACCTCCTTTCCATTGCAACCAAATTGTTCCAAAATAAACTTGCCATACATTTTCTATGAATAAAAATGCTTCATTCAGTGTCACTTCACTCTAATCCCCCCGAGGGATCTATGGACAAGAACCTCAGTTACCCTGTCACCAGGGCACAGTGCTGTTCATATCCTCATGGAAAAGGGATCAGATTTTCCTGTTTGCACAGGCTGCTAATGCCCCGTTGCTGCCACTTGGATGTAGGTGATGTAGCTCATTAAAAGTCACCACTTTTGATACCCCCTTCTGCCCAGGGATGATTTAAAAGCACTCCTGAATATGCTGTAAAAAACCAGCCAGACCACACCTGGAGCACCAGACACAGCATTAGGCAAAAGCAATTTCTCCTACAAGGCAGATATTCAAGTACTGGAAAAAAAAGCAATAAAAGAGACGAGCTTTGTTCATTGTGGATAGTGATGCAGAATTCTCACGTGCACCAGAGCCACAGAGCAGCTCAATTGTTCTTTTAATGTGTTTTGCTTTATGGCAGAGCAGAAGCCAGCAAGAAACTTTAGCTTCAAGTGACCTTTAGTCAGTTATGTCCCAGTAAAATTACTTTCTGAATGCCTGGGATGATTTTTAGTGTGTTGGTGACCTCTAGAAGGTAACAAGACTCATGGTTACACAACTGTGTTCCCATTTCAGTCCCAGGCAAGTATTTTTTAGGGCTAAGGCTTTCTCCCTTTTCAAATCTGAATTCCATCTGTAGTGCTCATTCTAATTATTAATGTTCCATAAAGCTCGAGGTTGCTTTTGGCTGCATACATTGCCCTGCTGAAGGGAGCGTGCATCAGTATTTAGGGTGATATACCTAACTAAGGAATTTTTAACAGATTTGTTCCTTAAAAAAAAATAAAATAACCAGATGATGTAATAGAGGACTGTGCCTGTAGGTTTCTGTTAACTCCATCTGAAGGTTGTGTGCAGTGCAGGGTGATAAAGTTTAATTAATACACGTGTATTTCTGAATTTTGGATTATTCTATTTAAACTGTAGTAGTGATTCTCATACTTCTTCTTGTGCTTCACTGCCTTTTGCATCTTGCTTCTCTTTTCCATCTGTTTCTCCTCAGGATATCTCTGCTCACGTGTCCCTCCTGCCATTCCCCTTCCTGCAGTGCCACTTGTCCTCCCTCCATCCCTGGGGCCAGCAGCCCTGCACTGCTGAGTCCCCACACTTCAGCTCTAGTGTCACTTCACATTTCCCTACCAGGACTCTCTTGTTTTGCAGCTTGCACAAAACTTGAGATTGCTGTTATTAACAACAGGATCTGGTTTTTCCGAGGGCATTTTATATGAAATAAAACTTCACACTGCCTGGTCAGGGGATGCACACAGTCCAGCTAAGGGGGTTGAGTGTTCATTGCTGTAGCTGCTGCATCCTCTGAGGGGGAAATCCATCAGTGCCCCTGGTTCTGAAGGGGCTGTTTTGAGATAGCTGCTCCAAATCAGCCACCACTGCCCTAAAACCTTCTTTACTCCAGTTTATAAACTGCCCCGTGCGCTCAGCATGGTTGTAAATAGAAAGAAATGAATTCCTATTAATTCCTTCAACAATTGCTGAAGAGGTTTGGGGTTAGGATTTCAAAGTTGTCACCACAGGATGCTCGAGGCTGCTGCCTGAAGGCAGAGGCAGAGCTTTTATTGATTTCCACCAGGGTGACGTCAGGCCCAGGTTCCTTGGGCTATTTGAAACTACACAAATATTTGGATGGAAAATACAGGCAAGAACTGGAATAACATTTTCACTTGGAGCCGTGGCTGGGCAGATGCTGTGCTGAATTCTGTGATACACTTTAATGTGACATTTATGTAGGAATAGATACTTTATTTATAAATTAAAGCTTTTGAAGGCCACTGCAGCCTTGCACTGAGACTACAGCTGGGAGTGCTGACAGGGAATTGAAGTTCCCCTCTCCCTGCTGCCTCTGCCCATGGGAGAAGGCACAAATGGAGCTTTCCCTACTGGAGACACATTTCTGTTCTCCCTTTGAAAAAAAAAAGTTTAAGAAGCAGCCTCTCCACATGAGCCTTTAATGTTCTTTTCAGAGCCTGAGGTTTGTAACTGAGGAGAGGTTTGGGTTCCAGGGCTGAAATTACACTGCCCCAGCTAAGCAAGGTCGTTTTTATTTAGTAAGTTCTCTCATCCTTAGTGGTAGTGCTGGGGTGGGAGCACTGCTGAGCCCTTCAGGCTGTCCCATTTAGCTTTGCTCCCCTGTCAAAGGAAGGGGGAGGGCAGGGCACTTTGGGATGCAGCACAGGCAGAAATGCCAGCTCTCAAAGGGCTGCAAAAATGAGAGCTTTGCTGCAGGTTTCACTTGGATTGTGGATTTTTTTTCCTGTTGCTGTGAAATTTCCAGTCCCATAGAAAATCAAATGCAATTTATCTTCACCCGCCTTTTGTCCATAAAGGATGGCATCATTTTACCTGGATTATGAAGTTTTTGTAAGAAACCTGATTTGTGTTTTTGCCTTTAAAAAGGGGAAATGATGAGGTAATGCAGAGAAAAGAGTTAAGTCCCTCTCCATGTCAATCATCTGTGTCCTTCTGACAAATCCCCTGTGGTTGACAGGACCTGTCCAATGTAACAGGGTCTTCCCCTTGCACTTAATTCATGAGTTGGACCACTCCCAGTGGTCCTGGGCATGTTTCAAATATATTTAATGTATCTAGAATATGTGCAGTATCTTAAAATGTACTTAAAATGTTAAGGTCTTCTCAACATTCTGTTCATTGCCAGGCACTGTAGAGAGTCATAAAATGGAAAGATTCTGTCTTCTTTGACATTTTACGACCTTTCTTGCACTATGTTTGTCTTACATGAGTTTCTTTATCTATCTACGTAGCTCATATCATTAAATTTTAAGTGAACTTGCCTTGATTTTTTATTTTTACTGCTGGCAGAAATATAAGTTTGCATTAACAGAAGGTGCACAGAAGAGCTGGGGAACATGGGCCAGATAAAATGTCATCGTGTGATGGTGGAGCCATCAAGCCCAGTAGAGATGGTTCATGAAGATAATGGTTTATATGACATTTATAGGCAGTATTTTGTGAAAGGTCAGGCTCTGACTTGGCAGCTGAGCGACATTTCAGGGTTTTACATGTGCAAGCAGAAGGTGGATATGAAATAAAAAATGAGTTAGAGATAAGTGATACCTTGACAGACCGAGCTGCATGAAAAATCCACACCAAACCCCTCTGTCCCAGAAAAAAGCATCTAAGCAAGAAGTGAAAGACAACACTTGAGCATCCTTTCCTGACATTCCACTCGTATTTTTGTGTATTAAGAGGCACTTCAGTGCCTCAGAAATGTCGCTGTCTGCAGACAAAGTTGACGGACTGGCAGCATCTGAGCCTGTTTCATAACTTCCTTCTCTTCGTCTCTGCACACAGCTAATGAAATAGAAGAGTTTGTATTTTATTTAGGAATAGTTGAGAGGAAAGAGCCACAAGAATTTTGGCTCTGAGTACGCATTCCTATATTAATATGGATAGAGAAAAATATAAAATAATGCTCTTCTTTCTGGGGCTTTTTAGGAAATTTGACCAGCCAGCTATGTTGATTTTTGCAGTTCTGTGAATAGTTAGATTATTGACCACTACAATATCTGACTCTTAAAGTTATTTATTGTACATTTTATTATCAACAGTCCACTTTGTCATGTGGGAGAGCTGGCCATGTTTGAAGACTGGGCTTAGAGTAATAGAAGTGGTTGTTGTAATTCGGCAAATCTTTATCTGAAGTGCCAGAAATTGAATTCTGCTTTTCCTGAGCTCTTCTTTGGATACTGGAGCCAGTTTTGGTGAGCTGTTGCTTACTCTGAGCAAGTCTGGGATTTGAGAACAAGACTGAGGCCCAGGTCTGACCACTGCTGGAAACTACACAGGGATCCCAAATTTCAGTGGAGGCTTCATCCCAGAAAGTTTTTGATTTTTACAGGGCCACAAACGCTGGCTTTCCCCAGCACTACAAACCCTGCAGTAGGTATCAAATTCTGATGTGGACACCACATTTTGCACTGTATAATTTCTTGTCTTTTCCTCCTTTATTTAAACAATTTAGAGCAAGAGAACTGCCATCATACATGCCTCCTCCCCTTTAACACATCTTGCACGTTGAAAGTAATGACAATGTTTGAATCCAGACTGTAATTAACTCACTGCTGATGGGTGGGACATAAAGCACAAGCCATAATTTCCAGGCACATTCTGTGGGGGTTTGGAGGATGAGTTCAGCCGTGGTGGGGGCCAGCCCACGTCTCAGGGAGTGAGGAGTGCTGAGTGAACACAAACTGCTGAGCATCCCCTCCCCTTTTCCCAGCTTTCCAGGCATGTGGAAGCTGCAGGGCTGTCAGGGGGCACTTGCACAGGCAGGGTTCCACACCAGTAGGTGTGATTGGGATCGTATTGAGCTGACAAATCTGATTGCCCTTAATTGACAGTCTGGCCCCATGAGAAAGAGGTGAAGCTCTGTTTATCCCTGACTGTCTGCTCACACATAAGCATTTCCTCAAGACTTTTTATGTTCTACCTTCCTCTGTTGAAACATGAAGAAAAAAAAAATATTCCTGTTTCCAAGAACAGGAATGGAAACGGATTCACTTTTCACACTGGCAGGATGATTGTGAATGATGTGGAATGTTCTGGTTTTTCCACATCAGCAACGCTGCTTTATCTCAGGATGCTTTTGTTCCGTTTCCAAAATAAACAGTTCTTAATACTTGCACGAGGTGTATTTGACAAGCAGGCTTTGGGGATCATCCACCATTCCTTAGGTAAGCAGTCATCCTGCTCATGTATTTACAGCTCTTCTTACATTTATATAAACTAAGGAAAAAATCTCTTAAAAACATATCAGTTCAAACCCAGAAGCCTTATGGAAAGCCCAGGCTGTTCAGTACAAATTCTGAATTTTTGGGTCAGGTGAGCCCAAAAATAGAAAAGAATAAAAGATTAGTGGGGGCTGGTTTTTCCTGATGAGTGTTACAGCAGGATGATGCAGAGCCCAGAGCTGCCTCTGAGTTCAGGTAGGGCATGGAGCATCTTGGGGCAATAAATCCAGCTCTTGGTACTGACCTCTGTCTCCAGAAGTTTCTAAATCACTTCTTGCCAGGAGCTGGGAGAGAATCCCTGCACACAGCCCCTGCCACGATCTGTACAAGATGAGGATCCCCAGCTGATTGCTCTTAGGCAGATTCTGGGCTCAAGCACCTTCAATTTGATCCTAATGCAGCTTTTGGCTGCATTTTTTGGTTTTTTAGCTTTTTCTGATAGCTGAGTTGTTTTGGACAATGGTGATGGCTTAAAGGCTTTTCAGTTCTTGGATCTTCTGTGCAGTTTACATTGCTTTAAACCAGAAGTCTTTAAAAAGGAAGTTCCAGTGCCTGGTGACTGCTGATTTCAGAGAGTTGTTTCTTTATTTCTTGTAGTTTAGGGTGTTGGGATAAACTGAAGCCGTGGGTTGAGAGGTGGAACAGGGTTTTGTGAGGCTACACCAGGTCAGGACATTGTTTTCCTGATTAATGTGCACCAATATTTACTGTGAATGCAGCACGGTGGGAGCTGTGTGTGTTTGGAAGCCCAGACACTCAGTTCAGAGCAGGAAAGAAGGCACATCCCAGCTATCAAACATCCTCAGGTTTGCTGTCCAGAGACAAAAGGCGCTTTTTTTTAAACATGAGGAAGTTTTGCAGCTTTTTCTCTTTAAAACCAAACCAAACCACACCTGAAGGGATGAAGACTCTTCCTCTCTTCAGCAGAGTCCTGGGGAAGCTCTGAATTTCTTTAGGGTCATGCCTGAGTGGGTTCAGAGACCCCCAGGCTTTCCCTCATGGTCTGGTTTCTGTAACTTCCTATTTGTGTGATGATGTGGAGGGTCAGGAGCTTTTAAATCCGTGTTTGTGCTGTGAACATCCTCAAATATTCATCTCCAGGGCTATCCCCCTCTAAGGAAAAAGATTTTGTGTCACTCTCATGACTATTACATTTTAGCCTTTTTTTGGTGTTTCAAATGTCTTGATCTAGGCAGCTTCCAGCTCCTTTCTTCTTTTTTCTTTCTTATTTTTCCCCCCACTGTAGTTTTGCAATATTAAGTATTAATATTTTATTATTTATTAAGTATTTATTATTAAGTATTAATAATCTCATTAACATTTTAGGCATTTACTTTAAAAGATCTCTTTTCTAAGATCTCTTCTGAACTTTGACAAAAGTTCCAAAAGGAAGAAAAGTTGTATCTTCCTCTTTTGGCAGGCTCTTCTCCATTTGTCAGTGACAGAATGTGAGCCTCTTGGCAAAACAGTTTTTAATATAAATACTAGATCTGTCTGAAAAAAATAAAAGCTGGATTTTCTGAGAACTCCTCAAAATGTCGAGTTTGTTGTCACTGTAACAAATTAGAAACAGATAATTTTTGAGGAAATATTCTTCCTGTTTTTTTTAGAATTTCTAAGTGCAAAATGTCAACTTTCTGTACAGTTTTTTCCTTAAAGTTTTATTACAATAGATTTTGATCTTTTTATAAATGAAATAAGCAGTTTTGAAGAAGAAATTAATTTGTTAACCAGGACACCACATAAAAATGCAAGGAAAAGATCTGAAAAATTAGCAAAGTAATGATAATAATGCAGTTAATGTTATATTTTAAGTGGAAAAGTGTTGGGAGTGAGACAGGAATATTTTTTCTAAAAACTATGCTGACATGGCTGGGTCTAGAATGAATCAGAACCGCTTTCGTTTTCTACCTCCCTGTGAAAATTTCCATTGCAATGGGAATAAAATGGAAAATGGCCTGAACAGCAATTCCATGAGCATCGCTTCTCTTTCACTTCAGCTCGTGTTTTTCACAAGGGGCTGAAAATTTGGCCATTAAATTAGGATGGAGGCTGCCTCCCAAAGTGCAGGGGGTGCTGCAGAACATCAGGAGCAGGTCAGAGCAGAAACCAGTGCGGGTGTCAGTGGCTGGGAGCAGATCCCTGTCCCAGCTCCTGCTGCTGGGGCTGTTTTGGGATTGTTTTCAGGACGGTGTCTGGGAGCAGATCCCTGTCCCAGCTCCTGCTGCTGGGGCTGTTTTGGGATTGTTTTCAGGAGAGTGTCTGGGAGCAGATCCCTGTCCCAGCTTGGGGCTGTTTTGGGATTGTTTTCAGGACAGTGTCTGGGAGCAGATCCCTGTCCCAGCTTGGGGCTGTTTTGGGATTGTTTTCAGGAGAGTGTCTGGGAGCAGGTCCCTGTCCCAGCTTGGGGCTGTTTTGGGATTGTTTTCAGGACGGTGGCTGGGAGCAGATCCCTGTCCCAGCTTGGGGCTGTTTTGGGATTGTTTTCAGGACGGTGGCTGGGGCTGGCTCTTTGTGTATTGCCTTAGCACAATGAGGAGATTGCTCCCATACCTGCTCCTCGTTCATTTTCCATTAGCCAGCCTTTGTAAAGGCTACAGCGAGGTTTTTCCATGCTGCAGGTAGAAGAAATGCTCTTTGTGAAGGGGTTTAGGAGGCAGGGCCAGCTCGCTGCTGGCACTGGAGGCCACCACAGCCCTGCTGTGCCAGCTGTGCCAGCTGTGCCAGCTGTGCCAGCATGCTGCACACACACACAAAACTGCTGCAGGGGCCTTGCTGACATTTGCTGTTTAAACAGCTGCATTTTGGGGGTGGGAGGTGCATTTCCTGCCCAGGCTGCTGTTCCAGCACCAGGGCTGTGGCTGAGAGGGAGGGGAGGGCTGCCTGTGTCTCCCCCAGCCGTGTTTATGTAAGCCCTGCTCGCTGTGCCTCTGAGATTTCCAGAGTGGAGATGTGCTGCTGCAGCCCAAACTCCAAACCTGTCCCTTTAACCCAGCCTCTGAAAACTAAATTATTTAGTTCTGAAGGCAGGTATTATCTAAAGATATACTTTTTTTACTCTGCAATAACTCCATGCCTTCCAATGCTTTTTTTTTTTTTAATCCATGGTGGACCTTTTCCCCCCCTTAATGTAAAGAGAAATTCAGTAATGTTTGTAAAGAAAACTGGGCTGACTGCTGAAAAATCATAAAAAACCATGGCAAAAATAGTTGTTTTATAGATCCTTGAAGCTTGATGAAGTAGGCTCTAGTGACTGATTTAAGTCATTGAATAACAAGATAGAAAGTAATGGAAAAAGCCAAAGGTAACAACCTTGATGGTAGAGTTAAATGATTTATCTGACTACAGCTATTCTAAAGGCAAAGGTTAGTGTACTGAACTGGTGTTGGGAATTATGGCAGGAGGCATGCAGAGCTCTTTCAAGCTCTAAGATTTGTTTTTGTTGTACATTTGCCATTCCCTTAGCATTAGCCTCAGTTATTTTATAAAAGCACTGCATTGACCTCTGCTGTGTGAAGTTTGTACACGTGCAGGTACCACGAGTTTATTGAAGACAAATAGATTGGGAAGGGAGGGTAATAGCAAAAGTAAGGGTAAAACTGCGAATAGGGATGGTAAAACTGCAAATAGTGATGGCAAAACTGCAAATAGGGATGGTAAAAATGCAAATAGTGATGGTAAAACTGCGAATAGTGATGGTAAAACTGCAAATAGTGATGGCAAAACTGCAAATAATTATGGTAAAACTGCAAATAGTGATGGCAAAATTGCAAATAGGGATGGCAAAACTGCAAATAGTGATGGCAAAACTGCAAATACGGATGGCAAAACTGCAAATAATTATGGTAAAACTGCAAATAGTGATGGTAAAACTGCAAATAGTGATGGTAAAACTGCAAATAGTGAGGGCAAAATTGCAAATAGTGATGGTAAAACTGCAAATAGGGATGGCAAAATTGCAAATAGGGATGGCAAAACTGCAAATAGTGATGGTAAAACTGTGAATAGTGATGGTAAAACTGCAAATAGTGATGGTAAAACTGCGAATAGGGATGGTAAAACTGCGAATAGGGATGGTAAAACTGCAAATAGGGATGGCAAAACTGCAAATAGTGATGGCAAAACTGCAAATAGTGATGGCAAAACTGCAAATAGGGATGGCAAAACTGCAAATAGTGATGGTAAAACTGCAAATAGGGATGGCGAAATTGCAAATAATTATGGTAAAACTGCAAATAGTGATGGTAAAACTGCAAATAATTATGGTAAAACTGCAAATAGTGATGGTAAGGTCATAGGTGGTTTTTTATACACAGTAAAATACTATTATTCATAATTTCATGTTTTGCCAAACACCCTGCCCATGTCAGCTCTCCCAGTTGTTCTTTTGTTTCTTCTTTCACTTCTCCTCTCATTTCCCTGTCACCTCCCTTTTTGCTCATCCCACGCTGCCAGCCAGGGCAATTCCCACTCTGTGCCTTTCCAAGCCACTGCATCTGGTTTTACTTGGCTGTCCTTGGCAGCCCTGTTCTGTTGCTCAAGGGGTTGGCTCTTTCCTGGAATATCCACCCTTCTGGGGCTTGCCTGGTGAGTGTGAGTGCTCAGTCTGTGTCTGCTGGTGGCATTTTGCAGTTTCTGGCTCTGGAGGAGAGCCTGGCACAAGGGCAGGGACTCTGTCTGCTCTCAAACCCCGAGGTTTCTGCACAGCAGGGCACCAGCAAAGTGACCTGGAAAAAAAGCAGAGCAGAATTACTGCTGTGAGGTGTGGTGTACATGCCTTTAAAAGAGAAAGCTTTGAAATGGAGCAGTGGAGAGAGCTGCAGGCAGGTGCTGAGTTGGGAAAGCTGCTTCTCTTTGGTTGGAAAGTGTTCCACGGGGGCAGGACAAAGGGACAGGGGTGTAATCCTCAAAATAGTGGTGAAGAAGAAATGTATTCAAGCATTTAAATGTATTTTTAACTACAGCCTGAGCGAATAAAAATTGCTGAGGTGACATTCAGTTCTGCACAATCCAGAGCAGGGTGTTTCTGTTAAAACCGTGCCTGTCTTCTTGAAAATTCACAAAAGCTGGATAAAATTAATGATAAGCCAAGAAGGAGGAAGGTGTGAGACTGTCAGATTGCGTGAAATGTGTGGAGACTTTGGTGTGTCTCTCAGCTTGGTGGGAGCAGCAACAAAGAGAACTGAATATCGAAACAACACAACTTAGCCTGGTGCTTCCCTAGCAAGAAATGCTGCTGCACACAGAGCATTTCTGCCCTAGCACTGATTTATCTGAGGGAGAGATCAGCTTCTTTCATTATTATTTATTGTTGATTTTTTTCATGTGGCTCTCCTACTTGACTGCCATTTTCC
Organism: Prinia subflava; assembly: GCF_021018805.1. Classification (NCBI taxonomy): domain Eukaryota; kingdom Metazoa; phylum Chordata; class Aves; order Passeriformes; family Cisticolidae; genus Prinia; species Prinia subflava. Next base: position 3,097,127 of record NC_086260.1, on the reverse strand, counting down.
CATAGCATTTTCCCAGCATGCCTTCAGAAATATCAGAAAATGCTCAAAAGCTCCAGAAAAGTGCCAGCTAAATATTCCACAAAGTGCTTGCAGAGCTTGTGCAATGCTTCCCCTGGTCCTTCCCAGCTGTTTTTGAGCATTCATTTAATATTTCCCCCGTGAGCAGTTTGCATTTTTGTGACATTAAACATAGTGGAGAGATTGTGCTGCCATGTGTGAATAAAGTGACTGATCTGATTTTTCAGATGAAAATAAATGTTCGGTGTTCCTCCTCACCAAAAAATGCTGCTCCAAATTTCTGCCTGGGAGTTGGGTTTCTTCTGCTCTTTTGGGGTTGTCTGTGGCTTCTCCAAAGGAAATAAAGTACTTTTAGTGTTACAATTCAGACTACTCCAAATACACAGCATGTGACACTTTGGTTTTCTACTGGCATTGGATCAGGCTCTTAATAGTCTCCATATTATTTAAGCAGATTACCTGAGGTATTTTTCAATACACTTAAAGAGGAGGTGGCTATGCCAGTTGTCTGCAGCAGGAGGAATTTAGGTTTTATGGATGTAAATAGAAGTCATGCAAGTCCTGTCCACCTCATGGAACACTTTGCATTCATTTTACCAACAGTTCTTTCCTCTTTTTTTCCTTACAAATTGTGTCTAAACAACATGACCCGAGGAAAGGCTGCCAAAACCAAACAAGCACAAACTTTGTGCTGTTTGTTCAGTGGTAATTGGTTCATGGCAGGTGAAATCCTGAATTGTAGCACTGCAGTTGTGAAGCTCTGAACCTGTTCATGTAAAACATGTGGCTTTGGGAAGCACAATAATCATTATGCACAATCAAGCCTCTAATTAGACTGATGAAATGTCAGTAATGGATGTACTTGAGCAGGACAGGTGAAACCCATGTTCCAGTTTGCAAAGCTTGTTGTCTTTTAAGGAAAAACGTTTTTATACAGTATTGCAAATTATTTGATTCCATTTCTCTGTGGTTATTATTGGCATAAATCAACTTGTTCCATTTTATAGAGCTAATGGATGTCTTGAAAATGTTCCAGGTAGATCTCAATATGGTCTTAATGCAACAAATTCACTGTTCAGTAGAATACATTGGTGAAGCCCCAAATTGCTTGTCTGTTTTTTTACTTTAGCCATTTATCAATTCATCCCTAATTTCATTGAGAAAATGTTGACCCAGAAGATGTTAAAGGCAGGAATTGTAGTATAGGCAGCACTTTTCTGGGTATCTTCTGCAGCCAAGCCCAGAAACACCCAGTTTCAGGAACTAGCACTAAAATCTGTCATTAATGTTTTCAATGTTTTTAGCACATGAATGAACACAGAGGTTGATTTTTCTCTGAGACCTCTCGAGCATCCTGTACCTCAGGACAGGACCTGGATGGTCACTGTGGGCAACAGTAACACCTGGAAGAGTTTCTGTGGTAGTAAGAATAGATGTTAGGAGGAAAGGTCATACCATAACGAGTATGTGCTTGCAAAGCAGAGCAGTTGATGAGCAGGGACTGGAAGATTACTCACTGTTGTAACTGTAGCTGTACTTACACAAAGTTGTTGTAGCTGTATTTACACCAAGGGTGAGGTGGGGTGCAGTCCCTGGCTGTGAGTGATGTCTGCAGACTCATACAAAATCTGTGTGAAGGAGAATTTCTGTTGACTTTAGAAATGACTGTTAGCAATTTCTTTTTCCTGGTGATTTGCTTATTTGTTCTCAATGCTGATTAATTAGAGAGGAGCCAAACCAAGACACTCTCCAAGGGTTTCTGAGCTCCTTAAATCAATCTAAAGAGACAACTGCTCCAAATAAAACTGGCTGTATAAACACACCACTGTATAAATGTTTGAGAGACGCTATTGGACTGGAACAATATCCCAGACATCACTTCTAAGATTTATTGTTGGGAATATGAGCAATATTCTGTGGAATCTCCATTATCAATCAGGCCACGATCCACTTTCACTGACTGGCAGCATACAGTGCAGCTTATAATTTTTGCTATCCCCTTAATCCTAGCAAGAAAAATCCAGCCTGAGGACCAGCACTCTGAGGGAAGAACCCATCAGAGTTTCTGTAAACCAGACCTGGGGTTCAGAGCCAGGGGGCCGTGTTCTCTGGGCTCAGGAGTTGTTGCATGAACAATCCACAGGGAACCTTTGTGTCTTTGATCTGGGATGAGTTGGAGGGGCCCCTCCAAGCTCCTTTGTGTCCTGCAGAGCCCAAGGCAAGGCAAGGAGCAGCTCCTGTGCTGCTGGCAGCGTTGGAATGTCCCTGGGCTTTAGGAAGCAGGATGCTTTCTGCAGCACCGCTGTGCATTTCTGCTCCAGGGTTGATTTAGTCCAGTTCAGCTGGATGTTTGCACGTTTGACTTTTAATTTAGTCCTTGCAAACAGAGAGCTGAGAGAGAGATCCAGGCTGAAGATGACATTGGGTGCCTAAATAAGAAGACAAAGTGTTCTGAGCCGCCGCAGGGAGATGGCAACAGTGTGAGTTCACAGTTAGTTTTCACATTTCACAGAAAGGAGTTTACATTTAGGCCCTTCCTCAGGGAGCTGTTTGGCATCCTTGTGTAAACAGCAAGGCCTTCCTTGCCCAGAATAGGCTCCTCTCCCAGTGCCAGCACATCCCAGCACAATGCACAGGAGGCAGAGCCCTCGGGGTGCAGCACCCCCAGCCCCAGGAGCTCTGCCTGCCTCCCCTGCAGCAGCACACCTGAAATGTTCCCCTGCCAGGCTCCTCCAGGAGGGCTCCAGGGGTGCTCCAGGCACAATCCCGCTGCAGATACATCTCAGATGCTGCTGTCCCCTCAGCAGCAGCTGCCAGGAGCAGGGCTTGGCATCTCCTCCTGTGCCATCCCTTCGGGAAGGAGCCGTGGCTGGATCTCCTCACTGCTCCTCGGGGAAGAATTGCAAACCAAACCATGGCTGGGGATGGCTCAGCCTTCCCCTGACTAGTTAAGCAATTTAGTTACTTAATAATTAACGGGCTAGACTTGCCCCAAGGAAAAAAAAGAACCTCTATGACTGATTTTTTTAATGGAGAAAAGCACAGTTGCCAGGGAACAATAGCAGCACTTGGATGGGGGTTGCCCTCAGCTGGGGTTTTTTAGGTGGGTTGGAAAAAAAGAGGCAGAAACCACGAGGATTGTGGTTATCTGTGGTTGTATCTGGTTATCAGCAGTCGTGTAGGGCTTGTGTAAATACACACATACTCCTTCCTGAGCTCTTTGCAGTGGGGGAGTTACTTCTAATTGGGTTGACTGTTGTATCACTGTCCAAATAAGCCATTTGTTTGGAGTGGAAAATCCTTTCAGGCAGAGCAGTTTTCCATCTATTATTAGATCAATTGATTTCATTAAAAAGAACACAAAGTTTTCTGGCACTCTGGCCATTTTTTAAAAGATCTTGTGGGATTCTTTAGGGTTCTTCAGTGACGTGAAGAATGAATTGTCTGTTCCAAATCTGAGTATTTTTTTCACTGTATCATTCAATCTACTAAACATTATTACATCTTGCAGGCTTTGCCTCCCTTCTCCTCTTGGAAGAATTGCAATTTGAACTCATAAACCTTCACTTGGGAATTGCAAAACCTCACATTACGTGTCTTATTCATTGAGGAATTTTAAAGGAACCCCGGGAGTCCTACTTGCCACGTTTTCATAATACTTAAATCTGATTTGTTGTAACATCCTCTAAAGCTTAATTGGAAAAGTTTTCAATTGGGTGGAGGCAAGATCCAGGGGTTCATCTTAAAAATATCACGCAAGTTACTTAATGTACCTAAAAGAAAGACAAAATTGTGGTTGGACACGAGCCTGATCTTTCAGAGGTGGTGCTTCTCAGCTGAGTCTGGTGACAGGCTCCAGAGCTGCTGTTTGGTGATGGTCAGAGGCAGCATAAAACATCAATTTGATTTTTTCCAATCATTTTTAAAATTCCCTGTCTGATGCTTAAAAATCTCTCTCTCTTTTTTTAGTTCTTTCAAGCATTTTTCAGAAATTTGAAACTTTTTTGGACTCATAGTTACTCTGAAGGTGTCTGGGATAACACAGGATCGTTCTAATGGTTAAACCCTAATGTGAACCTCAAAGAAGATATTCTCCTGACTTTTCTTTTCTTTTTTAATCTGAGACAAATATCTGCCATACTCCTTTGACCACTCCAGCCACAGAAAGCTGCCAGCATTTCCCAAGCCAATAATATTAAAGAAAATCTGGGATATTTAAGGACATTATTTTTAAAAAATAGCAAGATGCTGAATAGAATTGATCTGCAGAAGTAACTTACTAAATTCTGAGTGAACTTTCCTCACAGCAGAAAATTAAATGTGTGTGGACACAGATGTGTGCCCAACTCTTTAGTCAGGATGGTTTGTGTCCTCATCAGTACATTAAATATGGTTATATATGTTATCTATACTACATTATATATGTTCTGCTGATTTCCTCTTAAGCTATATCTAATACCAGAAGCTTAACTGAGATCTGAAAAATGTAAGAGTGATTTCTAAAACTTCCCATTTTACCCTTCTTTGTTGCTTGGTAGCAATAGTTTCAGCCCAAACAAAACTTGAAAACCAAGAGAAGTGTGGTTTTCATTTTAAATTAGAAAATAAAAATGATCAGACTAGGAACCATCGAAACCTCTTTGCAGAACTGTTTTCAGAATCAGCTTTCCCCAAATGCTGCAGGGGGAAAAGCCAGTCCTTGGCTCCTTCCAGTGGAAAATGTTTGTGGAGTTTGGAAGGGACGTAAATTAAAGTGGGAGAAAGTCGTAGGGAAGCTGACAGCAACTGGGCCTGTTTGAAAGAAAACAAAGTGAAAGTCAGTGGGAGCCTGGCTGCCCTGGAATGCCTGCCCCAGTTGTGAACTGTGGGATCCAGATGGTTTTCCTCCTGGAACAGGGAGCTCAGTGCAGCCAGGACACGGCTCCCAGGGCTGCTTCTACCTGGGCAGGGAGGGTTTGCCCCAAATCCCTGCTCCCAGCTGGCTCCAGGCTCTGGGGAGGGTTTGCCCAAATCCCTGCTCCCAGCTGGCTCCAGGCTCTGGGGAGCCCCAAATCCCTGGGGATGGCTCCAGGCTCTGGGGAGCCCCAAATCCCTGGGGATGGCTCCAGGCTGTGGGGAGGGTTTGCCCCAAATCCCTGGGGATGGCTCCAGGCTCTGGGGAGCCCCAAATCCCTGGGGATGGCTCCAGGCTGTGGGGAGGGTTTGCCCCAAATCCCTGGGGATGGCTCCAGGCTCTGAGGGGGGTTTGCCCCAAATCCCTGGGGATGGCTCCAGGCTCTGGGGAGCCCCAAATCCCTGGGGATGGCTCCAGGCTCTGAGGGGGGTTTGCCCCAAATCCCTGTGGATGGCTCCAGGCTCTGGAGGGTTTACCCCAAATCCCTGGGGATGGCTCCAGGCTCTGAGGGGGGTTTGCCCCAAATCCCTGGGGATGGCTCCAGGCTCTGGGGAGCCCCGAATCCCTGGGGATGGCTCCAGGCTCTGAGGGGGGTTTGCCCCAAATCCCTGGGGATGGCTCCAGGCTCTGGGGAGGGTTTACCCCAAATCCCTGGGGATGGCTCCAGGCTCTGAGGGGGGTTTGCCCCAAATCCCTGGGGATGGCTCCAGGCTCTGGGGAGGGTTTGCCCCAAATCCCTGCTCCCAGCTGGCTCCAGGCTCTGGGGAGCCCCAAGGGTTTTGGCAGCAGGAGGAGAAGCAGAGGTGTCGCAGCTCTCTGGACAGGGAGGAAGAGGAGGAATGTGGCAGGGACAGCACGATGCAGTGTGTGCCCCAGACAGGGATAGTTTAAATGTAAAAGGAGCTGCACTGAAATATCCCAGATATTTCCCGAGTGAAAATGCCCTGTGTTCTGCAGAAGACTGGTTCTATTCAGAGGCAACATAAATTTTCCAGGTTTGCCAGTATGATGAAGTTTATGTGGAATTAAGAGCCCAAAGGAGATGATTCAGGCTTCTCCAGGATCAGGAAGTGGATGATAACCACCTTGTTGGCTCTGGGCCACCTAAGCCAGCCTCACTCTGAGTGCCAAATGTCACAGAATCACAGAATCACAGAATAATGTCCTTGTGAGCAGCATGGCAGGATGAGGGGCAGGTCCTGCCTGGGGTGTGGGCAGGGATCTCTGAGAGGTAAATATGTTATTGTATTCAGACACATGTCAAATCCATGTGTGGGTCCTCTCCGCTGACAGGGAGTGGGAGAGAAGAGAGCTTCCTAATTTTGGAGCCCTCTAAAATGTGCTCATGTTGTAACTGGGCATTAAAGAGCTCTCTTAGAGGACTCTCTGCCTTCTGCAGTTTCCACAGTGCTGCAAGGTCACGTGTGATGCTGGAAATTCTCTGTGATTTTTTCAGAGGAGTTGGTGTTAATCAGCTTTCAAGGGCAGGCTGGCATGTTTAATGCTAATGGAAGTGTCTAATGCTCTGCTTTTCCTGGTTATCTCTCACCTGCCTTCCTTCCCCCCATCCATCAGGATGAACAAGAATTTATTGTGTTCAGCTTCCTTTCAAGAGGTGTCATTAGAGGCATATAACCATTTATAAGATTTATTTATCCACCCCAAGGATGCTGGAAAGGAACACACACATAACTCGATACGGGATGGGGGGAAGGCTTCATCTTATCAGAATTGTTCCTTAATGAGGAATAAATATCAGCCCAGGGCACCACTCTGGCCAGCATCACTCTCCCTCTACGGCAGGTGCTGTCTGGTGCTGGTGTGGCTGTGTTTATACAGCTTTTAAAGCAAGTTTGGCAGCCACCAGGAGGCTGTAAATACCCCCAGTGCTGCCCGTGGCACATCTTCAACTCCTCCGTGGTGGATCTCATCCCAAAACTCGATCCACCACCTCCCTGACCTGACTGATTCACACCCTGGGGTGGGTGCAGAATCCCAGGGGATTCTCTGGCTCATTCCAGGAGCAGCACAGAGCAGCAGTGGTGCTCTGTACGTGTTGGAGCTGTGATGCACAGTGAGCCACAGGGGTGGTTTGCTCCATAAATCCATCGGGATCCTCTCACCCACGCATCCATCACAGCCTGGCAGCCCAGGGCACTGCTCTCCTTGCAGGTGCATGGCAGAGTTCATCCAGATGTGCTCCACATCTGGAAGTGCCAGACAAACTTACAAAATCCTCCTCTTTTTTTTTTTTTTTTACCTCTCTTTTTTACCTCCCTTGTGGGTGGGAAGGACAAATCTGCCTCATTCATTCATGTGATCCCACACTTGTGAATAAACCCGAGGAGGAAAGTGCATGCAAATAACACAGATTTTAGCTGTAATTTCTAGAAATTCCTTTGAAGGGAATTAAGGAAATGGAATATTTGTAGCTGCTTCCCTGCTTCCAAAACTTCGTAGAGGACTGAAATTATTACAAGATATTGAGTTCCTCTGTTAAGGAACTCTGCAAATAAAGTGTGGGGAACTCATGGAGAGTTTCCTGTCTCCACGACTGATTGGAACATTCTCCTGTAACCTTGATGTTCTTCAAACCAGGTCATGGCAGTGGGAGAACTAACTCAGGCCCTCGGTGATGTCATTGATATTCCTGAATTTGAAAATCCTGAATAAAAATTTGGAAAACTTAAATTTAAATCAATTAAATCAATTAACTTTAGCTTAAGTCAAAACTTGGACTGTCTACATCAAGAAATCAAGAAGGTTGCCTGGAGCCCATATGTAAATTATTAAATGCTACATGTAATGGAACCCAATATTCTTGGAACATGAAGCAGCAGCTAAATGGAAACTTTGGCTATTACCATATTCATGTTTCATGCAAAAATATTTTCAAGATCAAAGTTCTGTTATTAAAACAATGGGCTTGAAAATAACAAAATTGCTTTTCATAAAACAAACATATTCTTTGTATCTGAGAGAGTTTCCACAGAAATCTGTATTTTGAAACAGTAATACATTACAGATTTCTATGCTGCCCTACTTTGATTCATTCATTAAAATAGTTTTGATTTTGGCATGTTGCAAAGGTCTAAATAAAAGCATTTTAGTTGCATAAATACAGACTCTGTGGATTCAACAGTAATATAGTACGTTTGGAAAAGTGTCATTTATTCTGAAAATACACAAAGACCAAACCACAGACAGAATTTTCTGAACATTGTAAACATTCTCACAGTATGGGTATAAATATCCCTTTTTTGATTCATTGCATGCCAGGTCGTCAAGCAAAGAGATAGAAAAAGAAGCTAAAGAAAAGGGATTATAAATTTACTAAGATGCTTAAAGGCAGCGAAAGCCAAACAATGAAAGAGCTTACAAAGTTTGAAGTCACTGTATAGAGACAGGGCCATAAAATTACAATAACAATACCAGATAATATAATCTCATATTTACATCACTTTCATCCACAGGATCCCCACAAGCTGTGGCGTGTTTAGGGATTTGTGGTGGGTGTTTGGTGTCTGGTGGGTCCTGGGCAGAGCTGGGCTCTTGTCCCATCTCAGAGGGACTTAGGAAAGGTTAAAGGGGCTCAGTGAAGATCCTTCTCCAGTTTGCTGCATTTTCAGAACTGTTTTGAGCCCAGGTTCCAAATCCTCCTCCTTCCTTCCCTAGAAAAGCTTTCCCTCCTTGTGAACTCTTTGCTGCACCAATTTCCTTTGCTTTATGGACCATTTTGTCCAATATCCTTCCTCTGGCAGCTCAAAGTGTTGCTTCTTTTCCAGGAATAACAATCCACCAGTTGACAATCAGATCCTGCACTTCCAGACATGAACTCCTCCCTCACTTTGCTCCTGCAGGACCCAGCAGAAGGCAGAAGCATTTATGATTTATGATTTATGATTGCATCAAACCTGTCCAAGCAGCAGCAGATGCTCTCACTGTCCACACCCACCCCCAGCTGTGGATTTGGAATTAATTTTGGCATTAATATCCCTCATTCTGCTGTGATTTGTCTGTATCTGGTGTTTGGTGGCCAGCAGCACCTCGTTGTCTTGGCCATGGGGTTACAGGCATGTGCAGATTCCTTCTCATATGAAACAAACTCTTTTTAAGGAGAGAGCAGAGATTTGGGCTGTTCCACCCCTGTCCAAGCACCCAGGAGAAATGATCCCAACTGGAGCAGCCCGTGGCTTCCCCATCCCTGGGAATGAGGAGGGGAAGGTCCCTGGAATGTGGGGAGGGAGCTGCTGAGGGTCCCCACTCCCTGCTGGGCTGCCAGGCAGAGGAGCTGAATAAAGCCTCATTTTACATGGAAATGTATGTAAATTTTAGTGCCTCTAAAGAAAATTTAGACTTCAGAAACCAATGATTTTGGTGCCTTTTTTTTTTCTTTTATCTGTTCATTGTCTTTTAAATATGCATTTAAAAATGCACCAGTTTGTGCCCACCAGAGCAAATCCTGAAGCCTTTCTCCAGTTGAATTCCTCTTAGGAGCCTTGTTTGCTGTTTTCCTGGCAGAGCTCCCAATGCCTTGATAGCAGTTTTATCTGAGTAAAGCCCTGTGTATTTGCATGACACTGAAGAGCTAAAATTATCTCTAAATGGAGCGAAAAAAAAAGAAAAATTGCCAGTATATATTGTTCTGAGAAAGATTGCTCTTTGGTGGGCCCAGAGGGGACATATTGTAAATATGATTTAAAAATGTCTCTGCTACTACTGTCTGATCTTATCATCAGATATTGCTGTGGAATTTGTCTACACAGACCCCAGAAAGGAAAAACAGATTGAGAACATTAACTTGTGCTGTGAGAAAATATCTCCAACTTACTTTGTCTGGCAAAAAAAAAAACAACCAACAAAAAACCCAGCCCCACCAACCCAAAAACTGCATTAGAAATGTGCTCTAAAAATGGAAACAAACATTAAAATGCTGTCTGTCTGCTTTGATCGCTCTGAACTCAAAATGCAAGTGCTGCTTATGGATTCTTTGATGTCAGGGAAATGACATTTTTCCCCAGTTCTGCCTGACTGTTGTGATGAACTTCAGGTTTTCATCCTTCTCCCTGACACCAAGGGTACAGCACGGTGTGAGTGGGATCCCTGCCTGGAGTCTGATTACAGCAGCCAGGCAGCAAGCTCTTCTCAGGCCTTTTTATGTTAAAAATCTTGTGTTTGGCCAATAAATCATTAGTTGTCTCACAGACTGGCCAGAGACAGGCTGGCTTTTTGTCAGTAGAGCTTTTTCAGCCTAAATCAGCAGCCTATCATACTGTAAAAATACAGTTTTTTGGAGTTTTTTTGAGGAGATGCTCAATAATGCAGCACTGGGCAGTGAAGATGACAAGGCATATAAATGTCTGAAGTTAAATGCAGTTTAAGAACTAGAATATGTTATCACAATTAGTTTGCAGAGCCAAAAGCTTTTACATTTTGTCATTTTCTAAGCACTGAAACACGAAGTAGTCCTGGAAATAATAGAGAGGCTGTTATTGAGAACAATATTTGCATTTTAAAGTTGTTTCAAATGAACCTAGGAAAGAGAGAGAAATCCTTAGGTGTGAAGGAATACGTGCAATGGTCTGGCAGGGTTTCTAGAATTGTTTTCTGTGTAATTGATACCTTGGGGTCTTTGAGCTACCAAGGGTGGGATTTCATAGGTAAAAGTCATTTCTGTGGGTGGCAGCAGTGTCGAAGGCAGGATGGAGAAGATTCCAGTGCCACGTTCTGAGGGTCTGTGGCAGGCTCAGAGAGCTGAGACCACCCAAGGCCACTCAGGAATTCCCATCTCATGGCCCAGCACCAGCCTGAATTCCCCTGCACCTCCTGCTCTCAGACCTTCAGCTGGGGTGGAGCTGTCCTGGGGTGGAAGCACACTGAGATCTCTCAGAGAACAGCTGTAATTAAACATCTAATGAAGATAAATGGAAGGAAAAACAACAACAAAAAAGAGATAATTTTTCTGGTTCATTTTGCGCTGTGGGTACTTGGTGCATGGCCATCCATGGCCCACGTATTGTGCAGAAATCTGTAGGGAAAAGCATTTTTCCTGCTCAAAGGGTGCTGACCAGGCAAAACTCTGCTTGGTGGCCCTAGAAAAATAAGTCTGGCCCCAGGACTTGGCTGTACTTGCCACTTCAGGCTGCTGATTGGGATTAACTAGGCTGGGTCTAGGTGTTCTCCAAGCTCCTTTCCAGGCTCAAGCACACACAGAGCTCAGAGCAGAGAGAATAATCTGGCCTTTCTCCTTGTTTTGTACCAAACATCCCAGCTTAGTGAAAAGGGTGCTCTCCATGTGTCATCCTCCTCAATATCACCCAAACAAACCCGCTCAGTCAGCAATGGGCAATAATTTGGGAGCAGAGCCCTGTGCACAGCCGGAGCTGGGGGATCTGCACACACACGAGGGGCTTGGCAGGGCAGCCCAAGGGGACAAACAAACACTCAGAACACAACGTGGTCCAGAGTTTGGGCTCCAAACTGTGCAACAGCAGAGCTCACAAGGAGCCTCTGTGCCCAGAAGTGTGGAATTGAGGAGGAGGCTTGGCAGAAGTTGGCATGGTTAGAGGAAAAATAAATGTTACCTGCAGGAGCTGAGGGTGGGAGTGTAATCAGAGCAGATCTGAGATCTGTCACCCTAAGACTGTACAGGACTGTGTGAAGAACAATAAATGAAGGAGTGAGGAGTCCTACAGGTTCTGTGTACTCCTTATATTTTTGTAGGAAAGTATTTATGGTCAAAGGAGTTGTGCACTTGTGTAAATAGAAGCTTCCACATGGTAAGAATGCTTGAAAAGGAGTGAGGTTTGTCTATTTTTTATTATCTCAGCTGCTTTTTTGGCTTTTGTAGCTGCTATTAATGCATTTTGTGGCTTGTTCTTTTCTGACTGTATTTGGAGACAACTGGGGCATCACGAGGAGGAAAATGTTTCTGGAGATCTTCCCAGTTTTAAGCAAAAATTGTACCATCAAATATTTGGATAAAGTCCTAAAATATTTCACTTTTTGGTCATGTGTATGCTCTGCTCTTTTCTCATTTTCATTGTTTTATTTCAGGAAAATGGCAGAAATCAGGGAAGTTGTTACTGATTCCTCCCACAGAATAATCAGACCAAATGGCAATGGCAAGAAAATTTCATATACAGCAGCAGTCAATATAAGGGCATCTAAAATAATCTATCTTCCCTAAATTCTGATTTGGAGTTTTTTGTTTCTATTAAGGTTGTTGAAGGAAGAATAGAAATAAACCTGTTTAAGTTTATCCCCAGTGCAAATAGTTTTGAAGTCATAGTCAGTGTACACTTACATTTCTGGTCTGATTATTTTGGGTATTTTAAAATGCAGAGATTATAGAGAATATATCCCAATAAATACCATTGGAAATGTCCTTCCTTTTCCCCTGTTGCCTGTTCTGGAGCAGGCTGGAGAATCCCAGTGATGGCAATGTGTCATTTTGCCTTTTGTTTTTTCTGACTCTTTGGATTCCAAATGGAACATGACAAGGGCAAACTACACTCTTGAACTCTGACCTCAGCTTTAAATTGAATGTGAAGTCTAAATATCTCCCTCTATGACTGTATCCAAAGAGAGGTTTGTCAGAGACATCTTATAACCTTGTGGCTGCAAGGGTATCCTCTGTTAATTAAAGAAAGTTTTCTGAAGAAGTTCTGACTCAGTAGAATAGACAGGGGGCAAATGTGGGGAAGAAAGGCACATTGTTCCCCTGGACAAAGACAGGGGATCAATTTTCATAAATCTGCATTCCCAAGACAACTGTTCAAATCTGCTAAAAGGTCCATTTCTTTGAACTTACATACCAGAGAGCTTTTATTCCCCTGCTCTGCAGCAGACAGGAGTGCAGGTTAACTGTGTCTCATCAATGTCATGCTTTAGATGTTCCAGTGAGAAATTCTTTAGTTTAATGATGGAAGGTACCACCTACCTCAAGGAAAAAAAAAAAAAAAAATAAGGGAAGAATGAAAGGGTTACCTGTGGTGCCAGACTGCGTTTTAGAAGATCCAGTTTCTCGAGGTTTTCAAAGCCCAGGTTTTAAGCTTCATGGTTTAAAATTGCTGGATGTTGTAATTAAGGATTTAGCGTCTCTTAAAAAATTGCTTTTTTATTTTTGGAATAGCACCTATCAAACTTCTAACCACAAGTATCCTGCCTAACCTAACATCTTTTGGTTTGGAGTTCTTATTGCTGTTTATTCACTCTTTTGAGACTAAATGATAGTAAAAAATGAACTTGATTTAGCCACAGTTCACTGCAAACACAAAATCCACACCACTTTGCAAGTGCTCAGCAGCATGGCACTGGAATGATGTGCTTGGCCACTCATGCAGAAGAAGCATATTTTTATTTCCAGAGCTTGTGAAGCACAAACATTTGCCTTAGTATTTTCTCTAATAATATTAATATGTTTTGAATATTTTTGTTAGAGGAGCTTCTGGACGTCCTGAGTGCAAAGAGACCTTAGGTACCTACCTACATTTATATATGACAAGGAGTCTAAAAGAAATCACAACCTCACAAAAAATAAAATAAAAAAGGCAGGGAGAAAAGATTTTACTAGAGTTATTTCCTAGACTGATTTTTTTTCTGCCCTTTTTCCCTTTTATTTCTCTTCACCTTCTTGTTTTCAGTCTTTTTTTTTTAATGTTTTCAAATTTTTCCCACCACCAGGAGGGCCAGGAATAGACTTTCCTAAAAACGATGAGTCCTGGCACGTCACAGCACTTCCATGGCTGGGGATAAAGGACAGGAAATCCAGGGAGATTGGGGCCATAATTGGGATTTCTAGATCAGATTTGTCTGTGTCAGAACAGAAAGTTCCAGGAGCTGCTCTCAGGTTCACAGGGTGAAGGGGCAGGCAGAGCTTAGCTGGAAGTTAAAACTCCAAGAACTTCATTTGAACACCAAAACTTCATTGATAAATTCCCTGGTCTGACTTTGCAGACTGCAGAAATGCTGCCATAAAGGGGATGCAACAAATCCAGGGATTGCAACCTGTAAAAAAAACCTGCTGAGGTGTAAAAATACAATTTTTTTCCTGTTTTCTTTCTTCTCCTCTTCACTTCCCTGATTATTTACCCCTCGTGATCTTTTCCTCATCTCTTCAGATGAAGGTTCAGCCAGATTTTAATGCAGAAGCTTTTACTGCATCACCTTTGCATCTGTACAGGTGTGTTAAACCTATCTAAAAGTGTCCTTTACTCCTCTAGCTACAGGCAGGCACACCAAATGAATTGGTTTGTGTTTTTAAGACATTTTTAATATTAAGACAAAATCATATGCATGAGATGAATGAGGAAAAAAAAATAAAACTTAGTTTTAATGATAGTGTCTGTTTATAGGTGTATATATATAAATACATATATTTGCACTTACAATTTAAAAACAATTTAATCATTAAAACATCTGATCAGTATCTCTGCTCTTTTAAATGGGAGAAGCTTCTTTGAATTGGTGACATTTGGGTCAAGTATAGAATCAACCAATTAGAGCCAGTGTCCATAAAATAATTTGTTATAAGGAAGAGCTATACTCCTAATGTTCATTCCTGTGTACCTCTCCTGCAGTGTTGATAATTGCAGGATCTCTTTTTTCCCAGAAATAAAGGCACAGGAGTGTGGTGTAACCAAAATTTCACTTCTCACCACTTCAGCCATCCATGCTTTGATGCTTGTATTGTCACAGACAATTCTCAGGAATTATCCTTGGGCACTTATTCTACAGCTTTTTCATATACATTTTAAATTTCCTTCCATCACCCCCTCTCAGTTTCTTACAGCCTCTGCCTGTTTGAAAAATCTACCGAGATTTTGGGAAATAAATTCTGCTCTCTGTGGTGCAATCTGCCCTGTGCTCTTGCTCTTCTTGGCTTTGGTGAGAACTGAGCTCTTGCACAGGATCCTCAGCAATTCCCAGAGCCCAAACAGACTGTCACTTCAAAAGGATCAGCATTTCCTTGGGAAGAATTGAAGTTAAAAAAACATCAGGAAGGCCCAGGATGAGAGAAAAGATTTGGAATCTTCCACAGGAAAGGAGAAACTCCAAAGCAGATGATTTATGTGGTCTAACTCCACTGTTTGTGTGTGGAATTATTATAAATGTTTTTCATCAGTGGGAAGAGTTGAAATATGGAATTAACTCCTAATGAATTGGAGATGGGCATGCACTCCCAACTGGAGAATATAACCTAAGATACAGTGGCCATTTAATCTCCAGCTTCACAAAATAAGTGATGTATTCCAAGGCTTTCCATGCTGGGTCATGTGGAAGGCAGTGACCATTATGGTTTTCATTAGGAAAGACTGAGGGAGATAAAGACTAAGTGAGATAAAGGAGATTCACGGGCCTTGGAGGCTTTAAACAAACACAGAGCTGATTTGTTAAGGGAATATCCTTTTGCTTTCTGGACAAAGCAATAAAAGTGCAGTTAGGGGAGAGGAAGTGCTGGGCCCTGGAAGTGTGGGGTGTGTGAAATGGGAAGGTTCTCACTATTAGGGGTGAAAGATGAGGGTGTCCATGGTTGCAGTGATTTTCACGTGCTCTTGGATTTCATATTTAATGATGGGTTATTAACAGAGCAGGAGCTGCCTGGTAGCTCTGGCTGGATTTATGGCGTGGCTCTCATGGCACTGGGTGAGGTGCAGTAAATAACAAATAAATTGGATTACAAAGCAAGGAAGGTCATTCCTGTACTGTGGCCCAAGGACTCAGAGTGGATGGGCAGGGCTCTCAGAGCTGGGTGGGAGCTGCAGGAGGCTCCAGGCTGCTCCAGGAGGGTGGGATGACAGGGGGACACATAGAGGAGCTGTAAGTACCCCAGCAGTGGTTTGTGTGTTTGTGTGTTTGTGCTGAGGATTGGGACAGGCAGAGCTGTCCCAGGTCTGTCCTTCACCCCCACTCAGGGTCTGCTGGGCAGAAACCCCAGGCCCTTCCCAAAAATTTGTGTGGTTTTTGTCCTTTTCCCAGTCTTACTGAAGCTGTGGCAGATGTGAGTGGCTGTCGTTTCTCAGGCTGAACAACCAAATTAAAAGTCCATGGGGAAGGCAGAGAGCTCTGATCCCTGAATGCCCAACAGCATTGTTGGTAAAAAGCACAAAAATCACTGTGGATTAAAGAGATTTCCCAGAAAAGGGTTAATGTGTGGTAGAGGAACAGAGAAACAGTGAGGTGATGTAGAAGTGATTATTTAAATATTAATATTAAATTAAATCTTGATATTAGTGCTCACTCCCAGTTTGGTGGTGAGTGTCAGCTCAGAACTGATGCTCTGGTCAGTGCAGGGGACTGCCAGCAGTGGAGATCTCCCTGTTCCAGCAGAGTGAAGCACAGCTGAGTCTGCTGTAACCAACCCATTTGAAAGGATCCTTTTAAATTCCATGATCTTAGCCTGTTTATTTATTATTTACATTTAATAATTTATGCAAACTATTTATAATACAAGATTGAGGAGGTCAAACTCTCCTTAAAAAGATTACTTGATTGATCTGTCACAGTAATTAGTATGTGCAGAGTGAAAGATTTATGAAAATGCCAGCATTTTTTCAAGTGAGGTTTCCTTAGCTCGAAGATACAGTCTATGTTTACAGAAAACTGAAGTTTTAGAAAGTGATTTCATAATTCCCAAGGAGAACAACAACATCACGCTTGTGTCCAAGGGGAAATGGATCAAAAGGGGTTTGTTTAGAGAGCAGTCACATTTCTTCACATCACTTGCAGTTGTTGCAGGGCTGCTGTTGCCACATCATCACTCCTAGGAGTGCATCAGCCTTGGAATGCCATTAAACTTTCTGTTGTGGCTTGCAAAAATGGATTCTGCTTTCTGCTCAGTGCCTGGGGGAGGGGGGCATTTTTCTGAACCCGTTAACAGCATGCCCAAAACCATCTGAGGAGGTTTGGGAGCTGGAATGTTTGTGCAGAGGTGAGAGGCAGGCTGAGTGGCTGAGGTGTCCAGAGGCTGGGACAGCTCCAGCCTTGCTGCAGAGTGGATCCATCCCATGTGCAGATGCTTTCCTTGCAGAGTGTCAGAGGAGCCCTGAGGGGAGCACTGGTGGTGTGTCCCTGCTGCTCTGCCCTCTCCAGCACTGGAATGCAGCTTCTGAGGGGTTTGGAGGGGCTGGGTCTGCTCAGCCAAACCTCTGCTGCCTGTGGCTCTTCCCTCTCCCTCAGTTTGTGCCAGCCTGGAGTCCCAGCTCATCCCTCAGGATTTCAGCTTTTATATTCCCCATGTATTTGTAACCCTGCAGTTCTTTAGTGCAGAACTCCAAACTCCATACACAGGGTGAGCTGCTGCTTCCCCAGTTTGGGCACACACAGCAATTCCTCTCCAGGCCTGGCAGTCAAGGACACCTCACTGCCTCAGGCCTGAGAGATGGGAACAAAAGGGAGCTGGGGCAGCAAACTTGGGGTGAATGACTTCATTCCCTGAAGCTGGAATTGGGAGATGAAGCCCCAAAATGCAAATGGACCAAACTGATCAAAGTGTGCAAACCTGGGACCTGGGGTCCATTTTTGGGTGCAGCCCCTGGGAGGGGCTTTGTCTGCCCTAAATGTCCCTGAAGTCCCTTCAATAACTAGAACAGCTTTTTATTCCCTCAATTCTGTCTGCCCTCTGTTTTTAGGAAGCCCCAAAAGGCATCACAGCTGTGGGATGTGGGACTCTCCTTCCACCAGCTCTGCTGGGCTCCAGGCTTTGGAGGGCTTTGGATCAGGCTGCCCTGGCACCTTGTTCAGGTTGGCAGAGTGGCACTGCCTGGTGCCTGTTCTGGCCAAACTTCACAGCAGCAGCAGCATTGCTGCATTCTGCTTGTTTTTCCCCAAAAACCTCTTTACAAGGCTGCTTCTCCAATTACAAGGGATTCTGGCTTGTAGGTGAGCTGGTGGATGTGGGGAGAGAGCTGATGCTCCACTGGATGCACCCAAACAGCCACAAAAAAAGTGATTTTTATTTATCCTGGAAGGCTGTGAGTAAATTTAATGACAGCTACCAGCAGCATTCAGATTACACGAACCAGGATAACCCTGGCCTGAGTTTGGCTATAAAGAACACATTTTAGAAAATGAATCAATGAGAATTTCTACTTTTATCATCAGTGGAAAAAATCTTTTAAAAGTTGGAAAACAGTGTGTTTTGTTTGCTGCTTGTTTCACAAAAGTTTAGACTATTTTGAGAGGCCAATAAAGATTCACTGACGTCAAAATGGAATATTGAAGGCAGATGTTCCTGGTTAGTTTATTTATCCCAAACCACTTTTCCTGTTGTTTTTTTTTCTTTTTTTGAGAGATAAGTCTAGACTAGACCAAGCACATTCCTGAAGTGCCCTTTTTAACTGGTTAGTTGGTTATTCAGTGATTTTCAGAATAAGACTCAATTCTGTTTCCTCTACCTAGTTTCATTATTAATTAGTTGGTGACATTTTGATAAGCTAAGAATATTACTGAGCTTTATCCAGGAAAAAAAAAGTCTCAGCAATGTTATTAGAGACAGATGAAATGTGCCACTGGTCTGAAAAATCAAACATCTGGAGAAGATGGATGTTTAGGTGAATGGTATAAAAGAGCTTTAAGATTTAGCTAAAGCAACAAGATTAATATATATGAAGAATGTTGCCTCAGTGAATTATTTTCAGTTCATTCCCTGCCATAACCTCAGATATATTGTACCCAGATTAGTTTCTCTGAGGAGGCAAACTCAGGGTTGGAAGTCGCTTCAGATGAGGGTGAGGAAAGCTGTGCAGCAGCACCCAGACCCACAGCACCCCGTGCTGATCAGAGAAGAAATATTGCTCCATCAGCTCTGGTGGTAAATGTGCTCTGCATCAGGGTAGCAATAAATATAAATATAGGGATGGCTGCTGGAACCAGTTTGGCCATTGCAGAAGCAAAAGCACTCAAGGCTGCTTCCAGTTATGCTGCATTTTAGGCAGCTGGTACAGTCCTGTCCACATTCCTTTTCCAGCAGAAAATGGATGTTGCCTCTGACAGGGGTTACCAGGGATTAAGGCAGCAGAAGGAGGATGACAGGCTGCAGACTTTGCTTGAGGAGGTGAGGATCAGTTGTCACAGACTGAAATCTGTGTCCCTGCCTGTGCTGCCCTGCTGCAGAGCCTTTCCCTGGGCTGCCTTGGGATGGCTCCTGGCACTGGGAAGGGCTGTTGGCACCCAGGGGTGGTGTGGGGAGTGAAGTGCAGCTTGGAAAGGAAGAGCAAACAGGACAGGGACTCCCCTGTGCTCACCCCCAGCCCTCCTGAAACACCTCAGTGCCCCCTGGCCTTCCTCCCAGCCCTTCCTCCTCAATTCCTCATTTCCCCCCCAATGCTTCCACCTACTGCACATCGCATTGGCCTCTCCCAGTCTTCCATGCTCTGTTCATCTCCCCCAGGAAAAAACCACAGCTCCAGCCAGGCTGGCCCCTCAAGGCCTCTGTGCCCATCTCCCAGCCCCGAATTTGGGCTGAATTCTGCCTCTGGTGCTGAGCAGCCTCAGCACTGCTCCTCTCCTAGTGCTCAGCTGCTCCTGCCCATCCTCACTCCTCCCACCTCCTGCTGCCTCTGTACTGTCCCCATCCTAATCTGGGACTAAATTAATTTAGCCGGTGTTTCTGGGCAGCCTTTACTCAGCTCTGGGAGTAGCAGCTCTGGTGTCAGTCTTGGAGCAGCCAAGGATCCTCGTGCTCCTCTTGCCAGGGTGCTACAGCAGCACCTTGGATTTGGCTGAGGCTGTGGCTTGGTCATGAGGCTTTTGACCTTTTTTCCTGCCTGACTTAATGCTATTTTTAAAACTCAGCCAGGATTTCTTTTCCCCCTTGACAGCTGGATTTGGCTCAGTGTTTCTGTATGATTCCATGACATCTTTTTACAGTATTATCGTATTACTTATTTTCATTTTTAGCCCAGGGCTTCATTTGAGGGCGCTGAAGGAGTTATTGTAATAACTAACATTCCACCAGATGTGTAGAACAACAGCCAATGGCTTCAGACAAATCTTTTTACGGTTTTTCTATAATAATAAAACAATAAACTTTGAGTTTATGTGAAGACACATTAATGTAACTTTCCACATGTAATTCAGCTTATAGAAATCTCAAACCTTCCAGAAAATAATGCTTAAGTAGATTACCATGAGCCTTACTGGACATTTAAGGGAATATATTTATTAAAATGTACTTTGGTCATGAGAATGTGCTTGACTTTAAACATGTAATTGAAACCATTTCAGACTGGACCGTGCCAGCTTGTGATGTGTCTTATTCCAGCTGAAATCAAGGGGTGACTGCTGGAAGGACTCGGGATTTTTTTACCTGAATTGAAGTGCCAGAGCCGGGTCTGTTATTTAGACAACTTCTCATTAACAATTAGTTGCTGATGTGGAATATAAGGTGTGTGTGGATGTGGCCTGCACTGTCCAGGTGATGTGATGTTCTCACAGGACTCACTCAGGGCTTTGCTACGAGCTCATTGCTTCCCCTTGAACAAACTGCAGCTGGCCTGTGCCTCTGAGTCACAAATTTTATTCAATTTTACCTTTTTCAAGGGTGCATTTGCAGTTCTGGGGGTGGGCAGCACACCCTCTTCTCTTTCCCATCCCTTAGTGCATTTTGCTTCTTAAATACCAGGACATTTCCTCTCAAAACCTGCTGCTTTCCAGCCCTGCTCATCCTCTGCCCTTCAGTTCCACTGCTCACTCCACCAGAGCTCTCACACCTGTATCACTTTTCCTTCTCCAAATCCTCTAAAGAGACTCTCTCTCCTCCCTTCCTTCCCAGGGTTGCTCCAATTCTGTTGCTCTTTATTGTCATTTTAGGAGTGCCAAAATCTGGAAACAGTCTACTGCTAACTGGAGCAACAAAGAAGCTTTGATTGCAGTAAAGCCTGAGCAAAATATATAGCATGAAATTATGGGATGATCCAAATAAATGGGAATGTTGCCATTGGCTCCAACAGAGCAAAGATTTCATGCTTGTTTAAATTCAAAAGCTGAAAAGCTGAAGGAAGTGAAAATGTCATAAAAGATGCTGGGAGAAAAAAAGCCCCAAACCACTTTAAAAGGGTTGATTTTCTTTGAAGCTCATTTCTTGATAGCTAAACTGAGCCTGGATGAGCATCAGGGTCTCCAAATAAGTAGAAGTTGGGTTTGGTGGGGGAAGAATCTTCCAACAAACATAAAAGATCTTGGACAGCAGAACATGGACATTTCTGCTCCTTCCTTTGTTGATCATTTACGATTCCAGTCGATTGCCCCACCTCATTTTCCTACCTTGAGCTCTTTTAAAAGAAACAAATGTGAAAGGTTGGTGCCTGTGAAACAATAATGTCAGTGCACAGTTGCTCCATTGAAATCCAATACACTCCCTCCCATTTCGGGTGATTTCCTTGAGAGCAGAGTTTTTACTTTCTAATCTGTCATGTCAAATTCTTTGGCACTCACACATAAATAATCACTCCCAGGCAGCTGTTAAAAGTGGCACTGCACGAAATACTCACTTATCCAATACTTCCACAGAGCCCTCCATTCAGCTGTGAATTATTAGGGAAGAAGAAGGGATGTGATTAGCTCTGATAGCCATTTCTGCTCAGTTGCTGCTGTTATTTCATAGAAGTCTTGCTCACCCTCCAAAACCTAAAGGCCTTTCAGCAGCCTGGCAGCTTTGCAGCTTGCCCTTGTGATTTTTCATCCATCTCTTTTACTGCTGGTAACTCACATTAGGAAACCACGTGTTTCTTTTCCTGTTACCTGCAGGAAGTTCCACCAGCCCTGAAACTCCTTAGAAATGCTCTTGCAGCTTGTACTGAGTTGTTTAACCTGGATTAAGGATCTTGTCAGGTGTGGAAGCTGAGGCTGAATCCAGGGAAAGCCCAGTGCTTGCTCTTAGGAACTGGTTCATTAAAGCAATTCTGTTCCAGCCTGGGGCTTTGCTCAGGCTCAGCTTTTCAGGCAGAGCTGCTCAACAGGAGCTGCAGGCTGGGGGGTATTTCCTGTATTTCTCTTGTCTGACCATCTCATTCCCACGTGTGGATAAGCAGCTACGCTGCTGTCCCTGACTCCTCCTGTGCAAACCAATTTTGGTGGTAGTTTTAACCTGGCCAGCTTGAAAATGGGAGAGATTTTTACATTTCCCTTTTCCACCTTTAATTATCCGAGTTTAAAGGGAAGGTTCAGGGTCTATTTTCTGGATAACTTTAGAAAGTCATCTTCCCTAAGTTCCTTCCCTTTGCAGTGTGGGTATCTCAGATTTATCCAGAATTATTTGGTCTGTTGAGATGGGTAAAGCTTTATCCCAGGTTGTTGTGTTTGAGTGCTCCTTGTTAAAATCAGTTAGGTTCTCTCTGCTTTCTCCACTCCCCTCAGTTCCCCACATTCCTGTGGAATATCTGGGTAATTTCAAGGACAAAGACATTTGTTTGCTGGCATGGCTGGTGCTCACCAGTTCTCCCAGTCAGAGCCAGCAGAGCACGAGGAGCAGAAGTGGGGTAGAAATGTCTCAAGATCATTCCAGACCTCCAGGATCTTAATGCAGCATTAGAATATTTCCTACAATTAACCCTCTAGAATTGCCATCTACCTGTCATAGCCATAAAAATACACTTTTAAAAGGATTTCAGACCAGCTGGAATCTTCCCCACTCTGCATTTTGCTCCAGTTGTGAATTTAAGCAAAGCCACACAGGCGTGTTGGAACAGAGGGTTCCATTTCACAGGAGTTCACTGTGCTTGCAGATCACTCTCTGTTCCAAAATGAGAGTGTAACACAGTTTTGGATTCCTGTGGCATGAGATTTTGGGGGTAGGTGTTATTTTAATACAGCAGCAACTTTTCAGTTTAATATAATTTTGGTCTGAAATGGATTTTTCTGTTTTATATTGTGTAACACGAGATTAAAAGGATTGAAAAAGTGCATTTCAAAGCAGAAAAGTTCCACTCAAAGGAAGTCTGAGTGTTCAATCTCAACCTAAGCCCTATTCCAGCATTTTTCAAAACACGGTGTCACTGAAGCTGACACATTTCTGCAAACATTTTGGATTCAAGGAAACCAAATTTCCTCCTGGAAGAATGTCCTGCTGGAAAACTTCTCACCATCTCCATCTCATATTTCTTGGCAGATTTCACATTAGGCACTGCTTGTTTCCTTAGCCTTATTTAATACTTTTCTTGGAAGTATTGCCAATTTTTCAACCCAAATGTGGGGAACCTTAATATGTGAGGAAATTCACATCAATAAAAGCCTCCTGACTGCAGTCAGCTTGCCTGTGGCAAGGCACAGCTGAAAGACTGGAGGCAGGGAGCTGAAGGCAGCAGGCTCTTTGCACCTACCCAAGGTGTGAGTTCCTGGCACTGCAGTGTGTGCCCCAGTTTACTCGGGGCCCTGCTCACTGGGCAAGCAGTCCTTTCCAATTTGTGTGTGCAAGGACTTCTACAGGACATTTCAAGTGGCATTAAGCTCTGGAAAGCACTGAGAGAATCTTTTATTAATGTGGCTACTTCAGCTCAGGGATGGGGTAAAGCAAGGGCTGAATTGTGGATCTGGTCACCTGCAAGAGCAGCAGGGGTTTGGTGGTTCCCTTCACCTGGGGTTTCTCTCCATTTCTCCTCTGTCACACACAAAAATTCCCCTTCTGCCTTCCCAGCCAGGCTGAGGCTGATCCCCATCCCTGCAGGGAGACCTTTCTCTGCAAAGACACCCATGCTCAGCCCAGAAACCCTCTCCCCATTCCTGGCAAGCTGCAATGAGCAGAGGTGATCAGGGAAGCCTCTCCCTGCTCTGGGACAAACCCACCTTGCTCATGTCATCCTGCAGAGGAGAACATCCCACCCGTGTGATGGTGTCAGGACCATCTGCATCCCCCTGGTCACCTCTGCCCTGGCTCCTGTGGCCACTCTGTCCTCACAAGGACGGGTCTTTGCCTTTGGTGGTCCCTGCCTGTCCTGTGGCCACTCTCTCCTCTCAAGGAAGGGTCTTCTTTGCCTTTGGTGGTCCCTTCCTGTCCTGTGGCCACTCTCTCCTCTCAAGGAAGGGTCTTCTTTGCCTTTGGTGGTCCCTGCCTGTCCTGTGGCCACTCTCTCCTCTCAAGGACGGGTCTTCTTTGCCTTTGGTGGTCCCTGCCTGTCCCTTGCAGAAATCAAATCAGCTGGCACGCTTCAAGCTGGATGTTAACACACACAGGGCCACGAGAGATTAAAGGGCACTCAGTTCCTCCTCTCCACATGAAAAGGGTTTGTAAACTCTTTCAGTGGCTGTTTTTCTTTTTTTAAAATATACTTTTGGTAAGGAAATAAAGCTGAATCAAATAGTTTTGCAAGATCTAAGACAAAGAGCTTGGGGTTATTTTGCACCCTGCCTTGGGTAACATAGCTAATAACTCTGATTTCACAATGCACAGGGTTGTGAGAGGGGCACAGAGAGCTGTTGTCAGGGAAGTGCAAAGAAATGCAGGAGACTTCAAGAGACACCTCCGAGCAGAGCTGTGAGCTTCTCAGCTGCTTCTTAGCTGGGCTGGAAGTGAAATTCCACTGTGAGTGTTAATGTCATCACCTCCACAGACTCTGGTATTGTAAAGTGACACTTCCTACAGCACTGGAGGAAGTTTTCTGCCTCCATTTGGGCTTTTAGATGTTTGCTTACTCTTTTTTCTTCAGCTTTGAAGTGGTGGTTTTGATAGCTGGTACATTTTGGGGGTCTTTGGGTGAGAGAACAGACCTTGTAGAGCCTCTGCAAACCACTGGATATTTGAGAGACTCTCGAAGTGATGGGTTTGGGTGAGCATCTCTGGGGCAGCCAGGCAGCAGCACCCTCTGTGCTGGGTGCTGAATGCTCCACAGCCCTGCCCAGAGAGCTCTCCCCTCCTAATTAATGTGATGCCCATGAGCCACGAGCAGCAAATGCCACCCTGAGAGCCTTCAGACCCCAGAGCAGCTTTGGGGTGTGTCAGTAACTTGTGCTCACTCGCTGTGATTTTCCTCATGGGCTGTGGTACATGCAGGGATTTGAGGCTGAAGAGTCTCTGCTGTAAATCCTCCTCCTCACAAACTGAGGTGGGGATGTGCTCCCCAAAACCCTCTGTGGATTCCAGCTGGAGCAAACATCTGTCTTCAAAGCTAAATGTGCTGGGTCTTGTCTAAAGGAAACTTTTCAAGCTTTTCAACTTTTTGTTAGGCAAAATTAATCCCCCCACTATGTCTTTCTGTGAGCTGAAACCAAAGGCTCTTGCAGCAAAACGGCTGCAGGTTTTAATCCCTTCTTAGCAAAGTAACTCTTTCAGACCAAATAAACAAACAAAGAAAGAGGAAATGTAAGATGGTTAAACAGGATTCCTCTCTGCTCCCCCATGTTCAGCATTTGCTGTTTCTCTTAGGTCATCAGCCACCATGAAACCAACATTTCAGTCACAGACTGATTGCAGCAGCTGCCTGAAGCCCTGCTCATAACCTCAAAAACCAAACTCCAAAAAATATCCAGATGAACTCAGTTTCATTTGCTCAATGTATTTGTAACGGAGCACGGTTTTGCAGATTGGCATTGAAGTTCAAAATTTCATCTGTGTTAGATAAGGGAGGAAAGTGCTACTTTATACAACAGAAACTACTCTGGGTTTAATTCAATAGATTGTAATCATGTGCAGTGTACTCGTGTTCACAACAAATGTCCCAGATATCCTGGAGAGAAAAACATGAAAGGCTCCATGTCTTTTAGCTTTGGAGCTGTTAATCTTTTCGAATTCATTTGTTTGGTTTCCCTTGGTGGAGCACTTAGTGTATGTAGAGCATGACAGTGGTTCAGTGAGCATGACTGGTGGGTCAGAGCAAACAGTGTTTTTCTAGTTTGAAGAACATTCCCATCTGTCTGTGGAATACAGGTTCTGCCTGGTGGAGAAGGAAAAAATCCCTTTTTGTCCAGTTTGTGTTGCAAGTCTCCTACATCAGTATGTGTTTCTGCAGTGGAATCGTTTTTTATTGCAGTTTCTGAGCACCTCTGTGTTTGTTTTAATAGACAAAACAAAACTCTGATTGAAGCAGGCAGTGGGGGGGATGTTGCAGGAGATGTGTGTGACCCACTGAGGATGTAAATCAGCCTGAACTGCTGCTCAGACTGCTGGACCATTCTGTCTCGTGTGGCTGGGCAAAAATCAGGCAGTGATGGGTTGTTACTCATCTTGGAAGGGGAACGGAGCTGGAGGAGACAGATGGGAAATTTCCTCTGTATTATTCCAGGAGAGTAAAAATATAGATGCTCTGTGTGCTAGCTGTTGGGCGGGGGCCACCAAAAAAGTCCTTAAAATATGTCCCCACTTCTAGAGAAATTAACCTTTGCCACTCATCCTTGTAAATCGCAGAATCCTTGAGATTGGAAAAGACCTCAAAGATCAAATCCAACCATAACCTAGCACCACCACCATGTTCACCTCCAAACCATGTCCCCAAGTGCCACATCCACACATTTTTTGAACCCTTCCAGAGATGGTGACTCCTTCATTTCCCTGAGCAGCCTGTTCCATTCCTTTACAGCCCTATTTGTGATTTTTTTTCCCTAATATCCAATCCAAACCTCCCCTGCTGCAACCATTCCTCTCATCCAGTCAAACCACAGTGCTGGTGGTCAGTCTGATGGTCAGTGGGTGATGCTGCAGTCACTGATGGTGCTGCAGTCAGCCTGCACGTGGGCTTTGGGGGCTGGGCAGTGGTTTGGAGTCTTGCTAAAGCCAGGAATGCCCTCTGGGTGGTGGGCAGCATCCTGAGCTCAGGGCTGGGTGCCTGGTCACCACTGAGGTGCTGTGGTGTGTCCAGTGGGGAGGCAGCGTGGATCAGAGCACATGGGAAGAGCTCCCCAAGCTCTGCTACCGAGGCTCAGCCTCCAGCAGCTGCTGCTGAAAGAGCTGCTCATTGTGAACACCCCGAATCTCTGGCAGAGAGGTGTAAGAGCTAAGCTGCTTTGGAAATCTCCCCCTAAGACTTCCTGCCCTGGCTCTGGTACAGACTGAGGTCATTGCTGGGCTGCTGGACTCTCTGGCTCTTTCCATACACAGGGAAGATTTCTGCATTTAGGATGATTCCAAATATTTCTGTTTGCCTCATGTGCTTTCCATTATTTGTTGTTTATTTTCCCGCATGAAATCGTTAAGCTGTTCATGGCAGGAAACATTTGCATGAACAAATATTTTGCTAGTTGTGCTCAGATCAGGCAATCCCCCAGCAGGGATATTGCCTTTAAGTTGCTCTCACTCTCTCTTTTAAAAAACTGATTCAGAGCCCCATTACCCAGCATGGGGCACCAGTCATTGGCATTTCAGTGAGAAATTTCTAATGATAACCGAGGAGCAGTTGGCTCTCTATTGAAAGTCATTGAAACGCCCCACCTGTCACAGCAAATTTACACATTCATGTGCTAAAAAGCCCTGAATCAGCTGGCTGTTGTGTTTCCTTTCCGAGGCAGATTGTTTGCCTGTCACCCCGGAGCAGAGATTTCCTGCAGGATTTCCACAGCCAGCAGGGGAAGGAGCGCTCGCAAGCTGCTGCTCGGTGCTGTGGGGTGTCTGATGTGGGGAATTTGTGCTGTGAGGCACAAATTCCCCACCTGGATGGGGTGTCCTGGGCTGAGAGGGAAAGTTCTCCGGGTTCTGTGCAAACCCTGCATGCTGTGTGGATTTTGGGAGTGATTGTGCTGGGTGGTGAGATCTTTTGGGGTTTTGGGGATACCTAAACATGGCTCAATTTGCAGTCACGAGGCTTAATTCACTCGGGAAGGTGTATCTCATTTTCTAAAGAAGGTCCTGAATCTGCTGCACCTTCTCCTCGTGAGAAGCTATCTGAAGTGCCTGGGGCAGGTAGATTTTAGGTTGTGGCCACAATAATGTGTTTTCCCTCTCTGCAGGGCTAATTCCCCAAGGTGAGGCACTTCTCAGTGTGGTCACAAACCTCCCAGGCCCCAGCTGGTGCACGGGCAGAGCACACACACATCTACCTGCACCCTGCAGTGTGATCAAAACTTATCTCACCCTGGAGAGATTGGAGCACCTCTGCTGTGACTGAAATTCCCCATAGCTGTGAGCACATCAGCCCTTCTGCTGCTGGTGGCACTCCCGGGGTCAGTACCTGTCCAACACAGCATCTCCCATTTCCCGTGACGTGTCCAAGGGCTGGACATCTCCCACTGGACACGGGTTGGCGTTGTTGCCCTTAATTCACCAAATTTACTCTGGAAAACCTGCACGCAGCCCAGCAGAGAGCCCGATGCCCAGGACAGTGCCCAGGGCAATGGCACAATCCTGTGTGTCCCGTGTCCCCACACCGCAGCCGTGGTTTAGGTGTTTCTAACAAAGCAGCTATTTCAGCATGAGGGGTTTTGGCTGCAGCCACCTGACGGGGCCGGCTCCTGGAGTGAATGGTGACTAATTGAGCGGCAGATGTGTAATTTGTCATTATTAAGGCTGCATTCGTGCTGGCAGCTGCTGCTCGGGGAGGCCGGGCCGGCGCTGGAGGCGATGGTGGATCCAACACTGCCACCTTCTGCTGAGCCGGGATGGTGGGCAAGGGATGCCAGGGGGGTGAATCCACCCGGGACAAACACACACAGACCCACGAGTGCCCAGAAATGTCAGGATTGGGTTAGAACATTCAGAGAAACTAAAATACATAAATCCACACCGACATGAGGCAAAAACGCGAGTTTAGTTTTAACTAAATAGGGGATTTTTAAGTGCCTTAGTAAATAAGAGACTCGGTTAGTTAAATAAGGAAGAGTTTAAATACCAAAAGTTCAGTGGCATTGCCTTTTGCAAAGCTAGTTAAATTCTAGTCATAACAAAAATAATGTAACCTTGCTAGATAGAACAGACAGAGCTATATGCAAGTTTTGTAAGAAATTACAAATACTGTCGCACATCAATCTTGGCTTAGGATAGGCCCAACAAGGCAATACTGGACTTGTATTTCTACCTGTTTGGCCAAAAATAGAATAAAATCCTATTTATATATAGATAATAAAATGCACTACTTTGAGAATGCTGGGATGCTGGGAAGCATCACAAATCCTGCTGTTGCTGCTGCTGATAAGACACAGGACACAGACCACGGGTGCTGTCCCTGCTCTTGCTGCTCCTGCTTGGGACCTGGAAATTCTTGTTAGAAGGCTGCCTGAACAATGGCACAGACTGTAACCCCAATGCCTTCATGGACTGATTTAACCATGCATAATGACATTCCTTTAGAACTCCACAGCTCAGCCACCACCTTGCTGAAGTCCTGCAGGATGTCAGTGTGTGCAGGCATTTGGTGTTAACTCATGAGGAAAAAAATAGATTTAAGCTCTGATGTGACAGGAATAGGTGTAACTGATGAAATGTATCAGGAGACATTGCTGATATTAGTTTCATACACAAATCTCTTTGTTTTGCATGGGGAGGTCACTGAACAAAGTAAAACAACTCTAATGAAAATGTAAAATAGTTTGAAGTGGGAAATTTTCATCAGGTTAAATACACTGTTGAGATAAACTGCTCTGCTGTTCTAGGATGGACTGGGCAATGGCTGATACTTCTTAGGGGTAAATTTTAGCATCGAATAAAAAGACCAGCTGAGAAATATTTGTGCTCTAATAGATAATACAGCCTGGAAAGGGTTCTTGTTGCATCCAAGGTGATGTGCCCTGACAAAGAGAAGAATGTTGTGCTCAGTGCTGACAGGGCCTCGGAGGAGATGTCTCTGATGGGGTGGAGTAGGAAGCTTCTGATTTGAGCCCGGGTAACCCTGGCCTCACAAGTGTTAACCTGCACTAGCTTCCAAGAGCTGTTTGCACAAATGTGCTTTTGCACATGGATCCACTGCCCCAAAGATCCCAGTGCAAGCGTAAACCCTTGAGAGTGTGTGTAAATTCATGACATTCCTCAAAGGATTTGGGCTCTATAAATTTAAAGTACTGGCAGGCTGGGACAAATGTAAATCGACTTCCATATGTTTCCTGCTACATACCAAAGAAAACAGGCATATTTACTTCATGCTCACACAATGGGAACACAAGCCATCAAAACATTTATTTTCCATTTGAGGATGAGCAGTTTGTTTGATGCCTTCTGTCACCACCAGGCAGCTGGGATGAGCAGAGCTAGTGCAGCATTAATTAATCCTTAAGATTACAAGCAAGATGAGACCAGTGTGTGGCACAGGGGAGAAGGGGGTGGTTACCTCTGTGTTGCACTGGTATTTTTCCAGATTTCTCCTTGCCGTAATCAAAGGATGATGCCTTCTTTCTTTCTCAGGAGAGTCCTCTTCCATGGAGCCCTTGTCTTTGATCCCTCCCCTCCCTTCCTGCTCTGTGTCAGCTCCAGACCTGCTCTCATTGCACAAGGAATTGCTCCAGTCTTTTCCACTGTTGTTGTTGAGTCTAACATCCAAAGATTATACTGAGGCACAGCTTGGCTGGGTGATCAGAGTTACCTTGACTGCCCTGCTGGCTTGCCTGTGTCCCTAAATTGTCTCTCATCTTGGTTTAATTGCAGCCTGCCTCGGGCTGGGTTGTGTCTTCATGTCTTTGCACAGTAGATCAAAGCACTTGACCAGAGCTCACAGGTCCTGCAGTAGCAGGATTAATGAGAACATTCTGGAGGTCTGACAGTATTCAAAAGGGTCTCTTTGGGCACAAAACATCTCTAAAAAAATCTCTTCGGAACAGCAGGATGTTGTGTGTCATGTTTGCTTTTATATCATTCAATCCTTTGGAAATATTTACTGTGTTTGGGAGTGATTAAGAGAAAAGGGTTTTGTTGAAGTCTGCGCAATTAAGGGCAGGTTTTGCCACAGAGGAAGGCAGTGGCAAGCCCAGCCAGCCCAGCAGAGCCCTTACACATCACACCTCCTCCCTGGGCTGCTCTGCAGGTGAACTTGAAGCTGAAGAGCTGCTCTTGCCTTTGAGTTTTAAAAAACAGCCACTGGTTCACCCTCGTAGTTCCACAAGGGCTCAGCTCCATTTCCCCCACCCTGCAAAGCCTGGCTGCAGTGCCTTCCCATAAATACAGCCTGCAGAGTTTGCACTGCATGAGGCAATATTAGCAAAGCCAACGTGATGTCAACACTGTAATCTCGTCAGGGTTTAATTTCTCATATTGTCTGGTGTTCTGATGCTCAGAAATAGGCACTTAATGACTCTGTGGGTGTGCTGGGAGGACTGTGGGAGCAAGAGGATAAAATATTTATTCTAAGCTGACAATTTGAAGGTTTCTCTGCCATGAACTACCCAAGCACAGGGAGTGCTCTGCTCTCTCCCCAGTGGGCAGTGGCCTCAGGAATCCTGTCTGTCTGCAGTTTTTGGCTGTCGAGGTTCAGCCATATCACAGGGGAGCTGGTTACTGGCAGAGCATCACTGCTGTGGCCTCTCTTTCTCCTGGCATCAGTGCTCTGAAAAGCTCCCAGGTCTCTGAGGATGTTTATGAGACTCAGATGCACACAGTCCTTAGCAATAATTATTCCATATTTACACAATGCTTCTTTTTTTTCCTTTTTCTTTTTTTAAATTTTTTTTTCCAAATCCAAACATTTGTTCTCTTCCCGTGGAATTTTTAAGGGCTCAGTGAAGGTGCTGTAATCTGCTTTGCTGAGCAAGACTCCTCTGCAGCCCAGCAAGTGCAGTTAGCAGGGAACACCCCCCAATATTTGCAGTACAGGCAGCTCTGCCCAGCCACCCGCCAAGGGCTGCCCTCCAGCTCCTCCACAGATTTGAATTTCAAATCTCTTGGAAGGCCCTCACTGCTGTTATTCATCCCCAAACCTCAAAACCCCCAGTCCACATCCATCCATCTCTGAAATGATGAGGGGTCTCTGGGTATGGGAGGGGGCAGGAACACCCTGAAGTGGAACTGAAGGGAGCTGCTACAGGCAGTGGGCAGAGCCAGGACTTCTGCTCGCTCTCTGTCCTCAGCTCACCTCCCACCCAGGGCTCTGGACCACCACTCACAGGCAGAGACAGAATATTTTTGAAATTATTGGGTTTTGCTGCATTGCATTTCCCAGGCCTAGTTCCTGCTGCTCATCAGATGAGCTGCTGAGGAGAGGCACAGCTCCCCTATAAAAAATTTAAAAAGTTTGTGTAGCTACAGTCCAATGCACTTTGCTGGTCTAAGCCAAATGCAAAAAAGATATTTAAAGGCACGAGACTTAAGCACTGAAATGGGGCCTAAATGTTGCTTTGGGACTTTGAAAATTTGAATTAATTTCTAAGGCACTTGGGAATTGTTGAAGACATTCCCTTGGAGCTGTATGAATCCTGTTTCTGGCCAGCTTTGTATTTAATTTTCTGATCGTGGTTGAAACATGTATTACCGTGACCTGGAAAAAGAGAATTGCATTAAATAATGATGGGGGCACTGGGGCTATTTTTCTTGCTGTATGCCAGAAGGTGTTTGAATAAATTGACAGAGTATTTTCTTTTTGTTCTTCATCTTGATTTATTTCCATTCTTGAACTTTCCCCCTTTGGAGAATCCAGTTATAGGTTTTCCTCCTGAGCTGTACACAGGGCCAGCCTTCTGTGAGCAGCCTCTAAGCATATGTCAGGAGATTAAATCACTGTTTTTTTCCATTTGTGTGGAACAGATAAGACAAATAGGGAGAACTCTGAAACACTAGATTTTGGAAAAAGAAGGGGAGTGAATTCAGAACAAAGACCACCCAAAATATTTTCAAGCTCAAGACTGCAGTGAAAACAAACAACAAAAATAATGTGCTTCTGATTAGCTGCATAAATTAGCTGGTATTGTTCTTCTTCCCAGGGCAAATGATTTACTGGTTTATCCCACCCAACGTTAAATGGAAATGTGTAAAATTACATTTGACTGTGGAGCACACAGTGTGTCCACACAGTTGGTGAGCAAAGCCAGCCCCACATGTTCCAGACATTACAGGGACACAATTGCAGAGTTCTGGCATGAGCTGCCAGCTGCTGGGCCATGGCAGGAATGATCTGCCCCCTTTTTTTGAGGATTTGAGAGCTATCAAATGTATCAATCTGGGACAACTGAATAATGAACATATTGAAAACAGGGGGACATTACTGGACAAGCTGTGGGGTGCCCAACTGCTCGGTTTTCCCATTTGCTGCATCACAAAAGGCAGCTGTATTCCTGAATTCAGAAAGAGCAGGGCACGGTGGGCTGAGGAAAGAAAACTTCTGGGATTGAGGCACCAAAACCCAGAATGAGACCCAGGAGTGTCAATGGGCAGAGCCTCCTGCTCCCCTGAACAGCCCCAGCTTTGGCAGCTGTCCCTGCCCTGGGCTCCTGGTGAAAGGAGATCAGTGCCAGCTCCCTCCCCGCTCTGGGTGTGCTGGGAAGGGGTGAGAGAACAGCTCTGAGAACTGCTTGGCCAAGATAAGCTTTTTGCTGCTTGTTCTGTGACTCCAGACTGGCCTGAGGATGCAGGGAGCTTTGCCTTCAGGAGTTAGGATGCAGCCCAGTTCACGAGTTGGTTGTCCCTCCCCATGTGCACCCAGACTGATTTTGGAGGTCCCTCCCTACCCAAGCCAATCTGTGATTTTATGAGAGGCTTCAGACGGTTCCCACTAGAGTGAAACAGGCTCTGGTGTATGAAGGAGACCTTCACACATTGCTTGAAATTACTCAAAGAGGCAGAGAGCTTCTAGAAAAGTGCTATTTACTGCTCACCATGAGGCCATCCTGTCACACCCTTTTAGTTGGAGCTCACGTTCCTTTCATATTTTAGCACAAAACACTGCCATTATGCTGGAGGAGTCCTTTTATTCTCTTTGTTTAGCACCACGAGTTTGTGGTGTTGCTCTGTGTGTGTGTGTGCATCTGTATGTTCACACTGCATGTGTCTGTGGGTGGGGACATTTGTCAGGGGTAGCCGAGCAAGCCCTGCTTTTTGAAAAAACCCTGCTTTTATGCAGGATGTTTATTGATTGATGGCGGCTTTCAAAACGTTCCTCTTTCCCATGTATTGAATTTGTGCTGTATTTATTTATTTCTTGTTCCATCTGTGCCTCTTGTGATTCCCCTTGCCTCGTGTTGTCCTTATCGGTGTCAGTTGTAGTCAATTATTTGCGTGAAAAGATTGAGGACGTAATTTATGGCATGATGACACACAGTAGATACACTGTTCCCATTAGAACCTGATGAAACCTCTCTATTAATTTTCTCAGTGTGCCAAGTCGAGTCACAGAGGGCAGACTTTTGATGAATAAAGCATATTTTCTTATTCAGCTCCATTCCTAACTAGCTCAGCTTCTAGAAATAACATCGGTTGGCCAATGAAAACACTTCTTTGATAGTGGCAGGAATTTAAGATAAAAAACAGCTGGGTGAGTTTTTTTAGAGGAAAGGAAACAACTTTGAACTCTGCAGACAATGTAGTTTAAACCCAAACAGATGTGGTTTAATCTTGTTTTTGATCCTCTTGTAGATTTTCTTTTAAAATGCATGCATGTGCACAGAAATGATGACTTTCAGATGGCTGGACATAATTTGTTAGAGTATCACCTTGGCGCATAAATCTTCTCTGCCAAAGGCTCCACGGCTTTGAACATGGCCTGAAAGGTACCAGAGGGAATTGATGTTGTTCTTTTGGTGCTATCCTGCAACTGTGTAAAGGGAAGGTAAAGTCTGTAAAATGAGAAACTCAGATGTGTGTTTGTGGTTCCCAATAAATCTTTTAACCACAAGGGCCTAAAGTAACTGCGAGACAGAAGAGACAGTGAGAGACTCACTCCAGATCAGCAGAGCCCTTTGATCTGAGCCCAGCCTATCTCACTCTCAGAGCTCTTAGTCACATCTGGCATTTTCATATGCTAATTTCCCTCTCCTCTCCCTGTGTATTAACACAAGTGGAAGTAAACATATAAACAGACTTCCCTTCAATAGATAATCAGCTTTTCATACAAACGTGGCAGTGGCACTGGCTTTCAGCACGTGTTCCAATCACCATCAGACTTCAAAGCTCTGTGCAATCAAGACCTGCTTCTTCCCCACAGCCAAATCAGAGGACTGAGCACAGGAGGGCTGGCTACAGATGTGCCTCTGCACAGATGTGAGCATTTCTTTCTCCCCATCTCTTATCCTTGCTAAAATCAGGGAGGTGAGATGAAAACCAGCATAAAGAACAACCTCTTTTCTTCTTGGCAGAGCAAAGAGTGTTCTGAAAAATAAAAAGATGATACATTACTACCTTAAACTGAGGTTTGGGAGCTGCAGCAAGTACCAAGGAGAGCTGGGATGAAGAACAACTCACAGGCAGTTTTGAAAATGGGTGCATATTTTTAGTGAATCTCATATTTGACCCCCAGCTCTCAGACATATTTCGGCCTTTCACACACTTTGAAACTAAGGGGAATTATTAATTCAAAAAACATTTGGATGTCTGAGCCTTGTCACAGGTTTCCTAAAGCCTCTGTTTCTCAGATGAAGATATTACATGAGGCTCAGTAAGGGAAAAAGTTGTTTTGGTAAACTTCAGAGTGAAAGGAAAAATATTGAAGGTGTCTTGAAAAAACAAAACAAACCAGAAAAAGACACCAAGTTCACTATCTTAAAACAAACAAACAAATAATCAAACAAACAAATGATCAAACGAACAAATGATCAAACAAACACACACATTTTCTGATTTCTGATCATTCTTTTGGGGTGGTTGATTTGGGATTTCAGAGCAGAATGCAAATGCTGTTGGCTGGGATGTGTTGGTGCTGCCCTGCCAGCCCAGCTCTGACATGAGCCAGGCTTTTCCTGCCTGGCACAGCCACTCCAAGGCAGGGACCTGAAGTAGATCTTTTTAAAGCTAAAGGTAAAACCATCACATGATTTCTTACAAGATTAAAAACAGAGCTTCTAGCAGAATAAATACAGCAGATGTCCTGGCTTTTTACCATGACCTAGCAGTTGTTATTTTAGCAGAGAGCAGGAAATTATTAGGAACCCATTCTCAGAGCCTGGTGGAAATAAGGCTAAAGCTGCTGTAGATCTGACTCCTAAAACCTCATCTGGACTCATCTAGACCTTGCCAGAGGAGACACCTACTGCTTCTCCTTTTCCTTCCAAATCTTCAGGGCAGCACTCTGTTTTATCAGTATTTTATTTTTCTTCTTTGTTTTTCCCTCCATCATCAATAAAGGGATTTTTTACACAAACAGATTTATTTTATATGAGCTTTTAAAGCTCACCTAGTTCCAAACCTCCTTCCATGGGCAGGGACACCTTCCACTGTCCCAGGCTGCTCCAGCCCCAGTGTCCAACCTGGCCTTGGGCACTGCAGGGATCCAGGGGCAGCCACAGCTGCTCTGGGCACCCTGTGCCAGGGCTGCCCACCCTCCCAGGAATGAATTTCTTCCTGATATCCAATCTAACCCTGCCCTCTGCCAGTTTGAAGCCGTTCCCCCTTGTCCCATCACTCCATCCCTTGTCACTTGTCTCTCTCCATCTTTCTTGTAGCTCCTTCAGGTACTGAAAGGCCACACCCCAAAAACTTCTCTAGGCTGGACAATGCCAGCTGTGCCAGCAGAGCTGCTCCATCCCTCTGATCCCCCTGTGCCTCCTCTGGGCTCTCTCCAGCAGCTCCAGCTCCTCCCTGGATCCATCCTTGTTTCTGACTCTCCCCATTTTTCCTGCACAGCAGCTTCGGGTTGTGCTGCACTTTTCCCACAGCATCTCCCCAAAGTGCCCCAGCCCAGGGGTGATCACACATCCCAAATGTCAGCATCTCCTCCTTGCAGAGCCCCAGGCCCTTGTGGGGATGCTCTGCTGCCCTTGGAGCTCCCCTGCTCCCCAAAGAGCAAACACCGGAACGCGAGCCTGGCATCCCCCAGCAGAGTGACAGACAGACAGACAGACAGACAGGAGGGAAAGGAGGCAGCAGTGAATGGCAAGGGCACTCATTTGCACAGATGCCTACAGCAAACCTGTAATCAATTAATGATTTGCATGTTCAGAATGGAGAGGAGCTGAGCAGTAAATTATTAGCTGCAGTCTAATAGCTCCAGCTTGATGATAGAGGATAATTTGCTATGCTTACATTAGGAAATAACTGAGGCAGTCAGGATACAGCAGAATCCAAAGCCGTGGAGTGGAATCAAAAATGCAGCTTGAACAAAATTTCTCTATTGGCATGTCTTTTGAAGAAAAAGGGTTTTTTTTTCCATTAAAGAAAGTTTTAACCAATTATTTATCTTTTACAAAAAAAAAATTATCTTTTTAGGAAAAGAAGCCAGAAACCTTCAGCTTTCCTCTCACATCTCCACTCCCTCCAAAGCAAAATAAGAAAAATAATTAATACTTGAATTTTGATAGCCCCCCCTGAAATTTTATGAATAAGTTCTTTAAATCTGCATTTATGTGCTTCATCCACATGGGCATGTACAGTAAAGTGCCACTACACTCACAGCTGCATCTGTGACACCTCCTGCCATGTCCACCTGAAAGTCTGGAATAAATCTGGTGTGGACACCACTGAGCTATGCCCAGACCTCTCATTTTCCTAGAGGTGGCCAAGTTTTCAATGATCTGCACCAAATATTTTCTAGTAACACAAATACAATCTATGTTTGTTGGTTTTTTAAATTTAAAGTCATGTGTAAATTGCAGGACATCTAATTTCATAGCAAGTATGAAAATCAATTAAAATTATTTTAGTTAAGTAAGGAATGGGATTTCAAGTCATGGATTTTTTCCTTTTATTTTACATTTTCAGGACCATTTCCCTCATTCTGCTGGTTTGGGGGTAATTCAATTTTCTTAAAGCATACTGTAAAAGCGTAAAAACTGGGATTTATGAAATAATGTGAAATATTTAACTATTAAACAGCTGATTTTATGTAGCTTCATTAAGTACAAGAAGGGAGCCTCTTGGTCAATATTATGACTAAAAGATTTGCTTATGGCTTGTAATTCATGCTTCACTTCCACTTAAAATTGGTGCTTTAAAGCTTGGCCCCTGGACTGCTGGCAGCTCTTATCTTGTCCTAAAGCTTTTTAATGGTTGCACAAAGTTATGTCAGTGATACCAAGAGATTCTGGAATATTTGAGCAGCCAAACAGTGAATAAAATCCTTGGGCTAGGATACAATGGGCTTTTCTGAAAACACGGATTTATCCTGCTTCTTTTAATTCAGCTCTTCCCTGCCAGCTAGTTAGAGCCAGCAGAACACGATTTCCCAGGTACAGAGGGCATCAGGAATTGCATTTCATGGATGGAATTTCTCTGGAGGACTTTCCAGTCCCTGCCATGCCCTCAGGAGCTTTGCTGCTGCAGGATGTTGTCCATACACCCTGCTGTGGTCACCTCGGCTTCAGGGAGAGCTGAGCAGCCCTTGCTGGTTAAAATGTGTGTGTATAAAGAGATATCTGCATCCTCATGGTCAGATGGTGATTGTGTTACAGAGCTCAGCCTTGCCTGCTTCCAGTCTTTTTGAAAGACAGGAACTTTAGCCCACCTCATTATCCATCATTTCCAGCCTGATCCATTCCACGATTTTCTCTCCCATCCTGTGATGCTTTCAGGACAATGTTGGCACGGATAAATGTGCTGCAGTCTGGGGAGTACAATCCATGTCATCCTGCTGATTTCACAGGAAGCTACTTCCCCTTTGTGCACGACTGGAGAGGGGACAGAAGTCCTGTAATTTCGTGGAATTACCCTTGATTTGATCACTGCTTGCTGAAGGAGCCAGCTCGCTGCCTGCCATCACCTTGCCCTGCTGCTGTCATGGTTCACACTGCCTTGGATCACATTCCTGGCCGGGCAGCATCCCTGCTGCTGCTGAGAGCACGGAGCATCTGGGATCCGTGTGGGCAGGGGCTGGCACAGGGACAGCCCTGGGACACCGTGCTGGCACCGGGGCTGGCACAGGGACAGCCCTGTGACTCTGTGCTGGCACCAGGGCTGGCACAGGGACAGCCCTGGGACACCGTGCTGGCACCGGGGATGGCACAGGGACAGCCCTGTGACACTGTGCTGGCACGGGGGCTGGCATAGGGACAGCCCTGGGACACCGTGCTGGCACAGGGACAGCCCTGGGACACCGTGCTGGCACCGGGGCTGGCACAGGGACAGCCCAGTGAGACAGCTCCCCCTGCTCTGCCCCCAGTGTGAGGAAGCCAAGGAGAGCACCCTGCAGGGACCTGGCTGGGCTGGTGTCATTGTCCCCTGGAATCTGGGCTGCTCCAGGGCTCCTGTGGTGGCTGCAATTGTGTCTGGAGTGTTCACAAATGGGGAGTGTGAGCAGTGATCCAGAGCTGCCTTCCCTGTGTTCAGCAGTCAGATTGCAGCTGCAGGGATGGTTAAACTCAGAGGGGTTTTGGGATAAAGGTCCTGGGACACCTGCCTGGTCATGGCAGGGTTTCAGTGTCTCTGCAGGGCAGTTTGTGCTGGTTTAAATGTCTGTCTCTCCTTCATTCCCTGCTTAGTGAGAAATTTTTGACAGGAAATTGTAAAAGCTTCAGGATGCACAGTTTGGTTTTAGCTCAGAACTGATTCAGACAAGAATAGAATTTTAATAAGCTCCTAAGTGACCTAGGAGACAAAAGGGTGCTGGGATAGTTCCTGTGATTTTGGAGCCATGCTCATCAGTGTGACACAATCACCTTGCTTCGTGTGTGTATGTGTGAGAGATATTTCCTGCTCTCTAATATTTACTATTTATATCAGCCTGCTGGATTGACAAGACAACTTACATTTATCCTCTGGAAATGTTTATTCCAGCTGGTAAAGCAACTACTGTGTATAGTTTTACTTTACTGATTACATTCGGAACAGTTTCATGTTGACAACCAGCGCAGGCTGAAGCATGAAGGGGGAATTTGTCCTGTTCCTGAGGCTGTGGGTGCTGCTCAGCCCTGCAGGGGTGGCTGTCTCCTCACACAGCACCAGCACACGCCTGGAGCTGCTGGAAGCAGCAGGGACCAGCGTGGGTT
Organism: Prinia subflava; assembly: GCF_021018805.1. Taxonomy (NCBI): domain Eukaryota; kingdom Metazoa; phylum Chordata; class Aves; order Passeriformes; family Cisticolidae; genus Prinia; species Prinia subflava. The sequence continues at coordinate 3,057,310 of NC_086260.1, read as the reverse complement.
CATGGCAGGAGGAGGGGAGGGGGTGGCACTGCCTGCTGAAAGCTGCACAGTGACCCTTAGGTACACAGAGACCCCTTAGCTGATGTGGGCAAATGGATTCAGGGGATGCTCTCAACGTCTCTGCTCTTTTTGGTTTTATAACTCGAGGGTATTTCAGATCTCACCTGGAGTTTCACTTAGTTTAGGTCAGGAAGTTGGCACCAGTGTAAAACCAGTTTGTACCAATCACAGAATGTCCAAAGGAGGAGATTCCTGGACAACAGGAACAGTTCCTGGTGCTTGGTTTGTCCTTGAAAACAAAAGTTTCTTTTTAAGGACTTCACTGAGCACTGCTTTTCAGGTAAGAACTAATCCTGTTCATGCTGATATTGTCTGAAAATCACATCATTTTAGTAATTAATGCTGTAGCCACTCTCACTTGGGCTTAGATTTGGGTCTGTCTGGAGAGAGGGACATGGCCTGGGAGTGGGAAGGGTGGGCCCAGGTGGGCACAGGGGGAATGATGGGGTGGGGCTGGGGATGTGGAGGAACTGCACAGATGAAGGGGATGATGAGGAAATCCACAGATGAAAAGAATGATGAGGAACTCCACAGATGAAGAGGATGATGAGGAACTCCACAGCTGAAGAAGATCATGAGGGACTCCACAGATGAAGAGGATGATGAGGGACTCCACAGATGAAGAGGATGATGAGGAACTCCACAGATGAAGAGGATGATGAGGGACTCCACAGATGAAGAGGATGATGAGGAACTCCACAGATGAAGGGGATGATGAGGGACTCCACAGATGAAGAGGATGATGAGGAACTCCACAGATGAAGGGGATGATGAAGAGCTGACTAGGCAGCACCTGAGGGTCCTCTGGGCTGAGCTGCTCAGAGGTTTCAGTGTCCTGGTGGAGAGTGCTCTGGAAGTTTAATTTTTTTTTCTACCTCTATGGATGGAATTCCTTTTTCCCTGGATGCTGGTGTCCTTCTTGCCCTCCTGGCTGGGTGAGTACAAGGCTGGGTGGATGTGGGTGTGGCATGAGCTGTGTCTTTGTTTTAGGAGAAAAAAATTCCTCAAAGGGCTCTAAGCTAATTCTTCTGGAAACCCAGCTTTGATTCTGGTTGCACAGAATAAATGTTTGTGGATCTGGGGGCGAGAGGCAAGCTCCATGATCAGTGTTTAAATGCCTCCTCCACAATTAGTATGAAACTGCTCTTCCAGCACAGAGTAACTGAATAATTCCAGGGTTTGATATCTGAAGGTCTCTCAGCTCTAGGAGTAATGCTAACAGGAACTCTTTCCTCTTCAGGGGCTTTTAAAGGGGGAAATTCCTGAATTTAGTGCTGAGAATCTCTTATTGGTACAGGCCTGAGATCTGCTGTTGTTGGTCTTAAGCCAAGGCATTTTTTGGGGGGGAAATACCTTTTCTGTGCAATATAAGCTACCATTTTTCTCTGGGGAAAGCAGGAATAATTTCCTTTCTGTGCTGAGGTGAGCTGGAGTATTTGAGCACTAAATAAAATTAGAAAACATTTAAAAATCTAATTTCTGTAAAAACATAATGGTCAGCTTTATAGTGGTACTTCATCTTATGCAGGTGGATGGGGATGGAAGTGGAAAGGACTGGTCCAGAGGAAGGGTAGATTTACTTAAGATAGTTTTAGGCTTTTATGTGCTTTTGCATGACCACATAAGCTGCTCTGTCACTTAAAGACTGAGTGTGGGGCTGGAATCCTGCTGCAGCAGAAACAAAGGGTGTCCTGCACAGAAAAACCCTGAGCTGGGATTTCTGGAGGCAACATCTACAAGAAATGTAAAAGAGAAGAAACCTTTTCCACCTGGAATGGTCCTAGACTTGTGCTTGTTAGCTGTGTCCAGCTCAGGAGGAGGCTGCTTTGCCTGTTTTAAGCCTGAGGCTGAGCTTTGCAGCTGATCTGAGCTCAGGTGTCCCCCCGGCAGCAGAGGAGGGCTCTTGCAGAGGGCAGTGTCTGGTGTGGGTGTCACTGTGGGGGCCAGGGCTCTGGAGAGCTTTGGGAGGGGATTCCTGGCTCTGTTTCCAGCGTGCTGTGAGGAGCTGTTAGGAGTGGCTGCTCCATGAGAACAGAGCAGTGACAGCTCTCACTCCTGCTGGAGTACTGCTGCTCCTCAGGGCTTTTCAGCTCTGTTCTCTCATCTCCTCCCCGTGGCTCTGTGACAGCACTTTTGTCATCCAGCTCCTCAGTGTGGGGGCCCTGCTCCTGTCAGGGCAGCGGGAGGGATGCGCTCAGCTGGGTTTGCTCTTTGACTGAGCTCCCTCAAAAGCACCACCTGAAATGTGGTGAGAAGCTGTAGAAAGCTTTTAAAGGTGGAGAGGAGCTTTCACCTTCCTTCATGAGAGCTAGACTGGCTCCCTGGTAGCTCCTGTGGTTTTTCTTCCAGAGTTCTCCTGCTCTTTTCTAGGTCTGCCCTTTTCCTTGCCCTTCAAGCTGCTGACTGTCCCCACTTTCTGTGCTGCTCTTTTCTTGCTTTGCTCCCTTTTCAGCGTGAGGATTCTGCCAGTGTGGAGGAGTTAACAGCAGCACTGTGCAGCTCAGGAGGTTTGGGTTCCTGTGTCCTGCTTAAAGTGGAGACGCTGCCTTGTAACTAATCCACCCTGAGCTGTGATTATGCCTTAGACCAGAGGCTGCAGACATCTTCCTACAATATATTTTGGCAGGGCTGAGTTGATTAATGAAGCTTGAAGCATGGGAAGGCAAACTCTGGGAAACTCCTATGCTGCACTTAAAATATCTCTTGTAAATTAATATTTCTGAAACATGTTGTCTGCTTTAAACTTAGACCCAGGGGAGAAAAAGTGCTGATATGTACGAGTGGTCTGATTTCCCTCCCAAGCTCAACAAGTGCCTGTGCCAGCAAAGGGCAGCAAGGAGCTCTGAGCAGAGAAAATAGAAGTTTAATGTTTTTAGCTGTTGACTGAAAGAATTGGGCCATTATGGGGATGACTGAAGGCTGGAATAGCAGCATCTGAAAAGCCCTTCAGCCTTGTCTGATGCTGTCCCTTTAAAAAGTGCTGTACTGAGGTAATGGGTACTTGAGGCAATGACTTTTTAATGGATTTAAGGGAAACAAGACCACCCTGATTAACTGGAGTTTTATTTTCAGAAGAGTTGTGATTACTGAAATGCTGTCATGCCATGAATCACTTGATTCTGTGGCTGAGGTACCTCAGGCTTGCTGCAAACCCATCAATTTTAGTGGTTGGGCCCCAAAGTTTCTTTCCCATTTTGTGGCAGTTTGGCAGCTGAACAAAATCTAACTACACTAATGCATTTTTTTCCCACTGGAATTAATGTCCTGATAGTTTCAATGTAAAGATAGTGACAGTAGGGCTGGGAAAGGGGATGCTGTGTAAAATATTTGTGAGGAAACTTGTGGAGCATCTCTGCCTCAACAGAAGTGCAGTAAAATGGATTCTCTGCTAATTCCCTCCAGCAAGCCTGTGTAAGTTTGGACAAAAAGATTTTTCCACTGGACATGAATGTTCCAGGGGTTTTGCTGTGTGTTGAAAAAGCTGCTGGTGAACTTCACTGCCAGCAGAAATCCTTCATGGCTGAGCTGAAGCTTTTCAAGACTTAAAGACAAGTTGTTCTTTCTGTTTTGTCCTGGTTTTATTTACATACACACAGGCCAAAGGCAGAGCATGGGGTCAGCTGAGTGTGTGCCAGTGTGAATAAAGGTAAAAGCAGCTGTGGAGGAGTCACTGATGCCAGCACATGGACAGGGGACAAGCCCACTGCACTTTGGGCTGAATATTTTAAGTGTCTGGTACCTGCAGAAGGCCATGATAGAAGTTCTGGTTTTTCCAATGTGGATAAATTATTTTAAAAGGTGTTTCAAGCTGAACAAATTCAATTTAAGTGCCCTGTAATATTAATTTTCAGTTTGTTCCACCTGGAAGGGGGCCAAAATGACTATACCTGCACTATGTGGCTGCCTGGCAGAGGGGGTAAAATATCCTGTTAAAAGTTAAAATATTATTCACTGCAAAAACTTGTCAGTGAAAGGCTATCAAGCTAAAATTGCTGGCTGGACTTGAATTCCCAGGATGGGTACTGCTTTGTTCTTTTCAGATGTTTGCTGCTGTTGTGATCAATATGAGTTGTGCTTTTCATGAGTCTTCATATTCTGCTGTTCCGAGCTCAGTGCTGGTTGTGTATTTCATTGTCAGTCTCCTGTAACTCATCTTATGTTCTCCAGCATTAATCTTTCCTTGTCAATGTTTTCTAAATCTAATCCAGCACAGCCTCAGGAAAATAAAGCAATTGTTTAAATTGATGACTTTGAACAAAATAAATCATAAATCAGTCTATGATCTTTGAAACCTCAAACCTCTGTTCATCTAGAAAGTGGGGTGGGATTTTTTGTTGTTTTGGGGGGATTTTTTTTTTTAATTTTATTTTGTTTTTTTCCTCCTGGAATGTGGTTATGGAGCATGGATTAGATGTGCAGGAAGGCCGTGCCACCTGCAGGTGCTGGGGAGAGGGTGCAATTCTCAGCAGTGCCCAGGGCTGCCTGAGCTGCCCCTGCAGATAATCAGAATAAACATGCTTCCTTTTCCTTCAAGCAGAAAATACGGAATAGAATAGAAACTGTTGTTCCACAACCCCCCTATTGACTAAATGTGAGTGAAAAGGGCTTGGATGAGGCAGGATTGGCAGGGCATGGTTTTAATTTCTGTTGCATTCCCAGGGAAACCATTGCAGCCCAAGGGTCCCCACGGGCCAGGACCCCGATGCTTTGGTTTATTTTATTGGCTGCTTCATTAACTGAGGTTCCTCTCTAATGAGAGCCTGGTGTGTGACAGGGAGCCCCCAGGATGGAGCTGTGCTGTGTGAGGATGTGCAGCACAGGCAGGTTTCTGACTGCTCACTGTCACATTTTGGCTGGTTGGGACACGGGCAGTGTCACCTCCAGGAGTGTCAGGCTGCACCTCCAGCCCAGCTCCTGGGCAGGTCTGAGCTGCCCCCAAATAACCCCTGAAAACAGCGAGAGAGAGAGCCCGGGCAGGGAGGATTTAAGGAGAACAAAACCAGGCAATGGGACACAGCATGTGTCGCTAATGACCTGCCATTCTGATTTCTGGGCTGATTTTTCAGCCGTGAGCTGCTCAGTCACACCCAGCAGCAATCCAGGAGTGCAGTTCTGGTCTCTGGGCAGCTGAAACATCGGGATTGACGTTGTGTCCCTGCTGCTCCTGCTTTTCCATTTAGGAAGGTGATGGAGCTGGGTAGGCCATCACAAATCCCAATTGCATAAAAATGATCTGCAGTAGCTCCCCAGACTCGATTTCTGCTTGTAACTGGCAGATGGAAGAACACTCAGAACAATTATCTAATATTAATTATGTCAAAGACTTTTGTACTTTTGGATTTTCCTCGTCTTTAAAGTCTCATTTCTTGATGTGACCAGAGAGCAAGGAAAGGAGCAGGGAGAGGGTAACTCCTTCAGCAGCACCTTCTGAGGGATGTTCTACACATGTGATGATGCACATGGGACTGGAGGATTTCTCACCTTCCCAAGGCATCTTTGGTTCTGTAAACATAATTTTTCTGTGCCAAATTTAACTGTATGGAGAAGGTTCAATCTTTAGTCAAGGGTGTTTCTCCCTACCACTCTACACACAAAATCAGATTAATTGGTGTAACCGTATTTCTTTGATTCAATCTGCATTTAATGATTTCTCTTATTAGCACATGGACATGGGTGTGAAAATTTTGAAGGAATGTGTTTTATGAATTTATCTGATCACTCAGAATCCATTCATAGAGCATGCAACAACTTAAGGAGGGTGTGTAAAATTTAGAATTGATGATGGGGTTTGGATAGATATTATTTTAGACAGATGCAATTAATTATCATGGGTGAAAGAGCTTTTAAGAAGCATCCCTCATCAGCTTCAGCTCTGGAGCTCTCCCCATCTTCAGACACCCCACAAGGTGCATTGTGTCAGCAGCACCTGGTCTGGACTTTGTGGAGGAAGAAGCTCAGAGGTGAGCATGGAGTGCCCTGCTGGGCCTCCAGAGCAGTCCTGCCTACTAAGGCCTGGCAGGAAATATAAATATTCATTTAATATTGATGCACATTGGGCTGAAAACTATGAGCAGGGGCTGAAAATTCGACCCCTGAAACAAAGTAGTGCCATTCCTACCTCAGTGGAAGAGGAGCTTTCCACAGCTATGACTTTTGTTGGTAATTTATGCTGTGAGGTGAAGAAGGGAGATGTGGATTTAGAGGACACCTCCAGCACACCAAGAACTTTGAATTTTAATTTGGCAGAAGTGTCTATAAAGTTGTAGCTGCTCTTGCAGGTGAGACTGGACAATAATCCCAGCCTGATTTTGGTGCTTTCCTTAGGGGTAGGAATGTTTAGGTGGAGAAATTCTGACACATCTGTGCCCTGATAAGACACCTCCTCTTCGTGGAATTGTTCAGTTCTGTGCACTGGCAGGAAGAGCTCCATTAATTCCAGAAAAACCCTTCATCAGGCAGCTCTGTGCTGGAGATAATTTGTGTTAGACACAGACGATCTTCTGGGTTTGTGTGGACTGCTTTTGGACACTGGTAGTTTTATTTTTTTGTTTGTTTGTTTGCTTTCCTTTCCCTCTCTGTTGTCTGGTCTTGTGGCAGCTGTTGTGGGATGGCAAGGGAAAATGAGAATTAACAGTGTCTGCCCTAAGGCACTCACCTGCAATCTGTGAGGCTGAGGAGTGCCTTGTCTTGTTCCAGAGGGTAAAAAACCACTGGATGTCAGCTCTTTGTGAAGCTGTAGTAAGCCTGCAACAAAAATGGACTTAAGTAGAGCTCACATCGTGGCTTGAAGTTACAAGACTGAGTTTTCTCCTCCTCTATGTGTCCTTCAGGTTTGTTTTTTGATATAAACCTTGTTTTCTTAGGAAGCCAGGCAGGGAAGCTGGAAGTAGTCAAATACAAATGCATCCTTCTCCTGCTCCTGTTTGATCAATGTGGGACTGTGGAGAGCAACTGCCTGCTGAGGGTACCATGAAAAATGGCCCTCACCCCCTTTTAAAGCAGGGTAATAATATGCAATATTTATTGTATATGTTGAATGCTCAAAAATCACGTTTTAGCTGAGATTTATACCCGGCCAGGCCCCTGGAGGGCACCAACAGCCAACGTTAGGATTTTTCACTCCCTTTTAGCTCTTACCCACTGACATGCAGCACCGTGAATACATCCCCACGTACAGATTAAAGTGAACCTGCCTTGCCTCGCATAATTTGAAAATTCAAAAGACCAATTTCTTAGTGTAATTGAAAACCGCTACATTTCAGGCTTATTCATCGAGTCAGTATTTCCAGTTAGAATTCAAATTAATCTTCCTACCTTTAAACAAGATAACGAGGGTGTAGTTCTATTTACTCAGCCTTTTAACAATCAGGTTCGGTGTAGCTGCATGTGATTAAGTACACACACACAATTGCAGGGGGTGAGTGCGGGCACGGCTCGAGGCAGGAGGAAAATTCATCTCTGAAGGCTGAAAATCTGAACTGACAGCCCAACACTCAGCAGAATGCCTGAGTCCCTCTGGAAGGGAAAAGTAAAGAGGGAGGAAGGAAGGTGAGATGACCAACCCAACAGAAGAGCCATGTCAGCTTCTCTAGGATTCCCCATGGATATATCTATTTTTTTTTTTAATTTAGCCCAGAGTCCTCTTGTTTTAAAGTTGCCTTAATGTAACTTGGCTGAATTACTTCCAACACCTGTCAGAGAGATGTGGCATCCAAGAGAGCTTGTGGAGCACATCTGGGGGTCAGTCAGCTGCAAACACAAGGCTGAGGTTTGTGCAGGGAAGTTTTTATCTGGAGCACTCCCTGCTCTGCACCACAGGCGTCTGATGTGGGGGTAAACAGGGAGATAAAAGTCCTTAAATCCTTGAAATAACAACAGATGGGTTTTAAGAGCTCAGCTCTCTAAAGAGAAGCCTAAGGGATAATTTGAGCAGTCTCATCCTGAGACTTTGTGGACCTGTTTGGTCTCTGAAGGGGCTTGGAGCAGACTTGGTGTTTCCAGCAGCATCATTACCCTGCTGTGTGGTGATGTCAGGTGGGACTTGGCATCTTCACTGCAGGCCATGAGTCCACCAAGGGAAATCTGAGTTCTGGATGTGAGAAGATGGGGATTGAGTTTGGGCATTCCAAGTCACTGTACTACTTTTAACTTCTAGAGACAAAGTAGAGAGTCTCCAGTCCATAACCCTTCTCCTGAATTGCCCAGCATAAACTGGAAAGAGAAGCTGTTGTGCCCCAATCCATTATTTTTGAAAGGCTGGATGTTGAGCTTGCTGTGTGAAATCCTCACTTGAGCTACCCGGGGGTTTTTATTCCGGATGGCACCTTGCATATATTTATCAGTCACAGACTGGAATAATTCCAGGGAAGCTGTTCTGTTGCCTAATTAATAATACATCTTTTCAAAGAAGAAGTAATAAAAAAAAATCAATGCATATTTAACTGATCTGCTAGAGTAACTTCAAAAGCACTGGTTTGGGCCATGAGCTGCATAAGCAGTGCTGTGCTACTCTGAAAACCCTGACTAGAACAAAACTTGGGATGTGTGAGTTTGCATTATCCTTCTAAAGCACTTGGATGGTTTAATATGTTGAGTTTCATGAGTTTTTTCTTTCCTCTCTTAGAGAGAAAGGATGGAAAATACAGTTTAGTGAGCTAAGTGAAGTAGTGGAGGTAAAATTGTTACTTTTCCAAAAGGGATTTGTAGCTAAGGTGAAATCTGCCCGAGGTGAAGTTGTAAATCTGCTGCCCAGCATCCCCTTACCCCAGCCAGCTGTGAGTCAACAAACTGCTCTGGGGAGCAGCTCAGTGACCATTCCCTTCTGGTGAGGAGTGCAGGGGAAAAAATGGTGCAAAACTGGGGTTTGAGAGAGGATTTTTACCTGCTGCTGTCACTGTCCCTGTACAGGGCTGACCAGAGTTTCTCATCGTGCACTTTCTCATAACAATGTAAGAGCTGAGCTTTTTGCATGAACTTTTGCCACTGTCACTTCGGCTGATTCTTGTAACAGCTGCTGATGCTGGGTTTTGTAATAACTTTACTGGGAGAAAAGAAAAAGCTGTTTTCACAAAGATTTCAAATAATTGTGAAGAAACACGGGTGCTTTTTTTATTCTTCAGTGGTGACTACTCCTCACCAACACAGACTGTTGGCATGGGGAGAGGAAATGAGGAGGGTGTGGAGTCCCAGTGGGAACTTCCCCAACAGACCAAGTTTGCTGGTGTAAAAGCCTTGAGGTTTGTTTTCCTCTGGAAGCACCTTTCCATATTCAGAGATTTCCTTGGTTTCTAGAGGAGTCTTTGGCAGGGGTGATGGGCAAACAAGCAGAACCGCTCCATCTGTGCTGTGCCTTCCTGCAGTTCCTGCTCTGTGTGCATCTCCCAACCTCCTTTTCCAGAGCTTTACTCCTGAATTCCCAGGCACAGGGCATCTCTCACTCTCTCTGTCTTTGATATGATTCAATGATTAACAAAAGTGCAATAATTGTCTTTTGTGGTGCTTCAGGAGCTGCCTGCCCACAGGTGAGCATCACCAGGTACCACTCCTGGTGCAGTGGCATTAGGGATTCAGGGCTGGAGCCACCACAGGATCAAACTGCACACCCTGCAACACAGACCAGGATTGCTGTGATGAGAGCTGAGGCTTTAATTTCATTTGCATGGGCTCCAGATGAATGGCCTGTGTGATCAAAAGGGATGGGGCTGTAAATGGGCTCAGAGAGGGAAGGGAGCTCAGTCCGTGGGCTCGGAGGCAGGACCTCGTCCTGACCTGAGCAGGGAGTGATGCTGGCAGCTCCCATCTCCTGCCCATCACTCAGGAGCTCTGCAAGCCTGCAGACAGCTCAGCTCTGTCAGATTGCTGCCTGAGGACAGAGCAGGGCCGAGGAAACCGTGTCCTGCAGGATGCAGGGATCTCCTGCCGTGCTGTTCGTGCCTCCAGAGCCCGAGCGTTGCTTCCTTTTACAGTGCTGAAAGTCAATTTTAGCCCCAATTAACAACCAAAACTCGATCATCTCAGTGGTGTGCAAAATGGAATATATTAACAGTCACAGAGGCCACTGATTTAGGAAACTTGAAACCCCATTTCTTTCCAGTGTCTGAAAGATTTACTGAGGGAGTTCAGGCTGGAGATGTTCAGGACTCAGGTGGTCAGTTCTGAACAAGAATCATTAGAGAATAGATTCTTTAAAGTCATCACCAGCATTTTGTAAAATATTTTTCTTCGACAAATGACTCCTACAAGTGAAGATCATCTTTATTTAAAAGATATTATGTTGTCTTGTAGCTCTGAAATTGATCTCAGAAAGGCCAAAGATTCCATTTTTCAGTCATCTGCTTCCTGGGAACCATCTGGCTGCATTAAAGGTGAGAATTAACTTACTTAGCTGGTAAGTTAATTGATCCTAATGGGTCCCTTCCAACTTGAGATATTCTATATTAAGCAAGAATGATTTGGCAGCCTTGCCAGTGAATGACTTGGAGGAGATCTTGCATTTTAATTCTCAAAAATGGTGTTTAAACTCTTTATTTGTTTCCCCAATATCTCCCAGGCTGGATATCAAGCTATGTTAGTTAAACCTTTATCACTTCTGCAAAAATTAAGTCTTTCAGAGGGACAGCTTTGAAGATTTAAAGGTCTCTGCCTTTCAAGGGTGCTTTTAACAGATGTATCTTTGCTGAAATGTTCCTTAGCACAATTGCGGTGCAGTCAATTTACCACCCTTTGGAACTGACTTCTGAACTGGATAATGGAAATTATCCCAACTTCTCTGTGTGTTCCCAGCTGCTTGAAGATGGTGATTGCAACAGCAGGGAAACAAACAGCTCTGTGCTCCCTGAAAATGAGATTTATTTTGTACCACTTCTGTGCTCCTGAGGAATCCTGGAAATTGCTCTCAGTTATCAAATCCAGCTCCTGATTTTGTGAGCAACTGTTACAAGAGAAACTCAGTGGAATAACCTGGGAGGATGCTGGAGAGGTCATGTAACTCATCCATCAGCCCCAAGGCAGGATCAGCTGTATATTAATCCTGACAGATATTTATTCAATGTGCTCTGAAAGATCTCCAATGGTAGAGAGATGCTCAGCTAATCTATTCTGTCTCCTCATCCCTGCTGTTAGAAAGGTTTTCTTGACATTTACCCTGGATGTTTCTTCTTGTAATTAGTCAGGAAAACGGAGTGACTTGTCTTATCTGTCCTGGGTATGGGAAAAGATGATATTCTGTTCTGTGCATGTGAAGACTTTGAGGTCCCCCATGAGCTGTCTGTTCTTCAGGGCACACAGACCATAATGTTTTTAATCTTCCATCATGTCATATTTGCAGATCTCTGATTAGTCTTGCTGCGCTCCTGGTGCTCTCAGCATTCAGGCTGTATCTCTCCTGATCTAGAATATCTTCCTCAAGTGCCTGAAATAGTCTCCATCACCCACTTTTGATTCAGTAGCAGTGTTTGGAATAGGTTTGCTATCAACATTAAAGTAAAAGTGCTATTATTTAAATATTATTTCCTCCAACTGGATCAGTCTTCCATAGTGACAGTAGCCCTGGTAAAATTAAACATAATACTAAATATTAGTTTGGAAAGAGATGTGCATTTCAAGGTGAAATTGGAGTTCTAAAACAGGATTTAGCAATGGCAAAGCTCTGTATTTTTGCCCAGTGATTTGGATCTAAACAGTTTCTGTCTTGACCTTTCCAAACTGGTGTTTTCCTCTCTTCTCTGCCTGTTTGCTCACCTCTGGATACCCAGGGTTTCACTCAATTTGTGTGTGTTTCTATTCCTTATATCATGTTCCAGATCTTTCTTGTTGTTACTCCTTCTCATTTGCACACGTTCCGTGATGTGACAACTTATTTAATAGCACATGACACTTGTTGCTGATTCTGTCGCATGAAACTTCTTCAGAGCCTTTTTTCCTCCTGCAATTAAATCCTGCATCTTAGTTGCTGCCTTTTGTTTCCTTTGAACTCATCAGGGGAGGAATATAATCAGATATTTGAAATTACAGTCTTGGCTAAGAGGCAACATGAAGGCAAGGAGTGCCTCACGTCTTTGTTTAGCATTCCAAAGCTGGGAAGGAGACAGGCCAAATAATCAGCACTCATTTCTGAGCAATCATTTAGGATTCTGGGGACTTGGATACTGCCCTAAGCAGCTTTGAGGAGATAAGATTCAGCTGATTGAGGTGGGGGAATAAAGCTGCAAGAGCAGAAGCTGGAGAGATTTAATAGTCACTCCCAGCTGAGGGGTGCACCTATTCCTGACCCCCCTGCAAGTCAGGGCTGTGCAGAGGTAGAGATGGCAGGGACAACATGCAGGTAAAAATTAGAATAAAAGAAGTCACTTGGATCCCTTTAAACCAGTCCAGAAGACTCCACAGCACCTCTGGCTCTCCCCACTGAGCCTCCCCACATCCCCATGGGGGAGCAGCAATGAACTCCAGACCCTCAACAGAAGGGGAAAAATCGGGATGTGCCAAGGGGAAATCAAGAAATAGGAAACTCTCACTGGTACCTTGAACTCCTGAATTAGCAGCAAATTTGCCAGCTAAAAAAAGTCCAGCTGGTGTTGAGAAACGAGTTGCTTTCCCAACTTCAAAGCCTCCAGCAGGCTGTCCAGAGAGGATAATTCCTCCTATGAACAGTTCATTTAACTCCTGAGTGCATGAGCTAAGCGAGCTCCTGATAGAGGTTTCCTCTTTTTATGTCTTGGAAGGAAGTGTTGAGCAGTTTGGGCTTAAGGTGAGAGAACACTTCTTTTGAAAGGTTTTTATGGAAATTGCTTCTGTGACAGAGCCAGGGAGAAACCTTTCTGCACCAAAATTGCAGGAGAAAAGGAACAATCTGAGTTACAGCTGAGGGAAATTTGCTTTGCTTTTGAAGCCGTGGTGATTTCCTTAGAGACTTTGCTCTTCAGGATGTGTGCCAGGAGCTTCTAGGAGAGGTTTTAGCTCTGAGCATTGCTTGGATCTTCCTTGTCAGAGCCCTTCTGTCCTGGGCCTGGGGTTTAAATGGATTATGGAAGGGTTGGGCAGTTTGGATGCTCCAGAGCAGGCAAGGATGGGATGGTTTATAGGAAGACTTTGGGCTCAGTCTGGTGTTTACTCCCCTTTTTGAAGGTGCTGCAGTTGTTACAAAAATTTTGGCAAATTTTTGTAACAAACTTGCAAAATTTCTTTATCCTTATGCAAGCTGGTTTTGTGAAGCATTGGCTTCCCCTGACATTCTGCACACTGTGCTGAATTCAGAAGGGCTTTTTTCATGCTGAAGTGAAGGTACAATAATTTCTGAGCTCTGTGCCTTGTTTCAATTATTTACCTCTGCAAAAGAGATTTTTATAAATCCTCCCTTCTCTTCCATATTATTAACTTTCTTGTCAAACTTTTATTTAAACCACAGAGACAAAGACGGATCTTTTCTTTATAGCTCTGCAAAGTTAGATTTACTTCTCTGACCTGTTCCAGCGTGATTGAAAGCTAATCTGTCTCCTTTTTATTGGCTTTTGGTAAAGCATGTATTTCTTTGTTTCCCTTTTTCATTCTGTATTGTCTTGTGAAAATATGTAACTTCGCTTCGGGCTGTAAAAAATTATCCTCCTACGGGAAAGGAAAAAAAAAATGACAACCCTTAATCCAATCCAAGAGAAGCTTTATGTCTTTAATTAGCTTGTTGGATTGCATTCATGGATGATTCAAGTCAAATGAACTCTGAGCAATAATAAAGGTCCTGTGGCCGCCTCTGACCTCACAAAGAGGAGCTCTAAAGCCTGAAAGGTTTTTTTGGCTCAACGTCAGTGACAGCTACTTGAGTTTCTCCTTTTTTGGGGAGTTAATTTTGCCATAAAAGCCTGTGGAGTGCTCTCACTGCAGTTAACTTGCTTGGCCAAGGGCATGGTGTGGTTTGTGGGCTGCTGGGAAGACTGATATTTAAATTCTGCTGCTCTCCCCTTTATAATTAGTCCTCCTCATAATCAGTCCTTTCAGTGCTCTAATCCTACAGTATCTGTTTCTAACCCCTCTGCAGGAGGTATTTACCTTGTTGGGGTTTTTTGGGGTTTTTTTGTTTGTTCTTTTTTTAAAGTGCACTTGAGGATATAAAATGACTTCTATGTTATATTAGAATTTTAAAGCTCATTTTTCACTTTACAGAGGCTGTCCATGTTTTGCCTCGCCCAGGTGGATTAAATTGTGATCCTACACAGCATTGTATCAGGCAGAGAAGGCTCTGCCCCATAAATTTGTAATTCTCTTTGTTTTTAAAGAGCTGAATGGGCACAAGGGTAATACCCAGGGATATTGATCCTGGGACTTATTTTGGTGGAAGGTGCTGACTCACAGCAGCAACCCCAAATTGATCAGTTTTCCTCCTGTCCAGTGTGAAGCATCTCTGTGGTGTCTCCAGCACATTCCTGACCCTCTGCAGCAGGGCCAGCACTTCAAAGTCATCCTGCCAGACTTAAAATCTCGCTATTTGCGAGGTGTCTGCAGAACTGAGAACACCAATAAAATCTGCACGTTTGCTACCTGCAGTAGTTTAAATTTATCAAAGCGTTTTACCTCCTCTTCTGCTCAGTGGCTTCCACTGTCAGTGTGTAAATAAGTACTAGGTAAGTGTAAATAATACCATGTGTGTGCAAATAAGTGCTGTATTGAAGTGTAAATAAGTGCTATGGCTGCTTTTCACTTGTTTTTGTGGATAAAATAACGTTTTACTGGCATTCAGGTTCAGGTGCCTGAGAGCAGAGTAAATATCCTATGGATACACTGGGATAGTATATGGATAAATAAATATATTAGTGTAGCTACTGTTCACTGCTGCTCTGTTGCTGAATGTGTGAAAGCACATTAAACCCAAGAAAATAGTAAACAAAGTAGAATAAATGCTGCTAAAATTACCAGCTGTTCAACCTGCCAGTTACTGATGGAAAAATCTTCAAAAAACCTGTGTTGTGAACATGACTGACAAGTTCTGTGGTTCATGGTTTTGGGCTGAAAGAGCGTGGATACAGGTTTGCATTGATGTTCCTGTTCATTCTTTGGGAATTTTTTGTTCTGGTGTTCCTGAGATATTTAATAATGCATCCTGACATTGATAAAGTATGTTCCCCTTTTATATGGACTTTAAAATATAGTTGTAAAATGCAAGTTAATACTGTTTATTTAGCACTTTCACCTTATTTATGAACAAATTATTTATGTTGGTACGTTCATCATGGTGCTGTTTACCTGTAGATCTGTATTTCAGTACCCAATTCAAGCATCCTGCCAACAAAAAGTCTCTAGAACCAACCAAAAACCCCCTTCTTTAAATCAGGAATATTGATATCCAAGGCATCTCAGTACTTCAGAAACCTCCTCCCTGAAATCAAAAGCCTGGATAATATAACCTGGAAGAGCTGAAAATGGCTCTGAGCACAGGTGCACATTCCTGAGTCAAAACTTGGTTCCAGGGAGCAGCTTTGACAAAGTTCAGCCTCCAAGGTTAATTCATGAATGTTGAGGGGGTTCACAGCATAACAAAGGACAGCCTTGATCACTGCTTGTTGGTATCCAGCACCCAGAAATGTAATTTTTATATATATATCCTTAACAATATGAGCTTTCTGTAGTGCTCTTTGTGGAGTTTAGGAGTATGGGTGGTTTATCTGTGGGCACTGAGATAAAGGAGTTGAGAAATGCCTGCTTGTGCATCCTGAAACAGCAGAGAACTCAGGATTGCTCAGGATTATTTCCTTGTTTGGGGGTCTTTTTTCTTCCAGTAAGTTTTTAAACTCCATTTCCCAGCTTTGCTCTTGGTTGTATCTAAAGGCAAACATTGAAGGTTTATGGACAAGACACAGCTTTCTATTCACCCAGTGTTCTTCAGGGCACACAGTTTGAGGTTAGCTTTAAATATAAAATGTAACAAGTGTTTTGCTGTGAATCGTGACCAAAAATGAGTCACCTTTGTACAGAAACGTTTTCTAAGTTGCACAAAAACCTCACAACTGCGCTGCACTGCATCTGCACATATGTTTTGGTAATTAAAAAGTATTCCTTCTGTGATGGTCTCCCATCTGCTGCTGCCTCTGATAAATTGAATGCAGTTTTTGAACACTGAAACACAGGGATGCTTTGTTCTGGCATGTGCTGGGCAAGGAGATCTTGGGTGTCACAGGCTGCCCCTCTTGTGGGTTACTCCTGATGAAATATATAAACAATAAGAGGTTTGGTGAAATTAAACAAGAAAAAGGAATCATGCTTTATTTGTATATTTTAAAAAATCCAACCCATAGAAACAACCCAACCCTTTTCTGCTGGCCTGTGTAATAATGTCTCTCCTGTGTGGATTTGTTTTAAAGCATTTTTTCAGCAGCCTCACAGGCAGATGACAAAGTTCATACCAAGTGAAGAGACCTGGCTTTTCCATTTGCCTTTAAACCACTGCAGAGCCTTCACTTACAAGTGCAGAACCCAACTGATGAGGAAAATCTGCTCTCTGCTGCTGCCTGGGTGTCTGGTGCAGCTCCTGGTGCTGGGCTGAGAGGAGGGAAGGATGAACTGGCAAATCCCTGGAGTGGAGGGTGAACCCAGTGTCTCCCAGTACAGGCAAAAATGATAATCAATACCCCCAAAAAATCAGTTGCTATTTTGAATATATAGCTTTAAAATGGCTTTGTTCTGTTTTTCCTCCTCCTGCTCCTTAAAATTGTTGGCTGTGATTCCCTTAGTTAATCCCAACCTGTGGAAACCCCATTGCCTCCTTCAGTTTGTCTTACAGAATCTGGAATAATTCCATAGCATATGCGTGCAAGTTCAATCTCATTCTGGCTTTGGATCATTAAGCAGCTCCTGCTTTGGGTTTTGGTTTGGCTGAAGTCACGAAATAAAAAATCTGAAGCGTTTTGCTGGTGGCAGGGGAGCTGCTCCAGCGTTTCTCTCCCTGGGATTGGAGTGTTCTGGGGAGATTGGTGCTTCCAGGCTGGGCAATGCTTCAGCCAAGAGCAGCAGCTCTCCTGAAATGTCTCTGATGATCTACGAGGCCAGAAAAAACCCCACTGATATTTTTCATTTCTGAAAGCTGAGCCTTTCATTCCTACACAAGTGGTGGTGGGTGGAAAATGATGGTGCTCAGGACACAGCTGGATCAAGGAGATGATTTTGCTGTCTCTGTTTCCTTGTTTCTCCACTGCCATGCACTTTTGCAGTCGTTTAATACCTTGTAGGCTGATTGTGAAGTGATTGCAAAACAGAACAAGCAGGTGGCTTTGATGGTCTGAGCTCATTTTGAACTCTCTTCTTGCAGCAGCAAATGAACACAAAGCAGAGCTGAATCAGGGACCCAAACAGGTTTTATTAGAAGAGTTTATTTTTAATGTGCATCAGATGAAAAGTAATATTTTTGTGTTATTGTATCACTGAAAATACCTGTATGGAACGGCTCAGTGACTTATCCAGGAAGGTTCAAGGTATTTGAAACGTCTTTGTTATTGTGCTGTGGCATCTTTTCTCCTCAAAATGCTCCACAAAAATACATCCAGAGGGCCTGTGCTGGCACTGACCTACAAGTCAGGGCAAAAATGAATGAAATGTAATGATAGTGACAAAAAAACATGAGAGAAAATTTCCTCTCAAATATTCCACTTGATGTGTCTGGAAGAGGTGAAATAGGACCTTGAGGATGAGTGTGGCTCATCAGCACAAACACATAGTTCTACTCTTGCTGCCTGGAGATGATTGTTGGAAAAATGTAGCTGGGCAAGGCCTTAAAAGTTACTAAAATGTCCAGTGGTCTTAGTTTGATTTGTTTTGGAAGTAATTATGGTTATTTGACAGCACTAAGCAGAGAATAAAAAGATTCCCTTTAATCTTTCAACTGTTATTAACTGGAAATCATCAAGTTAAGGAAATTCCCATGAACAAGTGTTGTCCTGCCTATGCCAATATCTCCAGACATGCTACAGTCCATAAGCATTTTGAGATGGATGCAGCAGCAGTGCAGGGCTGGATACCCCTGGGTGCAGAAATTTCCTTTACATTCAGCAGCTCTAAAATCAGCAAACAGAAAATGTGAATTTGGGAACTACAGGTAAGGTGAAAATATTGAATACGTGTGGCAAATAATTTCCAACGGAACTGAACACCAGGAAAACTCTAAAATGCCTTCCTTTCCTGAAAATTGTGATTAGCTTAGGGCAAGCACAGAGCTTAAGGGGAATTCATCTGAATGAAGTTGTAATCCTTGGCAGCCATCAATAAAATCAGGAATTTCATGTGCTTTAAAGGAGTGACTTTAAAAAGAAATCCTTTTAATAAGCTTATCCTGCCGTGGGGTGCAGTGGGCAGAGGGAATGCACATCCTTGCCTGGCAGGAGATTCAGGCTGGGGAGTTTGTGCTGGAGCATCTCCCTGGTGCAGTCCAGTGTGTGCTGCCACGGCCACCTGTTTGTCACAGCTTCCAGAGGCCAGGCCAGGCTGTTTGGAAAGATGACAAAGGAACCAAGAGATGAGGTTTTCACCCAGCTGTGACTGTGTCAATGGTGACAATGCAGTGTCTGCCCTGGTGCTTTGGGGTGTCTGGGCTTTGTCCAGGCTGGGAGCAGCCAGGGGAGCTCAGCCCCAGTAATCCCTGCTGGGGTCTGCAATAAACACATCTGGGGCAGACAGTTCTCTATTCCCTACCTACAGAATGTTTCTGTGTCTTCAGTTCCTAAACAAACACAAAAGCTGATGAAAATTATCCGCTCTTAGCACGTGAAAATGCCCCAAATGGCTTCTGCATGCTCAGAAGTGCAGCTGGAGATGGCTAAAAAACATGTTACAAATAGGACTTCAACTAAAACAGAAAATTAAAAGTCCTATTAGGGAGAAAAAGGTGATTCTGGGTGACTCCATGGATCATCCACTGTGGCTGCTTCAGCCTGGCATGGGCTGGTGTGACTGCCCAGACATGAGGACATTGGGAGAGCTGGGAAGGGACAATTATTTTAATTGAAAGGCCTCAAAAAGACCTCTTTACTCAGGGGGTACCATTAGTGTTACCTTTCACCACCCAAACACATCTGCTTTCACAGATTTCACCATTCCCTCTTCTCCCAGTCACTAATACAAGAAAAGTGAAACCTATTTTGGAAAGGCAGCCAGGAGAACTGGATGCTAATGCTAAAATGTTACAATTTGGTTTTCAACTGCTGCAGCACCTGCAAGAGGCTTTTAAAGGAGAGAAAAAGGAGAAAACCCCTCTGATAATTTTACTGCAAAATGGATACTTCATCTCTATAAAGAATAAAAGTGTCATTGATCTCTATGATAAATTGTATCTTGGTGTCTGAAAATACAGACCTTGTTTTTTTTTTTTCATTATAAGGATGACCTTGCCTCTATTGTAAATCAAAAGTAACCAGGGATTTGTGGCTCTTACAAGATCTACAGGGGGGGAAAAAAATGACTCTGAAGCTGCAGCGTGTTTTGGAGCTGAAGGAAGGTGAGGGCAGAGCTCCCAGTTTCCCCAGGCTTGCAGCAGGATGGATTTCACTCCCTGCTGGAGGGATGCTGAGAGCTGCCTGCCTTCCCAAGCCCGGGATGAAAGCAGCAGCACGGCAGGGATTGGTCTCTGGCCAGGAGAGGGTAGAGAAGTGCTGATTCTCCCTTAATCAGAAGAATTTCCAGAAACTTTTTCACGCTGAGGTTCACGTGCCAGATGTGTCCTGCTAAGGGACTCTCTCTGTTTTTTTCATAAATGCTGCAGTGGTGATGAAAGCTCGATAATTTAAAGCATTTCTCATGCTGCTGCTTTTAGAGTTTGAATTAAAAACTGAACAGGAGCACCTAATTTGTTTTTCTATAAATGGTCGGGGGGAAAAATGTGGTGTTTTAAATATTAAATGGTTTTAAATTGTAGCAAAGCACAGCCTGCTTTGCAGGACCCCAGAACTGATACAGGAGAGGGCCATGGAGCTGACCTTAAAAACTGGAACCCTAACTGGAAAATCAACCTGTTGCTTAAGTGAAATTACCTATTTTCCTTATAGCTTTCCAATTTATTTCAGATCTCAACCAAAAACATTTTGCTTGTCCTAGAGGTGGGTAAGGATTAGAGCTGGGATTAAAGAACAGTTAGTCCAGGGATGGGTTATAGATCAATCAGATCTCCTGACTGGGGCATGAGTGGCATGGACACTAGACTTGGCTTGGAGAGAGCTGTCCAAGGTACTGTGAGGAGCAAAAATCTTGGAAAGAATTTGCACCATTGGAAAAATTCCTCTGGTCTCAGAAAACACTGGCCTGAGAGTAGAATCTTCAACAGTGCCAACCAGAATGTCACCCATATTAAAGTGATAATTCCCACATGGCAGGGCTGGATAACCACCAGGCTTGGGCTCTGTTAGAGCTTGACCTTGGCATTGGAACATTGCTGTGGGGAGGTTGGGAAATGCAGATGCATGCTTTTGTCAGAGAAATGTCTGTTCTGCGAGTCTCAGGATTACGGAGGCAGTAATGGAGGTGAAAAAGGCTGGAATTCTTCCTTTGATTCCCTTCTCAGGTTGTGGAGCATCTTTGACACAAGCAGATAATCCATTTTCCTGCTTTAATGTTGCCTGGTAAATAATCCTCCAGACCTCACTCCTCCAGCCCTGGGCTGATTGAGGCAGGATCTTAAAACTGGAGATCATGTTCAGGTAATTAAAGCCCACATCATTATGCACCGGCACGAGGGGGCAAATTGAGGTTGCACAGCCAGGCTCAGTTCTGACATTTCCAGCTTGGAAGTGGTTGACTTTGCCTCTCCATCAGTGGCAGAGAATGTGATTGCTGCTTCTCCCTCCATCACCTCAGGCAGAGGAGAAGTTGGATTTCTTTAATGCACACTGAAGTGGAAGTGTTTTGTAGGGAA
Organism: Prinia subflava; assembly: GCF_021018805.1. Lineage (NCBI taxonomy): Eukaryota > Metazoa > Chordata > Aves > Passeriformes > Cisticolidae > Prinia > Prinia subflava. The sequence continues at coordinate 3,036,375 of NC_086260.1, read as the reverse complement.
GTTGTGTGGTAAGTTTGCAATGTAATATTCATTGGAATTTTTCTGTTTGTTTTGGGAGTTCAGTTCCAGACAGCTGGAGCTGTCCCACGGTGGCACACATGCAGTTAGTTTACAAATCTTGCCTTTCAAACAGCACCAGCTACTTTGGTTCAATTGTTTAAAAGATGCTTCTTGTGCCAGTTCTGTTTCCCTGGAAGTTATTTTTGTGTTTCAGTGTTCTTCACAGCTACCAAAAATACTTCTGTGTAGTTTGAGTCAGAGAAGAGTGGAGATGCAGTGAACCTTGATTTATGTAACTCTCAATCAGGAACTGACAAAATGCTTCAGTTAAAGGGAAAAAAATACGTCCCAAGCTACCCTGGAAAGCACAGAGAGCTCTGCAAGCAATTTAAGTGGTGATACTGTGCCCACTAAGATTGTTACAGTATTGATTCAGAGCCTGCACTGTCCCCACAAAGGAAATGGGCTTTGCCCACTCAGGTGGTGGCAGCAGAGGGGACAAAGGGCACAGGGGATTTGGACACTGCTCTGTCCCACCGTGGGACAAGGACAGGTCACCCCTCCTGGTTTTGGTCATGGCCACACACCTGGGATGCAAGATGTCCAAAGAGAAAAAAAAACCCCTCCACTTGGTATTCGATAGGTGGTTTTATTTCTTTTTCAATTTGTTTCTGAGCTGGAAGGCTGGGCTGTACCAAAAACCTTGGGGAAGACCTAAAGGCAGGAATGGCTCCTTGTTTATGGAGCCTGAGAGCAGCAAGGGTGGGAGAAGTGCTGTTAAAGCAGCTCCAATCAATAACTCAATTCTCAAAGAAGGCTAAATCACTGTTCTTTGAGAGTGGTATCATGTATCATCATAAAAAGAATAACAAGAAATCCCTTTCTAGGCAGTTAATGGTGTATTCTGGGAAGCTGGACGTGTTCATCCCTGGATTCCACTGGCCAGGCTGGATTTTTCCTGCAGGAGCTGGTCTGTTATTGAGCTGGGTGATGCTAACGAGACACTCAGGTCACAAACTCTTGTGTTGAATGAGAAGACAATGAGCCAATTCTCCGCTGTTCTTCTCATATTTCAAGGACCCTTGGCTCCCCAGGAATGATCCAGGTTCTTTCACCCAGTAGCTAAGTCTGAGCAGAGAGACTTCCCTGCTCCCAGCCAGGATGCAGCTCTGAGGGGATTGAGTGAATATTTTTTTTGTTTAGTGTTTTTGAGGTGCAGAAATTGGTGGAAAATGCAAAGCCCTTTGAAGTTTCTCTCTGAACCCATTCTGACAGAGCATCCAGACGTGGAGGGGAGTTCACCTGACATCCTTGTGCCTGGCTGTGGAAACAAGTCGTGTTTAGAGCTTGAACACTGAAGAAATGTCAGGAGGCCAACACAGATAAAACACTTTCAGAAAATAATTCCAACATTTCAGTGCTAGTTTGCATTTATGATGACATCATGTCAAAATCGACTTTGAAAATGTAATAACTCATGGCTAAACAAATGAATATTTTACAAGACTTGCATTTAACACTTTTGTTTTTTAGAGGAGGATTTGCTGTTTTTGAATAGCAATGTTTTCTCTGGCTTGTTCTTGAAATGTTGGTGGCTTTAAACCATTTCTTCCAAAAATGCAGCAAACAAACTCAGAGTTTATCTTCTTACTGGGAAAAATACTCCAGTGGGTGTTGGAAAATTTATCTGTAGAAGCTAATCAGTTAGGCATTGTAAATTTGGTTGATGATTATGGCAGCTTCATCATAATATAATTTTATTCCTTTTTTTTTATCTGAGGGATTATCTGCCTGAGTAGCTGTCTCTGCAATGCCTGTCACACAGAGCAGCCGCTGCACCTGTGACAGTTTGTTGTTGAGAGCCTTTCAGGAATATCAGCATGGATTTTTAGAAGCCAATTGAATAGCCAACCCCCAGAGTACAGTGAAATAACTTTATTAGGCAGTCTAAGTAGTGCCACTGAGTTTGTTTTGTGTCTCTTATTAAATCAGCACAGTTAGCTGTTTCTTTCGAATCCCTGTAATGATTAAATCCTCGTTCTAGAGCAGAACCAATCTTGGATTAGCCAGACTGTTCAAATGAAGTTTCAGAGGTCCAGAGCAGAGGTCTGAGGGCTGAACTAAGGGGTGATCAGGTTCCTCTGTGTGAGGTCTGGTTTGCTGTCCTGGAGGGACGCAGGGAATTCCTGTTCCAGCTCTGACTCTCCTGGCACAGTGACCATCAACACACAGGCTGGTGTGGGCTGAGGGGCCAGCAAGGGATTCCTGAAATTATCCAGGCAACCATCACCAGGAGTGCCCTCAGAAGAGGGAAATTCCCTTTTAAACTCCAAAACCTCAATGTTCACCAGGTGAGCAGCCTGGGGTCTCTCTGGTGGATGTCTCTTCACCTCCAAGGCACCTTCTGAGGGCTCCTGCGTGTGACTTGTAATCCAAATTTTGGACATCTCAGCAGAGAGCTTTGGTTGCTGGGCCTGCCTGTGCTTTGCCATGATGTGAGTTTAGTTTGAGGTCAGTGATGAGAAATGTGGGAAGGGAGCAGGCTGGAGGATCCAGCTCACATCAATCGAGGTTCAGGAGCTCCCTCCAGCCCCTCTCCTGCCTTGCAGGTGGTTTCAGGGATGTTTGTGCAGTGCATGTGGGGATGCTGAGGGGTTGCTGATGGGTTTTGAATATTCAGAACACCCCTTTAATGAGGCAGTAATGTTATGAAGCTTGGGCTAGTTATTTCTTCTATTTTTCAGAGTAACTTTAAATTCCATGTTTTTTAGGAAAGTATTATAGAGCGAATTGAATTTCCTTTATTGAATGAAATAATTTTTTCCCTTGAAAACTAAATGTAACAAGAATTTAATAATTCATGAATTGAGCTTCAACATCTTTTAAATAATAGATGGACTGTCATGCCAAGTTCAGCTGAAAACTTACAGAGCATACATTTTTATGTTTTTATTTGACATTTCGAAGAATTACAGAACTGCAAACATTTATTTTGTATTTTTGCTCATTGCAATATTTTATTCCTTTCAGGTTGATTTAAGAAATAAAAACAACACTTTAAAAAAAGTAACTAGCTTCAGGTTCTGATGGGAAAAGAGAACAGAAGGGAAAGAAGCTCTAGGTACACATTCATAAATGATTCACTGAACTTTTGGCTGACAGATAGGGAGCTTTCATAATAACTTTGTTTATTATTTTTCTTATCAGTGGAATCAAATGTTAAATAGCTCTACTGGAAAGTGCTGTAAGGTTGACTAACAATTACACCTCTGTCACCTCTGCTGTCTTTGTCCTTTTCAAAATAATCAGAGTGGATTTATTTTATTGGTTATTTCTCCCCCCACTCCGTGAAACAGAAATGATTTTCAGATGTGGCGAGCTGCAGGAGCAGTCTGTCTTTTTGTGGTATTTTTGGAGGTGAGGAGGATGGGGGAGCCTTTTGCTTAAAGCAGTAGGAACCCAAAAGTTTTCCTTGCTGCTGACTCTGACTTTTAGCTCTGCTGTGTTACACCCTGGGTGTGAGGTGTCCCAGGAGGGGTGGAGGTGGCCCTGTCCCTCTGCCCTGTGTCCCAGCTCAGTGCTGTCCCTGTTTGCAGGGGTTCAGTCAGGGCAGGAGGCCCAGGTGGGCTCCTTGGGGGTGTCTCCAGGACAGGGACCATGTGTGACCAGCTGAAGGCGGGGGGCTCTGCTCCTGCCAGCTCTGAGCCCGTGGCTCAGCTCTGGCCAGCAGGAACAGGGCACGGAGCCCTCAGACAACACAAGATCCTACAGATTTTCAGTAGTTAAGATTTGAAGTTGTTAATGTTTAAGGCTTCCCTGCTCTCCCCCATCCCAGTCAGGCAGAACCCTGACTCAGCCTATTAAACAGCAGATAGTAATAATAATAATAATAATTAAAAAAATAATAATAATCTACACCTAAGGGTGATGCTGGAAATGTCCCAGGTTCTGCAATCCTAAAGAGAAACCCAGCCCAGATCACAGCCCTTGTTCAGCCTTGGAGCACCCAACACCACGTCACAAACCCACTGCTGCTTCTGGGATTCGTGACCCTGCTTTGTAAGATCAATTCCAGAGAGCAGCAATCAGAGATTGCCTCACCTGTCTTGGCAAGACCTTTCTGAAATCCATGAAAAATCCATGGAAAACTCCTGCAGATTTCATGAATAGGTAGCCTGATCTCTGTTGGTTTGGAAAGTTCTTCAGGTGCTAGGATGGAAAAGAATATTGTCTTCTTTTATCCCCATGAAAGTGCATCTTTCTTTCCAACTCCTCCTTCTTCTGTGCAATGGAACTTGAGGCTGGTGTTGGTGAAAATGAAAAAATGTTATTTTCAAAGGTATTTTTTAGTGTTTTCCATTGTGAGCAGGTCCCAGTTAGAGGTTTGAAGATTTTGAGATGAATGGTGCTGCTCTGCTCTGTTGCACCAAATGAGGAAATGAGGCAATGGGAGTTTGTTCAAACAGATGTAGTTGCCTTTCTGTAGAATAGTCTATAAGAGACTTTACACATTTCTAGTATCAATTTGGATTGATTATTTCAGCATTACTGCTTTAATTGTCCTGCTCTGTGTGCAGAACTGAAGAGGCAGAGGAGGAAGAAGTATTTAAGAACCTGCTGCAGATGATTTAAGTGGTAGCACCGTGCCTGTGCCTTTGTCTCACACTATTTACAAACTACAAACTTCTCTTATTAGTCAAAGGGGAACAATCAATTTTACAGGAATCATTATCTTTCCACCAGATATTGCAAGTGTTGAAAGAGAACATTGGCACTTACAGGGTATTAACAGGCAAAAATAATTCACAACTTCGCTGTGATAAATGTTCCCACTTGTGAAATTACAGGGAATCTGTATTCAGTTCCAGCTTGTTCCACCCCAAGGAAATGCTTTGGTAATTTGGGTGGTTACTTACAATAACTCATCAAGCTGATAATAGTGTTTATTGCCCCATATGTTATCACTTAAGACTTGAATTGTAACTTTTACAATTCCATTGAAGGGGAACTAGGTGAATATGGAAATCAGAAGAGCTTGGGGTTCCTTTCTTTTCTTTAAGAATCCTGAGCCTATTTCTTGGAGCCTCCAAAAATGTAAAAGGATTAGGAGAAATCCTATTAGCTGCTTTTTGCACCAAGCTGGGCTGATCTCATGTGGGCCTTTTTATAGAGAAAGGACAGAAAAAGTGATTTTTAATTTTTTTGTTTTAATTTGGAGCTAATAAATAAGGCTTTTCTCTCCATTGTTCATAGGATGGAGCCCTGAGAGGAGACCCAGCAAAGTTTGGTTTCCAGCTCCATCCCAGGCTGGGCTGTTATGGAAAAACCTCCCAGTTAAAGGGAAGAAGGCACAGTTTGCCCTGGCTGGGTATTTTTAGAAGAGTTTCACCCAAATGTTCAGGTTTTCATCAATAGTCTTGTAGCAGGATTATGCCCAGGACTATAATCTCCAGCAAAGATTCCTTGAACAAAAAGCTATAAAGGTTCCTTATTAAAAGGTGGTCTGTGTCCCAAAAAATTTCTAGCATGCATAGTTTGAGATGCAAATTGCATTATCTGGCATGAAACCATTTTATTCTCCTTTTTTATATCATTTAAAGTTGTGCCTTTGTGTTCGCTTCTGATAAGGGTTTTTTTTTGTAAAATAATCTGTTGAAATTAAAGTTTTTCCTCACTCAGTCTTTTACCGAGCACCTTTTCACCCAGGACATTTCCTTTTCTCTTTGGGAACATTGCAAGCAACTCAATCCCAAGAGATAGAGAGGGCTAATATTGAGTGGGGGAAGAAAATACTTGAGTGTGGTAGTACAATGGCAGGAAGATTTTGATTAAAAATGCAAGAATATTCAATCACTCTACCTGGCAGACCGTACCTACATGAAAAGCCTATCTTCATTCTGATCATTTGGGTGCTCGTTCTCAACAGGGTGATTGATTGGCAAGATTCCTATTTCTACACCTTTCATCTATCTTCAGTACTTTCATAAATGTTGAATTAAGCAGTTTTTATGAAACTTATCATAAAATGGAGTGTTCATTGAAAGTGATTGTGACAAAGTGGATTCCCTCACTCTTGAACTTCAACAGTAGTATTGCACAATACATTTATTTCTGGCTGCTTAAAAGCACTGTGTGGTTTTTTTTTTCCTTATGCATCTTTCACCCTGAGGAAATTAGAGAGAGGGGAAGACTGAAGGGCTTTTGAGAAGAACAACAGTGTCTTGGAATGAAAATTTTGCTCTTTCTGCAGGTGCTTGGAAAGTGAGACTGTTGACTTTGTGAAGTTGACTTCGTTCTTTTGTTCTTAGCAGTGTTTTGTTTTGGTCTGTGATTGCCTTTTTGTGGCAGTAATACCTTGAAGCCTTTGTCTGTCTTGGGTAATTTCATGTCCTTGGAAGTGGTACAACCATCTGATTCATGCAGATTTTCTGTGATTAAAATAAATCATGCTATATTAACTCTTGACTTGCAGATATCCCATACCAACACAAAACAGTTGCTGAATAAAATTAATTTTTTTTTTTGTTACTGGCACCATATTTTGGGCTTTAGGAAAGGGAGTTACTCTCTGAGGAGATTTGTAACTGAACAGATCCACTGACAGCTTATTGCAGCTGACAAATTTCCTCTTGGGTGACCCTCATGAGTCTTCCCAAGTTAGAACTGGATATGGATAAATTTCCCACTTCCCCTACGATGATGCAAATCCAGTCATGTTCAAATGCTCAGTGGTTTTGAGCATTCTTTTTTCCTCTGGAGGTGTTGGAGCCACATCACATCTGCTGGTGCTTCTGGTACTGTGATGTTCCATTAAGCACCTTCCAAATTGGGTTTATGGTTTTCCTGGGGAAAAAGAAAAAAAAAATACATATAACTGCTTGATTTATGGGAAGGCATGGCATTTGCAGATGTGTCAGTGTCACTGTTTCCCCCAGTAACTGAATTAAATGGCTGGGAAAGGACAACCAAGGTGGCTGTCACATGCCATTGCATGGAAGTTAGCACAACATCTGCTTTGCCTGCTGTTTCAGGAGTCACTGGTGCGTGGCAGAATCACGAGGAGACTCTCGAGCACTTTTTTTCTTGTTGGTGCAGACCATGCATGGGAAACGTTTTTAAGTTCTGCTCAGAGGAGCCTTCTGTGAGTTTACAGCAGCAGGTTGACATTGTTACCCTGTTCAGCACTAAAGTTGCAAGAAGCTCAGAAAAAGGGCATTTCTCTCTATCTGTGCTCTCTCTTTTATCTTTCCATCCCCTTCCCAAGCCCCTAATGCTCTTCACATCTTGCTCCTGGGGGTGCCCCCATTCATGGCCCGGTGAGGATTTTTTATCCATACAGCAAATTAATTATAGCTCTAATCACTGGCAGCAGTTGACGTTTTGCTGTTGCAATTTGGTGTTTTTCCCCCAGAACCATTAGAGGAGGATGTGATATAAACTGCTGGTTAAAAGCTCTGTGATTCATGGCCTTTCTGGGGGCAGGAGGGAAAACGAGCTGGTGGTAGCAGAACCTCCAGTTAGAAACATTTATGGGGCTTCCCTTGGGGACTATGATGGGAGAGTAAAACTTTTATACTCTCAGATGCTTGTAAGCAATTCTCCATCTGGGACTTTAGATTGGAATAGCTCCATTATTCATTTGTACCCCAGAACTCCTCGGGTAATAATCTGCATCATCTTCTGGCTGTGAGTGGCCACAGTCACATGTGCTGCTGGGGGAAGCACAAATGAAAAGCTGCTTGCTGGCCTTGGAAGCCACAGACTGTATTTCTTGCACTACCAGATGCTTCCTGCATCATCTCAGGCAGCCTCTTGCTGATAAAATCATTTTGGATGCAATTAACTCTCTGCACACATCAAAAAGATTTAAGTGACTTGTTATGGAGATGATTTCTGGACCTGACTCTGCACCTGTGATCTGGGACGTGACCCCAGGAATGTGACTGAGGTGGAGGGAAGGTGTCAAACCTAATTGTCCCTGCCCTGCAAATGCAGTTCTGGAATTAAATGATGGCGAAGAAGCAGGAGCACAATTTCCACCCCTTTTTCCATGGCTGTGCATGAGGTGGTGTGTGAAGGCACCTGGTGTGTGTTTTCCAGCCTGCCCTGCTTTCAGGTGGGGTTTAGCACTAGGGGAGGAGGCTCATGGAGAGTTTTAGGACCAAGTCATGCTGCACAAGGCTTGAGAGGAATAAACTCCCCTTCAAGTATGTTTTTATCATGTTGTGTTCCACAGTTTGGACAGCAATGCAGTGGAGGAATCAGCGCTGAGCATTTTTGGCTCCAGGAGCACCAGAAATCCTCCTGTTGTGACTGTATCTATTTAACAGCACGGCTGGGCACAGGGGACGAGGTGTCACTGCCTGTTCAGCTGCTGGCCTTGACCATTGCAGGCTGGCTGGCTGTTTGCTCATCACCCCAAATTAATTAATAGATCAACGAGCAGCAACTGGAAAAAGCAGCCGAGTTCGGCGTGCGCTGGGTTTGGCAGCTCTGGTTGGATTTGGCAGCTCTGGTTGGGTTTGGCAGCTCTGGTTGGGTTTGGCAGCTCTGGCTACCCCAAGGCTGCAGCCACGAGGGGCAGAGGGCTGGATGAGGCCACAGGGTCCCCAAATTGTCAGTCAGGCCAAGGGGAGCCCAAAGAGCCACAGCCAGCCTTGGTGGGGAGAGCTGGTGATGCAACAACCCAGCAACTGAGGCCCCAGGGGGCTGAGCAGGAGTTTTTGGAGAATTAAGTTGTGCTCGGCTTATCAGGGCCACAACTTCTCATTTTCTGAGGGTGCTGCCAGTGACTGCACATAATGTCTGTCACAGCAAGCGCCTCTGAATTATTCATGAATGCCTCGATTTTGCAGTCCTAGAATATGAGTGTTTTCCCACCTAAAACCAGGCTGTTGCTGTCTCTCCTGGAGCCTTTCCTGGTTATTAGAAGTTATTGCTGATCCCCAGTCCCAGGGTGTTATCCAGGGGCTGCTGCAGCTCCTCCAGCTCCCCAAACACGGCACATTTTGCTGCAGGTTCCCAAATTCTGTCCAATTTCTGTCCCATCCCATGGCAGGGGGTTGGAATGAGAGGATCTGTAAGGTCCCTTCCAACCCAAACCATTCTGGGGTTCTGTTTGCTGCTCTTGGATTGCACTGGGCTGGACAGGGTCCTTGACTGCACTCAAAAAAAAAGGAAATTTAGGGTGTTGAACAGTTGGTTTACTCCACAAATACTGACTCAATTGAAATTTTTACTTACCTCGTGGTTGAGGAGGCATCTCTGAACCTGTTAGCGTAGGAACTGAAATTAATTTGTGAGTTTATCTTTTAATGAGTTTAGTGCAGCAACATCAAATAATTTTTCTCACAATTTAGCCCAGCATTGATTCCTCATTTAGTTAAAAATTCAAAATCTTACAGGCTACACAAGAAATTAGGTTCTTAATGACTGTTTTATTCAATTATTACAGAGATACTCGTCCTATCACAGTTAATGTTCCATTGTGAAATTGGTTTGAGAGGGATTGCAAAATGTTACTTTTCTCCCTAATATCCTCATGAGTAATATCCTCACATGACAATTTAATGAAGTTTCAGCCATGGTGGATCTCCTTTTTGTGGTTCTGTTTCAGAATTTTAACCAGGATATCATTAAAATGCAGTTTAAATTGCATTTTAAAAGCCTGTCTTTTCAACAAAGATTGTTTCTTCCCAAGTTTTTAACACTTTTTCCAAAAATTCATTAAAAAAAACAAACCCTTCAGTGCTGCTTGTCTTAGGATAAAAGCCTCTAAATTTTTTATTTCTCAGTAACATTAACAGAAATTTAATGGTTCTTGTAGTCCTCTTTGTTGATAGATAAAATTCTTTAACAGCAATTGATTTATAGAAAACTGCTAGATAAATCTGACAGGAGATATAATCCAGGAAAGAATTTTCCAAGGGGTGGAGGTTTTTTGGGATAATTTTTTACACAAGTTCACCATGACTGACAGCTGGTGGTCTGTAGCTAAAGGATAACATCTCTGGACTTTCCAATTTTCTGCAGTTAGTACAGAAAATCCAGGTAGTACTTGAAAGGTGGCATAAAATGTTACTTTGGGCAAAATAAGCAAGAAATGGCCTTGGGTGTGGCAGCCCTGGAGTGTTCCCACCTTAAGGGTCAGCTCTGAATCTCTGATGGGTGAAACATCTTTGCACTTTGGTTTTGTGCTGCAGTTCTTGTCTCAAAGGCTGTGTCTGCTGCTAAAGAGGACATCACTTTATTTCCATTTAATTAGGGCAGCAGCCAACCTTTTACAGTCCTGTGTAAAGGCTCTGCAGGACATCCCTTCCATCCACAGGGCTCTGGCTCCAGTTCCAGCTGTGCCATCCAATGAAATGCTTTGAGGAGACAGAATTACCAACATAAAGTGGTAGTTAGCACCAATTAAGATTAAAAAACAAGGATAAAATATAAATACGTATCCTAATTCATTTAAAGTAAAATTTTAAGCACTATTTTGTGTTCTAGACTGGTCAAATATCTTATGGAAGATTTTTTTTTAATATATATGCCTTAATGTGTCCAAATCTGGCCTTAATGTGTCCAAATCTGTTGTTTCAGAATAATTGTTTCTGATCTCTTATTGGTTATAAAATGGAACTTGAAAATTGGTTGGGTTTTGTTTATTCTTTAGCACATTTTTCTGTCTTCTACAATTTAGGAGGAATTATCCAGATCGGGTTGCCAAAGAAACTCGAGTGGCTGATGCATCGACTTGAGTGCTACCCCAGGGTTTTAAAAGCTCCCACAATTGCAGGTAGCAGTGTTAGCTCATTGTGCTGTCACCCCATGCAATGAGCCAGGCTTTTTCAGTGGAGAGCTCACTGCTGGCTCACTGATTTGATATATTTTTACTGGGGAGGGTTACCTTGGCCACCAAGGTGGCTTTGACTAGGCCTACCTGTGTGGGAGTGGAGATAACAAACCTTTTTAGAGCAGCTTACATGGCAATTAATATTAAAGGTTGCATGCAATTATCCCATCCTTATTTCAGAAGAAATTAATACTCATTGTTGAAAAGCTTTTAGGAATAGAAAGGTAAAAAATGGTGCTTTTTTTTCTGTACTATTTGCAGGATTTGATTCATGGACAGCTTTCTTTTTTCCTACCTGTTTTAATTTTGGATGGAAGTGGAATGATTCTGTCCATCTCTTGCTCTTTTATTTCTTTGCTGTGCATCACATGTACCCCTTTGAAGGGAAAGATAATGCAGAAGTTGGCTGCTGCCTGGAAATACCCAGCAGAAATGCACATACATATTTGATTACGTATTTCTTGCCATCTCTACAGGGCAAAATAAAGGTAATAAATGTCAGGGCTGCAGAAAAGCAGTGTTCTGTTTTAAGAAGAGGTGTTGAATTGCTTCTCTGGATGAGATGGAGCACAGGGAAAGGGGGGAGAAGGGGTGGGAATGACCGTGGAAGTGAAAAACACCTCCAGAGTAAACCCTGAGCATCTGACAGATGTGACCATCAGGACAGAGCCACGATTCTTTTAGTGACAGTGATTCTTGGTGGTTTATGTTGATTTCCCAAATCATAACACAGAAACACCACCTGCATTTTGTGAGTGCTGGGGCTGCTCCGTGTGCCCGTCCCTTCTGAGCTCCTTGCAGTTTGCTGTGAGTGACCTGGCAGAGCACTGGGGAAACTCTTTGTTTGGATTCGTGTGGTTTCTCTGCTTCCCTGAGTAAATCAGCTTAGTGGGAGTTTTCTCTTTTATACCCAGAGCTCTCAGGCTGGCAGAAGAGTTTAAATATGAGGCCTGAAATTAATCTGAGTGCTCTGCTCTGTATCCTGTGAAGAGTAATAAGATGTGTATGGATTTGCCAGCACCAAACATGGTACACAAGAATACAATAATCAATATGTGCTGTAGGAATACCAACTCTTTAATTTACTGCTTATTACATTGAATTGGATTACAGTCTGCTTTGTCTTTTGCTTTGCTTTAGTGCAATAACCTTTAAACCCTGGCTTATTTGTTCAAAATAAACCCAAATCTCCCTTTTCCTATTTTTCTCCCTCAGTAACCTGCTTTATTTAACAGACACTTCCCATTTCTAGCCTCTTTGCTGGCATTTATCTGCTTGCAAATGGATTTATCATGGAGTAATCCCAGTTTTGAACAAAATGTGTTTTGCTATCTCAAAACCCCAGGCTCTGCTCTGTTTGCTGTGCTCCCAATGAAGTCGAGTGAGTCAGTGAAAGGCTTTTTCACAGCATCTTCCAAGGAGGTTGTGGGGAAGGAAATCCTCGTGGCTGCTCTGGAGCTGCAGCAGGTGGTGCACACAGGGTTGGGAGAAGCAGGGAGGATGGATAGCTCTGGCTGTAGATTCCTTTATTCCTCCTGCCTCTTTTCCAAGGAGCTGTTCCATGCCATACATGTCCAAAATGCTGTAGTGAAAGATTTCTGAAAATAACCCCACACTAAACAGGGCCAGCAGCTGCAGATCACAACAGGTTTGAGGGAAAGACAGATGTGAAATAAACACAGCTGATTTTGGGTCTGTTCATTGGGAATGGAGGTGGGTAACACCCAGTTTCTGTCTGGCTCTGCCCTGGAGCACTGTGGACACTGGTGCCTGAGCACACTCATTTCCCAGCACGCTCACCTTCCATGGGATGGGAAGCCCCTGTCATGTGAAGGGATGCAAGGAAGGCAGGGCCAGGACGTGTCTGGGCTCCTGCAGAGCTGGGATCAATCATCTGGAGCTCCTGTGCCTCCTGCCACAATCTGCTGCTGAACAGATGTTGGGTGGGTGTTGCAGCTTCCAGGCAGAGCAGTCCCTGCAGGTGGGTCAGGGTGGGCTTGGAGCAGTTGTGGGTGGACCTGGAGAATTACCTGAGGAGGAGAGCAATGGATATTTTATCACTCTTCATCACCATCATGGCAGCATGAAAAGGCAAAGAAAGAAGTGGGGAGCAGTAGCTGGGACACGAAATGTTCCTTTAGTGGTGCTGTGGGTTTGCTCGGCAGGGTTTGTTTGTAGTGGGGACTGGGGACTGATGAGAGCCTCAGGACATGGTGCTGTCTATCGAGGAGCTTTGTGGCTCTGGTGCTGGGAAGGGGCCCAGTGACAGCTATTTCAGAGAGCCCCTGTGCACACCTGCAGGGCCCCAGGGAACCCTTGGGGCCCCTTCAGTCCTGCTGCTCCTCGCCCAGGCTGGGCTGTGCCCCTGCACCATCCCAGAGCTTTCCAAAAGTCTCAGTCAAAAATCCTGAACAAATCCCAGCCTAATGAGATCACATCATGAGCTGTGAGATGTGGTGGCGTGGATGACTTTGTGCTCCTGAAGTCAGCGCAGGGATGGGAAGGAGAGGATGCTTCTGGCATCTCCTCACAGGAGCCACTCCTGCAACCCAGCCAGACCCAACCAGCAGCACTTAAACAGTTCTGAAAAATCTCCCTGCTCTGCAGTGCAGGAGAAGTCAGATGAGGGGAGGGCAGGCTGGAAGTTCTGCCAATAAAGTGGCAGGTGGGGCAATAAAGAAGAGGAGATGAGGTCAGAGTGATGGTCCAGGGCCTGCAGAATTACCTGATGAGGAGAGCAATGAATATTTTATCACTGTTCATCACCATTATGGCAGCATGAAAAGGCAAAGAAAGAAGAGGGGAGCAGTAGGCTGGGACACGAAATGCTCCTTTAGTGGTGCTGTGGGTTTGCTCTGATGAATCTGCCTTGTGTCTCACCCAGAGAACAGGAGCTGGCTAACGATGTGCTCTGCAGACGGATCCCTGCTGGCACTCCAGCCCCTCCACAGCCCGTGCACAGGTGTTGGATTTTTGTTTTTGTGAACGAGCCAGCCGGAGGCAGATCCAGGGAAAATGGACCCCAGTTCCTGTGGAGAGACAGAGCCTCTCTGGCTGCCTGGAATCCAACCCCACCATATGTTCAGAGCGAGCCCCAGCCACGTCCTGCAGTCACTCACCAACCCCACGTCTGCTGAGAGAGGAGGATGGAGCTGCAGCTCCCGTGCTCCTCAGCCCTGCATCCCTCCTCGGGCCTCTTTGGCTTTGCTGAGTTGTGCCAGTGCCTCTGACAAGCCTCCCTGATTGTTTGTCTTGTCACAGGCTCCTGTGGCTTTTGTTGTGGCTTGTATCCTTTCCAGAAAACACTCTTCACAGCAGATGTTGGCTAATGCAGGAAGCGTTGGAGAAATACTTGTGAAAAGTAGATTTCGGTGGGTTTTTTATATATGTGTACACCAGGTGCAGTTTTTCAACGTGAGGATTAAGTAAAGAAGTTGCTAGAATTGGGAAATTCTTCAAGTCTATTTAAAATCAAATTTAACTGTGAATTTTCTGTGAGAAAATGAGGGAATCTACACAGTCTGCCCACAAACCTAATACAGGAAATGCAAGGAATGTCCTGATGGACAGCTGAGGAAAGATGTAGGTGCTCCACTGGATTAAGAATATATAAACCCAGAAATCTTTGCTGAAATGATTCATGAGACTTTAGGGGAGATATTGGTAAAAACTCTTGTACATTTTGAGGTGAGTTTGTGAAGAAAATGGGAAAACCAAGTGAAAAATATAATATGAAATGAGTAACAGGTAAAATGTAATAGGTAATTCCAAACCTATGGATGCTTGCAGATAGACTTAGTTAAAATAATCACAGGTAATACAGTGACACTGAGTTTTCCCAAACATTATCCAGATCATTCGGAGCTGCATGTTCTCTTTACAGGAACGTTTTTTATCACAGCATCTTATTTATTGCTGGAGAGAAGACAGGAAGCTATCCTTGTTACTCATCTTGCTCTTCTCAGGTTATCTTTTTTTTTTAAAAGAAAACCTCCTCTTCCCCCCTTTTTCTCTTTCTTTTTAAATTTTAGTTCTTTGCCCTTTAGAAGGAAAGGCTCTTTCTCAGTCAGTTTGTCACAACTGGAAATGAAACCATGGCAATAGCCTTTATCTGCAGTGTTACAGAGGCTGTTTCAGAGTTGATGGGAGTCACTCCTTGCTTTTCTTGTTATCTTCCACCCCTGACTGATTTCGAGCTCAGCTCCTGCCTCTCCCCAGGCTGCTGACTCACTATTAAGGCACATGCTAAACCCCACACATGCAGTTTGAGTCACAAGGGAATATATTGTCAGAAAAAAGTGCTTTGATTCTTTCCTTTGCTGGTGTAAACAGGGTGAACAAATAAATCTGGGTACTTTGAAGTCACACAGTGCTCCAGGGAGAGCAGAGAGGGGATGCAGTAGCAAGTCAGGGCAGAGTTTTTTAAGAATGACCAAAATAACATGCTCTAAGAAACTCAGAATTCAACAGTTCTTCAACTCAGACTTTTATCTTGCTACTGTCATTTTATCTTGGATCATCACAGTTTATTGTGAAAATATTGTAGTGTGGCAGTCAAGGGATGCGTGGTCTGTATTAATCATATTTATGATCATGTTGTGAACTAATACCTGAAATTTTTATGGCACAAAGTGGCATTTATGAATAATTCATTGATGATATGGCAAACTGAACTGTAGCAATTCCTTTGCACGGGTTGTTTGGAAGAGCTATTGACAGTAAGGAAAACAGGCTCCTGAAATCCTTCTGAAAACTCTCTGCAGGTATTGGAATGGGACGTGCAGGCTGTGCCTGTGCTGGGAGAGCTGCCCGTGGATCTAGCCAGCAATAGAGAATAGAGAAAGGGCTTTCCCAGGCCTTGGTGCCACTCAGGATTGGGGGAAAAAATGAGTCTGTTTTCCCTATAAATGTAAATTCACGTTACTTTTAGAGAGCCTGCTGGCAGGGGCTTGCCTTGTCCATTCTGGGTGCAAACCTGCTGCAAGCCAGGCACAGGCAGGGGCAGGACAAGGTGCCAGGGGATGGAAGCACTGCTGGAAATCCCTGTTTTCCTGTTTCCCTGCGTGGGAGCAGAGCCAGGCTCCTGCCAGCCTTGTGAACAAACCCTGGGGGCAGAGCAGGGACTGTCCCCCTGCATTTCCCATCCCCAGGGTGGCTCCCAGCAGAGGCACCTGCAGCTCCCGATGTCCCCGATGCTGAACACGCTCCAAACCCTCCCCAGCGTTTTCCTTCTGCTTGACAGTTGTTTCCTTTATTATGTGGCTGCTCACGAGGGAGCTGTTTCATGAGGGTTCCAAATGCCTTCCTTGTAAAACCTGCAACTTCTCCTCGGCGCGGCAGATCGGGCGTTTTATTCCTCTCGCGCCGGTTCATTTTTCCTAAACTAAGCACTTTGCTTCAAAGGGGTGTCCTTGTAAATCTTTGTCCTTTTAAATTCAAAGGTCAATGATACTTTCTATATGCAAATGCAGTTGTTAAATGTATTGCACATTACTACTCCTGGCAGATGGGGGAAAACTGCAAATTTATCATGGTGATGGCTTCAGGAACAAAGTAAGTAATTATAGACACAGTATGACAACTAACAACAGTATCTTTTATTCTCCAGTGTTCTCAGTAGCCTCTCAAATGAAAGAAGAGAATTGGAAGGTTACCTCAGCTGTGTGTCTGAATCTAGGACTGTATTATGAGAAACTGCAGTGTATTGCCTTTATTATTACCTATTAGAATGCAATTTAACTTCTGGCCCCTTAATAAAACCCTTCCCACAGATGCATTAATAAACAGAAGTTTATTTGGTGTTCAATTTTCCTTCTGTTTCTTGTGCAGCATAAGGAATTCTAGGCAGTTGGAAGGAGAATATTCCACTGAGAGGTTTTTTCCCCAGTTATGTTTTATGTCTGGATAATCCAGGCTAATATTAAAAAATATGAGGTGTTTTACAGAGAAGCTGGTTTGATTTTTGTGTTGATGACAGTGGTCACGAGTTCTGTGTGGTCTCAGCTCAGGTATCACCAGAAGAGCAGCACCCAAAATCCAAACATCCAGGTGGCTGTGAAGGAAATGGAAGTTTGGGATCCTCTTGGTGGGATTTTGGAAGAGCTGTTCCCCATTTCTGAGGGGACAGAGAGGGGCAGCAGAGCCAAAGTCCCCCTTGGGACTGTGTGGCTCCTGCCTGGCCAGGCTGGATCCCCCAGCACCCCTGAGCTGGGCTGGGTGCCCTGCTCTGTGACTGGGAAATGGGATTTCAAAAGAGGGAGTGTGAAAATAATCCAATCTGGGAGCCTTAAGCCAAAGCCTGAGCAAAACCAGGTCGGAGTTCAAACAGAAATTAAAGTTTATTGAAGTCTAAGCTGAAGTCAGAGTAAAAAGCAGTTGAAGTCAGGGTTGAAATCATTGAATATTATCCTCACGGTGCAGTGTTATGTACTGGTTGCAGCTCAAATAAGCCACAGCCTTAAGCAAGAATTTCCCCCCAAACCACAGACAGCCTATTGTTAGCACGATTTGGCAGCCTTTACAAAACGACATCGTTTCAAAGACCTTGGGATCTGCATATGCTGTAATTCACAGCTCCTCTCCTGCCTCTATCCCACCAGGGCCGGGGTATCTCATCTCTGAGTTTCGCTGTGCTTTCTGTGCTGTCTCTCATCTGTTTTCCTATGGTGCCTCACCTCGAGCCAGCAGCAGATGCCTGGGGGCAGATCATGTTCCCATGTCTCCCATCTGCACCCTCTCAGCTTAGATTTAGGCTTTGTCTGTCCTGATAAACTCAACCATATTTCCTTACCAGCTTGCTGTCAGTTGCTATATATTGATCCTCGGTGAATGCAGTGATCTGCTCTCCAAATGACTAATTAAATATGCCATAAATCTGCAAGAGAATGAGTGCTTCAAGTACCAGAACTCCTTTTTTGTGTAATAAAAAAAAAACCTCGTTAAAAAATCATGTTCTAACCACAAGTGATTAAAACCTAGTTTGAAGGTTTTTTACCAGTGACAGAACTGTATAAACCATTGCACAGTGATGTTTACAGAGCTGCAGACAGAAATTCAGAGGTCAAAATCCAGTGGGTAATACTCATAAAGAGTAAAAAGGGAAAGATGTGATCAGGCTAACACCTTGTGTACCTCAGATGTCACTTCTCTGATGTTTTGGGGAAACCAAATTAATTCCCTTGGCACTTATGCTTTTGGGGAAGACACCAGTTTGGGATTTCTTGGATGTAGATGAACAACCCCATGCAAATGGGATTTTTTGGCCATAAACACCTGTGAGTGCTGTGTTACCTTCTGCTGAGGAGTGCAGCCCACACAGGGAAATATCCGAGTGCTGTGGCCTGTCCTGGCACAGTCAGTTCAGGTGTTCTGCTTCCTCCCCTGGAAGGAGGCTCTGATAACAGAAGATTAACCCTGCACCAGCTGAATATCACTGGCAAGCAAACTGCCTTGTGCCTGCCCACACAGAGGGAAGGATTTGCAGGGGAATAAACTGATATTTGATGTCTGCAAGCTGCCAAACTCCACTGCAGTGAGCCAGAGACTCCTTTAGTACTGATCTAGCACTGATTTATTGCTGAGGTGAGGTACATGGGTCTGTGTGTTGTGTCTGCAGTGAGAATTGTCTTAAAAAACCCAAAATACTGCTCTCATCCCATGGAGTTAGCTTGAGTTGTCCTTCTCCTTTTCCTCCTCCAGACCTCTGGCAGCAGAATAATATTTGTCTTGACTGAAACAAAATTCAATTCTTGTACTTAAACAGATGCTCTTACAGGGCTGAGTGACTCCCTGTCCCTTCCATTTGCATATCCATCTATAAAATGATACTGATTATTCTGAAACTCTTTGAGCATTGCTCTAAATCAGCAGAAGCATTTAGGTAAACAAAATGTGTGTTTATAAGGAATAATTTAATAACCTTTATGCAGCTTTGTTGATAAGAAAATGGTTAAAAAGTGAAATTCATTGGTTCTATGATAGTGCAGGCCTGGAAGAACTTGCATATAGAAAAAATTATGAAAGTTTTGTTACAGCAATGTAACAATAACTCCAGCAGAATTTTAGTCAAAGCCAGTTGGCTTCAGTTTGGGTGTTGTGGGCTCTGCATTCAGAAGTGTATTTAAATAGTACAGGTAAATGAATTCTAACAAATATAATAAATTTACAGGAAATCATATAAATTATGCAAAATATGTATATGCAAGTATGTGACAAACACAGATTTATGGGATAAATAATTAAAGCAGTTATGAATACATATTTCTCTTCCTTTTTTTTTAATATTTGAGACAATTCCAGAAATTCTAATGAAGATTTCACTGTTCCATTCCCTTCATTACTCTTTGGTGATTTTTATCCAGTTTAAAGGGCAGTAGAGTTGAGACCAAAATATTTCTGCTGCGATATCAATTGTTAAGATCTGTGATCTTTTTGCTCTCCTGTTTTGGCTTGGGACTTTTCTGTCTTGTGACATTTCAGGGCCCATTTCAGCTGATGCAAAAACGTGGAATTCCCAGTGGTTGATGCCTTTTTGTTACAAAATGCCACAGCTTCAGTGGGAGTTTGCTGAGTATCGATCACAGGATCAGGCTATCTAAAGCCAAACAGCACTCCCAGAAATATTTACTGCACGATGGAGACTCCTGGGGTGCAGGATGTGGATTTCAGCACTGCCCCTTGGCTAAATAAAAGTGTCATATCATGGAAAATGCCCTATAAATACAGAATTACAGAGCCCCACAAAGTTAAAGGCTGGAAAAGGTCTCCAAGATAACGTTGAGTCCAACCATGACCCCAGCACCGCTGAACCACGTCTCCAAGTGCCACATCCACACATTTTTTGACATTTCCAGGAATTGTGACTCCACAGCTGCCCTGGGCAGCTGTTTCAGTGCTTGACCACCCTTTCAGTGAAGGAATTTTCCCCAATATCCAACCTAAACCTGCCTGGCACAACCTGGGGCCACTTTCTCTCGTCCTGTCAGTTTTTAACTGAGAGAAGAGCCCAACCCCCAGAATTCCAAATCTTTTTGTCATATGTTTTTTAGGATGTTTCAGAGGTTTAGAGGTTGCAGAGCTGTGAACAGGCACTCTCTTCCTATTTGGAATTCCTGTGGCAAGCAAAATAATAGTGGAAGGAGGTGTCACATTTTCAAGAGTAAAATTCAGACGCTGCACAGCTACCGTGGCTTTGATTTGAATCACAAAGCCTCTCAAACGAAAACAGAGCTTTGAAGTTTCAGGGAAATGTTAAAATCTGCTCTCCTGTTTCTCCACCAGCGTGGCTTTGTCTGGACGTCCAGACTTTAAAGCTGTTATTGACACACACAAATCTCCTTTCAAGTGGGTGATCAGCTCTGTGCTCTGCTGCTAAGCAGATTGGAATACAGCTTTTAAAAAATGACCACACATGAAAGGCTCTTTCCCCTCTTCAAACCCATCCTGAACAAAGTGAACGCTGTTCCATCTCATAAAGACAGATGATTGACGTTATATAGTGCATGAAATTTTCCTTTTCAGAATCATGACATTTTTTAATAAAAAGTGGAGATAATGCTGGGAGCTAATAATTACACTATATCCACCCCCAACAAAAAAAGATCCATCAGGGGCAAGAAATGAAACAATGTGTCTTTACAGAGAATGCAATTAAGCAAAGCCAGATTAGAGGAAGCACTGAGGGTAAGCGACATGCCTTATTATCTCCAATGTGTAAATTTAATTTTCTTTTTTTCCTCATAATTCTTCTTTCCCCAGCATTTTTTTTCCCCTCACTCCACGGAGATCAACTTGCAACAGCTTCATTTTCCTATTGATCTATTTAATATTTTTCCATTGTGCATAATAAAGCACCAAACAGAATTTGCTATCAATGAGCGAGCAGCCTTTCTGTCTGGGAAAAGAAAGAGATAATATTGTTGCAAACATGTTCTCCCTGGGGTAGATGATGACATTAACATTTTTGTTAGGGAAGGAGTGGCTCAAAATTAAGTCTTGAAATTGCCAGTATTTATCAAAGCCACTCACAGAAGTGGAGGGGAAAGGTGAAATGGCTGAGTAAATATCATCTTCTCTGCATCTCTAAAGGCAATGCTAAAAAGGCATTGAAATAAGGATAGAAAGACTCCCATCAGGAATATTTATCAGAGGTGCTTCATCTTGATGACAAATCTAAGACAAGACATGCATGGCAATATCTGTTGCTGTGAAGAGTTTGTTAATAGCAGGTTTGGCTTTCTAAAAGTGAGATTTTTGTCCCCGGGACAAAGAATAACTGGTTTTGTAAAGGCAAGGATGTGTTGTAGATTAGTTCTGCACAACTGGACAAGGGAAGGAGTGGCACCATCTGCTGAACAAACCACTTTGAGGTTAGAACCCTGTGAGTGCCTTTTCCTTGCTAAAAAGGAATGTGTGTTCAAATTGGGTTGGTGTAGGTGGGGGTGTGTAAGGAATTATGGTCACGCCTAATGCAGGTTGTAGGAAGGCTGGAAGATTCTGCCCCATTGCATTCAAAGATCTGCACGTGTGTTATCATTTCTGAGCTCTTACCAACACAAATCAGACCTTGACTATGAGCATTTGTAGTTTAAAAATTATCAGTGGATCAAAACTCGCTGTTGCTGAAATAATGAAATATTTTGAGTGATGAGTCCCACTGAGACCGTGGCAACCTGAGTGTGGGTAATTTGTAAACAGGAAAGGGGAAATTGCTGGTTGTGAGTTCATCCCTGATTGGTGTTTGATATCATTGTCCTTGAAGAAGGTCCTGCCATGAAGAGACAATGATGAAAGGTGATGACTTCTTGCCATTAATGTCCTTATGTCATAAAAATGTCTGAGTTTACTGCCATGGAGTCAATAATAGCAGCAAAACAACACCAATTTCATTCCTGATGTGTGCTCCAATTGCACAAGGTGCATTTCCCCGCTCCCTACTTTGTGTAGGAATTGTTTGGGTGGAGGGAGTTGTGCTAATTATGGATGCTGCACACTGAGGCGTGTTAGTCATGAATCTTGGCTTGGAGAGGAGAAGACACGACTTTATAAATGAGATTCGTTTAGGCAGCATGTCATCAAATGACCTGATAAGTAGGGCCTCATCTGGGTAATGATTAGGTTTTATGTACTATTACAAGGATTGATTTCCTAGAAAGGCAATGAGCAAAAAAACTGTATCTACAGCAGATTTTATCTGGCTGAGCAAATTACCTGACAAGACCCAAAGCAGACTTTTAATTTCTGAAAGGGCAAGATTTTGACTCCTTATCCAAAATACTCCATGTTCTGTGTTGTGGATCACTACACTTACTTGGAATGAGCTATTTTGAGAGGAAAATAGACATCAATTTCCACAGAAGGGTCTGACTGCCTTCAGTGCTCAGCTGAGGGGATTTCTCACACTGGGACAGGCCCAGCAGTCACAAGTCTGGAAATGGTCTTGGAGTGGCTTTATTGAACAGTTTTAGAATGTAATCTTATGCTTGTGGAGGTCAAAAGCAAAAATTTCATTCTTTATGGTGTGGACCTTCCTTCACAACCTCAGGAAGGTTTCCACGAAGGTAAGAATTGAGTATTATGATAATGCAGGTATTTTGGATGTAAAAATTAATTTCAGTGTAGGAGAGCCTCAGAGTCATTACTTAGCAGTTTTCACTTTCTTCAACTCCATAACAGAGTAAACATAAATTTTCCTGGGTGTTTTTTTGGTGGGTTTTAATTTTTGTTCTAGAGCCAGAGAAAAACAGGCACTGTTTCCTTTAAACTGATTTTTGACAAAGTTTATCAACTTTTTTCTTTCATGTTGGCCCCTTCGTTACCCAAAACCCCCCTAAAATATTGGTGTAAAAAAGAGCTGAGTGAGAATGAACTACTCTCTGCACTTGGGATTGGTAAAAGTAAAAAAAAAATCCACAAATTTTCATTCAGCTCAAATTAGAGCAAAATGGAGCATCCTTCAGATCCCACTCTTTAATGGGTGTTAATGGAAGGCTGGGCCTTGGTTTTGTCTTCAGGAATCCTGAGGAAAAAATTCAATACAATATAAATGTGAATCCCATGCAAAAAACCCCAAATAAACCCCTACAAATATTCAAGTGGTTGCTGCATGGCTGCTCTCTGATCCAAAAATCTTTGGAAGTATTAAAGTAGTATTTTTAATACTTCCAAATATTAAATATTTGGAAGTATTAAAAATGTTTGGAAGTATTTGGGAGTATAAAAAAGTATTTTATTGAGCCAGCTCCTGGAAGTCCACAGTTTCTTTTTCCATTGTTTTATTTTGGAAGATGTGGATCCGTGAGCTCTGGGGTTTGTAGATTTATGGTTGGGCTTGGCAGAATTACACAAGGAATTATTTCAGCGGTGGAGATGTTGTGATGAATCATATTCCTGCAAACTTCTGGGCAGTCTCTTCAAAACAAAAGCCAGGTTTGAGGCTGGAGGAGTGTATTTCAATGCATCCATGTAAATAGGGGTTTTAGAAACGAAATCTGAATTATTCATGTAGGATAGGGGACTTTCATTTCCACTGCTGCTGACCTCTCCATCTTGGTCTCCCTCTTTCATTTCCCTGCTTTTCTCCCTAAATTTACCCAAATAACAGAATATTTGTGAGCAGGGTGATTTCCTCCCCGTTTCCCACACCAGGTCATTCCCTCTGTAACTGGAGTTTGTCACACCCAGCCGAGCTGTGTGACACATTTATGGTTCTGAGCATCCCCCCTGGAGGCAGAGGGATTTCCCACCCCTCGCAGGGATTTCTGAGCAGTTTGATGAGATTTTTCTGACTGCTGAGGCTGCAGAATGTGCTGACACAGAGGGAAGCTCCCTGTTGTGAGAGCTTTCCCTCAGCTTCGCTGTTGACTTCAATCCTCCCAGCAGGAAGGAAACACTGAGGGATGAAAACAGGATTGTGCTCCCTGGGGTGAAGGTTTAAACTCGGTGGCTGGGGCTGGAGGAAAATGGGGAGCAAAGCTTTAGGCTTGAAAAACTTTTTTTTTTCTTTTTTTTTTCTTTTTTTTTTTCTTTTTTTTTTTTAATTATTATTCTTTTTTTTTTTTTTAATTCTAATCCATTATTTGATCCAAACTCTTTTGTGGTAGTGAGGGCCATTTCTGTTAAATTCAGTAACATTTTATTCACGTTAAAAGCCTTAATTCAATAAAGAGAAATTGAAATAGTTGATAATGAAGTTTTTCATGGGCTGTAGAATAGGAGCTCAGTGCCTGAATTTCTCTTTCTGTTGCATTCAGTATTGATTTGCCATCTCATTTCCCTCAGTTCAACCTGAGTTCTGGAAAGGCTGCCTTGTGTTATGATAGTGTTCTTTTGTCTTTTCTTATTTTTTCCTTGCAAAAAGCTGAAACAAGCATGATTAATTTGAAAGGATGAGATTTATTTGAACTTAGCAGACGTATTTGAGACCACTTGTAAAACAACTTTGAGGCCTTGAACATAAATGGCTGTTACAAAGATTCTTTGTATTTAAAATAGAAGCCTAGACAGATATTAATAATGAAAAAGGCCAATAAATGACCTTTTCTTCACTTTTATGGAGTAAACGCAGTATTGAATTTTTCATCTGTTGTTTTCTTTTGAAATGTGAAAGATCACAAGAATGAAAGCAGGTGAATTAGATTGTATTCTCCACAGACACAACCCTGATGCTGTAGCAGTGTTTGGATAGAAGAGAATTATTTTTCATTTATTCTGTATATTTTCTTGATCTCCATGCAGTATTACTGCTCCCCATTTACATGATCTAATTTTATTCATTTTTACAAATGTAATAACATTTCTTTTGTTGTTTTCTCTGAGCTTTTTTTGTGTTTCACCCTTCAGCTCTGAGTAAGTTCATTTCTCTGGCAGTCAGTGGGCACCGTTCTCTGAAATAAAGCAGGACAACCCTGAGCAGCCCTAGAAGAGAAAGAAGTTTATGGCTAGCAAAGAATGGCTTCTATTATGCTATCACCTTATAATTAAAAATCATAAATCTGTGCATTAGGAGTGGTTGCCAGGTGAGATGCCAGCACTGGGAGATGCGGGGTGGGATCCTGAGCTGGAGGAGAGTGAACAGAGCCTTCAGGTCTTGTGGTTGTCTCTGCATCTTGTAGGACTTGCTTGGCTCTCAGTGAGGGATTCTGCACTCGATTTATTCTGCACTCAAAGGAAAAAAGCCTCTAGTCATGGCTGAGAAAAGCTTTAGAAAGATACAACCCAAATAACAGGATGCAAGGTACTTATTGCAGTTGAATATGCATGTTCATGGCTCCAAACACAAATGAAGCCAATGAAATTATTCCCTAAGTTTTGGTTGGGTTTTTAAAAATATTTTTGGGTTTTTTTCCCCAAAACTAACACTGCACAGTAGCTCCCTGAATTTTAATGGATGAATTCCAGTATCTCTGTTTACACCAGCTGATTACATTCCCTGCTGTAAGCTCCACTGTCAGGGATAAGTCTGCAGAGACCAGAATTTGCAAATTTATTGCCTCTCTATTTATTTGTAGGTAAAATATTCTCCAGTGATTCATCTCATCACTGGAGAATGCTTTTCCAAACAAATTGCATTGCTTCCTAAAATTTAATTCCTATTTCCAATTCCTATTGTTTGCTTAGTTTCTATCCTTTCTGAAATGGCTTTGGGCAGGTTTCTTACAGCTTTATAACGATCATGGCCCTGATACCACTCATGCATTTCCATTAGGGTGAGGGTGTTTTGCATTTCCTGTGCTTCTCTGGGGGCTGAAAGCCAAGGATGGCATTCCATGTGCTGTCATACACGTGACATTTGTTGGAAGATGCTCTCAGAAAGCCAAGACTTGAGCATTTCAAGTGGTACTTAGATACAGGCAGAGTGGATGTATCTGGTTTTGTGTTAAACCTCGCTCCCAGCACAACTTGAACTTGTTGAAATTCAGCTGATTCAGCTCATTTACAGCATCTGGGAGATGCTGGAAGACAAGAGGTTTCCTTCTAAGAGTTGTGGTTTTATTTATATTTCTGTGGTGTTTGCAGTTCCAGTCACAGACCTTGCGCTCTGAGGCGCTTCAGAGCGAGACCAAAAAGGCTTCTTGCTTCAAAAAGTTTAAAGTTCTTATCAGAAGACAGGAGAGTGTACAGATTACAGAGATTACAGTGCACAAGAGGCCCATGAAGTAATTCCAGTCAGCACGAGCACTGCAGCTCCACAGCTGTGAAGTATTTTAATGAAAGCTTTGCATGGACACAGATATATTGTGCTTGAAGAGTGGCTTTTATTTCTTTACAACTTTAACCAGACTCTTTCCTTGGAAAGGAAATAGATTTTAAAAAAAATCATTAATTTTGGGGAGTATAGTTTGAAAGGAAAGCCCATTTCTTATGGTTGCACTTCAAATTTCTCTAGTCAAGAGAGGAAGTGTTTCAGTTGCATTATGCTTTATCAGATCTCTATTTTACGTGATTACAAATGCTGTAATGCATGGTTCTGAATGTCAGCAAAGTCCTGTTGTGATATTTATCCTGGGGTAACAGCCCCAACCTGCTGCTGGAGTGTAACCCAGAGGTGGGGGAGGCTCAGCCCTGCAGCAGCCTCAGCTCTGGGCTTGCTCCTGGAGTTACTCCAAGAATTTTCCATGTTCCAGGTGAAGCCCTCCTCCCCCTGCCATCAGAAATAAACTGCCAGACCCCATAGAACACTCCTAACACCTCATTGAAAAAACAAAGCTCTCCATTCTCTGTTAGTTCCTACTGCTTTGAACTTTAAAAAAGATGTAAGCAAGTCCATCCTGGTGACAAACGGCCCCGTGCCTGGTTTTATGATGACTGAATTATTGGAGGAGAACAAAGGGGTGGGAGGATTCTCAGCAGACCTTGTCCAAACGTCTGCCCTTCAGTTTTCCTGTGGTATTAAGCTATTTGCAGTGGGTGGGAACTGCCCCTTCTAATTAAAAATTATGAGTAGAAGCACTGCTATTAGTCCAGAATATGGGAAGTGTTTTTTTTTCAAGCCAAGACCTCCTTTTAATCGAAGGGATTGGATAATGATTTGCAAAAATATTCAAGAATTCATTGAGAATATATTGCCCAGGTCTTATGGAAAGGTCAATGCACATAAAACACATTAACGCCCCCATGTTTATTTGTATTAGGATTAGTCCCCTTAGCTCTGGTGAGGTAAGAGGGAAAGCATACAGAGAATTGGTGTCTCAGCTGGAGTCAAATGAGTCTGAGTGTTCACAGTCTCAGCCACGGGACTTGACTTTCAGTTTTACTGTGCCTTATTTACACTGTCCCATCTGTAAAGAGAAAGCAAAGGCAGAGAGGGAGCCTCTGCCTGTCTCTGCTACAGCTGCTGCGGGTTCCCAGTGCTCCCTTGGGCTGTCCCCTGAGTCTGAATTGGTTGATGTGGTGGTGAGTTTGTGGTGAGTTACAAACTTTCATCACTCTGACCAAAAGAAAAAAAAAAAAAAAAGGGTTATTTGGGCTCACAGCAGCCAATTCTGTCGTTCTTTGCTCCATTCACTTAAATGCTGCAGGATGAAAGTCTGCTTTAACAGCAGCATTAACATACTGCTCCACGCTCTGTTATCTCATACATAATCAATCCACTTAGGCACCAATAGCAGAAATGAAAAAGGAAAAGCTTTGACTCCAGTGAGTGCCAGCCCCAGCTGTAATCACATCACGGCAGTGATTTGTGCCAGTAATGGTGTTCCCCACCTTGCCCAGAGCAAACTCCCTGAGCTTGGAATCGTGTTCTCCCTCCTACACCAGCAGTAATTGAATGTCCAAATGTTTTGTCAGCAGCACAGCTGCTAGGAGACCGATTGTAAAAGGCTGTGAGTGCTTCCCCTTCTGATGAAACTTCATCAGCCATCAGAAAAATGAACCCAGCACCAGGAACACAAACCAGCTCACCCTCCTGAACGTGCAGCTGCTGTGCCACACAGACAAAAGGAGGTTTGGGGGCACGTTGTGCCTCTTGGCAGGACACAACTGTTGGGGGACACCAGCCAACATTGTGACATTTCCTTTTGCCGGGAGCATCTGCTCTCGAGGTGGTACCCAGCCTGCATGTGCTGTTTTCTGTGTGACTTGGAGTGGCTCAGCAGATTTTTGGGACCTCAGCCAAGTTTTTCAAAGTTTAAATCAGATAAGTTAAGAGTCCAAGGCTAAAATGTTGACATCAATTTCTCACGCAACACCTTTGATATTATTTTGTTTGCTGGAGTATGGAACGGCAGTAGGAGAAAAGGGCTCTGCATATTTTCGGTGTTATTTGAGTTAAGCTGAACAGAGAGAGTCCAAAGTGCCTTTTTTGGGATTATTCCTAAGAAGAAAAGACTGAAATGAACACAATTGGTAGCTGTTTACAGCTTTCCATGTTAGTGTGGTCATTTTAGTGCCTAAGAAGATGGTGATGTTGTTTATTCACAGCATTTGTCTTCAAGTATTCATGTTTTTTGATGAGCTATCTCAATAGGGAACTAATACACTTATGAGGAGCAATTTAAAACCTCAAGAATATCTAAAAGCAAGCCCCACAGTACAGATGTGTTGCTATACTTTAGTGGGAATAGGAAATAGCTCCAAGGATTTTTATTGTGATTTAGCTGGGAGCAAGCCACTGGCTTCTGTGCTGGGTAATTGAACCTGCCAGTCACAACACCCAAACCAGGGTGCCTGACCCAAATGCAGCTTCTCTGGTCTCAGGGGGTAGCAAAGGTTCTGTATTCTGGGGAGTTTTTGAGCTAGAGAAGCCCTTGGCTAAGTATTTTAGTTTGCAGCTCTTCTTTTGGGAGGGAAATGCCTTTCTCAGGAGTTACAGTGCAGCAGCAATGCTCCAGGATCTGCTGGGGAGGAAAAGATGCTGGTTCCAGGTGCAGGAGCTCTTTGCTGTCTAACAAGGAGCTGGGAAAAGGGGGGGACAGAAGGATGCTGGTAGCACCCTGCTATTCCTTCATTCTGTGCTCTCTCCACAAGAGGGGCTGTCTCCAAGGAGGAAGGAACTGCAGGAAGGCCAAAGGACGGATTTGTTACTGCCCTCCTCGCACTGCCATCTGTTGCTGTCTTTTTCCAGCGTGAAAGAGAAGCATTCACAGTTATTTTTCCATCTAAAAACTGCACTACACCTACCAAGAGAATAATTCAAGTGTCTGGATACGCTCCCTGCATGTTGCAGAGTGAGAGCACTCTGCAAACAAAGCAGGCAGATCTCTCCTGCCTGAGGTGCAGGGTGAAACCACTCCCAGGGCTTGTGTTGGAATGAACATTTAGATAAGAACTGATAGCTGCTGCTAATTCTTGGTATTTTCTCAATAATTTATTGTGGAGAGAGCCACGGAGCGTGAGGCATTTTAGGAGCAGGAGAATTGAGCCTGTGTCTCGTTGCTGATGCTGTCGTGTCTGCCCTGTGTCCAGTTGCTTCCTGGCACTGTGGCCCCTCACACTCCCTGCACTGCTCCTGTTTGTCCTGGCACAGGAATCCCTGGGTGTTTCTTATCTCACCTGGATGAGTGTCCTGAGTCCTCACTCAAACAATCCTCTGTGGCACAAACGTGCCTGCCCTGGCCTCGTTTGCAGGCAGAGCTGCTAATTGCAGAGAAGTCCTTCAGGGCTTGCTTGGTTCCAGCTCCACTCACCCCAGCACTTCTGAATTTTCCAAGGCAGACAAAGAACAAGGGCTGATAATATTTTACATTTATCCCTTACTCTTGTTTATCTAATTGGCATTAGGGAAGTGCTTTATCTGATGTTGTTCTCCTTCTGGTAGAGCAGCTTCCATGTGTGCTTTTGGCAAGCAAAGCTGCTCCAGCTATCAGGAAAACTGCAGGTGCTATCAGAGAAGGTTTTTATCCAACTGTTGACTGATATCCAGGGGTTTACAGCAGAGATCCTTCCTTGTGCACCATGTGGTTGTGGCTCTAAAGGAGAGAAACCTGCAGGGCTGAAGGGAGGAGGTTCTGTGTTTGTTGTACACCCTCATCCTCATTTCAGCATTCAGAGGGGCTACACAGGGGGCATTGGCCTAAAGAAAATCTTCAGAATAATCATTAAATTGTGAGTTAGGTGTTCTCTCCAGCCTGCATCTCCCCATGACTTAGCAACAGCCTTTTCCAAGGATCTCCTCTTCTCCTTGGTGCTGGTTGTGTTGAAAATGAACAGTATTTTTGTGCAACAATAAAACCAAGTGTAGGACTGAACAACAACGTTGGCAAACAGCACTGCTGGACATGGAACTGCTGAATAGAGCCTCACATGTTATCATGGGGATAAAACAGGGAGAGGGCTGTGTGGCTGGAACAGACACCCATGCTGATCTTTGTCCTTCCCAAGCAAAATGGGTTTTTCCCAGCAGGAGCTTTGAACAGGAGTGCAGCATGCAGGCAGCCTGGGCATGAGGGGAGGCTGCAAAAGCTCCCAAAGACACCCAGCACCCAAAGACACAACAGCTGCTCCTGAGGGCTTTGATTTAGTTTGTTAAAAATTGAATCAGGTTTTATGGTAGCTCTGAACACTTCAAATCTGGCCATGGTGTGAAACACTGAAATTCCCTGAGCTGGGATTGAAATGGATGGTATGGGGAGAGCACAGCTGTAGCTGGTACTGCTCTCCTGGTAGAATCCAGCTGCAGGTGCTTGGAAAATCGGCTTCCAGGACAATCTGTGGCTGTGGGACAGCTCAGGGTTTACCAAGCAGGCTGTGCTAGAGCAGCCCCTGTGTCTGAGCTGGGTGTGTGTGCTCAGGGCAGGGAGGAGGCCCCTCTGTTCTCCCTGCTGAGATCCTGGTCCTGGCAGACCCCTGGTCCTGGGGACCCCCCTGGTCCTGGGACACCCCCGATCCTGGGGACACCCCTGATCCTGGGGACACCCCTGGTCCTGGGAGACCCCCGATCCTGGGAACACCCCTGATCCTGGGAACACCCCTGGTCCTGGGACACCCCCGATCCTGGGGACACCCCTGATCCTGGGAACACCCCTGGTCCTGGGAACACCCCTGATCCTGGGAACACCCCTGGTCCTGGGAACACCCCTAGTCCTGGGAACACCCCTGATCCTGGGGACACCCCTGGTCCTGGGACACCCCTGATCCTGGGAATGCCCCTGGTCCTGGGAGACCCCTGGTCCTGGGAACACCCCTGATCCTGGGGACACCCCTGATCCTGGAGACACCCCTGGTCCTGGGACACCCCTGATCCTGGGAACACCCCTGATCCTGGGGACACCCCTGATCCTGGGAACACCCCTGATCCTGGGAACACCCCTGATCCTGGGAACACCCCTGATCCTGGGAACACTCCTGGTCCTGGGAACACCCCTGGTCCTGGGACACCCCTAATCCTGGGAACACCCCTGGTCCTGAGGACACCCCTGATCCTGGGGACACCCCTGGTCCTGGGGACACCCCTGGTCCTGCTGCTTTTGAGGTTTCCACACTGATCCTACACAAGGCCAGCTTGGACAGGGCTTGGAGGAACCTGGGATAGGGGAAGGACTTGGAACTGTAGGTCTCCTTAATGTCCTTTCCAACCCAAACCATTCTGGGATTCTATGGCTGCTTTTTATCAATCTGTGCCAAACAGATACAGCAAGAATTACATAATAAATGTGAGAGCAACAGCTCCATGAACAAGTGATTATCACCTAATCTGCCCTTAACTTCTTTACAACACTTACACCCCGGGTTTTGCATTAATTTTGTAATCAGATAATAATTTGTGCTCTACAAAGCTGATTCTGATATACCTGAAGGGTCTGGCAGTTCGTGATTTCCTACAGCATTAAACCATAGAAACAAATTGGTGTTTAATGCAGATTTTAGTTCTATTAGCTTCCTTCCACACTTCAAGAAACAAGTGTATTGACTAACATAAATCAGGGGATTGAGACTTAAAATGTATCTGTTCTCTAGCCTTCTCCAGTGAGGGGAAAGAAATAAAAGGTAATTTCTTGCAAAGTAGAGTTGGTAGAAAATGAAGGAAATAAACGTGAGGATCTTCAAGTCAGTGGGAAAGATTCGCAGCATTAATGATGTTGTTCCTCCTGGAGACACCCTGGTGGTGTCTCTGCTGCAGTTGTTAAATGTTGTGTGTGTGCTCCATCCCAAAGGGTTTCCAGGGGTGGGGCTTTCTGTACCAATGATAACATCATTAATCTTCCTGATTTTGAGGAAAAGTTGAGCAAAAAAACCTTTGTGCAACATCCCCAGACTGGTATCATTCATCAGCGATCATTTCAAGGTATTAATTAAAGCACTGGGCTCTTTGCCTAGCAAACACACGTCAAGGCAGGTTTTTGCACCAATAAAGTGAGTGGTTTCCATTGAAGGGCAATTAGCAGAGGCACAAAAGCAGGGAATTGCTCCATCTGATTCATCAACCCCATAAAGAAGGTGCTGCCATCAGTTCTTCGGCCTTAGATGGAAAAAAAAAGGCTTATGAATGTTTCTATTATCTGTATCATCTGTTATGGAAATCTGGAGATGTTTTCCTGTGGTAGTTTAGAGGTTTGCTTGGATTTTTTCAGTATTCCAGTTGCATGCAATAAAAAAAAAAAAGCCCTTTGTGTTGTTTATTCAGAGTTTCTAAAAACACTTTAATGATGTGAATAGAGAGGGGATTTTAAGGAAATGCAGAGTTCACGGTCAAACAACCCCACTGAAGTCTCTTTGGTGCTATTACAGAGGAACTGCTGCTCATTTTAATGGTGTTCACCAAACTAACAAACCTGGCTTTCCTCTAAAGGAAGTTGTGGCAGCACTTTTTTGTCAGCCAAGCCTCCAAAGGCCTTTAGAGATCCTTTGAATTCAATTATTTTCTTCTGGATTAGGACGAACTAACACCCAGTAGCTCAGAGGTTGTTTCAAACAGAATTTTATTTGCTTTCTAAGTGTTTGTCCAGTTCTCCTGGATAAAATAGATGATCCATCTTAAAAAAAAAAAAAAAAAAAGAAAAGCAGAAACTTGAGAGATGGGGAAAACCAGGAGTGAGGATGATGTTTCTGTTCTCCCACCCTGTTCCCTCCTGCTGAGGGTGCATCTCCATCCTCTGTGGAAACCTAGGCACAGAGGGACAGCACTGGTTTACAGAAATATTTTATCCAGTCTGTTTTATCCAGGTTTCAGGCAGCTGGGAAGGTGTTCATTTGAGCCTAGCTTTTCCTCAGGTAACTCTCCCCTTGAGGCTGACTCATTGTGTCATTAGATAGACATTGAGCTGCACTCACACCAAAAGAATCCAGGCAGGAAGGGAGGAGGGTGTGGGTTGTTTTTGACCTTTGCATAAGCTACTCCATGATAATTTATATTAAAAATCAAATTAGCTGTGTTGAGAAGTGAAAGGGATCCTCAGCCTGGGCTGGAACTCAGCATTCCCTCCAAGGACAGCACAAGGGGCAGGGGGTGGAGCTCAGACTCCTCAGCACTGGGATTTATCTGGATTTATCTTGGGTGCACAAGAGCAGCCAAATTCCACAGGTGCCCTGGTTCTGATCTTTAATCTCCTGCCTTTCCTCTTGCCCATCAGCTTCTCTGCATGTATTGGAAGTGCTTCCACCTAGACAGGGCTGAATTGGCCAGCGCTGCTCCCTGACACTCCTAATTAGATCTAAATTAGCATGGCTGTGATTTAGCACTCTGCTCCCTCTCCGTGGCTGCATATTGATTCACTGGATTTTATTCTGCAGAATAAAACTCAGTCTCCTAACTCAGACCTCTGCAGAGGGTGAGGGGCCTGGCTCTGTAACAGTGCTGGGAATCCCCACCTGGAAACCAGGCAGTGTCCAAGGGGCACTTTGTGGCTGTTCAAGCTTTGCCCTGGTCCAGCAGGGACCAGGAAAGCCCTGGTGAAGATCTTTGGATAGTCCCCAGGTGCCATGCTTTGGCTCATGTTGTACAGCTGTTTGCAAGGGCAAAAGCTCTGGGTTCCTTGAAACAAAGTCAGAACTTTGAGCAGGCCCTGGGGCTGTGGAATTGCTCTGGGAGCAGGTCCTGAGTGCGCTGCCCCAGCAGCTGGTGCTCTGTGGTGAGGTGGATGCAGCCCCTGAGATCCTCCAGAACCCTTTTGGGGGGATGTGACAGAGCAGTGGGTGTCCCTCGAGGCCATGGGGACAGCAGCTCAGGCTTAAGAATGGCTTAGATGTGGTTTAGTGCTGAGCTTGGCAGTGCTGATTAACTCAGCCTTAGAGGTCTTGCTGAACCCAGACAGTTCTGTGATTCACTGAGGATGAAAGGAGAGTTTGTTCTTTGTGCCCCGGGCCCAGAGCAGACCCAAATCCTTTATTTGGTGGCAGGAGTGACACTCTGCACTATGGCAACACCTCCCAGCAAGGCACAGCCACAACCCCTCACACCTCCCTGCAGCCCCCAGCGAGCTGCAGCAGCATCAAAGGTCCATGGCACACACTCTTAAGGGATCATTTCTCTTCTAACAAGATTTACTTCCCACAAAACGAAGCTGGATATTTCCCATTATTGGAAAATGACTGCAGTGTTGGGGATGAATCATCTCGGCTGTTATCTGGCAGGTGCCAATCATTTATTTGTCCTTGTTCACATGAAGCAGAGAGGGAGCCAAGGCAGTGATTTGTCTCTTTCAAAAGAGGAAACATCTGCCTGAACCTCATTTCCCTCAGACACAGGGGCTGCTGGTGGTGATCACCCCAATGATCATCCCAATGAGGCTGGGGGAGCCTTTGGGTCCCTCTTCCCTAAATTCAGGCACACAAAGCAATTTTCATCCCTCATCTATTTTACTCCATTTTACATGTTCAAATCTCAGCCCACAGAACTGAGGGAAGGAAGGGCAGGTTACAGGTGTGACAGAGCTGCTGGGACTCTGAATGGTCTGAAAGATGCATTAGAAATTGAGGATTTTCCTTAATTTGTCACAGTCCCCCTCATGATGTTCGCTCAGAGTAATTAAGGTTGTGATTATTCAGTCAGTCCCATGGCAGATTTCTTCTTTTGTAGAATAAAATTGATGGGAGGGTTTTCTTGTCTTCAGAAGAAAAAAAAAACCAAACCATGGTTGGATACAGCATGTCATATTGATTCCATGATGCATGGTTTGCCTCCTAGTCATTTTTTTTCCCCTTTTGGTCTCCAGTACATGCTGCAAGGATCTGGTGTCAGTAAAATTGGCTGTCTGTCATACAAGAGTTATTAGAGGGGGGTGAAAAATGTAATTTTCTGATAATAAGATTAAATTTTAATGGAGAAAATAAAATGAAGTCCTGGGTAACAGTATAGGACCTTTTTTTGGGGAAAAAAAATGCTGTTCAAAAATATTTAATAATAAATACCACTATAAATAGGTATATAGGCTACTTCTCAGAGTGAGCAAATTCACTGAAATTATGCTTGGCAGGAGGGAAGGGGGATTGCACAGCCAGAAACCCACCTGAGCATCTCGCAGTGAATTGAGTTTTATCTTACACCCCATTCCATTGACATTTCTGGCAGTGCCTTTCCAGCAGCCAGAGAAGTTTTATCCAGCAGGAAGCCTCGGGCTGCTCAATGGAAGCAAACCAGAGTTGTGAGTTCTGTACCGAGGGTCGGGGCTTGGACAAACCTCAGCTTTATTTATAAATGGTTCTCCGGGACAAAAATGATGGCTTGGAAAAGTGTCTGAAATTGCCAGGACGTGCAGGGGTGAGCAATGCAGAGCGCAGAGTTTGCTGCAAGATCCCTCTCCAGATAAAGCTGCAGCAGACAATGGATCACTGCAGAGCTTCCCCAAAGAGCCCGGGATTGGCTCTCTAATCTCCTCCTCCAGGACTATTTTCTCGATGCTTCTTCCTTATAAAGTAGATTAATGAGTCCACAGCAGAGCTGCCTTTTGTGCCTCTGTCCCATATTCAAAATACATTCGCTGACACGGGTGAGAAAATTGAAGTTAAATCATCCTTGTGCCACCATTCAGATTACTGCTGCATTTTGGGCACTTTTAAAGCATCCCTCTTGTTCTTTCCTCCTCATCCCTGCTTGAAGATTTTTTGTTTGGTTTTTTTTGGGCTTTGTTTTCATTAAACTAAGATTTTGCAGTCTGTGTCAGGGCTTTGGAAAGCTGCAGATCACTTGCTGTCAGGCTGTGAAGGCTGTGGCTGCAGAAGGAATTGCTTTTTTAGGAGAACACAAACATTGGCCCTCTGCTGTGTTCCGTGTAGGAATCGTGTACAATGGACAGGAGCAGGGAGAGGAGGTCGGTGTGTCAGGCAGGTGACAGTGAAGGCAGCCAAAATGCAGATGGGAGGGCAGAGATGGAAGAGAGATGCCCGAGAGGACGGGGAAATCACACAGAGATCCAGCAGAGGCTGAGGCAGGCGTGAGAAAGTGAAGTCTAGCCACAGAACAAACAGCCTGATGGGCAACAAGGAATTGCTTAGAAACACAAAGAAAAGGACCCGGCCAGGAGCAGCAGCCCCGATGCAGTGAAAGGCTGCTAAGGGCTGCCTTTGGCATGAGTGAGAGGGGAAGCTGCAGAGGGGCTGCAGTGCTGTGGAATGGTCCCTGCTGGCTGGAGCAGAGAGGAAATTATTGATGTTGTTTCGGTCCGTGGAGCTGGCAGGGATTCTTTTCCCTGGGAGATGCATCTTTGCTGAGTGAGAGGTGATCTCTTTCTCTTGGCAGTGCTCTGGGTGTTTTGTGGGGTGAATGAAGGGGCTGACTTTGCACAGGGGTTGTGTAAATACAGAGCCTGGGTGAAAAGCAGGCATCCATCACCCAGCTCCACGCACTGCAGCATGCTCCTGCAGCCCAGGAGACTAAAACACATCCCTAACGTGTCTGCAAGGGGATGTGGGATGATGCTGCTGTGTTTATTGAGATGTGACTGTGACTGACATTTAAAATAGAAACTAATTCCTTATCTCTCCCTTCTAACTCCTTAGAAAATTCCCAATCCAGTGTCACAGTGGACACGGAAAGAACTACACGAGGACACGCTGGTGAGCGAAGCAGGAAAAAAGGGACGAGTTTATTTACAAAACTCAGTTTTATACATTTCTTATGGGGTCTGTGGATTGGAGGATGGAATTCCACCTCTCAATCTACATTGGTCAAGCGAACTGTCAATCACCTTTCTCCTCCCACCTAGAAATATGTGAAGAATGGAAGACAGCAAAACATGGCCAGTGTTTATAGTAGAAAGTGTGATAAGGTGAAATTTTTGACTCTAATATGAAGAACATTACAGAAGGCTTAGAAAAGTCTTCAAAGCCAGGGTGACAAATCCAGGCCCCTGGATTAGTGTGGGTGTGGAATTGGTACCACCAGACAGAGAACTTTGCATTTGAGGAGGGTTTGCCCATGAGGAGAAGGTTTCTGTTCCAGCAATTGTCTTTGATCAGTTGTGTTTGCCCCTTTAGCTGGGAAGGCTGAGCCTCTTCCCTGGCACTCCCCAACCCCTGCTGTCCATTGGCAGCTTCCCCTCTGTCTTCCAAAGGTGGCTGAAGCTGTAAGAAATGCAAAATGAAGTAAATCTGAGGCAAACAAAATAACAAAGTTTGGCGTTACCCACACTACGTTATCTTTCACTCAGAGGAGGCTGAAGGATGATGGGGAAGTGGTTAATTTTTAAAATAATTAAAAAGTCCTGAGGGAGGAAAAAGTGAGATTAACTTCTTTCCTTTAAAGAAGGAGGGAAGCTGCATAATCATTCTTTAAATGTAAGTCCCTCTTTATACTCCTGCTTACTGTGAACTTTCTTCTGAAGGTTGTCTTGGGGCTAAAAAGAGAATCTTTTCTTCTGTGCTACTTCCCTGCACAGGTTCTGAAAGACTTTTATAGTTTCCTTGAGCACAAAATATCAGAAGTTTTTATTAATAGAAACATTTGGGAGCATCCAGCAAGTATAGATCTTGTTTCGAAACACTTTTAAAATGATATCTTTACTATTTCTACACCTGGCAATGAAATTCCAAATGGACTGAAGCACTTCAAAGCTTGTAGTGCATCTCCCTGCTGCAATTTTGCTCAGAGATGTCTCTAAATCCAGTGGCCTCCACGGTGATTTTGGTTCTTTGGTGATGAGTTCCAGTGGTATAAAAACTCTCCAGAAAATCCCTGAAGGACTTTGCTTCTGTGCAGATCTCCAGTGCATCATCTCTTCTCGTGTCAGCATTTAAATGGCTCAGAATTCCTGGTCATTCTTAAAGGCAGGAGTGATCTGCTTTGCTTCACTGCAATGCTCAGCATTTCTGTAGCTCTGTCAGTTCTGCCAGAAGTGTTTATAAAGCAAATCACATCTGCTTTGGCTGCTATCAATCAACAGATGATGAGAGAGAGATCTTTGCACCATTCATCAAGAACTAAGAGTAGGACAATGAGGATTTCTTGGATTTTTCACCTGTGCTTATACTATCTGAAGCTTAAAAAACATCCTCTGCTTCTTAATTTTTAACACACAGGGGAAGAAAAAGCTTAGGAAAAAGATAGGAGCAACCCATGGGGCTTCCTGCTACGCTTTGTTTCCTGTTTTGCTGGGTTATATTTGTGTTATCACAGCCCTCCGGGGTGCTCAAGCTGTGGTGTCCCAAGGAAAATTCCACATAGATGGCTCAAAGGAGCAGAGACTGAAAAGCTGGGCTGTGACTGTCCCTCAGGGCTGGGACAGCTGAGGCACAAAGAGGAGCATGAGCTGAGCCACAGTGGGGCTCTCTGTGGTTTTCTCAGGTAATTTCTCAGTGCTGCACTGAAATGAGCCCTGATTTAGGGCCTCCCATCAGCTCCATGTGCACACCTGGGCAAATAAATCTGCACAGCGTGGAGCTTCCCCAGCTGGGCTGCTCCTCCTCAGCCTCGCAGATGTTTGTCTGGCACTGCTGGCTTTGTGCTGGGGCAGCTCCAGCTGCCTCCTGTCTCCCTGTCCTGTGCAGGTCCAGCAGTGCTCAGCTCTGGTCCCTCCTTGGGAGCACGGCAGCCCGACCCTAAAACTGAGACCAGCCTGACCCTAAAACCGAGACCAGCCCGACCCTAAAACTGAGACCAGCCTGACCCTAAAACCGAGACCAGCCCGACCCTAAAACCAGACCAGCCTGATCCCAAAACCAGACCAGCCTGATCCTAAAACTGAGACCAGCCCGACCCTAAAACCAGACCAGCCTGATCCTAAAACTGAGACCAGCCCGACCCTAAAACCAGACCAGCCTGATCCTAAAACTGAGACCAGCCCGACCCTAAAACCGAGACCAGCCCAACCCTAAAACTGAGACCAGCCCGACCCTAAAACCGAGACCAGCCCGACCCTAAAACCAGACCAGCCTGATCCTAAAACTGAGACCAGCCCGACCCTAAAACCGAGACCAGCCCGACCCTAAAACCGAGACCAGCCCGACCCTAAAACCAGACCAGCCTGACCCTAAAACCGAGACCAGCCCGACCCTAAAACCGAGACCAGCCTGATCCTAAAACCGAGACCGGCCCGACCCTAAAACCGAGACCAGCCCGACCCTAAAACCGAGACCAGCCCGACCCTAAAACCGAGACCAGCCCTGCTGCTGTAAATCCAGCTGGGGCTCTGCACGCTGCAGGGGGACCTGGCTTTACACCAGCTCCAAACTGGCTCCTTAACTAGGCACAGGGGGATCTGCTGGTTTAGATAAGGGGACAGCAAACATTTTTGCAGCTGAAATTAACCCTTTGTGCTGGCTGAAACCCCCATTGGCACGTCTGGTGTCCGCATTCCCATAAAAGCCATTTCATCTCCAGGATTCTGCCTGCTCTCCACGGGCTTGCCTGGCACTGCAGCTGTTTCCATTGACGTCAGCTGTCTCCAGATGAGCCCCAAAGTGCCTTTTTCCAGGTATTCCAGAGTTACAGGCTGCCATTCAGGCTGTGATTAGCCTCCCCAACTGCATGCTGTTTTTTCCTGCCTTGTAATCGGATTACTGTAATATTAGCAAATAAAAGCAGGAGCTGAACAACAATGAAGCCCTCACACAAAACGAGCAGAGAGGGAAGGGAACATCAGCAGGCAGGAGATTTAAAAATATAAAAATGCTAAAGTGATTTGTTTCTTCCTTCCAGCTGGAGCACAGTGTAAACCCACGTTCACACATCACAACTCTCATGGCACAGCTTCTGTGTGAGCAAGGCAGGAAAGCAGAAACTCAGGAACCAGGGAAAGTTGGGCTTGGTGGGCTGTGATTCCAACTTCATGCACAAAGAGGGAAGATTTCTGTTTTTTCCCTTAATGCACTGATATTTTTGTACCCATGTTGTTGATTTATCCAGAAGATGATAATATCATTTACAAGTTTCATTTGTGGCTGTAAACTGAAAAAGAGTAGGTTTGGCTTGGATATTAGGAAAAAAATCCTCCCTGGGAGGGTGGGCAGCCCTGGCACAGGGTGCCCAGAGCAGCTGTGGCTGCCCCTGGATCCTGGCAGTGCCCAAGGCCAGGTTGGACACTGGGGCTGGAGCAGCCTGGGACAGTGGGAGGTGTCCCTGCCATGGCAGGGGTGGCACTGGATGGGATTTAAGTTTCTTTCCAAATCATTCCATGTCTCTGTGAGGGTTCAATTGATTAACCTGCCCTGGGTACCCACTTATCTGAGAGAAAAGACTCAACAGGCCTTGAGCTCCCATCTCTGCAGTTGTTCGTGCTCACACAAGCATCCTTGAAACTGGATAAAAGAACCCTCAAAAGTGAATGAAGGTATTTTGTGAAAAGAAGGAGATTGTGAAATTGGAGATAACATTTGGCAGCAGTTTTTGGCTGCTCTTTCCCTCTGTGGGATCAGAGCTGACCACCAGGCTGACACAGGGGGAGCTGCCAACATTTTCATGACACCAAAATGATCATCTAGCCCCCAAAATCTGGCAACCTAAAGGGATTGGACCTAAAACCTCTTGCTCTGAGTGTGGCTGACACTTTACTGCTCATAAATTGACAATTTCAGAGCAAATCATGTTTTTGGTGGGATTTTTATTGCATCCCAAGGAACCTGCTCTTTCCACCATGGGAATGGATGGTGGTGCTAGAAAATTGCTCCCGTTTTTTGGGGGTGAGGAGACAGGAATTCAGCAATTCTTGAATTAACCTGGGCTTATTGAGAGCCTTGAAAACAATGAGCAAAAGGAGGAGATCTCTCTGTGTGTCCCAGATGCAGAATGTTTACCTGCTCAGGCCATGTCAGCGTTTGGGGGTGTTTGTTTTAGCAATCACTTCACATCACTTTATTCCAAACTCCTTTCCCATTCCTGCTGAACAAAACTTCACCAGAACTGAGAAGAGTTGGGAGCTGAAGAGTTCTGGTGGATTATCAGAGATCCAACACGAGGGGAGGGCAGGAGGAATCCCAAACCCTTTCCCTGGCCCTGCCATGTGGATCAGTGTGGCTGCAGGAGCTGAGGTTTCTGTTAACTCCATGAGCACTGTGTAATTTTACAGATTATTTTACACAAATTCTGGGAATTAGTTATTAAAACCTCTCTGGTTCAGGTTGGTTTGGTGCCTCTCTGGTGGAGATTCTTTTCCAAAGGCAACAGAAGGTAAGAGACCACTTAGAGGGGGTCTGGCATTATAATCTCTTAAATTTGATAACTGAAGAGAATATTGATCCCATATTTTTAATTTATTGTTGCCTGTTGAGCAGGGAGCCCTGCAAAGCTGTAATTCAGTTGGAGGATTCTCCAAACACACCATAATTTCTTTTATCTTCCTGATGAGCTCAATAGAAATATTTCCATCCTGGACTGTGCAGACTGGTGGCTTACAGGCCATCAGTCCTAGTTTTATTTTAGATTTCTAGATGATAAAACACATGATTTCCAATATTTTATATATTATAATATAATATATAAAATATATATTGCATATATTAACTTTATAGCAGCACTTACAGTTTTCTCCTTTATTATGAAGTTCTGATATTTAAATTTGAGGAGGTTTCAAACATTTTCCTCCAGGAGAATCTTTCCTGTGATGTTGAGAGTGCTGGGTTACTGTTTATACACTAAACCCACTGCACAGTTAATTTCCTTAAAATGAAATTTTAAAGAATTCAGTTTATTAGTCTTGCTTTTTAATGTAATAATATTTTATAGAATAACAGATAATTTATCACCACTGTAGCAGATTGCTGGAATGTGGCTGCTTTTTATCTTTGAAGATTTAATTCATTTTTGGTTTAGAACATTTTTCCAAATCGCCCTCCCCATCCACAGAAACCCAATTTCTATTTTTGTCGTCAGAGCACAATTTTAATAAGTAGAATTAGTGAGAAATTAAGAAACATTTTTACTATTTTTATGTAAATCGGAATAAATTAGAAAGTACCATGTTACTAAGCTGGATGTGCTTTGCAAAATGCAATAAATTAAAAAAGAAAAAAAAGAAGAGAATTTATTACAGGTTTTCTTCTTGATATATAAAATAATTGATTTTTTTTTTAAGAAATAATATTTGTCCAGG
Source organism: Prinia subflava (assembly GCF_021018805.1). Lineage (NCBI taxonomy): Eukaryota > Metazoa > Chordata > Aves > Passeriformes > Cisticolidae > Prinia > Prinia subflava. The sequence continues at coordinate 2,994,138 of NC_086260.1, read as the reverse complement.
GAAATCATGTCTGGTCTTTTCTTTCCCCAGGAGGCAGATGTTACAGTATTGTGATCACAAATGGATCTTAATCTTATATAGATGAGAGAGGAAAAGACAAATCATACTTTTCTAAAAGGCTGATTTGGATAAATAAGAATTTGTTCTCTCTGATAAAAAAAAAAATCCCTTATAAAAAGATCTCAAAACTTCTTAAAAGGCCTCTAGGAAATGTAGCAAAGATGCAAATTGAAAGTCTTCAAACTATAAATACATTCTTTAATGATATTTTAATACATTACAGAGAAACAAAGAAGAAAGTTTTGGTTTTTGTTTCTTGGTGACCTTTTATTTTTCATCTTACCTGGGACATCTCATTAGGATTTTGTCGCTTGTAAAGAAAACTTCTTTAATTATGCAAATTTAAACAGAGGAATGTGCTGAGAAACAGAGCTGGAGACGGAATGAGTAATTTTTGATGTGCTCTGACTAAATTCTATCTCGTGGTGAATCTTCAACCCCTTTATTTGCCAACATTTCTTGTATTTCAGGGGATTTACTCCTAATTTCAAAAATTTGGTGATGCTCTGAAAATTCTCAGAGCCGGGTATGCAGGGTAAGCTTCCCATGCAACAGTTCCTGAATTAACTTTGAATTATTTACAGTCTTTAAAGAGAATTGGCTCTTGAACCAGAGGCAGAGGCTGGCAGAGGTTCCCTCCTTCCACCAGGACAGAGCAGGAGCCCTGAAAATGGAAAAATTCCATGTGAATATTAATCAGGATGTCCTTATTTTGAGTTGATGTAGGAATAAATGTCAAATTCCAGGCTTTGTTATTCCCCAACAAATCTGCTGCTTCTGGAAACTAATCTCTACTAGAAAGGCACTAAACCAACCTAAACCAGAGACATTTTAATAGTAATAGTAATAGTAATAGTAATAGTAATAGTAATAGTAATAGTAATAGTAATAGTAATAGTAATAGTAATAGTAATAGTAATAATAATAATGAGGGGAAATAATCTGTAATGTTATGCAGTGCTCATTATATTAACAGAAATTTTCAGTCTGGGTTGGTCATGCCAGCTCTGCTAATTCAGAAAGAAACAAGAATTTGTTTTTTTGCCATGACTCCCACAAGTACCTCAGAATGAAAACTGTGTTCTGCAGAAAGCTGGAAATGACCAGGTAATTTGTAATTGTTGCTTTGATTTGATTGTTAATCCTGCAGCCACAGAGGAAAGGCTGTTTGGTCTTCGTGCCGTGGTTGGGCTCTCCAGAATTTTCTCGCTGTGTCTGTCCATGACAGAGCAGATTGTCCCTGCAGGGAGCCCATGGGAGCACCCGCATTCCCAAAGGAATGGAGAGAGCCCAAGCAGTCCAAGATTCCTGACAATTTTCCTGTCTCAGGGATGGCAGGATCGGGAGGAATCGGAATGGCGGGATGCGCGTTATTGGTTCAGCCTTGGGAGCGACGGGAGAGGGGGAATAAGCAAATCTGCAATCAGCAGGGCAAGGGAAAGACTCCTCAGGCCCCACAGCCCTGGTCCCAGCAGGAAATGGGATTTCAGGGCCTGGTCCCAGCAGGAAATGGGATTTCAGGCCCTGGTCCCAGCAGGAATGTGTGTCACACACCATAACGTGTGTTCATAATCATCCCGTGATTCCAGAGGCTCCAGCGCTTTCCATTCCGGAGCATCTCCGTGCCATGATTAACGGGGATGGACAGGACATTGTTACCTGCAGCTGCTTTACCTCATGACTGCCCCTGTGCCTCTTTCCCAGCTGATGTGGCCTTTTCTACTTCCTGGCTCTGCTCTTGAGTTGTACCCTCTCATTTTTCTTTTTCTGGGAACAGAAAAATGTTGTTACCCCTTGAAAGTGCAAAGCGGTTGCTTTCCATTCTGTGCCTCCTCGAGGCGTTCTGCACCTTTGCTCACTGTGAAATGAGGGAGGAAAACACAACAAAAATCTGTTTTTGGAGCAGCATAAGAAAACCTGTCCACGTGTCCCCTGTAAAGATGGCAGTGTTTCAATCTGAAATGGATTGCAGACCATAAAAACCACGAACAGGTGAACTCTGCCTGTAGGACTGAGCGCTGCCTGTGCGTGCACAGTAAATTCTGACCTCCTCACTCTGTAAAGATCAGGATTTCAGCTGCACCCGTGGACAGGGAGGGATGATGTGCTCATCACCAGATCCCTGTAATAGGGAGCACTCAGTTCACACCGAGCCCAGGCTGGGAGCTCTCAGATGCTATCGGAGCAGCAGCCGCCCTTTTACAGGTGTGAACTGCAGAAATGGGAGTCAGACTTGGTGGCAAGGAGTAATAAAAGGCAAATAAACCCGAGATGGGAGCTGTTCACCCATTTATTCAGCTCGGGTAATTCCCAGAACTGGAGATAAGATCTACAGCTGGGAGAAGTGAGAACTCTCTTGTCTTTAGTTTGCTCTCACTGTGGAGTTACCAAGGAAATTTAACTCTTACCTGGGCTAGGAACTGAAAATTGGGAACTACTTGGCTGTTATGCAGCCTCATCTTAAAAGAAAAAAAAAAAAAAGTTTGATTTGGTCTAAATTAAGGAGGCTTTTTTGGGAGGAAATTTGGCTAAATAACAGGGTGTTCCACAAGGAGCTGAGCTCAGCAGCCTCCTGGGAGAACAAATCTGGACTGTGCTATTTCAGCCTTTCTGTTAGCAATTGAAGTAGGTGATTGGTATCACTGTGTACTACTCACCAAAATTAAAGGTTTTGTAAAATAGATGCTGGTAGGCAGAATATTTAGAGGAAATGAGGGTTTGGTGAGAGTCCTTGCTAAATTAACAAATATTTATAATTTGTTTTTCCCCGTTGCCACTGATGTTCCACCCTTTGGTTATAAATATGCAGGTAACAATAATTTCCTGTAATTAGCAGCAGTAATTAGGGAGCTTGCAGGACTCAATAATGGAGCTGGGCCAGGATGGAAGGGGTTGCTCCTGCAGAGCAGGGCAGTGTTTGCAGAGGGAATGATATCCCAGAGGGATCCACACTCAGGATCGGGCTCTCCCAAACATTTCTCAGCTTCTCCTAGAGGTGGGAATCACCCCAGTGGGTGTGCTTAGCAATAAGATTATCCATCTCCTATTAATCTGGTTATTTTGGGACGTGAATACACTCAGAGAATCTTTCCAGCTAACTCAAAAATACCGAGTAAATTCTAGGCAAGGAGCAAGTTGTGGGTGTTCCGTAGCTCTGACATTTTCCCTGGTCTCTGGCATTTTGTCCATTTCTATATATCATCACCATGACTACAGTGGGAATGTCTGCGAGAATTCCGGGATAAATCTGACAGCACCTCCTTAGGAGTACTTAAAATCATGTAATTAAGTAAGAAAATGCAGCTGATTGAGGAGGTTAGAGCTGAAGATTACAGCACATTTCATGATTAACAATCAGAACATTCTTTCCCAAACCTCTGCCTAATTTAGCAGGCTAAGGTTTTAGCTGAGGCTCTGCTCTTAATGCTTCGAGGAGAGAGAAGAACAATTTCCCACCATTTTCATTCCTTTCCTGGTGTTTACTCCAGTGTCAATCTTCGTTCTAATTTTGCTGCCTGGGTTAACTGACTTAACAGAAGTGGTGAAAAAAGGCAAAAAGGTCAACGCTGCTGATCACAGCGCTGTAATTCCCTTCAGTCTCCTGGCAGTTGATAATTAGGATGGAGGAACAGGATAAAACCAAAGCATTTTAGTGACAAAAGCTTTGCACCCATCAGTTAATGTGGCAAAATGAATCTTTTCTCTAAAATTATAGGTTGGTTTCAGAGATAAACTTGTGTTTATTTTAGTGGTAAAGACATTTCTGTGGAACTCTGCAGGTAACGTGTTGGAGAGAAAGAAAAGTGGTTCATGTGTGGGATACAGGGGTATTATTTAGAGTTTTAAATAGAAAATGTTATTTTGGTATGAAAAAAATCATAGGATGGGTGGGGTTGGAAGGGATGCAGAGTGGATCAAAATATGAATCACTGAGGTGACAGCAGGAAAGGGATCCTGAGAGACAATTCCTGGGTTGAATTCCCCAGGGAATTTGATGTGGAATCTGTAAATATGTGAATTGCAACCTGTTTGCATGGCAGCCTTCAAAAAAAAACCAAACAAAAACCCCTTTGCTACTTGGCTTGTTTTGCTTTCCATTGTAACTGAGTCCATGTCAACCTCCACGCTTTTCTGGGAAAGTTATTTAACCTTTCCTCCATCACTTGGTCTAGTGCTCATGTTGGGGATTACAGAAAAATCAAATATTCTTGTTGGTTTATTCCTTTCTGTACACCCCCACTAAAAATGAGGGTTTTTTAAAGCTAAATATATTATTTAGAAGTGTGTTAAAGGTTGGAGACAAACTGGAAGTGCTGCACAGAAGGTTTAAAAAGGAAAGAACTTCTTATTTTCTGTGATTATTTCACAAAATAAATAAACCAACTGCATGCAAGGGCAGGAGCCCTGAGAATAAGGAGTCAACACATGCAGCCATGGAATTGGAATTTTTGCACCCAGATCCTTTGAGGGAGTAGAATTTTTTTATCTTAATATTTGTGGTGAATACTGATTTCAATTGCATCTCCTTTTGAATACATTATGCAGAGTTTTTGCAATATTTAAAAGTTTTTGCTTTCACATAGAAATTAATAATTGGAGCAATCATGGCGAGAACCAGCAAGTTTTTTCCACCTCACAACAGCACAGATTTAAATTTCCAAGTCTTTTAAAATGGCTAATGCACTGTGTTTGCATCTTTATTCTCCTATTGCAAAATTCAGCGTGATTTGTGGAGGGAATTAAAATTAAAAAATCCATCCCTGATCCTAGCGGCCTGGTTTGAGTGTAAATACATTTGGAAAAGTCCTGTGCCTGTGTCTGCACGTCCCAGGTGTGGAAAAGATGATGATGAATCTCACTTTTTTCTTGAAAACCCTTGAGGGAAGTGCCAGCACAGATATCATTATTAGCATATGTTAAACCAGAGCAGAAAAGACTCTTTACACAAGAGCTGCTGCTGGAGTGATCAAATATCTCCATTGCTGCAGGTCAGAATGTGCAAATTAACAGGAATATTCAAGCATTCAATCAGTGCCAGGGAATGGCAAGAGGTTTGCAGCAAACAGGGGCTGTGTGGTGTTTTTATCCAGCAGCCTGGCTGAGTGACAGTGCAGTCCACAGGAATTATTGACTCAAAGGAGAAGAACATGAAGCAGGCATTTAAAATTCAAGCCTGTAATTAACTTACCTCGAAATGATCTTGCAGGATTTATATTGCCATGGGTTGTGGGGCTGAAAAGCTGAGGTTTTTTTGCTGCTGAGCAGGCATGGCACAGTTAATCTGAAGGGGGAAACACTTCAGTGTTTGGAATTCATGATGCTTGTAATAAAATAAAGGAAAAGGAGCTGCGAAGCAGGGCACGTGACAGACATTATCTAACTCTGTGTGTGCTGAGAGGGGGACAGGAATCAGCATTTATTGTCAAGTTAAAGCAACAAACTGAGAATTTTGCAGAAAGTTCCTCGCTGTGAACAAGCCTGCACCTTGGAGATAAAAATAGGTAGAGCTGTGGATGTAACTCCAAATTATGTAAGCTCCTTTAATGCAAGGATTCCAGCCCTTTTTCAGGCAGAGAAGCTTGATACTTCTAACAAGTTTTGATATTGGGTTGGTGCTATTCAGGTTGTTCTGTGACTCTATTCCCTCTTATGAGAGAATCTTTAATTTCAGAATATTTGTCCTTCTCCAGCCACAGACCCAAATGTCAGAAAATCTGAATTTTCTACAAGAGGGAGGTGCTTCCATCCAAGGCCAGGTTGGGTGGGCAGCTTGGGGCTGGAATTGGACCATCAATAAAGTCCATTCCAACATCAAGAATTCTATATTTCTATGAAGAGATGCTTTGCTTGCTCAAGGCATTAATTCAAATTAAAAAAAAAGAATTTTAACAACATATTTTGTTCTTGCTCAGGGCCTCTTCTTTCTCTGAGTGTTTGCATCCCTACCTGTTCATGAGAGGTGCTGGGTGGAAATTGGCCATTCAAGAATATGTGAAAAGCTATAACTTTGCATGGTTTTCCCCTACAATAACCCCATTTTCCTCCTGGAAAACAAATTATCTTCAAGCTCTGCCTTCATTTCAGACCACTGAAGATGCATGAACTTGTAATGTTTTTCCCAGTGTTGCCTTTTTAGCTGATATTATCCTGGAGTGTTGTAAAAATCTCGAGAATATATTTTCAGATTGGAAAATTGCAGCACTCTGTTTCAGATGTGTTGAAATGTTGTGTTCCAGCACCAGTAAATGGCTCTTTGCAGTTTTTAAACAAGATGTGAGTCCTGACATATTTCTGGTACTTCTGTTTTGATCAGTCAGAATTACCCAACAACAACAAAAATCTGCCAGGGAGTTTTTGGTTGTCCTGTTCTGCATTTTTTTTAAAAGTGTCATTTTTCATCCATCTGGCTGCTGCTAGCCTTATCCTTGTGCATCCCCTGCAAGAGTGAGTGATTTGAAGTATTTTTATTTTCGGCTCAGCTGCCCTGCAGTTCCTGGGTCAATTGGTGAGAAATGCCATTGCTGACCCCGAGGTGTGGCTCTCACAAGAACTGCCCGGGGGTTACAGAGGGAGGGAATGTGATTTTCAGCTATTTTTAGGCTTCCAGATGTGCTTTGCTGAGTGAAAGTTAGAACAGCTCTGAATATGGTGATTCCAGTCCTCTGCACTCTTCGTCCTTCCTCTCTTTCCTTCCAAATCTTTGGGAGGGGATGGATGGACACAGCAATTTCACAGAATTCCAGAAGGTTTGGGTTGGGAGGGACCTGAAATCCCATCCAGTGCCACCCCTGCCATGGCAGGGACACCTCCCACTGTCCCAGGCTGCTCCAAATCCCATCCAGCCTTGCCCTGGACACTTCCAGGGATGGGGCATCACCATCTCTGGGATTTTCTTTATGGCCAAGTGAACCCTGAGAACAAATCAAGCTGTTGTCACAGCAATGCATGGAAACTTTGCTAGAAACCTGAGCCCCTCCTCATCCTCCTCATTTAATCTGACATCTTCCAGATTTGCATTTTAGTTATATTCTGCATTGTTTCCTTAGGTACTTCCTTAATCAGTACTGCTACAGGTAGTGCTGGAATGGGGGTGAAATAACTCTTGTGGAATAGCTGAGAAACTTTGGGTTTGCTGTGCCTCTTTCACTCACAATTTTATGCAGAACAGCTCATGGGATTCTTTTGTGTGGTTTGTTTTTTAATTTTTCCCAGCAACTTTCCAAAGTGCATTTGTGTGAGGAGTAAATGGGATAGCATATTCCAGAAAAAAATGTGTGCACTTGGACACTTGCTCAAACAAAGCTTCTGAAAATGTCCAAAAATCCAAATTTACTGAAAGTCAGGGTCAGACCTGAGAACCAGAACCCGACAGTGCTTCCATGGTCTTTGCCACAACAGGAATGGGAAGATGAGGGATGAGTTAATCAGCAAGTTGCTAATTTACCTTTAATCAATAACATCCTTAATAAGTCCATGTTATCAAAGGCTAAACCATAAATTGCTCTGCTGCCTCCCATTACTGCACGCAGCAATCAGCACTCACACTGTTAATAAAATAGATCTAAATTTCATTATCATCTCCTGAAACGAGCTTGTGTTCACCTCTGGCTTGATTCTTTCAGTTGTCCTCAATTGTCACAGCAATGGGGATCTGCTCCAAGGCCTTTCCATTGGGATTTCATTTTGGGCTGGAAGGGGAATTTAATCGATGTTTTCCTGATCCTCAGACTTGCCTCACCCACGTGGCTCACACGTGAATTTCCAATTCAATTTCACCCCCAAACGGGAACAGCCACAAATCCAAATGCCTTGCTGAAGCTGCACAAAATGAATTATATGGATAACAATATTTTATCAGGCTTGGAAGGTGGCTGTGTTTTGTCCAAAGCAGTAAAACTGTATAAATGAATCTCTAAGTCACTGTAATATTCATGACTTGGATCTCATCCTTTACAAGCAGGGGGACAGAGGAGGGAATTGCCTCTTACCTTGGTGGAATTCTTTTATTTAAGCCTGCAAATAATATTTAAGGAAAAAATAAAATCCTTCATAGGTTTAAGTTATTTCAAATATTTCCTGTCAAAGCTGGTGAGGGCCCATTCTCTCTGGCCTTCTGCTCCTCAGACTTTTTATTTTTCATAGGATTCATCCAAACCTTGGGATTATCTTGGCCACAGTGGGCTTTGGGCCATCATTTGGGGTCTCTCACAAGCTTGGGTCAGTTGTGCCACACTTGGCTGTCCACGGCTGCCACCCCTGTGTTTTTCTGTCTTTGCTGTCCTTTAATTCCTGTTTTCCATCCTGCTGGCCCCATTTGCTCCCATCAGTGCTGCAATTCCTCCCTGCTCTGAGCACCTTTGAAGGATGAGCCTAAGAAACAAGCTAAGTACAAAAATAAAATTAAATAAGAAAAGAAACCCACCTCCACAACATTTTAGAGCATTTTTGTCTTTTCTTTAATTGCATTTCAGTTAACAAATCACTAAGCAGCTCCCTCAGTTCTGTCTGTCTTGCTCCATGAGCAACCTCGTGGAATAAATAAGAGTAAGGTTTCCTTTAAGTGTTTCAAAACCTTGTATCATCAATAATAATTTTTTTCCCTGCTTTTTCTCAGCAGTCCTAAATTCAATAAGGCTTTAGTGGGAGCCAGTCTGACCAGCACGTGATGTTTTATCAGAGACATGTGAGTTCTCTGTGCATCCCTTTTCCAAATGATTTTCTGAAGCAGTTTTGTCTTGAGGTTTACAGAGAATTCCTATATTTTCTAACAATTCCTACCAAAGTTTTTGTGATACTTGATGGAAGGATTTCACCTCTGGATTCCCAGGTTTCTCAGGCCCATGTACACTGAGTGCTGGGATGTGACAGCAACAGAGATTTTTGAATGTTTGATGCAAATTCTGCGATTTTAATGGGCAAAAATTGATGTTACTAATAAATGTTAAATACTACGTATTTTCAGCTCCTGCACTGTGAACATTGGCAGCTCAGTGGATTGCAGCTGTGGAAATGCAGATGTGCTCAGCCCAGGTTTGCTGAGTGAAAGTTAGAACAGCCCTGAATATGGTGATTCCAGTCCTCTGCATGCTTCACCCTTCCTCTCCTTCCCTCAAAATAAACAACCTTAGGGCATGGTTGAATGTTCAAATATGACGTAGGGGATGTCATTCCAAATCTGGAATTTGTGGTGGGAATCCTGCTGCCACCTGCTGTCACACACAAAATTGGGTGTTTCCCTGCACAATCTTGTGATTCTGACCAATTTTTGAAAAAATTACAACTTCTAATTTCCACATTTTTTGCTTATTGAATTGCAAGCTCTTTGCGTTTCCTCCCTTAAGAAGACATTAGTTTCATAACTTGTAATTTGTTTTCTTATCGTAGCAGGTCTGTTGAACATCTGTTTGGCATTTCATTTTTAATATTTCCATAAACTGCAAGCGTGAGTAAATTGCAGGGTGAGACATTGATGGCTTGCATTTATTGCAGGCAGGATGTGGGGAAGTGGAGGGCTCATCAGCGAGGGAATTTGTGTCTGTGATTTTGTATCCCAAAGCACTGAAACATAAACTTCAGGACAGCCAGATGTTGGTTCAGATGGAGCATTTCCAACACGACTCAGGAACATCTCTGACTGCTTTTTGTGTTCTGGGCTGGAGCATTGGCAGAGAGGAGAGGGGAGAAGGAAGAGCTGCTGTTGTGGCAGGGGGTGGATAATGTCGTGTTTTCAGGAGCTTGGGGTTGATGTCTGAGCCAAGGATGACTCTGATTCCTCTGATTCCAGGGCTGGGGTCAGTGTGGATGGGTGCAGAGAGCACCTGAGTTCCCAGAGGGTGTTAATTCCAGTTAAAGTTCCAATTTCAGCCACAATCCCAACGATTTTACCTGGGCTTACTTTTATCTCTTAGCACTAATACCCACTACCAAAGAGCATTATTCTGTCCTTTCAACAAAAAAGTGGGACATAAATTCAGGAGAAGAAAAGGGAGTGTGTTAACAAGGTAGAGACAAGGCTTTGTCCATGAGGAGGATGGAGGGAGGGATGGAGGGATGGATGGATGGATGGATGGATGGATGATGGAGGGATGGATGGATGGATGGATGGATGGATGGATGGAGGGATGGATGGAGGGATGGAGGGATGGAGGGATGGAGGGATGGATGGATGGATCCATGGATGGATGGAGGGATGGATGGATGCATGGATGGATGGATGGATGGATGGATGGATGGATGGAGGGATGGATGGATGGATGGAGGGATGGATGGATGGATGGATGGATGATGGAGGGATGGATGGATGGAAGGATGGAGGGATGGAGGGATGGATGGATGGATGGATGGATGGATGATGGATGGATGGATGGATGGAGGGATAGAGGGATGGAGGGATGGATGGATGGATGGATGGATGGATGGATGGATGGATGGATGGATGGATGGATGGATGGATGATGGATGATGGATGATGGAGGGATGGATGATGGATGGATGGATGGAGGGATGGAGGGATGGAGGGATGGAGGGATGGATGGATGGATGGATGGATGATGGATGCATGGATGGATGGAGGGATGGATGGATGATGGATGATGGATGATGGAGGGATGGATGATGGATGGATGGATGGAGGGATGGATGGATGGATGGATGGATGGATGGATGGATGGATGGATGGAGGGATGGATGGATGGATGGATGGATGGATGGATGGAGGGATGGATGGATGGAGGGATGGATGGATGGATGGATGGAGGGATGGAGGGATGGATGGATGGATGGATGGATGGATGGATGGATGGATGGATGGATGGAGGGATGGATGGATGGATGAATGGAGGGATGATGGATGGATGGAGGGATGGATGGATGATGGATGGATGGATGGATGGATGGATGGATGATGGATGGATGATGGATGAATGGAGGGATGGATGGATGATGGATGGATGGAGGGATGGATGGATGGATGGATGGATGGATGGATGGATGGATGAATGGATGGATGATGGAGGGATGGATGGATGATGGATGGATGGATGGAGGGATGGATGATGGATGAATGGAGGGATGTCCCATTCTGCTCATGGCATCACTCACTGTTGTAGCAGGACATCAGCATATTCCCACACTGAGGGCTTTAAGCTCAAACAAACTGCAGAGTGCTGCCAATCTGTATGAATTCATCTTCGAGGCAGTACAGGATCATCTAGAGCTCCTTGAAGCCATTGAAAATGCTGCCTTTGGCTTCAGCAGATTTGGATGAGACCCCGAAACCTGGAGGAGCTCAGCTCTTTTGTGTGGTTATCTTAACAAGTAAAGCTGAAAGGAGAGAATCTGCTGGTGTTAGAGATGGAAGGTGCAATTTAAACAGAGAAAGAATCTTCTTTCTCTTTGCCTTTTAGGCTCTGATTTCTGATGGTCACTATAGCAACAGGAACCAAAGAGATGAAGAACTGGAAAACATGCACTTCACTATGACAAGTTCAATTTACAGCCAGCTCAGCAATGAAACAAACCTGTGTCATATTTAATGAGAAGCTGTGCACAGGTAACAGAGCAGAGGAAGGCTGGGACGGGCTGCGAGCTGGGGAAACCTGGGTTTGACTACATGCTAATGAGTCTTCCTCATTAAAGGCCTCAGGATTAATGAAACGTTGTGTTGGAGCCTGGACTTCTGTCAGAACGGCTGGAATCGGTCAGGGAGGACAGGAATTTACATTTTGAGGTTTTTAACTCAGCGTTTTTGGCGCTCTGGGTGTGGCAGCAGTGGGGCTGGGGGCTCTGGGCTGCAGCAGTGCCTTGGCACAGAGCTGGGCTCAGTGGATCCCAGAGGGATCAGGGCATTTTCAAAAAGCAATTCAATTGTACAAACAACTGTGAAAATGTGGCCCGAAGGCATCTCTTGCTTTGGAGACGAACGCACTTAAATCTTTCACCCTGGAGTGCTGGGGGTGAACTCCCAGTGCTGGAACAGGACAGGACTGCCCAAACAGCAGGATAAAGAGATTGGAAAATCTGCCTTGAATACATTTTGTATCTATCACACCTGGATTTTTGGGGCTGTCGGATGTCATGAGCTGTCATGGGCTTTGGGGGAGAATGGTTCTGCTCACAGAAAATCAACTGTGTGTGTTGCAAGGGGGGCACAGGATCTGTGTCCATGAGTGTGGGGTTCTGGTTATTGTGTCTCACCCGACAAAATGTTCTTCTTTTGTTTTTTGGGGTTTTTTTTCTTCATTTTTCTTTCCCCCTCCTGCCAACAGCCTGATTTTCTCCTTGCTGATTAGGCCATTCTGTGCATTTTTGACTGTTCTCTCCAGCACATCTCTCCTGCCTGTCCAAGCCCCTTTTCCATGTGCTCCCTGCTGTGATATGAGTACTACAGATCAAGAGGACAATCAGCTGGAGAACAATATGACAGCAGGTGGGGATTATTCTCTCCCTTCTGATGTGACTCAAATATGTGTCAGTCACCAAACAAAACCCTCTTTCAGTTTAGAGGCAAAAATAGATTGGTACATGGATAAATCAGCAACAATAGATTTTTTTTTCTCTCCACAAATCTGCATTTTTTTTCCCCGTAATGCTGCTTTTATGCATCTGACTTTTAGCAGCTGTGATTTCTGTTCCTGGTGAATGTACATGGACTTTATTCAACTAGATCAAGCACTTTTGTGTCAGTAATTACTGTGATGGAGCAGTTCAGCACTGGGCAAGGTTGTGCATGCTGTTAATATTATGCCTTACTAGTAGGACTGTACTTGTGCAGAGTCTTTATAGGCTAAGGAGTGTAATCAGAAGTTAAAGTGGATTCTGTGTAAATAAGATTAGACACAAAAAAAAAAAAAAAAAAAAAAAAAAAAAAAAAGAAGGTTTAAAAGGTTTTCAGGAAAGCAAGCTTGCCTTGAAACCATCAGTCCAGCAGATGTGGGTGAACTGGATCAGCCTAAGCTCGTGTACAGCCTCTCTCTTGCTGTCTCAGCACTTCCAAAACTTGGCAGCACTGAGCTCTCTCTGGAGCTGAGGGAACTCTCTGGGGGCCAGAAGATGCAGTGTGCATTTGGGGTTGGATGCTGGAGGAGGGAGGAGGCAGCAGCATCCCAGTATCCCAACATCCCAGTATCCCAATATCCCAACATCCCAACATCCCAATATCCCAACATCCCAGTATCCCAATATCCCAACATCCCATCATCCCAGTATCCCAACATCCCATCATCCCAGTATCCCAATATCCCAACATCCCAGTATCCCAATATCCCAACATCCCATCATCCCAGTATCCCAACATCCCATCATCCCAGTATCCCAACATCCCAGTATCCCAATATCCCAACATCCCATCATCCCAGTATCCCAACATCCCATCATCCCAGTATCCCAACATCCCAGTATCCCAACATCCCTGCATCCCAACATCCCAGTATCCCAATATCCCAGCACAGTGTCTAGTGCTGCTGTGTCCATGAATATTGCTCTCCTTTACCTGCCCTTTGTAACTTGCCTTCTTTCTGTTTCCATGCCTTGTCTGTCCATGGAAATGCTCCTGTTTCACCCAAATTCTGCTCTTTTCCTTCTGCCCATGTCTCTGCAGCCTGCTCTTCCCCTGCCTTTGGGTGAGTGGTCCTTTCCCAGGAGCACTCCTGGTGTCACCTCCCTGTCCCACCCACTGCCAAGGTCCTTCTCACTCTGCCTGACTTTGGCACCTTGACTCTGCTTGCTCACATTTTCCATTCCATCACACTCAGATTCCTTAGTCTCCCTTTTATTTCCCTTCAAAAATAATTTCTTTCCTATTTTATTCTTAGAATTTTTCACATCTCCTGACTCCTTTTTGTTCCTGTTCGTCAGTGCTGCTGCCTTACTTTCACAGAAGCTTCAGACCTTGCTCAGAAATGCTCCCCTTGCCCTTTGAATTAATAGTTTGATTTCCTTCCTCCTCTCTAGCCCATGCCCTGGTGAATATTTGTTGATTTTGCCTTACCTAATGAGTGTTTGATGTACTTAAATAATCACTGGAGCACTGGTTGGGACTCCCTGTGTCCCCTTTCCTGGATGAATCCTCTGAAGACGGGCCAGATGTCGATGATAAAAAAAAATGTAAAAAATCAAAAAATCACTCTACACAGCACAACAAATCTTTAGTTGTCCTCTCCAAAGTGGAACAGCTTCAGCACAGCCTGCAGGCTGGCAGCCAGGGCTGTCTTTTGGGAAACAGGAGATATTTTGAGTCCAGCAGCAGAGAGAACAGAACCCAAATTGCTGAGCTATTAGCTGAAGGCAGCTCTGCTGTAACACACCACTGATCTCCCTCCCTCTTTTTGTCTCTCAGGAAAAGGTCTTGGCTCTGAGGCGTGAGGAGCTGGCTCAGTCCTGCGTGTCCTAAATGGAGCAGTGAGATCCCTGCTCTCTGCATCCAGCCTTTCATCCCCTGGGCTGGCTGCTGGGTCCTGCTGATGCCTTGGGAAGGCAGAACTGGAACAGAGACTGGACAGAGCCGGAGAATAAAGCAGAGATTTATTAAAAGGCCTTTAGGATACACCTTGGGCAGGACAAGAGCCTGGCCAGGGCTGCACCCAAGGTGGACCCAAAATGGTCCCAAAATGCACAAACGCTCACCAGGTCTCACACTTTGATGAGTTTTGGTCCATTTGCACATTGGGGTTGAATTGTCCAATTCCAGCTCCAGGCTGTGAGGTCCCATCCTTCTTGTTCCTCCCTCAGCCACCCTTGTTTGTGCTTTGGGGCTGAAAGTTGTCCTGGGTGTGCAGCAGGAGAAGGATTTGTTTTGTGTCCCTGCTGTGTGCAGAGCTGAGTGAGCCTGAGTGTGAGCTCAGAGCTGCACCCTGGGCAGCACAGAGCCTGAAAAACACGGAAGATAAAACTTAAAGCATCACTGCAGGTCACAGTTTGGGTCCCAGCTGGCCCTACCCAGCCCTGGTGTCCCCCAGGGGCCATCAGGAGGGCAGGTCCATCCTGGGTCTGGCCCTGGCAGGATGCTGTGCTGAGCTCAGGGCAGGTTGGTGCTGTGTGGAGCCCCATGGCTCTGGGTTTGGATGTTCCTGCCAGGGCAGGGATGCTCCTCAGACTCCTCAGGTTCACTGGCTGCTGGCTCTCAGCTCCTGGCTCCCAACCCTGAGGAGCACCGGGCTGGACATCCCCAGGCTTGTCCCCTGCCTGCAGCCCCATCCCCTGCTCAGGAGGGGCAGCGCTGCCTCCCCAGCCTGGGGACAGCTCTGTGCTCTTTGTCACTGTCCCCTCCCCTGGCAGCACCAAGCCCTGTGACTCCTTTAATCCTGCCAAGGACTGAGGCAGATTCCAGCAGTGGGCTGGGCACGAGGGCAGAGGCTCCTGGCTGGGGGAGAGCCACGTTCCTCTATCGATGTCTGCTCTGCTTTTATCTCTGCTTGACATTTTCTCCTTCCCACGGTGCAAGCCTCAGCCTGAAATAATTGAAAAGCAATATAAAGTGTCTTATTTATCTTTGTTCAAGATAGCAGCTTGTTCTACCCTTAAATTCTCTGAGGACTCGGGGGCAGATTTTTTTTTGAAGCACTGCTTTATTCTTAGGCAAGCAGTACAAAGTTTTCTAATGTCTATAAAACTTGGGATTGCTTTCTGCAGACTCCAAACAGGTGATCATGCAGCCCTCCAATCTTTCACTTCTTTATGGGGTATCATCTTGGGCCTCTCCAATTTTAAGGATTTTTTTTTAAAGTGCTGCCTCTCTGCTGTACTTTCATTTTGCCAGGATCTCACTTCTTGTTTGCTGCAGGCTCAGGACTTGGCAGACCTTGTCTTCCTGCCATAACTTTTTGGGATCAAAGTAACTTTGTCTTTAAAAATGCAATAGGTATTGAATTATTTTATTTTTATTAAGAGTGTTGAAAAAATAATCATCCCAGCAATAATCTAAATGGAACATTGCAGTTGAGTTACGTAAATATTTTAAATTCTTGTCTCATTTTAGGTAGAGAGAATCCAAAATGTCAAATCCTTATGGAATGAGGACAGCTTTTGGGTATTTGTTCCTGAAAAACCACATTACTAATTAGCTGTGTTTTACTTTCCTTGAGCTTTCTTTTTATATCAACAATAGGTTAACAAAAACCTGTGACATTTTTTGGTTGCTCTTGAACCTTTTCTTCCAGTTTTAGCAAGATAGTTTAAATCATATATATATGTGTATATATATATAACTGTTTCTTGGGATTTGGTGTCTGTAATTACAGCTTTATAATATTTATAATATTTATAATATATTTATAATATTTACCAAGCTAAATTGCCTTCTTACTAAAAAGGAGGCAAAGAATTTGGGGTGTCATGCCTCAAGGTTTGTGGGGATTTTTTTGTAAGGCGCTAAAGAAGTGTATTTGCCTCTGATGTCTTGTAGGCTGCTGCTTTTTGCTATTTTCATTTAGAATTTTTATTTGGAGATGGCTAAGCAGGATCCTTGCCCCATAAAATGCACGTTAAGAAAGAGAAGTTGAGAAGGAACCGAGAAGCTGTGAAGTGGAAGAGCGAAAGGGCGAGGTTTGTTAATCCCAAATAAAAGCCCTTAGGAGTGCAGGAAGAAGACAACTGTGTAAAATCAATCACTCAATCAAGCACAGCCCCACGTGCCTCGGTGGCACCCGTCCAGAGCCACTTAAAGCAACCATAAAATTAACAGCTCAAATAATGAACACGTCAGCTCCAGCGGGGGAGGCTGGAGGAGGAGGCTCAGCACAACGTGAACATCCAGCCCTGAGCTGGGAATTGGGGTTTGCACAGAGCCTTGCAGTCCTGGGATGGGAATTTTGTGGGTTGTGAGGCTGTGGAGATGGAGTGAGCTCTGAAGGAAGGGCTGAGGGAAGGGCTGGAGGTCCCTGAACCTCAGGAGGTGCAGACCTTGCAGATATTCCATGGCACAGGTGTGGGAGCAAGGATGGGACAGTGCTGGCTTTGGCAAGGGAAAAGCAATGGGCGTGTAGGGTCTGCCCCTTCATCTGGCTTCTCTGTGCTGTGTGTCATGAAAACAGTTTAAAACCAGCTCAAAAAGGTCTCAAATTCAAGAAGAGAATGAAAAGTACATTGGCTACTCGTGTTGGCACGAGTTCCTGCAAGGGGAGGTGAAAAGCCACGAGGTTTGGCAGAAAGAGGATGCAGTGATCTAAAGCAAGGGCTTAAAAAAGAGGAGAGGGAAGAGGGGAGGGCTTTTGGCAGAAAACCAGTGGATTTGGTCAAAGTGTAGATAGCAGTGGACGTGAAATGAGGAGAGGTGGGGATCACCCTTGGTGACATCTCATTGGAGGAGGGGAGCCTGTCAAACTGTCCATAGGGTTGTGCTGCCAATTTCCATAATGCAAATGTGAGCCATGTCATGCCTTGCACATCCTCTGTGTTCTCTGTCTCCTGTGATCTGGTGAG
Source organism: Prinia subflava (assembly GCF_021018805.1). Lineage (NCBI taxonomy): Eukaryota > Metazoa > Chordata > Aves > Passeriformes > Cisticolidae > Prinia > Prinia subflava. The sequence continues at coordinate 2,976,663 of NC_086260.1, read as the reverse complement.
GAGCTCAGTATCATTTTTAAGCACATTTCTAAGTCTCTTAATAACCAAAAACCTGAACGAGGCAGTCTAAAGCCAGGAGGCAAAGACATTGAAAAGCTTTTAGTTAAAATCCTCATAATTTGGGGGTTTCATTAATTTTTTTTTTTTAAATCCTTCTCTCAAGTATTTAATTTCACCCTTCGGTCTTCCTGCAGCCATCATGTTTTAGCCATGCAGCATCCATTTGCCTGTAATTACAGTCGTGTCATTCAGCTTTCAAACACCCCCTCAGACACTCTTTTGGCAAGTGGAATTTTAAATAGAGAGAGTTAATCAGCAGCCAGATTGAGGCATTGCAGAAAGATAGCGAAACTGCTTGATATTCCTCAGAACTCTGGTGGCTGTTTTATGTGTGTTTTAAGCCACGCTGTGCTTGATGACCTTGTAATGATGAAGTCTGAAGGGAAGCAGAGACTGAATCATCACTTCTGAGACTGATGGTTTCGGCAGAGCTTGATGCTCTGCGCACGGTCACGGTAAAAAATATCTGTTTTCAGAGGTCAGGACGAGGATTTGGCACCGGGCCCAGCTACCTGAGAACATCTGCAGAGCTGCAGTGGTGGCTGCTGCTGAGCAGGGCGCAGGAGGAGGTGGGGATGCAGAGCCAGATGTGCTCATCAGCAGCTGCTCTGCCCCCAGTGCCTGCATTTCCAGAGCTCTGCCTTTCCCCCAGCACTCTGGGGTGTCCCAGGAGTGGCATTAGCACAAAGCCAGTGTCTCTGCCTGATCAGAGCAGAGATTGCTGCAGAAACTGAAATTGGTGATGGGGGAGTTGTGTTGGTTGGGGACCAGCTCAGAGATTCAGGCACCCGACCCCAGAGCTGATTCAGAGCAGGCAGGTCCCAGCCCCTGGGTGTTCCAGCTGCCCTTTCTCAAGAGCACACGACATTCAGCACTGCTCAATGCCAGAGCCACAAGGTGCTGGGGGAGCTCAATCCCAAAATCCAGCCCTTGTTCTGGCACCCTCGGTTTCCAGCTGCACCAGGAGAAAGAGCTCCTTTATCCCGGGCTACAGGCGGCAGCCCCGACCTTTCCTGGCCCTTCCCGTGTTCCTGGCAGGGTCCAGCTCTGCTCCTGGAGCTGCCAGAGCTGCCTGATGGCACCAGGCTGGCTGCAGGCTCTGGGCCATGCAGAGGGGCTGCCAGCCCCAGGTGTCTGCCTCAAGGCTGTGCTGGCCCTCCTGCTGCTGATGCCTCAGGATTTCAGCTTTTATATTTCCCATGTATTTGTAACCCTGCAGTTCTTTAGTGCAGAACTCCAAACTCCACACACAGGGTGAGCTGCTGCTTCCCCAGTTTGGGCACACACAGCAATTCCTCTCCAGGCCTGGCAGTCAAGGACACCTCACTGCCTCAGGCCTGAGAGATGGGAACAAAAGGGAGCTGGGGCAGCAAACTTGGGGTGAATGACTTCATTCCCTGAAGCTGGAATTGGGAGATGAAGCCCCAAAATGCAAATGGACCAAACTGATCAAAGTGTGCAAACCTGGGACCTGGGGTCCATTTTTGGGTGCAGCCCCTGGGGGGCTTTGTCTGCCCCAAATGTACCTGAAGGCCCTTCAATAAATAGAACAGCTTTTTATTTCCTTGATTTTGTCTCTGTTTTTTGGTAGACCCAAAAATGCATCACTGCTAACGCCTCCACTGCACACAGCTGTAGCTTCCTAAAACCTTGCTCAGGAAAGCTCTGATCCCTCTGTGTCTGCACCAGGACCCCACACCAGCAGATATTTGGGCAGAGGGGGGAATTGCTGCCATGGTGAGGCAGAGCTGGCAGCAGAGCTCGCAGCATCCCAGGGAAAAAGTGAGGGCAGGGAATTGGGAGCAGAGTCCCCCCAGCTGCCAGCAACGTGCCTGGAGGGAGAGCAGCTGCTGCAAGGGGCAGCCAGAGCCTCCAGGGAAGGAGTCCAAGTCCCAGACAGCCACTGGGAAAGACAAAGATGCATCACCTTGGAGGCTTGTCCTTGGACATGCTGGCTACTCTCTAGTCTTGAAATGAAATAACCTGGTTTTTCTGTTTTTCAAAAGAGAGCTGAAATATTTTGGATACTTGATTATATAATTAGCTTTTAGCTGCTCTGAATACCGTGGCTTAATTATTCTGGATTCCACTGTTAAATAATTAGAGCTGTCTTGTTTACTAGCAAATTTTCTGTTTGTTGCTCCAGGGTGATTTGTTTTAGGAAATTAAGTACCCAGGGCAAGTAGCATTCAAGTGTCCCAAATGCCAGCAAAGAACTGGGTTGGTTTGTTTTGCCTCTGGGCAGGTTTGAGATGTTTCCAGAATGGACATAACTAACAAGCTGTCTCTTGGTTTAAGATCTCTCTCCTTCCCAAAACCAAATCTTCCTTCTGTTTTGGTTTTTTTTTTCCTTTTTTCTTTTTGAATTATTTTCTTTTTTAAATTTTTTTTTCATTTTTTTCTCTTGAATTCTGTGTTGCCTGAATTGTACTAGGAGCTACTTCCAAGCTGAGGATTGACATCAGAACTTTGGCTTTGCCCCTGCAGCACTTGGATAACTTGGGATGAGACTCTGTTCCCCCTTGGGGCACGAGCTGTCAGCTCTCCCAGCAGTTCATTGAGTTGACCATTTTTTGTGTTTTGGGATCAACATTGCAGCCCCAGCTGTTCTGAAACGCTTGGATAAAACTTGTAGGGAAAAGAGGAGGACAGAGGGAGGATTCAAACTGTAAATTTTTTAAGAAGGTTGTGGTTGAGAGGGAAGTCTGTTGAGCTGATTGTTGACCAGCATCCCCAGGTCCTTTCCCAGAGGAGAATCACAGACATTAAAATATGAGTGTGTTTTGGAGAGCCCAGGTTTTGTCACCCAGCCAACTCTAACTATGGCTCTCTGTTGACAAAACCTGTACAAATACACTTTATCAAGAGTGTCTTTTATCTTAGATGAGGAGGAAAACAAAGCAAGAGAAGGAATTGTCTGTAGAAAAGCTTCTGTCCCTCATTTATAAATGTCTGTGCAGCAAACAGGGTGAGAAAAAAGCAGCCATCCTGTGCTGCTCAGGTCACGGGCTGGGTTTTATACCAGAAGCAATAAATGAATCAAAGGCAGAATATTGACATATTTTCAGGAGCAAACCCATTGCAATGCCAGGTAAGACCTCCCTTCCCTCACAGTGGTCAGCAGCAGTGACTTCTGAAAAAAACAAGGAAATTTATAGGGGATTTATATTTTTCTCCTCCTACATGGAAATTTATGTGTCACCTATTCATTTGGGTGTTTGGTTTTTTTTTCAAGCCTCTGCAATATCTATTTAGATGCCTGGGAAGGGGGAGGAGTGCGTGTCCTATGAGGCTTGGCAGGCAGTTTGGAGTTTTATAGCAGTGTGTGCTTGCTCAGTTATTTTTAGCCTGTTATTACTGGGATGCTTTGGATTATTTAATGTGTGGTATGGACTCCCTCCTCCCCCCTGCAGGCTGGACTTGCTGGGAGGAGCTGCTGGATGGGAAGAGCATCCCCCATCTCTGCCCTCTGCAGAGGCTGCTGTCACAGAGCCACAGAACCACCAGGCTGGGAGAGACACTCAACTCAGTCCAACCCAGTTATTGGACTGGACTCAAGTGACTGAGTCCACCCCAGGCATCTGTGCTGACTCTTCTGTGCTCAGTTTAAAGCATCTTGCCACTCTCTGGTTTCTGGATCCCTCTGATGAAGTTGTTGGAGCTCCTCAGCCGAGTCAGGGAGCGCTGTGGCTCTGCTGAGCTGCAGGGAGTGATGGCCTGTGTCCCCTGCCTGTGACAAATCCAGGCTCACACCCCACTGGAACACACTCGTGGGAACACATCTTTCTTCATTTGCATGGGGATAAGGGTTAGTACAGCCAGTTTAGTGAAATGGAGCTGCTTGTTAATCCCTGGAGCTCCATCACAGGGCTGGGCACAGGCTGGGCTGGGGGTAATTTGCCATGGCAGGTCGCTGCTGCATTGATGGTGTTCAGACAACTGATACTGTTTAACTTTCCACAGCCACGCAATGATTGAGGAGCTGTGGGCAAAATGTATGGGAGTTGGGTACCTGAGCTCATTTAAAGACCTTGCTGCATATTCTTACTCCTAAAATGTGGCAGCAAGCCAGTTTTCATAGATATTTAAATACTGCCAGAAGCACTCAGAATAAAAACCCTTCTAGGTGACTATCTGCATCTTTAACTTTTAAATTCTTCTGTATATCTAGCATTTAAAGGCTTAGTTTTCAAGTCCCATTTGTTTGAAATAATTTAATGAGTCCACATTGCATTCAACAAGTGAAGATCTTATTTCAGGCAGGTATTTTTTGCAAAAAGGTTAAGTAACTTTCTCACTCTCCACAACTCCCTGAAAGGTGCCTGTGCTCAGGTGGGGTTGGTCTCTTTCTCCAGACAGCAACTGAGAGAAGGAGAGGACACAGCCTCAAGCTGCACCAAGGGAAAAACAGGTTGGATATCAGGAAAAAGTTTTTTATGGAAAGGGTGATAAAGTATTGGAATGGTCTGTCCGGGGGGGTGATGGAGTCACCATCCCTGGATGTGTTTAAATAAAGGATGGATGTGGCACTCAGTGCCATGGTTTGGTTGAGATGTTAGGGCTGGGTTGGACTCGATGATCCTGGAGGTCTCTTCCAACCCTGTGATTCTGTGATTCTGGATTCTGTGATTCTGTGATTCTGTGACTCTGTGATTCTGTGATTCTGGATTCTGTGATTCTGTGATTCTGTGACTCTGTGATTCTGTGATTCTGGATTCTGTGATTCTGTGATTCTGTGATTCTGTGATTCTGTGATTCTGTGATTCTGTGATTCTGGATTCTGTGATTCTGTGACTCTGTGATTCTGTGATTCTGTGATTCTGTGATTCTGTGATTCTGGATTCTGTGACTCTGTGATTCTGTGATTCTGTGATTCTGGATTCTGTGATTCTGTGACTCTGTGATTCTGTGATTCTGTGATTCTGTGACTCTGTGATTCTGTGATTCTGGATTCTGTTATTCTGTGATTCTGTGGTTCTAATCACCATGAAAAGACCCCGAATTTGAATTTCTTTGAATGGAATTCAAGTCTGAATTCTCTTAGGACTCTCCAGTGCCACTGGGTCCATCCCTGGAGGGCAGAGCTGGGAAGAGGGGGGTGCTCCCATGGGATGCTCGTGGTGGAGGAGCACCACAGGGCCCTGACACTGCCCAGGTGGGACCTGCTCCTGCAAAAAGCTGTCTTTGAGTTTGGTGCCTCCCTTCTCTGGGAGGGGAAAAGGCCCAAGTAGAAAAAGCCCAGGTGTTTGGGTAGTTTTACCTCTTTTCTGATCTGTGGGGTAGGTGAAGGTCTCTCTCTGACTGCAGGCTACAAACTGCTCAGTTCCCCCTGTGAATTGCAATAAATTGTTACCAACACTATGCAGAGAGAAATGTGACTTTTTTATTGTTGTTTATTTTTTAATCAACCCAGAGTAAGCCTGTGCATACATCTATTATCAGAGACCCTCTTCTTTTTCCCTTTAATATTTCTGCTGCCAGCCTGAAGATTGACTGTCTTGGGCTGGCACATTTCCAACATCAGTTTTTCTTCTTGTCAGCTTTTCTCTTCTTTCTTTCCTTTTTTTCTTGTTCTCTCTTTGGTGGCAGTATTTCTCTGTTCAGCCTCATTCCATGCTAGACTCTTCCCCACCACAAACCCCGTGCTGGGATTTGGCTGCACGTGCTGAGGAGAGATAGCAAAGCGTGCTTGGAAGTGGCTTTAAATGCTCAAACACATGGGAGATGTCTGCTAGCAAAGGAAACGTTTAACTGCAAAGAAATCTACAGTTCAGTGGATTTATGGAAATGAATCTGACTGCAAGTCAGGTCTGGAAGGTATAAAATGTGCAGGAAGGAGAGGTTTGTCAGAGGGGAAGTGCATGGAATGGCTGTGCAAGAGAAGGAAGAGCAGGGCATGAGGACATGGATTTGGGATTTTGTTTTGTTGTGCATTCATCCATCAGGGCCTGGACTTGTTATTTTGTCTTGTCTCATGTGAATGGCAGTGTTTGCTCCTGGCCTGGTAGCCCCAGTCCTCAGCTCTTGGCCACTCCTGCCTGGAGCAGGAGCTTGACTTGTGCTCGCACATCCTGCAGCCCTTCTTGCTGCAGCCCTTCCTGCTGCAGCCCTTCCTGCTGCAGCCCTTCCTCCTGCAGCCCTTCCTCCTGCAGCCCTTCCTCCTGCAGCCCTTCCTGCTGCAGCCCTTCCTGCTGCAGCCCTTCCTCCTGCAGCCCTTCTTCCTGCAGCCCTTCCTGCTGCAGCCCTTCTTCCTGCAACCCTTGCTCCTGCAGCCCTTCCTGCTGCAGCCCCTCCTGCTGCAGCCCTTGCTCCTGCAGCCCTTCCTGCTGCAGCCCTTCCTGCTGCAGCCCCTCCTGCTGCAGCCCTTGCTCCTGCAGCCCTTCCTGCTGCAGCCCTTCCCCCTGCAGCCCTTCCCCCTGCAGCCCTTCCCCCTGCAGCCCTTCCTCCTGCAGCCCTTCCTCCTGCAGCCCTTCTTCCTGCAGCCCTTCCTGCTGCAGCCCTTCCTCCTGCAGCCCTTCCTCCTGCAGCCCTTCTTCCTGCAGCCCTTCCTGCTGCAGCCCTTGCTCCTGCAGCCCTTCCTGCTGCAGCCCTTGCTCCTGCAGCCCCTGCTCCTGCCTGCTGTGCTGTTTGTAGGGCAAGCCTGGGACATGGAAAAGATCCAGGCAGAGGATGTGTTGCCTGTGTAAGTCCAGGATGTGGGAAGCTCTTAGGGTCTTTTGGGGGCACAGGGCTGGAGTGTCTGGCTTTCCTGCAGCCCCAATCTGCCGTGTCCTGGCACAGGGCACGGGCTGTGCAGCATCAGTGTTGTGGAGGAGGAGAAAACTGCTGTGCTCACCCTGCAGAGCCCACTGATGGTCAGGACAGCAGCTAGAAACGATCACAAGGCACCCAGGGAAATGGGGAGTGGGAGCAGCTTCCAGTGAAGATGAAAGCTCTGAACATCCCTTGTACCCAGTTTTCTCCCTGTTTCAGGGCTGACAGCCGGAGCTCGGACTGCACTGAGCTGTCAGCACGTTCATTCATCCAGACAAAAAAAGAAAAGAGATGTGGCTTGGCCTTTTGCCTCAGACCTTCCTGACTTTGCTGTGTTCCACAGGGCAGCCTGCAGGGCTGCAGCCCTGCCTGTGCTGGTCCTGCTCAGCGGGAGCAGCTGCCTTGACAGAGTCTGTGTTTTCCTGTGCTCAGGTTTCAGCCCAGCTCCAGCCCCGTGCTGGGTGCAGGCAGGAGCCACGCTGCTCCAATGACACCGAGAGGTTTTCTAGGAAAAGCACTGTGAAAAGTGCTGGCAGCTGAACTGCATGAAATTCAATGTATATGGTCCTAAATAACGAGGGTTTGTAGATCTTTGTTTGGGCACATCATGGAGTTTATGGGGTGTAAAGCAGTTTCAGAACTGACAGAGCAGAGATCAGAAAATGTTGTTGTGCATCTGGAAATGCAAGGCAAGGGGTGAGTTTTGTGCTGGGAGAGGTGGTTGAGCTGTCAGTGTGGCAGAATGACAGCCAGGAAATCATCACTGAATGGGTTGGGTTGGAAAGGACCTTAAAGTTCATCCCATTTCCATGGCAGGGACACCTCCCACTGTCCCAGGCTGCTCCAGCCCCAGTGTCCAACCTGCCTTGGACAATCCAAGGATCCAGGGGCAGTCACAGCTGCCCTGGGCACCCTGTGCCAGGGCCTGCCCACCCTCATGGTTAAGATTTTCTTCATAAAATCTGATCTAAATCTCTCTCTTTCCCAGTGCTCCAAGTGGAGCAGCCTGGTCAGTGAATTTTCCAGTGGATGATGCACCTTTTAATTGGGTTCAAATGCCTAATCACATCTATGGAAATACCAGGTAAACAAAACAGACCTGCAGTAATCAGAGGTGGCAGCAGCAGCTCTTGCCTTTTCAGATTCCTTCCTGGCATGGTAATTTAGGGGAGAAAATCAATTATAAGCTGATGGAGATGGTCTGAGTTTGGCCTTTGGGGGGGTGAGGTCTCTGCTGCAGGTGTTCAGGACAGTGGGAATTTCTCTGTCTTGTCTTGGTTCAGTTGATAAAGCAATGATTCCTCCCAGTAGTGCATGGGTAACCTTTTTTTAAACAACATGAGCGATAAAATATATGAAGTCTGGCAATTTAGGGAAAAATGGGACTGTTTAATCCAGGCAATGAGAACTGGCAGCAGTATATTGAAATATTGGACAGGTATTTTCTTGCAGGTAAGGCTGTAGATAAGAACAAAGATAAATTGGTTTTTTCTTCGTGACTGTTGCAGTAAAATCTCTTTTCTCTGGAAGACTTTCTTACACTGGCTGAGAAATAACCCAGCAGAGTTTCAGAGCTGCAGCCCCAGCCCCAGCAGATGGGGATGGGTCCTGGTGGGGCCAGGAGGAAGGGTGGATATGGCAGAATGGAAATGCCTGATTTGGGAGTGCCTGCAGGGTAATGATGTGAACATTTCGCCATTAATAGAGAATTCAAAGACAGTTGGTGGCGGAAAGAAACTTAAAATAGCCCAAACAGGTGAAATTAGCAACAGCAGGGGAAGCAGCAGAGATTTCCAAAGCAGGCACCTGGGAAGCAGGGACAATAAAACTCAGTAAACAAAATGCAAAGCTGTTTGGAAGGTGGATATGCTCTTGAGAGGTGCTTCCACCCTGGAAAGGCTCATTCTGCATCTGTTTGTGCATTTAAGATGGCCCAGGGCAAGATTCAGAGGAGGATTTGAGTGTTGCAGCTTTGTTTAGTGCAGCAGAATTTAGGAAACTCACCCTCACCTTGAGCCTGCAGCTGCCTGCTGGGTGCAGGCTGAGTTCTCTTCGATTAATTACCTGTAATTGTCATTAAATGAATGAGCAGATCTCACGTTTTCCTTGGCTGTGCTGTAGAACACCTCCAGGCTTCCACTCCCAGTGGAAGAGAGTCTGGAATATGGAAATTCTCCCTTTATTGTTCAGCATTTCCTCTCCTTCAACACAGCCCCTGTTGGTGGGAGCTGCCCTGCAGGAGCTTTTCCTGAGGACATTTCAGCTCAGAGTTTTATTTTCTCGGAATGTTCCATTACTGCAAGGATTTACCTTGGAGAAGAAGCTGAAGAACAGTTTTTTTCCGCTTTTGGTAGATTTAAATGAAAATAAATTATTCCAGTAAAAGATCCTGTCAGAAATTAAGTTGGTGTTAAATGTGGATTAATTATTATCTTTTTTTTAATCTTTGTTTAGGCTATGTAGGGAAGAGACTACCAACCAAATGTGCAAAATCAAATGCTTTTCATGCACATATTTTTCATTACGTCCTTTAGCTGCTGTTCTCTTTTACAGGATGAAAGCTTTCACCTCTTCTCCACCCCAATATCTGCAGTTGTGTTTGATTTCCCAGGGCCAGCTGCCCAAGAATATCCCAGAGCCTGCAGCCCTCAGCCATGCAGAGCAGTCTGAATTCCTGAACTATCCCATCCATTCCACTGGGGCTGTTCACAGGGGCATTGTGGCAAGAGAAGTTGTTTTTTTCCCTGTCCATCCAATTACCTTTGTGGAAAAATACCCTTTTTAAAAATGATTAATCCATTGAATCCAGGTTATGGATGAGTCCAGTGACGTTCTCAGCAATTCCGTGCTGTAAATCTTACATTACCTACAGCCAGAAATCTACAGATGCTTTACAGTGTAATTACTCGTTATTATGATGTTAAGATTAGTTAAGTTGCTTGAGAATGGTGCCCTGAAATGGTGCTACAAGCCTGGTTTTGGCACTGCTTCTGAGGTCTTTATTTATGTAGCTGAGGAGTTTCCTGGGCTGTAATCAATGCTTTGCCCCAGCACAGAGCTGAGTGTTGCAGAATGCAGCCCCATATTTTTGTGGCAGGCTCTGGAGTGGTGACATTGCTGTATGAGCTGCGTGGCAGCTGTCAGGGTGATATTAATGGAATAATCTATGGAGGGCTTTGATAGAAACGCTGTAATTGATGTGTTTGTGACCGAGGATTGGAGCGCTCGCTGCCGGAGGGTTCAGCGCTGCCTCTGAGCAGAAATTCTCCAACATTCCCATTTATTTCACCCACTCTTGTGTTTACCTCGTCCACCCACAGCTGCACCCCTCAGCTCAGGCTGATTTGGGCAATATGACTAAACCCAAATTCCTGGGTGGAAGGGAGGGCTGTGCTGGTGCTGCTGCTTTCCTTCTAAATCAAGCGGTTCCAATCCTGATTTTTCTGATGCTGTGCCAAAGGATATTTCAAAGTGGCTTTAAATAAGTACATTATTCTCAAGCATTGTAGTAACAGCTGTATCTGGTGTCTTGGCATGGACTCTGGAGTGGCTTAGGGGGGCAGAGCTGAGGGGCTGCAGGGTCCCAAGGAATTGGTGGTGTCTTGGCAGGAAGGTGACATCTGGGTGGGACACAACACACTGGTCCCATTTTAGGTGCTGTGGAGAACTGGTGGGGCTGACGCCTTTTTCTCTGGTCTTAGAACCATAAGCCAGAGACAGGGAGATAAATATCTTTATATAAAGATCCTTAGGTGTACAACTGGCCAGGTGGAAAACGCCCAAGATGCACACGCTGCATAACGTGTCTACAAATTTATAATTTGGCAAATTAGCATATCTGGCAAGAGTCCCCAGTTAGAAGCACACCCGGTGAATTCACCCCCACCTCCATCCTGTACCTTCTAGATCCTCCCCCCTCAAATGTTTTTCTAAACTTTGTTTAGATGAAATGTGTCTCCAAGAGCTGGTCTCAGCCTTGGTTTCTAAGGAGAGCCAACACAGCGTAGGGGTCTTGGAACGTGTTTTGTCCTTCTGCCTAGGAAAATGCTGAAGTTACAATAATAGACTACAGAGCTGCAAATATATGTGTAAAGGATACAGGGAATATATAAAAGAAAAAAGGCAAAAATCAACAGCATGAGGGAAAGCAGGGTCAGGGATGAGAACACGGCTTTGCAGCTCAAGGTGTAGGTTTAGGATGTGGGTTTGGGTTTGTTTTCCATGCCCATTTCACACAGGTGACTCTCCAGAGCTGGCAGGTGTGGGGTGGGGACACCAGCCTGGCGGGCAGGGGGTACAGAGTGCCCAGGAGGGGATTTAGGAAGCTGCTTCTGAGCACCCTTGGTGCAGCTGGGACAGTGCCCTGACTCTGGGGCTGCTCCTGCCAGCAGCACCCAGCGCTGTCCTGGCAGAGCCAGGGGTGGCACCGAGGTGGATTCTGTGGCATTCAGCTCATCTGAATCCCTCAAAAGCAGCTGATGTCTTTTGGGGCTATGTATAAAGAGAGGGCAGACAGAATTGAGGGAATAAAAAGCTGTTCTAGTTATTGAAGGGACTTCAGGGACATTTGGGGCAGACAAAGCCCCCCAGGGGCTGCACCCAAAAATGGACCCCAGGTCCCAGGTTTGCACACTTTGATCAGTTTGGTCCATTTGCATTTTGGGGCTTCATCTCCCAATTCCAGCTCCAGGGAATGAAGTCATTCACCCCAAGTTTGCTGCCCCAGCTCCCTTTTGTTCCCATCTCTCAGGCCTGAGGCAGTGAGGTGTCCTTGACTGCCAGGCCTGGAGAGGAATTGCTGTGTGTGCCCAAACTGGGGAAGCAGCAGCTCACCCTGTGTGTGGAGTTTGGAGTTCTGCACTAAAGAACTGCAGGGTTACAAATATGGAAAATATAAAAGCTGAAATCCTGAGGCATCACAATCAGCAATGTGGCCACAGCCGAGCAGGGGACACAGGGGGCAGGGGAGGTGACAGCTCTGTGGCTGTCCCTGGCCCTGGGGCTGGCACCAGGCTGGCCAGGAGGAGCTGTGGCACGGTGCCACCCTGCCCTGCCCTGCAGTGCCCCGTGCCAGCATCACCGGGAGTGGGGCCGTGGCCAAGAGGAGCAGGGAATGTGTGGAGATGGAGCAGGACGTGACTTCCAAAGGCAGCAGGGCTGTGGCTGAGCTGGGCTCTCTGGGGTGTGTGCAGCCCCTGGCACTGCCCCCAAAGCTGCATTTCCAGACAGGCTCTCACTCCACACCACCATCTGTTGGGAAGGGCACCGGCTCCTTTTGCATGACCTCCAGCCTGATTTGCACATGAAAAATAGCGACCCAGCTGCCCATATGCTCCTGCAGGTGAGACTCTGCCTTGAAGGTTCTGAAAATAAAGCCACAAATTCTGGTGGCTCTCCAAAAGCTGTGCTCTTATTGTGCCACCTCTGTGCTGGGACTGCAGAGCACTCCTGGTTCTGGGAATGCTACTGCAGCCAGCCCAGCCTTTACAGCATCATCCTGATCCCAAATATTCTGGGAATGCTGCTGCAGCCAGCCCAGCCTTTACAGCATCATCCTAATCCCAAATATTCTGGGAATGCTGCTGCAGCCAGCCCAGCCTTTACAGCATCATCCTAATCCCAAATATTCTGGGAATGCTGCTGCAGCCAGCCCAGCCTTTACAGCATCATCCTAATCCCAAATATTCTGGGAATGCTGCTGCAGCCAGCCCAGCCTTTACAGCATCATCCTAATCCCAAATATTCTGGGAATGCTGCTGCAGCCAGCCCAGCCTTTACAGCATCATCCTAATCCCAAATATTCTGGGAATGCTGCTGCAGCCAGCCCAGCCTTCACAGCATCACCCTGATCCCAAATATTCTGGGAATGCTGCTGCAGCCAGCCCAGCCTTCACAGCATCACCCTGACCCCAAATATTCTGGGAATGTGACTGCAGCCAGCCCAGCCTTCACAGCATCATCCTGATCCCAAATATTCTGGGAATGGTGCTGCAGCCAGCCCAGCCTTCACAGCATCACCCTGACCCCAAATGTGTGATTGGTGTTGAAAGCAGTGTCAATCAGAATGGGTGGTTTCTGCAATATTGTGATCTACTTGGAAATAACCTGCTCCTAGCTCAGAAGGGAGCAGGAGAAGGAACAGAAAATTGCCTTTGTGCTGGATTTAATATTTACATCTCTGACTTTGCCAAATAGGTTTGATATTTATAGCAGGAGCAGCAGGAATATTCATCAGTTGCCATGGTCATATTAAGCTCACCAAGTACAACAGTGAACCACAATCTGAACTGGAGTAATTCTAAAACGCTTCCACGCCGAGAGGAATAGTTTGTATTAAATTTAAGAGTTAAATGCTGGGTTTCTCCAGCGCCATTCCTGGGATTTCAGATATAAAAATGGAAATGCTTTATTGGAAATTTAATGGGAAGAGCAGTGCTGTATACAGGAACCCTAAAGAGCTCCCCGTCACTAGGCAGCATTCAGGATGGCAATTTACAGGGCTTAAAAAGCAGAATAAGCAATGAGGGTGCCTGGAATCCCATTAACAGGGATATACTTTTGACGAGTTGAAATACTAAATGTAAAATAACATTTTGTAATTTAAATGGAAGCATATTTAGGGGCTGGGTGCTGCCTTATTGCTGTTGGCATCTGTATTTGAAGTGTTGGTTGGTGTGTGTGACCCGAGGCAGTAATCACACACAACCAAATCCTGTTCTGCTTTTGGGCAAGCAATCCTCATTTCTGCAATGCCAGGCTTCCAAAATATTGCTGGAGATGCAAGTTTTTCTTTCTGGGGCTAATTTAGGAGAAGAAAAGACAGAGAAATTATCCGAGGCTTTGTAGTCAGAGTCTGTGCAAGGAGTTAAATCTGGGAGATCTCAGCAGATATTTACTGGTTTTCCACTGAACCTGCCCTTCCCCTTCCCCAGCCCAAAGAACAAATCCAGCAGTAAAAGAACAGCTGAAAGCTGTCAGGCTTTAATACCCATAGATAAGGTCATTCCTTAGGGGAGACCTGCTCAAATGCATAATAATATAACCAGGCACTGTAAAAGACACTGCGATATATTAAAAGATAAAATAAAGCAGACTGAAGTTCAAACATAGAAAAATCTAAGCTTTGTGTGGTGAGAGGTAAAATATTCTCACAGATAAGTGGAGGTTCTTGAGAGAGGCAGTGTTTAAAAGGCCTGGGAGGCTGGAGAAATCCTTGGGGATGAGGGTTTGAAGACTGACATGATCCAGGTAATGCAGGAGGCGGGCTGGGAGGGGGCCCGAGGGAGGCTGAGCTCACCTGCCACGATGGGCAGGGGCTCTGGAAGTGCAGGAGGGGCTGGAGCATCGCCCTGGCAGCTGGAGGAGCAGCAGGACACTGGGGAGAATGCCCAGTTAGAGAATAACAACCCCAGCAATGACCCTGAGACCCAAGAAGGGGAGTCTCACTCGTGTGTGGCACAAGCACTGAAGGCCAAGGATGTCTCCAGGGGCTCTGGGTTTTTTTTCTCCATTGTAGTTTGCCATTTTTTGTGTTAAAACTGAGAAAGCCTGAATTGGATTGTGGGTATCTGCTTTGAAGGGATTCCTCTCCTAAGCCTTTTTGGATTAATGTTGGCACTTTTTTGTTGTTGCTTTTTGTCTTTAACTTGCAGCTTTTTTAACACAGCATCATCCTGTAAATCCTCTCAGTGGGGCTCTAGCCTGGACTGGAAGCTCCAGCTCAGAGCACGTGTGTGATAAGGGGTCAATATTCCATCTGCCCTGGGAAAGGAGCCTGGTTTTAGCTGGCAGTCCTTCATTAAACCCCTTCCCACGAGGGGCAGCCCAGTGCTGGCTTCTCCTGCCGTCTGGGGGGGTTCAGTGCTCACCTGGGTGTGCAAGGTGCTCTCTCGGATGTGTGGAACAGCATTTTCAACCTGGTGTTTGTGCAGGGACCGAGAAAATGGTGATGGGACAGGGCTGGGACCTCAGGCTGGGCTGGGAGCAATGGGCTGGGGATGGTGCTTGGGGGTGGTGGGGGACAGTGCCAGCAGTTTGGGGGGGAATCTTCTGAATTCTGAGAGAGCTGAAGGCTGCCAGGACGTCTCAGCACCAGGACTGGAGCAGGTTCTGCTTTGGGACTATAGAAAGTATTCAAATATTCTATAATGTTTGGAATTTATTTATTTATTTGAAATTTATTTATTTCAAATATGCTTTGGGAGTACAGGAAGTATTCAGGTAGTGCAGGAAGGATTCAAATACCAGTTTTGCCAATGAAATTACCTGCACTTTGTCCAATAGTGTGAAATTTTAATAGTTGTATGGTTGAAGACACAAAAGTGATTATGAGCTGGACACGGGGAAAATGAGCTTCTTACAAGTGATATTGCAAATGGAACTGCAGAGTCGGGAGTGTTACACCCTGTTAATTAAGCTTTTGGTCCTGGCTAAGTGGTGCCCTGGTCTTTGCAGGCTGCAGGTTGCTCATATTCCTCTCAAACCCTTCCCTGCTGCCAGAACAGCCTGGAACCCTCCCTAACAATTTCCCTTTTTTTATTTTTTTCTCAGACAGACAAAGATATACTGCAGATATTTTATAGTTTTAGCATGGATTGTTGTGCTCAATGTGCAGTTGTTATTTCCTTGCCAATACATTGGAATGAACAATCCTCCACTGCTGCTGGATTCTCTTCCCTTCCATACAATGTGTGTGGGAGGGATTACTTCCCTGACATAGACATGAAATCCCACACTGAGCTCTTCAACGTGTTTTTCTTACAGAGAAAACAAATATGAAGAAGAATGTGGGGGAAAAGAAATCGTGTTTCAGTTGTTCAGTTTTGTATTTTCTCAGTGAGTTTTTCATCTACCAACTTTGGCCAAGCAAAGGGGGTGTGCAAAGTGAAAGCAGAGGGAGAACTATTAAAAAAAAAACCTTATAAAATTCAGCATGTCTTGATCCTTTAAATACTGCTCCTCCTCCCTGAAGTGCAGGGCAAAGGGGCTGAATTAACTCTCCAGATTATTAGGAAAAAAGGATAAAATACAGAGCAAATGATCCCTCCTAGGTGTGCTCACTGCATCTCCTGAACACCTCCAGGGCCTCTTCGTGCAGCAGGGAACTCCAGCAGGACCAGTTTTCCTCCCTGGACTGTGCCTTTAGCTCTTCTCCCCAAATATGAGTACATTTTGTCTAGACAAAGCTCACTTTTGTCTCTAATTTTAGAGTTCACCCGATTTCAGCTATCCTGCGATATTAAGCCTGTCTTTCTGGAGGCTGGGAAATCCCAGCTATGTCTGATTTAGGTTAAATGGCTCTTGTTTAAGCAGGAATGATCTGAATTAAAACAAAATATGAAACCTCTCTGGAAGTAGAAAAGTCATCAATGAGGTTTGTGTGTGTTCACTGTCTCCATTTTGTATTCAGAAGGCTTAGCCCCAGCTACTGCAGAAAAGTTGGGGAATTACCACTTGCAGATAAATCTTGTGTCTAAATTGTACTTCTTGCTTGCTAATTTTGCTAATTAAAATATCTATCACCCGTGCACGGCCTCAGACGGATTTAAAATAGGAGCATCACTGTCTGTAATTTAATGAGGAGCTGTACATGATCCTCGGGTCCTTGCCTGTGCTGGAGTTTATCCCTGTGCTGAGGATGTGGAAAGTGTGCTGGGTGGGTTTGGACAATAATCCACATTTTTGTGGAAGGGTTTGGTTCTACATTGGAGGGACCAATGACAACAGCAAGGTTAATGGTTTTAAATTAAAATAGGGTTGGTTTAAACTGGGTTTAAGGAAGAATTGTGTTACCATGAGGGTTGTGAGGCCCTGGGACAGTTTCCCAGAATGGTGATGGGTGGGAGGACAGACACAGTGCTGGAGGCAATCTTGTGCCCAAGGCATTGCAGCTGTGGTAATCACCAAAAAGTGGGAACAGCCCTGCCCTCCCAGCCCTGGGTGGGACAGGGAGGAGTTTGGGAGAGTCAGCTGGGCCCTGCTGTGAGCAGGGAGGGACAGGAGGGTGTGCAGGGACAGAGGGACAGACATGGCACGAGGGACAGACAGGGTGAGGTGTGGGGACAGCAAGGAGCCAGCTGGAGCTGCAGAGGGAAAGGAGAAGAAGAAGAGAAAGAGCCAGAGCTGTGCAGAGCTGCCCATGGAAGGCTACAGAGAAAAGGTATGAGAGAATTTTGGATAACACTTTTGGATAACAGGGTGCTGCTGCCTGGAGCCTTCCTTGGTGTCAGTCATACCTCCTCATCAGGGGTAGATTCCCCATCCCTGGAAATGCTGCAGATGAGGTTGGACAGGGCAGCCTCCTCTGTCTGAAGCTGCCCCTGCCCATGGCACAGGGGTTGGATTAAATGAACTTTAAAGTTCCTCCCCAACCCAAAGCATTCCAGGATTCTCTGATTCGTGAGCTGCCAGCAGTGAGACAACAAAAGGTACAAAGCTCTCTGTGCCTACAGCCTTGAGGTCTCAGTTTACTGTTTTTTGTGGAAGTTCTCATCAGATTCCAGTTGGCTTGAGTCCTGAGGGAGCAGGGATGGATCCTGCTGCTGTTTGCCTCGGGGACACTGTGGGACCTCCTCTCCCACTGGGAATTTCCACACTGGACCCTCATCCTCTCACTCTCACTGGCCTGAGGCCCCAGGAAATCTGTTTTCTGCTCTGCATTCAAATGGGAAAGAGCATTCCCTGTACACTAATGTGCATCATCAGTCTTTCAGAGATGCTTGATTTCTGTTTGATTCTTAATTATTATAATAGTTAAGGCACTTAGCATGCTTTAGTGATTTACTCCATTTAATTGGATGTAGTGATTAGAATATCTTTTATATTGCCCTCACTGCGGTTTTAATTTAAGATTATAATCTCATGGTTCTTTTCAGCTCCTCTGGCTTTCATTTAGCTCCTGCCTTTCTTTTCTGATTTCATTTTGTTTATTCTTTTTTCCTGCTGATTCAGTAAACATGCTGCTAGGATGATTTCTTGGGAAACCTGAGCATGGTTATAAATTCTTTCATTCAGTGAAGACATTAATGAATTTTAAAAAAAGATACAAAAATGATGCATGAGCCTGTGCTCAGCATCTGGAGTTGTCTGTTGCTTTTTGCAGTAATTTGCTAGAACTAAAAAAAAGAAAAAAAGAAAAGAAATTATTTTCTTGATGGGGCATATGAGATAAGGAGACGGAAAGTGGTGATGTGATGTCCTCTGTGAGTGTCAGTGAAACATGTCCTGCCTCAGCAGGTTATGAGCCAGGGTGAGAGGTTTTGGTGTTTTGGAAGAACTCTGGTGAGGGGAACTCAAATCTGAGGCTGTTGGCTCAGTCACCACTGCCCTGTGCTGAGGGCACCCCACAGGCCCTGGGGAGGAGAGGAGCGAGTGCTGAACAAGCTCATTCTGTGGGATCTGAGGAGCAAACAAGCCCCTTCTGCAGGGACAGTGGCAAATTCTCCAAATTAGTTTGACACGTACAAAAGCATGTTCTTCCTTCCTCTGGGTGCTGCACAAAATCACACAGATAATCCAGCTGGTTTGTCGCTGTAGAAATAGATGGTGTCTGTACTTTTTTCTCTGCTCCAGTGCCAAATTCCAGGAGTGCTCCATGGCTGTAGTGCTCCTTTCAGGGGGAAAGGGCCAGCACAGATCCAGGCACGCACAGGGACTCGGAGGACCAGCAGGTCCAGCAGGAGAGGAGTGGCTGCTTTGTGAGAAATTCCCATTTGCAGTTAGGCTGGGAAAGCTGAGACATCCATTTTAAGGGCTGCTCAGTGCTTGGGGCTCTGTGCAGCTGAAATCCATGGAAGCAGGAAAGTGTTTTATCTGCCTTCTCTCCTCAGCAGCACAGATACTGCAGCAGGAGCAACAGGGTTTGCTTGAATCCTAACACCGAACTAAAATTACAAACCCCCCAATCCTTATCTTGAAAAAGTACCAGGGATCCTGTTCAAACAGAATAGAGGATGGGTTCCCCTGTGCAGGGCTCCTGGTCCTGCCCAGGAGTGGCCACTCCAAGAAGGGAAGTTCCTCATCCCCTGTGCCCGGGGCTGGGGAGCAGCTGGAAACACAGGGCTCCTTTTCCTGCCAGGCCTCCTAATGAGGTGAAAGCCACTGATCCATGCAGGGCCTTAGAAACAGCCTTTGATGAATTATTATTGAGGCTGCCTCTTCACTCCTGTGTGCCCTGCACAGAATCACCTCCCTGGACTGTGGGAATTCACCTTCCAAGCCAGAGCCCAGCGCCTTTCATCCCTGGGAGCTGAGCTTTGTTCTGGGAAGGTTCCCAGTGAAATCAATTAGGTTCTGTGCAGATCAAGGTGTACCTGAACGTGATTTCAGATACCTGAGCTGGCTCTGGGTGACCACAGCATCTGCTGTGACCATGCTGGAGCATCCCAGTCACTGCATTTCCATGAAACATCAAAATAGCTCCAGTGCTGGGAGCTGCCAACTGCCAGGCCTGTGATACAGGTCCTAAGGCAGTGAAAGTGTTGTTATGAGTGCAAAAATATTAACAAAACGCTGGTTATTTAAAGGGAATCATTTAGGGCTCATCTGGCTAATGAGGAAGAAATAACAGAGCTGAACACTTGCTCGGAGTTGTAGGGAGACGTCTGAGCTCAGCTGTGGTAGGGAACTCTCAGGGAGCGCACCTCGTTAGCTCCCTTGTGGAGAACTCCTTAGCTGCCTCTTATTAGTCTTTCATTAATTAAAGCTGCAGAATTCAGTGTTTTTTGTTAGTTGTTCCTTCAGCATGAAATTCAGCTAATTCTTCTAGTATTGGAAACAAAGCTCCCAGAATGAAGTTTATTCTTAGAGTGTTCTTGCAGTTATTTATTTCATATTGCTGTCATGCATGGATGAATTTATATGATGCTCTGATGACCTTTAGAAATTCTTCTGATTAAATGCTGTTCTACTTCATTATGACATTTCTGTACTTGTAGTACCCGATTTGATGTGTACAGCTTAATAACACAACTAGACATGAATGCTAATAACTTTACAATTCATTGCATTGCTATTTTTTAATGTAGATGAATTTTAAAACAAGTTTCTCTTGCTGCAGGCTTACATGAATCATATAAATTAGGAGGTAACAAAAGAACATATTAGCATTTGTTAGCCTGGATGCACAAATTTTGTAGTAACCATTTTAATATGTACTACAACTTTTCCAGCCTCGAGTTTAATATGTACTACAACTTTTCACCCTCGATTTTTCAACCAACATCGTAATTGAATTGGTTTCCTTCTTGCCTAAGGATAATGATTTTACA
This sequence comes from Prinia subflava, assembly GCF_021018805.1. Lineage (NCBI taxonomy): Eukaryota > Metazoa > Chordata > Aves > Passeriformes > Cisticolidae > Prinia > Prinia subflava. The sequence continues at coordinate 2,956,582 of NC_086260.1, read as the reverse complement.
CTGATGGAATCATTATTAGATTCTAAGGATTATACTGATAATGCCTGCTTTACATAGAGCTAAAAAAAATTAAAATTATTCAACCCTAAACCACTTTTTTTTTCCCACAAAGGCTACTGTAAGTTGGAGATAAATGAATTAATTATTGTGTTTAGAGTTGCTGTTAACATCCAGCATCCATAACTGGAGCCAGCTCCTTGCAGGGCTCATCCCAGGCTGTGCCCTTGGAGGGCAGGGATGAGTTCAAGGGGGAAGGAAAGGGCTCCTGAGGGGTGTCAGGAATCTCCTCACCCACAGGCACAGCCCACAGAAGTGGGAGGAGAAGCAGAGGACAGGAGAAGGCTTTGGAAGGTGTTTTCCTGTGAGGGAGCTGGTGTTGGTTCATTTGGGGTTTGGAGGAGCTGCTTGTGCTCCACTTTCCTAAGGGGTAAAACTGGGCTTGAGTTGGTCCAGAGCAGGTGAGACCCCCCTCACCTGCACCCATCACTTCTCCCTGAGCATCCAAGCACTGCTCCTGGGATGGAGGGAGGGGAAAACCACCCAGGTTAAGCATAAATGATGAATTTCTGCTATCCTGAAACCCATCAACATTTCATGGGTAATTACACTTCAGGCTGCAGAAATAGCTGTTGAATTAATTGATTTTGCAGTTACATCCTGATGTGCTGAGTGGGTGTTGGTCTGCGTGGACGTGTCAAAATAACATCTTCAAAAGTCTCAGGGGTGAAAGGCATTTACCTCTGTCTGTTGAGTAATCAGCAATTAGAATACAATATAAATATCTGAGCAGGAGCAAGAAAAGCTTTTAAATACATGATTTTTGATTTTTTTTGCCATTTTTACCTGTCAAATATAAAAGTGCCTGGAACTGAAATTCAGCAAGTAGTCCTGTTCCTCTGGCTTTTTAAACCTGCAGGTTAACCTCAATTAAAAAAAATAAAATAAAATCATGTTTCTTGAAGCATCTATTTAAAATAATTTTAAATCACAGCTGAGAGAGCTGTCAGTATAACTCCAAGGGATTTGGAGCTTCTGCATGATTTTAAAAAGCCTTTGTGCTTCATGACTGCTGCTGGATGTCACTGCTGAGGTCAGGGAACAGGACTGCTTCCCCTCACTTCAGCTTCACTCAGTTTTATTCACTCCAAAAACAAGAGCAAGGAGCTGCACCAGCTGTAAACTCGCACTTACTCCACTAATTGTGTGCAGAGTGATCAATATATGAAATCAAACGCTCTGTCCGTGCTGCATTAAAACATTATCCAGCTCCTGAGCTCCTCAGCTCCTCTGACAGGGCTCCAGGAGCAGCACAGAGCTCCTGGTGTGCCTGGTTCAATAGTTTCCTTAAGCTGAGATGTAAACTTGTCTCTAAAAGAAAAAACAAGCTGACCTACAGGTAACAGAGCTGCATTGAAGTCATCTCGAGCACATGTTAAATTTTCTTGACACCATTACCCTTTTCCTGAGGAAACTTCAGAGTGGCCTTGATTAATAATGAAAATAAGGAAAAACAACCTGTAAAAGCAAAGCAGGAGAACTCAGTGGCCCATCTACTTTCAACCTCTTACTCTTTGTATTCTCAGCAAAAGAAACAAAATCTCATCAAGCTTTCTTTTCAGCACCGAACAGGGCTTTAGACTATTTCCTATGCTCAGCTCTTTGGAACAACAAAACAAAATAATTAAGGTGTTTCCAGCCATGTTAAATCAGGTCGATAGCAGGAGACAAGATCTCCAGATCCCAACCCAAGCTCTGCAAAGCACTTATTGAACAGCCTGGGCTAAATTGTTTAACCTATTTGCTGCTGCTCCCCTGTCTTTAAAGTGAAGGCACACAAAACTTTCCCTGCCCTGGCATCCATCACTGGGGGTGTTGGATTTTGTCTGGGGGGCTTTTGGAAGCCCAGGGCCAGAAACATCCCTGGAAAACCCCGGGACTGTTTCCAGCTGGTTGATGGTGTTAGTAGGGACCAGGCTGTGTGACACCACAGTGCCAAGGCACGGGTGAGACCTCCCTGAGCCTCAGCTGGTGTGAATTCCCTCCCTTTAGTTCAAGGTGTAAATTCCCTCCCTTTAGTTCAAGGTGTAAATTCCCACCTTTTATTTCAAGGTGTGAATTCCCTCCCTTTAGTCCAAGGTGTCAATCCCCACCTGTCAGGGAGCAGAGCAGGTCACAGGGCACAGCCCTGATGTCTCTGCTGCTTCATGAGCAGCATCGACTTTGGGGTTTTCTTGCTCTCCAGAGCTTGAATTAGTCCAAAAAATTGGCCAGATTTCTGTAGATCTCTAGAGGAGGAATACAATCTGTTGTTGCAGTAAAGCCTCATTATAGACGTGGTGTTAGGTTTCATAAGGGATCAGTTTGGGAACATCTGTCATTGCTCTGTCACACAAGGTGGGGAGCAGAGCTGCAGAGAAGCTCTGAGTTGAGTTTGGGGGATTGGGCATGAGGGGGGATTTGCTGAAGTCTTGCCATGTGCTGTAATTAAAGTGCTGCTGTCAGAGGCCAAGCAGGCAGAAAAATGTTCCTGCCTCGGCTGCTGTGCCCTCTGGTGAGTTCGTCCTAACTTCCAACTTTTGATGGAGAGCTAAATTGGGAGCTGGAAAAGGGGATGTCTCAGCTTGGGGACTCGTAAGGGTGTGCACAGACATGGAGGAAAGGAGCTGGGTCCCTGATCTACCTCCCAATATCCCAAATTATCCCACAGGCTCTGCAGGGAACGTGCTGTACCCCAGCTGTGTGACTGGAACACAATCCTATCCCACAGGCTTGGAGAAGACCCTTTCCTTGGCACAGGTGATAAAGTGGGATCTGTATCAGGAATGTCCACAGGAAGGGGATGCTCCTGAGGGCTTTGGGCAGCTCCCAGGCTGTGTCTGTGCTGTGTGTGGGGCTGGCCAGGGTCCTGCAGCTCTTGGACAGCCCCTTGAGGAGCTGGGAGCAATGGCCACGCTTCAGCAACTTCTGCATCCTGCAGCTGCTCCTCTCACACCATGCCTTGAATAATTTGGGTGCATTCCGCTGGACTTGTGGCCTCCCTCTTTGCACAGAATAGGATTCTGCATTTGCTAGGAGAAGGGATTCGTTCTCCTGTTGTTTCCTTTCCAAACATTTCCTTTGGTGCCAGTGTGGATGTTACCGAGGGTGTCTTTGAGGGTGGGAGCTCACGTCAGGCTGAGATGGTGCCTTGGTGTTTAATGTACAATGCACAGAGCTGGGATGGAGGCATTAATCATATTCCTATTGCCTTTGTTATGGTAATGGCAGAAACAGGCTCTTGGGTTTTTTTAATTAAAAAAAAAAGGAGAAGGGGGTGGGTTTTTTAAAGAACCATTATATTTCAGCAGCTAATGAAGAGGAAATAATGATGACTGTGCACTGTAATATGTATTAGAGAACTAATTAGACTATAGCAGAACTGCTTACAGATGTCTTTTAAACACCTGCTTGGTAATTTTCAGCCCCACGTGCTCCTCCATTCACCAGAGCAGGCGTGGTGGGAGGACTGAGGTAAGGCTGAAACGTGAAGCAGAGCAACATCAGCCTCCAGTTGTGTCTTTTGTGTGCCCTGCTCCTTGTATCTTTAAAAACAGGATCCTGTGATGGTCACTGAAGGGCCCTTGGGGTGGGCTGGGGTCTCTGTGGCCTGTGGCAGGTGCTGGGAGAGGAGTCAGATCCATTTTCTGATTTTCTTGTGACCACCCAAAGGCGATGTGGTGTGAGGACAAGAGCTCCCAGTTCAGACTGGTGCTGCATCTCTGTTATGTGTTGTACCTCCAACATTCCCTTATCATTGATTTAGTTGTGAGTGTGTTTTTGAGACCATTAAAAGCTCTAAATCTGGAAATAACATTGGCCTTCATTTTTAAAGCTGTTTTGATGTTGTCTTTTACTGTCATAAGAAACCACAAATATTTTCACTCTGTTATCTTGTTTGCCTTTATATTTCTGTCAGTTATGTAAATAATAGAATTCTAAACATGAATTACAAATGTGCCCAAAATCAAGCAGACATTAGAGTTCCTAACTCAACCATACCTGTGATTCAGCTTGTTTCTCTCAACTCTTCCCAAAGGAAATCTTCCCTGACTTCATGTTCAAATGTTGGACATGGAGCTGTTGGTCCCTGGGATCCTGAGCACAGCCAAAGGAGGGTGCTATAGGTGAGCAACTCTGATTCAAAGCCTTTAATTATTTTTTTTTTAATCTTTGTGATGAAAATTTTCAGCAGATGCACAAAATCCTGAGATTGTCCCACATTTAAATGGAGTATGACCACATTTTCCATGGAATAATGCATTTAAATATAACCAACAATATTTTAATTCATAGGTATGTCAGATTATTTTTTCCCTATTTTGAAATGTTTTGGTACTAAATTCCATAAAACAATTTCGGGTTTTATTCCATAAATTCCATAAAACCCCATTTCAGGTGGTCACTGAGAGCTACAACTGATCTCATCCCCTCTGAGGGATCAGCTCTCCTTACAGAGGTGCTGCTGCTTTAGGTAACTTCTGCTCTGAACCTTCTGCTCCTGAACCCTAAAATCTGGGTAACTTAATGCAACCCCCACAGAGAGGACAGAGCTGAAGAGGAGAAGAGTTCTGGGGAGTTCAGCTGCCCTTGGCAGGATCAGAGTCCTGGAACAGATAAAAGGACCAGGAAAGAGGAGGATGAAAGCAGTGTCAGATGCCATAAGCAGGTGTGGATTTATTGAAGGCAGAGGGAGAAAAGGAGAATCTCCTTTCCTCTTGCTCCCTCTCCAGCAGGGCCTGTCTGGGCTATGTGGCAGGTTACACATTTATACCTGTTACAGTGGCACTCTGGGAGGCAGACACGTGGAATTTCTCAAGGTGCTTTGGGGCTGGTGGCAGAGAAAATCCCCCGGATTTCAGTGTCCATTGTCCTGAAGGAAGCCCCAGGGACTGCAGGAATGGAAGGTGCTGCCCTTGGGTGGGAGGTTAACAGGCAGAGAGTAACAAAAAATTTACTCCAAGAATAAGACAAGAGACTAGTCTGGATACAGCAAGTGGCTAAAAAACCCAGAACAAAGCCCCAGCAGTTTTTGTCATGCTCCTCACTGGGATAAGCGATGCTCTCAGCATCAGCAGTGCTGGTGGAGGCAGCAGAGCAAAGCACGGATGCATCCATCCAAGGGAACGGGGAGGCAGAACCTGGCAGGGCCCCTGGGGGTGTTGTGCCTCGCTGAGGCAGCCTGGTGGCTTGGTGACACAGCTGCCTGTCCCCACTGCCCCCGTGGCACGGGTGGCACCCGGGAGCCGCGGCTGTCAGAGCCGAGCTCGCACCAGCGAACAGGGACTGAGGGTTCCTGAGAAAGGCAAGCTCATCCTTCCAGTGGTGCTGGTGGGATTGGTGCTTCCCTTCAGTTCTGAGGGAAATCAGCTCACTGCTGGGAGGGGAAGGCAGGGAACTTGAAACAGGTCTTTTCAAATTCCACTTTTTCAGTTCCACTGTGTGCAGTTGTGCTGGGAGGTCTGAGGGGGTTTTGCCTCCGCTCTCAATGCTGGGGTGGCACTGCCTGGGCGTATGTGGGACAAATCTGTCCCCACCTTTCCCTCCCTTGTGGCTTCAGAAGTCGTGTGCCCTCTCCAGAGGAGATGGAACAGTGTGCCACCTCACCAGCGTGGGATAAATGACCTGTCCAGAAGGGCTGAAATGAAATCCCTGTGGAGGGCATGCCTGGATTTCTGGGGTTGGATCAGTCCCTCCAGGGGCCCTTCCCCACCAGTGCAGCTCAGGTGAATCCGAGGATCCCCAGTGCACCTCAGATGAATCCAAGGATCCCCAGTGCACCTCAGGTGAATCCAAGGATCCCCAGTGCACCTCAGGTGAATCCAAGGATCCCCAGTGCACCTCAGGTGAATCCAAGGATCCCCAGTGCACCTCAGGTGAATCCAAGGATCCCCAGTGCACCTCAGGTGAATCCAAGGATCCCCAGGGCGTCTCAGGTGAATCCAAGGTTCCCCAGGGCGTCTCAGGTGAATCCAAGGATCCCCAGGGCACCTCAGGTGAATCCAAGGATCCCCAGTGCACCTCAGGTGAATCCAAGGATCCCCAGTGCACCTCAGGTGAATCCAAGGATCCCCAGTGCATCTCAGGTGAATCCAAGGATCCCCAGGGCGTCTCAGGTGAATCCAAGGATCCCCAGGGCGTCTCAGGTGAATCCAAGGATCCCCAGGGCATCTCAGGTGAATCCAAGGATCCCCAGGGTGTCTCAGGTGAATCCAAGGATCCCCAGGGCATCTCAGGTGAATCCAAGGTTCCCCAGGGCATCTCAGGTGAATCCAAGGATCTTGGCTTCTGTTGCTGTGTAATTGCTCCCCTGTATCAGCAGCACTCTAAGACATGAGCCGTATCAATCTAATCACAAACCCAAACAAAGCAGCAGTCACTCGAGTCCTTTATCTACTGGCAGGCAGCAGCAAGCCCTCATCTCTTATCCACTCTGCATACACACAATTTTTCTGCAGCCTTCATCAGCACCAGGAATTCAACAGCTGAGACCAACATTTATCTCAGTAAATCCAGCATGTGTGCCTGCCCCTGCCCTGGCTGTTCAAACACGCAGACACATCAGTGCTGCTCGTTTGGAAGGCGATGACAAGGGTCATCATTTCATTCTTTATCTCCCGCTTCACCTGCTCCTGAATGCCACAGCAAGGCAGGGAACAGCATCCTGGGGGGCTCGGGGCTGTGGATGACAGCCCTGATGTGCCTGGCTGCTCATCAGGCTGTGACAGGAGGATGAGGAGCAGCGGGAGGCAGAGCTGAGCCCCCGTGCCCGCAGCCCCTGAGGTGGGAGGGAGATGATGGTGCCTCCATCCACGTGGGGAGAAGCCAAAGGGCAGAATTGCCATGTCAGGTAAGAAACCTTCAGCCTGGTCAAAACTCAGTTGAATTCCTGCAGATGAGACAGGTTAGAATTGAGTTTGAATGTCTCGTACTCCCCTCAGGGCTGTGTTTTTGGGAAAAAGGTTCCGCTGCTTTCCGCTCAGGCGGCGTTTACGTGCCTGAAAGGATTCAGCTGTCACAGCCTGACAAGCGCTGAAAAGCTCTTGTTAAGGTCACTGGTATCAGAGAAGGGTCTCTCCTACAAGATCCCAGTGCCTCAGGGCTGCTGGCACTGGGGACAGGGCTGGTGTCAGGGCTCTGTGCTGCAGCCCAGACTGTGACCCGCTGTCCCGGCACGGCGTCTCCTCCCGAGCACAGCCCTGCAACTCTGCTCCAGCTAAGTGCAAAAAGCCCCCAGCTCCAGACATCCCTGACCTTTAAATTCAGGCTGCAGCGAACAGATCTGCTGCTAACCAAAAATCCGGGCTCGCTTTCATGTGTCTGAGCGTTCAGGGAATAGATGTAGCTTAACATGCAGATGCTGGGCTTCCTGCAGCACGCCGCTGCTTTTCAAGCTCTCTCATTTCATGCTGTTACCTCCATCCCTGCTGTGTCTGTGAAAAGAGCCTCTCTGAGGAAAAGTTTCCCACAGACACAAAATCCGACTGATGTGGGAAAAAAAAAAAACAAACAAGCAGTCACTTATGGTTAAATTTCTAAATGCAGCATCCATCTGCAGCCTGGCAGTCAGCAGCGTCTCTGCTGTGGAGAAACCAGCCCCTCACCCCTCAGGTTTCTGGGTGTGTCTTTGATATATTTATCATCATGTTTAAGTGAAGAAGTGCTGAATTTGTGAGCCAGGAGTCCTGTCCTGCCACAGGTGTGCAGGGGAAGGTTTTCCCTCTGGAGCAGTGATGCTCCAGTGCCCTTTGGTGTGTTCATCTGAGCTTCTCTGTGTCCAGGTTCCTGTGCTCAAAAACCTCGGTGTTCTCCACAGAGAGGGAAATGGATGTCTCTTGTCCCAGGTAACGAGTCTTAAGGGAGGGGAAAATGGCCTCAAGTTGTGCCAGGGGAGGTTTAGATTGGATATTACCAAGAATTTCTCCCTGAAAGGGTTGTTAAGCCCTGGAACTGCCCAGGGCAGTGGTGGGGTCACCAACCCTGGAGGAATTTAAAGGAGGTGATGCTTGGGGACGTGGTTTAGTGGTGACCTTGGCAGTGCTGGGTTAATGGTTGGACTTGATGATCTTAAAAGTCTTTTCAGCCCTAAATGACTCTGTAGTTCTCTGTTCAAATGCTTTTTTCTTTATCACCAATGAAAAATGCCCTTCAAGCCCAGGTACAGGAGCTGCTGGGCAGGTGGCACTCACCAGCAAATAATGTTTTCTTGGCACTTCAAATATCTTCCCTGAACTTTTCTTGAATCCTTAAAGCAAAGCGTGATGCATTATTGACAGGTGAGACAGACAAAATGTTTGATGTTTCTCTAATGCTCTTTTTATTCTCTTCTAATTTCAAATTTTTTTCTATGACACCACCATATAATCCAACATTTTAAGCATATTGTCCCCCATAGTGTCTGCTTATATTTATAAATTTGTCTGGTTATTTTGGCCACAGGAGCCATCATGAATTCCACCAGCAATTCCTCTCCTTGGGAGCTGGTCCCAGCCCTGTGCTGCCCCAGTTAGAGCAGTGATGCAGGAGCTGCTTTGGGAATGGCAGGACTCGTGTGGCTGCACCTCAGCTGGGCTGGGGCCAGAGAAAAGAGCATCTGGAATACTGGAAATTAACTGAAACGTCATAGAAAGGGGGTAAAAAATGAGATTTAAACCTGATTTTTAGCAATTCAGTCTTGAAGTTGTAGCTGTGTGTAAGGAGGGAGGCCATTAGCAGATGATGCAGGCCTGGAAATCAAACCATGGTCTCTAAAATCTGGGCTTTCATCCCAAACATGCAGCTGGGTGTTTGTGCTCCCCAGGTGCAAGGGAGAATTCTGATCCACGAGGCTTCAAGGAAATCAGGAGATATTTGGTTAAAACCCCTCGAGGAGGGGCCTGACCCTCTCCCACATTTTCTAGGAAGTGGCTCCAAGCAGCAGAATCTCTTTTCTTGAGCTCCAGGAGCAGGAGTGGCTTCCTCATTGGAAAAGGAGGTGCAGGCAGCAATGCCTGCTCTCATCTGGACTTTTCTAGGCTCCACCACGGTGTTCATGTTCAGGTGGCAGCACTCGGACCCCTCTGACCCCTTTTCCATCCCAAAAACCCATCCTGGACCACTCCTGAGCTCTGGCAGCTCCAAGACATCACAGACCCCTCACCCTTTGAAGAAAGCCTTCCCCAAATGGGTCTCATTTAAAGCCCTGGCCTTTCTCATTTCCTCCCAGAGCTAATTAAGTGCAGAAGGGACAGCTCTGCTCCTCCCAGGGCAGGCACAAGTGGGTGTTTGATATCAAAACATTTTTGGTTTGGTTTGTTTCCAGCACTTCAGTGAGGAGAGATGATGAACTCGTTAGAATTAATACCAATAAATGTTTGGAACTCTCCATTTTGTCTGAGTTTACCAGAGCTGGCCAGGAAGAGGTGAATTCTTGAGAAATATCTTGTGAAAAAAGGTCTCTAATTTTTTTACCGCAATGGCCAACCCCAATTCAATCTGTGTTCTCTCTCATAAATTCTATTAATAATCTGCTGCCAAAATTGGTGGTTGCAGCTGAGGAGCTCAGAGGAGGTGGAAACAAAGTCCTTGTCTTGCTTTCCAAGGTCTGCCTGCTCCAGTCCTGTTGTTTCTGGCTGCCATTTCCCAGTCAATTGTCTGTGGTGGGAAACTTTATTCTCTTTTCCTCTTGTGCATCAACATGGCTCCAAGAAATTCTTCTCCTCCAGGCAGGAAACCCTGGAAACTCTGGATCTTTTCAATTAGCTGCATCACAAACTGATTTCCAGCCTTGTTTCTCTCCTCTTACATGAGCTATAAAATCCCTTCTCTCCTCCCCAGATGAACTAAAAGTGGGCAGTTTTTTTAACACGCTTTTTACAAGCGTGTCTACACGGCAGAAATGAGGAGCTCTGGCTTATCTTGTGTTATGTAAATATTTTTGTGCTTCCCAAACAAAGTTTTTCTTTCCCTTTGATCCGGCTTTCTTGTAGCCAGCTTAACCTCCAGAAAGAGGCAGGAGATTCACAGAGATTGCCACTGGCATTAGTCCTGAGGAAAGCTGGAGAGAGAAAAGAAAACTCCCAATTACTGCTGTAAACAGCTCATTTAGAAGGGGATGCTCACCAAAGGGAAAGGTTGTCTTTCAGTATCCTTTTTAAGCAAATTCTCACTTAAAATAGCTGGGAAAAATATAAAAATAGCGTTTTCTTAGCGTGGTACAAGATGAAAGTGGTGCTTTTCCAGCAGCCTGGGAGGTGGCTGTGCCCCGGACTTGTGCTGTGGGCAAATCTCAGGATTATTGCAGTTATTTTTATCTTTCCATACTTTTTGTGCCTGAAGTTCTCACTGATTGCTTTGGGCTGTGCTGGCAGGGGGGTGTAGCATTCCCAAAGAAACTTTTATGACAACTTCAAACTCCTGCAAAGAAGGAGCTGATTCCAGTTTCACTGATTTCACAGCATGACTTATTATTAGAGTTATTTCACAGAGGTATCATATAGAGCTATATTTCCTAATTACAAAATTAGCACCAAAGCACCAGTACTAGAGGGAGGAAAAACAGCACGTGCACCCTGTGGATAAAAATGCTTAATGACATTTAAAAGCTATTATACTGAAGAAAAAACAGTAAAGATTTGGGTAATATTTTGGGTAGAATGACAGCAAAAGGTCTGGCTGAACTCCTGGTTCTGTGCCAGTGGCCAGGACTACCAGAATGGTTTCTATCTGGAGAAAAACAAATAAAATTAATTAAAAATAATAAAAATAGAGATATAAAAAGAAAATTATTTTATATATTTATATATTAAATAAATATAAATATATTAAATATATAAATATATACTCACATAAATTTATAAATATATAAATATATAAAATAATATATAAATATGTATTAAATATGTATTAAATATATATTAAGTATATTCGTATAAAATATTTATATATATATATACACATATATATATATATATTTGTGGGATTTACATAGGGCTTTAAATAGGCATCCATGTTTTCCTGGATGTTTATCAGGTCTGCTGCTGGAACCTCCTGGAAGAAAAAGTGCATTTCTTATAAAAACCAACCCGCTGAAGATGTTACTGAGGCCGTGGGTGTGAAGGTAGAGGAACCCCTGCCCTGGGTGTGCCTGGAGCCTCGTGGTGACCCCCTGGAATCAGAGGCAGCAGGAAATCCCGGCAGAGCTGTGCTGAGCCTGAGCCCTCCCTGATTGATCAGCCCAGGCTGCTGGAATTGGGGTGAGGGGTTCATTAGCCCGGGAGCAGCCCCTCAGCACTGGATACTCTGCCTGCTTGAAAATAGGTAATTAATGGTGCTTTATTTTTCATGTTTCCAAGGCAACACAAAGCCCCAAGACATTGTTTTCCAGATCATGGACTGATGGTTTTGGCTGCTGCAGAAGCTCCCCCATCTCGTCTGGAGCTGCTGAAAAGGTACCAAAGCCATATTTTTGTCGTTATAGTCTATTTACATCCTATATCCAAAGAGTAATGATGATCAGATGCTGCTGCTGGAATGATCTGCTCTCACTGCAGAACTCATTCAATCAGCAGAGAGCTCTGCTATTCAAATAGATAATTAGTGTTGTGACAAGGGTGACTGTAAATGCCTCAGTTTGGTGGCAATGTTAGGAAGTGTGACAAAAATTAAATTATTTGTCTGCCTTAAGCCCTCCTTGGATTGCTAATGAGGGAAATTCTTGTTAAACACGTGTCCTGTTCTGACTCCTTCACAGGTCCTGGGAAAATGATTTATTCCTTGTATCATCAGAGGCAGGAAAGGCAGAGCTTTCCTGTGTCTTCTCTGCCTCTTCTTTGTGTTTGTACCTGATGTGACAGACCATTGCTGGTGTTCCAGCACAAAGGAGGGATCCCCCAGGGACAGCAATCCCAAAGGACACCTTCCCTGCCCTTCCATATCCCATCTTTAGAAGGAATTGGCTCAGGGAGAGCCTTCAGGTGATCCAGTCTCAGGGGAACATCCACAGCACCTTCCCTGGAGGTGGGGAAAATCCACCTGTGGCTCTCTCTGGGGTTGCAGCATTCAGGGTTGCCTCAGAGTTTGTCCCCACGTGTTCCTGGAAGTCCCTGTCTCGCTTTGCAGGATCAGGATGATGCCTTAAGTTTTATCTTTCACATTTTTCAGGCTCTGTGCTGCCCAGGGTGCAGCTCTGAGCTCACACTCAGGCTCACTCAGCTCTGCACACAGCAGGGACACAAAACAAATCCTTCTCCTGCTGCACACCAAGGACAACTTTCAGCCCCAAAGCACAAACAAGGGTGGCTGAGGGAGGAACAAGAAGGATGGGACCTCACAGCCTGGAGCTGGAATGGGACAATTCAACCCCAATGTGCAAGTGGACCAAAACTCATCAAAGTGTGAGACCTGGTGAGTGTTTGTCCATTTTGGGACCATTTTGGGTCCATTTTGTGCCCATTTTGGGTCTACCTTGGGTGCAGCCCTGGCCAGGCTCTTGTCCAAGGTGTGTCCTAAAGGCCTTTCAATAAATTTTTTATTATTTTTTTATTTTTATTTATTCTCCAGCTCTGTCCAGTCTCTGCTCCAGCTCAGCCTTCCCAAGGCATCAAGGAGACTCCCAAGGCCCCGTGTCCCTCAGCACTGATGTTGTGATGTTGTGATGTTGTGATGGAAGCAGGGAGTCCCTCTGGACCTGCCCATGGCTTTTGTCCAAAGGAATCCCTTTTATTGTGCATTTTCACTCATGGCCACATGCTCTGGCAGCTGGGTTTAGGTGCTAGAGCATGTGCCATGCCATGCAAACCTGTGGGAAATAAAAAAAGCAGAAAGCTTTCACAGCAGTGTAAATGTAGGCCTAAAGTGAAAAGGATACAAGAGTAAGGACTCAGAACAATAAGACTGTGTGTTTGTGCTGTGTAGAGTAGGCCTTAGCAAGCAGAAAAATATGTTAAGCAAGACAACAGAAAAAGTTTAATAATGAGGCTCTGTGCTTTGTTTATTGAAGAGTATAAAAAGGGTATAGGTGTAGTTTTAATGATTGGTTTATGCAGATGCCTTGTAAGCTCTTCAAAATTTGTTAATGGTTAGAAAACTTTTAAAATCCCTTGTAGCACAGGGAGCTCTGGCTGCTGATGGCAGGCTGTGAGTTGTTGCCACCTTTCATTTGTCTCACCCTGCGCTGAGGCTGGTGTTGCAGTAAAAGCTCGAGGGACATCTGTTATTTGGAAATTTAATTTAAACAGACCCTCCCTGTGTGCTGTGGGGCAGCCCAGTCCTGCACCCCTGGATCAAACCCTGTCCCTGCAGCTCTGCATCCTGAGCACTGTGGGATTTGGGAGGATTGGCGCCGAGCAGGCAGCAAGGAGCTGGACTCCCTCAAAAGTTTCTCTTCCCTGATGGACATTTTTGGCTGTCCCACCATCCTAGGAGCTGTTTTGAGTTTAAATTATCATGGGCTGAGTTAATGAACATCCTGAAGTTGCAAGCTTTCACAGGCTCCTAACGGGATGCTTTTGATTGTTCCTTTTTCAGCCTCTGCCGGTGCCTTGATGTTGTCTCCCCCAAAGGGAATTAATCGCCGGGAAGGAGTGGAGAGCACAGCACAAAGAGCAGGCATGGCCCAGACCTCACAGCACTAATTATGTCTTAAAGGGTAAGAAAATAATCTTGGGTGCATTGGGAAGAAAGTGTCTGAGTAATGCTGCATGGGGTTACAGGCACGGCTCCTGTGTTTGTGCATCTGAAAAGAACGAAGAGTTTCAAAGACACTTCTTGACCTCAAAAAGATCAGTGGGGAGTTCAAGGAAAGAAATTTAATTCCAAGTGAGTTTATCAAGTTTTCTTGACCCTTAAGGATGGAAAAAAGCAAAGGAAGGATGCACATGAAGGTCCTGTGAAATTCTAATACTAAAACACTCTGATGCACAAACTGTGAAGTCTGCAGAGAGCTCAAACCCAAAGCAAATGAAGAGCAGGGCATGAATTCCAACGAGGGCAGCCCAGGCTCTGCAAGAGGGACAGAAGGGAAGGTGAGTGTTCATTGAAACACCAAACTTCTGGGGAAGGCAGGACAGAGGAGGGGCAGTCACAGCCACTGGCACAAAGAGAAACAGGGAAATAGACCCCAAATTGGTGCCAGGTCTCTTTGAGAGTGACTGGGCTGTGTTTGTGGCAAAGTGCTGATGCCCAGACACACACTGGTGCCCTCTGAGGGCAAATCCTAGGGACAGGAGCCTTGCTGTGCCAGCAGAAGGGGCAGAGCTGGCACAGGACTGTCCTGAGGGGATGCCAAGGGGGTGCCACATCCTCAGCTGCCTCAGGAAACACTTCCAAGCCAAAGGTGAGGCTTCAATAACTGAGCAACAGAGCTCGCTGAGGCTGCTGAGTGCGAGTTCAGCTGCAGAAAGAGAAATCCTCACCTCTGTCCTGGGCTGCTCCTCCTCCCCAGAGACCCAATTTGACCTGTGGGGCTCTCAGGAAATCCCTTTTCTCCGAGGACAGGGCTGCTCCCGGAGCTGCATCTCCCACCCCTGGCAGATTCCAAGTGCCTCTTTTCATCCAGCAGCTCTGATGAAGCAGCAGCAAGGCGCACTCAGCTCTATCTGTGCTGAACACATCCCTTTTTATTGCTTTGCAGGACTTCACAGCATTAGCATAAAACAATCGAGGAGGTTGTTTCCCCTAAGAGAGCCGGGGCCTGTTTACAAACTCGTTTTATTTTCACAATATTCCATTGTTATTTATTTCTGAGCTGTCAGATGGATGCACTCCCTCGTGCTGGACAGCTTGCTTTATTGCCTGTTATTAAGACATAAAAGATAGAACCAGGCAGGCACTGCCCACGTCTGCCTGCCACCACTGAAAGGCAAATTAAGTGGAAAATGGAGATCTCCAATATTTCTTTGGCCTGAAGTTATATTAGTTTTTAACTCATTTTGTATTCATAAAGGAGCCTGCATGTTTGTAAAATATCCCACAGTAAACTGTTCAAAGGAAAAGTTGAGGTTTTTAAAAAAGTCTTACTCCAAGTGCCTCTGAGAAATTCAGGCTGTGGAATACAGCTCTGGGGTTGGACAGGGAGTTGAATGCAATTTTTGAAACTGTAACTGAAGCCTACCACTCTTCCTTATGAGATTTCAAATATTAGTTGTGACAAAATGCTGGTTATTTTGGGGAAGCCCATGTCCAATGGAATGGCAGGACCACCTTCCCCACCACCTGCAGTTCTTGTTGTGTAAGCAATTCTATTCATATTTTTAATTATTAATATTAATGTTATTATTTTTATTTTATTTTTTACCCTAGGACTGAGTTGCTAATTTTGGCTGGTCACTGGAGCTGCCCTGGAAATGCCAGCATGAGGTAGGATTATCCCTTACTGCCTCTCCACCTTTTCCTCCTGCACTTTCCCTCTGCCAGCTTGTTTTTTATCAGCTCTCTGGAGAACCAGGACACTTCTATTAATGCAAATAACCCAGAGCTGAATTAACACGATCTGAGGAAGAGAGATCAGTTCAAAGGAGGACTAATCTGGACACTGGGGGAGGCCGAGTAAGGCAGGAGTGTCCACCTACAACCATCTGAAAGGAAAAAACCTCATTTACTCAAGAAAAAATACTTCAATTTTTTGTAACACTTGTGATTTGTTGGGATCACTATTAACCTTTATTGCAGCACTGGGATCAGCTCCCTGTTAGGCAGGTAGAAACTTTAAAAACTTTAAAATAAACAGTTGTGCTGTGCCTGTGCTCCCAAGGAGAAGGTTTTAGTGCTGGAAAATCTCAGGTTTGTCAGTGTGTAAGGAACAGGCACCTGCAGCAGCCAACAGGACCTGCACTTTAATGCTAAATAGTGATACACTGAATAAATTATTATTAAAAAAATAACTCCTCCTCAGTATAATTACCTAGAGGGGTTTTTTTTTCACTTTAAGGAAGAGAAAACAGTGATGGGAAGTGGAGGTGGATTTCTGCCCCTCCTGCTGCAGGGCAGAGGTGGAGCTCAGGAGCTTGAGCACAACCATTTTGAGATGTATTAAACCCCCAAGGTGAGCAAATATGTAACAGGAACAAGCAATGACACTTCGAGATGTTCTATTATCCCTCAATGTAATAAATATTTTATTAGAGCCATAGAAAAGAATGCATACAGATAACCATAGGATACACACACAACTGGAAGTTCAAGGATAAATTTCAACCTTTTCAATATGAAACAAGGTACTGGGTACATATCTCATGGAGATATAGAACTAGAAATCAAGTAATAATACAATGTAAGCGCAAGAAAAACGGGCAGTACAGGAACCTGGACTAGAATTTTGTGAAACAAGAGAAAGAGTCACCCTTTGTTGCATGAAATAGAACTATTTACTCACTAGGAACACCTGGATTTCCATGTCCCACCCACCCCCCTGTTTGCAAGTGTCTGAAAACAACACTGGTCAGCCACATGGAAAAGCAACTAATTTTTAATTCATTGATAGCTCTCTATGTACAGTATATACAGCTCTTGCTTTCCTCAGCAGCACTTTGTCTCATCTGGAGCTCTGCAGCCAGCTGAATGCATATCAAGGTATTTTTTTCTACAGTGCTACCATAACTTTATTAATCCTGGTTCTCCTTTTGTAGTTCTGTGTGTCGTGACAGTATTGTGAAATTACAGAAAACCCCAGTCTCGAAGAGGAAGTGTTTTATGTCATGTGAACATGTGCTGGAACAGGGATGCTGTGACCTCTCTAAAAGGTGTCTAAAAGGGTGATTTGACTGAAGTCACAACTCTAGAAATCAAATGGACCAGGCTTAATGTATCTTTAATTTACAGCCATGAAAGAAAGCAAAGATTTCTCTACAACAGCAACTCTCAAGTGTTGTTGTATCACTTTTTTTATATCCTGGTATTGCCATGAACTTCCCAGGCTCATGTGCCACTAGTGGGGCACAGCTGAGAGCCTGGGCAGGGGAACAGCTCAGGACTGGTTCAAGAGCAGCAGGAAGGGAGGGTCTGACTGTCTGAATTCAGGGTGTTTGCAGTGCAGTGTGGCACAGAAATGAGAAACAGAAATGAGCAGGGGAATTTGGGGTTCAAGAGCAGCAGGAAGGAGGGGTCTGACTGTCTGAATTCAGGGTGTTTGCAGTGCAGCGTGGCACAGAAATGAGCAGGAGAATTTGGGGCTGCAGGTCTGGGAGCACCAGGAGCCCTCCCTAAGCCCCTGCAGTCATCACTGCCAGCTCCAGCTCCTGCAACTCTGGCAGGAGAGGAACCAAACCCTCCTGGAGGTGGGAGAGGCTGCTGTGAGTGAAGAACCTGCTGAGGAGAGGTGGGTGGGGAGGAGGTGAAATTCAGAATTTACCAATGGAGGTGCACAAACCTCCTCAAAACTCAGCTGGGAGCTCATTTCTCAGCAGCAGCAGTGGAGGCCCTGCCCCAGATGGGATTTCTTTGGGGATTTCTTTTGGGATTTCCTTTTCATTTAGAGCAACTCCCACGAGGGGCAGCAGGAAAATGATCCAAACTCTTGGGTGATGGCACTGCCTGGGGAGCAGCCACGGGGTGCTTGTGTCACCCTCTGACTTTCATCTTTCCCATGCCAGATGTTATTTTAACAACACACAGCAGACCCAGAACAATTCAGGGTACCTGCAAAAATGGAGTTTCTCCCTCTCCCTCGTAGCCCTGATCTCACAGTGCCATCCCTCCCCCTCTCACACTGTATCTGAAGTATGTAACATGTAAACTCCTTTGGTTCAAGTATTAAGGCATTTTAGATTCCTTTTTAAAGGATTTGCTAAACTTTACATGGTATTTTTACTTCAACTTACAGTGAAATAGAAAGAATTTAAAAACACGTCAGGATAGAAGAAAAAACATGCATTAACCACTGCAGTTTTTTTTTTTAAAAAAGCACTTTAGTAACCAATTTTTTTTCCCCAGCAAATGCAAATGTATCAGCACAACACAGAATTAAGGGTCAAGGAAAATATTGTTGCTAAGCTGGAGACACTGAAGGTACTCAAGACTGATGGGCCAGAACCTCTTGCATCCATACCTGTGACAAAGGAAAAGAATGAATTCAGGATTAAATGAAAGCACAAGTATCTGTTGTTCCACATTATTACTCCTCCTAGATGCTAAGCAAAAATTACTGTCATTTTTTCTTACAAGCACTAGAGAGCTACAAAAAATACTGTAAATATTTAAAAATTGCAGAGATGTCTTGCAAAAGGCAGTGATCATGAATGGTTTCAGTGCTCTGGTTTAGCTGACAAGGTGGTGGTTGGTCAAAGGTTGGAATCAATGATTTTGGAGGTCTTTTCCAATTTTCAATTCAATTTCCAATTGGAGGTTATTTCCAATGATTTTGGAGGTCTTAATAAACCTGTGAGTCTACTTTCAAGGTAATAGTTGTTTTTTCTTTAAAAAAAGGTGAAAAAAGTATAAAACTTAACGTTTTTAATACCAATTTACACGGTAATTTACCAGTTCAGCAGAATGGAGTTTGCCATGCAGAAGGGCATGAAGACTTTTAATTGCTTTCCCTTTTATTACCTTATATACAACATCCAAGCATTAATTTCAGCTTTTCCCCCCCATCAACAAAGGAAACAAAGACGAGCTGGGAGAAAAAGAAGTGTTGTGACCTACTGGCCAGCCTGGGGATGAGGATCTGCTCGCTGCTGCTGCCGTCTCCCCCCTCGGTGGTGGCCCGGACCTCGATGAAATAATCGTCCTGCAGCCGCAGCCACAGCTCGGCCGTGGTGCCCGGCGTGCTCAGCTCCTGCACCCTGCCCTGGCTGCTGGTCCTGTACAGAACCTGAGCACAGCACACCCTCAGCACCCGCCCTGCCTCCAGCAGGGGACGTTTCAGCTTTTAAAAGTGATGGGGTGAAAGAAATGAGCTGGGTTTTGGTTAATATCCCAGGGCGGGATTTGAAGAAGGGGACACCAATCAAAGCCTTTCATTCCAGACTTGATTTAAAATGGCACAACGGATGATAACACACATTATCTATTATTTTTTATTATAATAACATGAAGTAATGGGTGGTGGGACAGTGGAACAAGTGTAGACATGTACTCCTTGCCAATACAGCTTGGTGGGTAATGAGATTTTCAGCCTGAATCTGTTATTCAGGAATGTCTCATGTGGGATCCTTATCAGGAGCATCCTCAGCTGTTCTTCCACACACACTTATATGACACATTTAAACACTTGTGTGCTCATCAGATTTAGGGCAGATGCAACAGTGTAATTTCTGTCAGGGAAATGAGCATGGCCCACAGCAGGTAAGAGGAGAAAAGGTTTAAAACTATCAGTTTAATATGTGTGATCATAATATAATAAATATAATAAATATAATAAATATAATAAATATAATAAATATAATAAATATAATAAATATACCTGGCCAGCAATGGAAGCTACATCCATCAGGCTAAATCTTTTTGGTTTCTTTCAAAGTTTTATCCATTTGGGCAAGTGTTACACATTTAAAATAAGTGTTATGGATGTGGTTAAGTGTGGAAATTCCAGGTGTGGGTGGGATCCCAAGAGCAGAGCAATGCCAGCATGGGGAGGAAAAGGGATTAGGGGACATTAATGGTAAGACACTGTCAGAATATGAATTAAAATCATATTAAAATTAAAATCATACTTAAAATGAGACCCCAGTGAAATGGTTTAGGGGTGGTGTTGTGCAAGAGGCAAGGAAATATCAGCTCTGTCCCCACTGACCTTGTAGCCCGTGACCTCGGACTCGTTGTCCATGGCTCTGACCTCCTCCCAGCTCAGGATAACTCTGGAGTCCGTGACATTCCACACCACGTTTCCTGGGGGCTGGCTGGGTGCTTCAAACACACAACAAAGGCACGACTTTAATTTAATTGGCACTGGTGATTGATTCAGCAGCTCAGGTAATTGGCTGCCATTACATTTGGGATGCAGAGGCGGCTCCAGTGCAGGCTCCCCTCTGTGCACGTCATGGTTCAGAGGCTAAATTTGAAAACAGAAGGAAGGAAAAAGCCAGAATGGCACATAAATGTTGTTTCTGACGCTGAAATATCTGTTGCTGGTCCTTCATTCAATACAGCCAGACAGAAGCATGTGCCTTAGGACATGGGTGATTAATTAGAACAAACTCTAATGATGGTAACAGACAATTTCCAGTTTTAGTACACTGCCAAGAACAAGAGAATTCTTCACAATAGATCGTTAGACAAATTTAGTCTCAGTGAATGTTCAAATTTACCCACTATGTTGATTTACTTTAAGGTGTTTGTTACACAAAATATTTGAAGTTTTTCTGTCTGTTGGTTCTCCCAACTCGAGCTGAGGTTCTGAACTGAGCCAGTGCCAAAAAAGTGGGCTTTGGCCAAGGAAATCTGCTGGGATTTTTTGTTTATTTAGCAACCCAGGCCTGTTATTTGCAAAGCAGCTGCATGCTTTGGGCTCTGCCCCTTCATGTACCTTGGAGCTGCCAAGCTTTCAAGCTTCAAATACCTCAGGTTGGTTTCCCAGAAAATGGGTCCTGCAGTGACACAAATCAATGATTAAAATCTTTTCTAAATGTGTTAAGGAAAACAATTTACTGTTGCTGTCACCTAGTGGAGGCAACTGCTGCTTAGGTGGACTGAGCTGTGCTTGGAGACTGGAGGCTCCTGCTTTAAGCACTGAGAGTGGCTTTAATCACTTGTTTCCATATTTATGGGTTTTTCCTGGTTTTTTTCCCCCTCTTCTTTTCAATTCTTTCACACAGGAAGTTCCCTGCCTTCTTTCCATAAGCAGTCAGATCAAACCCCACCTGGTTATACTCAAAAACCAGAAAAAAATCCTGTGAAGACTTAAAAAAAAAAATTCCAAAGTCAACCAACCACCCACAGCTATTTTTCTTTTCCCACTATTTGTCTTGTTCTATGTACTGAGGAAGATTTAACCTGATGTTCTAATAATAACCACTTCTTGTAAATGTAAGAGGAGATAGTTTCACTCCTGAGAATGAAGTATTACAGCGTGTATGAATCGTTTTCACACCGAGATATTACAGCTGAATTTCAAAGGAAATGACTCAGCCTTGAAATCCACAACAAAATATTAAGATGACAAGTGGAAAAAAAATGAAGAGTAATTATCTATAAAAACTGTAATCCTCTGTCTGTGGGATTCAGCAGGCTCCATTTGCTGCAGACACAGAACCTCCAGCAATCAGCAGCGCTCAGGACTTCACTTGTGGCAGGTCTGATCCACCCAGTCCTGTCAGGACGTGTCCAAGGGGCTGCAGGGATTTCTGAGCTGCTCCCACACAGGAGCACTTCTCAGAATTCAGAGCTGATGGACAGAACTCGGGGTTTTATATTAAGACTTCCTAAAGATGAAATAATTCTAACAACTTAGTCTTCCCCACCCACTTGGCATTCTGCATAGCAATATTTAAACCTCCGCTTGTTATTCTGGGCTGTAAATGTCCGTATTTCAAATTTAAAAGCAAAGGTATTTTAATTGTCAAAGGCTCAATTTCCATTTTGAAACACCCTGCCAGTAGAACTGAACTATTTGTATTTCTTGGCATTACAAGAATTTCTGAGATGTACCTGGCAGGTCCTGTGGGGGAAGGCAAATCCTTCACACCAATCTCAAGTATTCAAATTAAATTACAAATCGAGATTGATTAAAAATCACACATTTGAATGAAAAATCAGTTTCTACTACAGTAGCACGGAGAATTATTTCTCTCAGCCATTCAACTAATTTATCAAAATCTTCAGACTGACATTACACGGTTTTGCTCTCCTTATGCACCAGAAAGATCCATGGACATAATGCAATTAATTTTCCTTTTTAATTATTCCAAATAGCAGCGACTTGCCCAAGGGCCTGAAGCAGATCCCGTTCACACCAGTGGGATCAGGGGCTTGTCCAGTTCTCAGTCACACACCCCAAAAGTGGGGGGCACACTAAAAAAAGACTGAAAAGGCACAATAAAAAAGGACTGAAAAGGCACACTAAAAATGGACTTAAAATCCCTGAGCTGACCAGCCTGGCACCACCTCTAGTGGAGCAGCCACAAAGATGATTAATTAGAAAAAAATTCCTTTTCCCATGTCCTGTCCAAGCTGCAGGCAGTGAGTCACTCCAGATCAGCCAGTTCATGGTAATTGTGCATATAATACATTTAAACTCTGGCAAATGTGAGTTGGTTTAGTCCTCAGTGACAGACTGACACTCATTTTTGCATAGAATAATTTCTGATAAACTAGCTGATTTCATAATATTAATGCTACAGCTCTGTGTGCTCAGGGGATGTTAATGACTATTGCAGGGAATTTGACCCTTCAGACAGATTTAATTGTAAGTTCTTGTGCCTCTGACAGAAACACTCCAAGACTGATGACCCTGATTCTGAGCTGTATTACAACGGAGGAGCACAGCAAAAATATTTCCACTTGTAGAAAAATTAGTGCAGCCTTTGACAATCAGTTCTCCAGCCTAATTTCTCCTTTGCAGCAGCAGAGTGGCCTCGTGTGCAATTTATTCAAGGGGAAACAGTGGACATGAAGGATTGTTTTGCATGAACTCCATGAGGTTCATTGCATCTCAAAAGCCATGCCCCAGAGAGGTTATAAATATGTTATAGAACACTGAAAAATTCAACAAGTCTCTCTCTCTCTTTTTTTTTCCCCTCTAAATAACAGAGATTTTTCTTTCCAGTTTCTCCCAGTCATTAGCAGCACAATAAAGGCTCTGTGCAGAAATTACAGCTCTTCCCTGGGTGCCCTGGAATGGTTGGGTTTTACTCACCCTGCTGAAGAAGAGCTCTGTGCTTGGCTCACGCCACTGCATGGAAATTTAGGAAATTTAGGTCACTCACACTGTGATTCCCAGGAATTCCAGTGCTCCTCTCTCCCCTCCAAGTGCTGCCACCCCATTTATGCCTCTCCCCACTCTGAACCGAGGTACTCACGTGGCTTTTTGGTGGTGGCATTGACAGTGGCACTGAAGGGCCCTGCCCCAGCGCTGTTGTAGGCACGGACAGCTGTGTAATAAACCAAGTTGCTCCTCAAGCCCGTGATTTTTATTGATGTTTCATTCCCTGGTGCTTTTACTCTGTTTGAAGATTCTTCTTTTTGGCCATTATTCCAGTACCTAACCTAGGAGATAAAAAAACAAAACCATTTCAATCTTGCCTGGAATGGGCTGTTGACCCACAGCGTTGTACTCGACTTTTTCAAGTGCATTTTTTTCTTCCTTCAGCTGAGGAAGGTAGAAATACATTAAAGTTTCAGAAATATGTTTACTGTGCAAAAATAAAATATTCTTATCCATCTGCTTCTGACACTTGCTGCTCTTTTCAGTGTGACTGCAGGAAAAAGGAAAATGAAATATTAGATCTTGCTTGAACTAAAGAACGACGAGAGGAAAACCATTACTTCATTAAGAAGGAAACCAGTTAAGCTCAGAAAAATGTACCTTACAAAGGAGTTTCTTTGAAAGGAAATAAAATCCTGAAAAAATATTAGTTTGGAGTTATGTGAGGCACATGACTATCTATCAAGCACAAGAAGCAAAACACGACTTCATTCTGTGGGGTTTTTTTAACAAGAAAAGAAGAAAAATTATAAGGAAAATAAGAAAAAATTATTATAAAAAAATAAGAAAAAATGATCCTTCTGGCTGTAGGTGGGGCAGAAAGAGCAAGATTTGGGGTGAATCTGTGTGGTTGTACTGCAGCCTGCACGACCCTTTACAAGAGGAGTGGGTTTATTCAACAAACAGGGTTGATTCATTGAAATATTTTTATTTCCACACACTCACCTCATAGCCCAGCAGCCTTCCATTGCTCGTCTTCCAGGGAATGGCTGTCCAGGACACCAGGATGGCCGAGGAGGACAGGCTGGTGGCAGACACTCCTGAGGGGGCCGTGCTGGGCTCTGCGTGGGGACAGCGAGGGAGAGGTGACTGGGAATGAACCCAACTCCTCACCCCAGCCCTCCTCACTGCCCTGAGCTGCTGGAAGGGTTTGGGGTGGCTCTGCTGGAACCCTGGAGGATTTCAGGGTTTCTGTGCTGACAGGCACTGACCCTCGAGCAGGCACTGCATGACCTGAGGCTGTGGAACAGGCTTCCAAAATTGGGTGTTTCCACTGGGGTTGTGGGTGTGTGGTTTGAATGGAATTGTGTGATCTCACAGGGTGAAAAACTGAGTTTAAGATTTTAGTATATAGTAATATATATAAAGCAGGATGGAGGATTTAGGGTGTAGGCTAAGTTCTTCCTCTTTCACCTTCTGTTTCATGGGTTTGGGTGTTCTTTTCTAACTGGGTGAAAAAGGTCTGCATTGCGGACCTTGGGTGGTCATTATTGGTTTAGAAGTATAAATAATACAGGTGTCATCTCGTTATTGGAGACTTTATGCTTAAGAAGACCTTGGAAAGAGTTAGAGGCATCCATTTTCCACCTTGTTAGCTAGAGCTACAACTCATGAGACTGTGCTATAGACAAGAATTAATAAACACCGAGCCTGAACGTAAAAACCACAACTGCTGTGGGCTAATCCCAGCTCTGACAGGGAGAAAAGAAGATAAAACCCCCAGGCTGAAGGCTGTACCTTCCTCAGCTGAGAACACCGTGGTGATGGCGCTGAAGGGGCCCTCCCCTTTGTTGTTGTAGACCCCGACCTTGACCTCGTAGGGGGAGAAGGGCAGGATGCTCTCGTTCCTGAAGACGTAGCGGGGCGTGTCAGGGGACGTCACCACGGTCTGGATCCACGTCGTGGTGCCCGAGGGGCGGAAGGCAACCACGTAGCCAAAGCCCTCCCCGTTCTGCAGCTCCTCAGGGACGGGCTGGGACAGAACAGCACGGACCTGTGAGGCCACTGGGGACACTGGGCAGGGAGAAACTCATGGACACGACTCATGGACATGGATCTGTGAGGCCACTGGGGACACTGGGCAGGGGGAAACTCAGGGATGTGACTCCTGGACATGGATCTGTGAGGCCACTGGGGACACTGGGCAGGGAGAAACTCATGGACACGACTCATGGACATGGATCTGTGAGGCCACTGGGGACACTGGGCAGGGGGAAACTCAGGGATGTGACTCCTGGACATGGATCTGTGAGGCCACTGGGGACACTGGGCAGGGAGAAACTCATGGACGTGACTCCTGGACATGGTGCTGGCGCTGTGCTCGGCATCAAGGCCTCAGCCAGCTGACTCTGGGACAGTGTGGGAAATGGATTCATAGAGAATTCTCCAAGCAAATGAACTAGACACCTTGGAGAAATAGAATTGTGAAAGGTGCATTGCAGTAGGACCCACGAGGGGAAATTTTAGATGATTGCCTTCAAGGCATTTACAGCACTGTGTGGCAAAAGCTGATAGGCCAAGAAACACTTCTAATGTATTATAATTAAGAAATATTACAGCTTCTGATTGTTATGGCATGAATTGTAATATCTGTACTGTCTCACCCTTCACATGAGACTGAAAATAGAATAAAAGTTTTTAAAACGTCTCTCAGTTGCCCCATCTCTGTCTGAAAAAGGGATAATCTGACAGTACAGCACAGCAAAATGTGTTCCCTTCAACCCACTTAAAGGTTTGCATTTCAAGAAGAGGAAAACTTTCAGGTATCACCTCTGGTTTTCACTAAGCATTCTGCTTCAAGACACTCCTCAGTAAATACAACTTTTCTTTCATCAATCCACAGTCCATAAAAAATGAATAATTGCTTGGTCAGCTATCAGAGAATCCAATAACACCTTCATAGAGTGGCTTAAACCTTCTTCTGATGTGATTATGACTGGATAACCACACAGAGTAGTCAATGCTAAGAAGAGAATATTAACAGTTCTTTAAATCATTAGAAAAGGGATACATAATATAAATTGTGTTGGGTAGCATGTGCATCCAGATTTAATGGTGGGAAAGCAAGAACTGCAAATCTGCACTGCAAAACCCAATTCCTTGGCTTAACCACCCCCCTTCCCTCCTGCCTCCTTCAGAGCATTGACATTTGTTTGAGAACAGAAGCAATCCCAGCCAAACTGAACTCCCTGGGGATTTTCCAGCGTGCAGGGCTCCCATCACACCCGGCACAGAGCACGGGCACGTCCCAGAGCAGGGGCTGCTGCAGCCAGGGGAGCTCAGAGAGAGCAGAAAGGAAAGAAGGAAAGAAGCTCTGTGAAGAAAACTTCTCCCAGCAAACTTACATCCCACGTTATGACCAGCTCAGACCTGCTGCCTCCTCCCCCGCTGACCTCAGACGGGGGAATTTCGGGAACTGTGGAAAGGAAATGCAGAGATGTGTGCACAGAGCAGAGACAAGAGAACACTCCACACCACCCTCACACCCTGAGCTTAACCCACATTCACACTCCTTTTGCCGTCAGGGTAAATGTTTTTGGGGCAGGAGGGGCAGTCCTGGCACGCCCCAGCCCTGACCCACCATTCACCCTTCCCCAGACCAGGCTGGGGTTTCTCTGAGCACCTGGAGAACCTCAGCAGCTCACAGGTTACACCACGTCTGCTGTGTCCAGGAACTTCTAAAAACTGGAGACAAGGTTCACTTTTCTAGAGTGACCTCAGAGGATGGCCTGGGTTGGAAGAGACCCCAAAGATCCTCTTGTTCCAGGACACCTTCCAGTAGCCCATGCTGCTCAGAATTCCACGACCTTGAACACTTCCAGGGATATTACACAGATAAATTTGGAAATGGCCTCATTCCAAGTGAACTGGGGTTATAATTGATGGGTTCTTCTGAGCCACATGCTTGTTACACAGAAGGGTTTCACTGATGAAACCCCAGGAATGAAAAATCCCTGTCAAAATTAACCTCTTTCTATCCATTAATACCTTCAGACTCTGCAGCACTGCCTGAACTGGCAGCTTCTGGCACTGTAAATGCAGTTTAAATGGATTTAGATGTTATGCTTTTGTGATGTTCAGTAATGCAACACAAACTGTCCCACAGCTAAATGGAAAAATACAAACAAACTTGTGACAGACTTTTACACCCAATGGCAATTCCAAGCTTGTTTGCAAAGAGCCAAAGACATGAACACTCCTTTTCTTTGTTAATATTCAAGATTCTTGAATTAAAAACAAATAGAAGGACCCACTAACCTGCCTCTTCAGTTCTTACTTTTTCTGAGGGCAAACTAGGCTCTCCACCTCCTATTTTGTTACTGGCAACTACACGAAATTCATATTCAACCCAAGGATTTAAATCCACTACTGTGCTTGTCAAGGTTTTCCCGTCGATCACATCCGGAACTGGGAAAGAGAAAGGGGAAAGGAAACTCAGGAACACGGTGCCAAAAGTAACCAGAAGTATGTATTCTATTATCATCTGTTGAAACCGGCTGGGGAGATGGGTTTTTTCCTCTTCTATGACTCATTCCTCACAATTCTGGGGGGTCTTCTGTTAATGGCCAGCTGTTAAACCAGCTGGGGCAGAGTTCTTTATCCCTTCCAGGACCCATCCTTCCCCCAGGGGATCTCTGCTGTTCATGGGCCATCCAGGCTCACTGCAGGGCTGATACAATTCCATCATCCATGGGAGATGCTGCACCCAGGGGAGGAGCCCGGCATTCCCAGATAAAAATCTGAGATTCTGAACAGCAGGACAGCCTGTGTGCACTGCATTCCCAGAGGAAAACTGGACACATCTCACCACCACTGAACCCTTCTACAGGGTCACTGCTCCAACAGAGCCACATCTGTCACTCCAGAAGGACTTAATTGGACTGCTCCCAACACCCTGACCAACAGGGTGTCAGGTTGTGTTCTGACTCTGTCAATTTATTTTCTTTTTTTTTCATTCATTTGCTATTTTGTACCACCACACTTTTATTTTTTAATATTCCTAGTAAAGAACTGTTATTCCTATTCCCGTGTCTTTGCCTGAAAGCCCCTTCATTTCAAAATTATAATAATTCGGAGGGAGGGGCTTTACATTTTCCATTCCAAGAGAGGTTCCAGCTTTCCCTGGAGGACACAGAGACATTCCCAGAGCCTGGGCTGGGGGCTGTGCTCACCTGTGGTGGCTCGCTGCCAGCCCACGGAGAAGGGGGTCCTGGCCTGGATGGTGTAGGTGGTCACGGGGCTGTGGTTGTCTGTGCCCTCCTGCCAGGAGATCTGGGCAGTGGTGTCCGTGATCTCCTCCACCTTCACGTGCTCAGGGGGCCCAGGAGAGCCTGGAATCAGATGGGAAACCAGGCAGAGTTTGGAGCAGCCCAAAGCAGCCTGGGAATCACTTCCAGCAGGATGGATTCCCCTTTTTTCCTTCCTCAGGGAGGAGGAAAACAATTCAGACTGGAGTAAGAACCACTTGTAATTATGGTTTTACATTCACTAAACTTGACTCTGATAATTTCAGCCTGAAATACTCTCAAAGGCAGAACAGATGGGTTTTGGCTTTTTTTCACCAAGAACCTTTGTTCAGCACATCCCTCTGTCTTTCCAATGTCTTTTCCTTTAGTCCTAAATGTCCTTTTAATGTACAGATACATCTCTGTAGTCTGGAATTTTTTTTACCTACAACTTCTTTACTGTACAAGGCACTGGAACAATTTTTCAGCACATCTGACCAGCACCCCAAGCAGCAATTCAGCCAGACAAACTTCCTGCTGCCTTCTGGAAAAATCCTCACTCTGGGCATTTCCTGGCAAAAATGCTGGGTTTTGTCTCACCTGCACCAGCAAAGGTGGTTGAAGTGAATAATAAAACATGAACATTGAGAAAATATCTGACATATTTTAAAATACATTGAGTAAGTGCTGATCACATAATGTGCTTCTCTAGATCAAAGCTTTCACCTTGCAATAAATGTAGCTGTAACATCAGCAAAGAAAGCCACAATTCTGGCTCAACTGTGAGCATTCACAGTCATTCCAGCTCCGAATGAAAAGGAATAATCCTGCATTAGAGGCTTTAAACCCCAGGACAAAGCCTCTCCTGGGCTCTGTCGGAATTGCCCATTTCACAGGAAGGATTCTGGAGTCCCCAGCACTTCAGTCTGCAGAGGCAGCAACTCCACAGCCTCAGAGCTGCCAGTGAGTTCCCTCTTGGCAGTGCCCTGAAGCCCTGGCAGTGAATAAAGAAGTGCAGCCACTATTACAACCTCCAGCTCCTAATTCCTCTGGGAAAAACCAGGCTTCACCCAAAACCTGAGCTGCAATCCTCCCTAGCTGCAGGTCAGAATGACATCATTCAACCCACAGCCACTCATCACGTTATTCAAGCCACGGATTGGTCCTGTAACCTCAAACATCAGTTATTTCTACAGCCTGCAACATAAAATTAGGTGGGAAAGGTGCTCCTGTCTCAGGGTTGTAGTTTTCCTGAGATTCTCCTTGGGGTTGCTGTTCCCCAAGGTAATAAGGGTCTCCCAAGGTTGCTGTTCCCTGGGAGTTTCCCCTGGGTTGCTGTTCCCAGAGGCAATCAGGTTTTCAGTCTTCTCTTTGCCCTGAGTGTTACACACCAGAGGTAGAGACGACAAACTGAGTCTGCCGGTGCACATTTCCAAGGTTGTTTATTCTTCATTATCTCAGTCCTTTTTCAACTCTGGCAGGCACTTCCCTGGCAGGGAACCTTATCTTAGTTCTGTCCCAGCTCTGCAAGGTGTCTCCGCAGAGCAGGACACGCGGGGGACTGGGCGGATCAGAGAGCCCCGTACCTTATGTACAGTACCCCTGACCCAACCACTGTCCAAGACGTATTTTTTATTTACAAAATTTTACCAATACCTATTACCTATACTAACATGTCAGTCCTACTCTAAACCAATCTCTAAAACCCAACTCAGCACAAGATGGGGGACGAGAACAAGAACAAGGAGCACAGGGGCCACTCCCCAATTCCTCCATCTTGTCTCTTCAGCCCCATATACTAAGAATCCTAATTTCTATATTTATATTCTACAACAAACCATCCACTACTTATTTCAAATTCTTAGGATTTGTGATTCTTCCTGCATGTGAGTGTTCACTCCCATGGGCAGGAATCAGAGTCAGTGTCCTCCTGGGACCTGTGTGGGTCTAACTGACCCCCCTGTACAGATCCCAGACCCCCCTGTCCGGTCTCCAAACCCTCCAGGGTGGCCAGAGGGGTGTTCTAGACTCCGACACTCCTGGGGCGGGGCTGGGCTGTACCTCGCACGATGAGGTCGGCAGCAGAGGCCACGCTGTCCACCTCCGTCTTCACCATGCACACGTACTTCCCACTGTGCTTCAGCTGGATGTTCCTGATCATCAAATCCCCGGAGGCACTCTGGGGAACACACAACACTCGTTAATGCAAATACACCCCCCTTGCAGCCTGAGATTTTCTTTGCAAAGGGAAAAGAAATCCACCAAAGAACGTGAAGTTGCTCCAAAGCCGCACTGCAGGGCAGCAAATTCGTGCCCAGCAGCAGCTCCGTGCTTGCTGTCTGGGAGAGTTTTTCAAAAAAATGTGAGGTTATGTCCCTTTTTTGGGAGAAATGAGCTCCAACATGCAGAGCTCATACTGGGAAACTGTTTCCTGCCTGGAACCCCCAGTAACCTCAGTGCCCAGGGATCATTTGTCTCAAAGCCCAGAAAAAAAAGTGTTTTCTATGGCCATTATCAATTTGATTTCCAGACAGAATTCACAGAGTTTTTACCTAAAACTTGTAAGTCAAGTCATGACAGATTTTTAAGGAGATCAAATAAAAGACAAAGTTGAATTCGGTCCGTTCTCCAGGTTATTGTGAACACTTTCATTTAAAGGTTGCATATTCTAGGCTAAATTTCCCATTTTACAAGCCCAAGTTCTATTCTTTGCTGTTCACTGAGTATTTAATCTTTAATCTTTTTTCCCCGTTGTTCTCTCTCAGATCACAGCATGTGGTTATTTCCTGGATCATGGGAAAACAGAAATAAAACTTGAATGAAACTGTAACTTCCTATCACATTAGGGCTCTTTGTGCACTGTTTGTTTTCTACACCACTGAACAGAGAACTTGATATTAAATCTTTGCTGTGTCTCTTAAAAAAAAAATCTGCTCTTTGTGTCAGCTGAATTACTGCCTGAACTCAGTTCCACTTGAATTTTCCAGGTGAAAAACGCCTCAGACAGATTTTAATTTTTAGATTTTAATTTTCCGGACAAGCAGCATTTCCTTCAAGGACAGAACCCTAATTTGTGGGCATTTCCAGCTACTTCAGCCACTGCTTCACGGGCAAACAGTAGTTCAGGAGAAATGCAAAGACATGAAGTTTATTTTAATCTTGGAAAAAACATGAACCTTTCTGAACATTTGGTTATTTCTCTTTGTTTCAGCATTACAATGTCTCAGTTCTTTACTCAACACAAGCTGAAGCCAATTCTGCCTGATTCCCTTCCATGTGTGTGCCTGGTCTCCTGTGAAAGCACAGATGGAAGCTGTTTGCAGGACAATTCAGAGCTGATTGCTTACAATAAATTAAAAGTTGAGTCAAAAGCAATCTAAAATCCATCTCCTTGATTGGAAGTGGATATTCAGGGAATGCCCAACACCAGCAGCGAGTGCAAGCAAATCACGTCCTACACAAACAGATATCAGCAAATTCAGTTTGAGACATCCCAACAAAGGGGAGGCTTCAAATACAACAGTTTGACTCGAAATAAACCCCAGTAAAAATGTTAACAGTGCAATTCAGGGATTTGTGGGGGTTTGGGAAGAGCCTCAAGGGACTGGGAGGCAGCAGGGAGCTCCCCTGCAGCAGGCACCCCTTTCCTTGGGGTGTCACATCCCTGCCTGGTCACAGCCAGCTCTGGCAGGGGGGACAAGCCCAGGTGACAGAGAAATCCCCCTCTCCCTTCCCCAGCTGCCTGGAATCCACACACAGCCTGTCCCTGCAGCAGCAGCAGCTGCTGGGATCCCTCAGCCTGCCCTGGCTGCAGGACAAGCCCAGACATCGCTGGGGATCCCCAGTTTTGGGGCAAGTCTGCTCAAAATTTGGGCACCTGCTTGGTCTGCCATGCTCTTCAATAAATCACCTGGCTAACAAACAACCCAAAAAGCAGCAGGACAGCCTCACATCCCACGGTTTTCCAACCATCTGGAAGATCAGACGGTGCTCTCAGAACATCCCAAAAATATGAGGAGAGGAGAGGAGAGGGAGAGGGAGAGGGAGAGGGAGAGGGAGAGGGAGAGGGAGAGGGAGAGGGAGAGGGAGAGGGAGAGGGAGAGGGAGAGGGAGAGGGAGAGGGAGAGGGAGAGGGAGAGGGAGAGGGAGAGGGAGAGGGAGAGGGAGAGGGAGAGGGAGAGGGAGAGGACAGGACAGGAGAGGACAGGACAGGACAGGAGAGGACAGGACAGGAGAGGACAGGACAGGAGAGGACAGGACAGGACAGGACAGGAGAGGACAGGGCAGGAGAGGACAGGACAGGAGAGGACAGGACAGGACAGGACAGGAGAGGACAGGGCAGGACAGGAGAGGACAGGACAGGACAGGACAGGACAGGGCAGGACAGGAGAGGAGAGGACAGGAGAGGAGAAGACAGGACAGGAGAGGAGAGGACAGGACAGGAGAGGAGAGGACAGGAGAGGACAGGAGAGGACAGGACAGGAGAGGACAGGAGAGGACAGGACAGGAGAAGACAGGACAGGAGAAGACAGGACAGGAGAAGACAGGACAGGAGAAGACAGGACAGGAGAGGACAGGAGAGGACAGGAGAGGACACGAGAGGACACGAGAGGACAGGAGAGGACAGGAGAGGACACGAGAGGACAGGAGAGGACACGAGAGGACAGGAGAGGACAGGGGAGGACAGGGGAGGAGGAGTTTGCAGCTCACCCCTCCAACCTTCTCGAAGTGCGAGGCGTCCCTCTGGAGGTCCGTGAGGGTCCCGTTGAAGTACCAGGTGAAGCTGATGTCCAGCAGGGGATCGTGCTGCACCTGGCAGGGCAGCACCACGCTCTCCCCCACGGTGACATCCATGTTGGAAGGTGCCAGGGTGATCCTGGTGGGCTCTGCAGGGAGCACAGACATGGCTTATTGGATTTTCCTGCACTGCTGAGCTCTGCCTGCCACTGCTACCCCTCCACACTCCTTGGATGGGATCAGTGACAGCCACTTCCAAAGAGGCAGCTGGGCTGGGAATGCTGCCTGGAGCTTTGTGTCCTTGTATTTCCCAGCAGGAGCTGCTGGGCACTGGGAAAGGTGGATTTGAGCCTGCTGGGTGCAGCCAGCCCCAGGCTGGGGGCTCTCAGCAGTCCCACCGGGCAGATGGAGAGCTGGAAGAGAGGGAAGAACCTAACAAACCCCAGAAACTGGAGGAAATCCACTCAAGGAAGAACACTCTGGATATTTGGGTCCATACATCACACAGACCATAAACAGTGCCATTAAGAACAGCTGTTTGTTATCCCAAAATCACATTAACGGGGAAAAATTTCAGCCGCTGTAAATATTTTAAAAATAAAATTTAATTCTAGGATTTCTCTGCATATAATTCTATTATTTGTATATAAAGGGACATGAGTCATTAAGAAACACAGGCTGAAAACATGAAGCTGTTAATTCACTGAATAAAATAATTCTGTTTGGACCTATGAGATATACAGGATACATAACACAGTGGGATATTAGATAATTCTGAGTTTGGGAAATCTTTCAGGTATTAAAATCTTTGAAAAAGAACATTATGAGAGAAGACATTTTTCAGATAAACTTCACAAACTCCTGGCTCTTTTCATCCAGTATCTCCACCAGCAGCCAGGAATGGATGACTTGGAGGAAGGATCCCTCTGAACTACAGTTCTGTATAAAATTTGCTTTTGAAAGACTCTTCTACTGCCCGTGGAGGCCCTGAATGCTCCTCTGCAGCTGGAGTTTCCACCACATCTTCTTCCATAAGCAAACAGCATTTAAACCTCTTTTGGGCAAAACAGATTTTCGACTGGAATATAAAATTACCTCAAAGATTTTTTTTTGATTGACATGTTTTTTTCATAACAAATTAAAAACCCCCACGAACTTAAAAGCATAATTGCACTATTTAGTGTTTAGAGAAGTGAGAGGAGGGAGGGAAGTGTTCAGAACTCCCTCACATCTGAGAAGTATCTTTGTCAAAGACGGAAAATTCCCTCAGTGTCTTTTCAACTAATGAAAGAGCTGTAACAGCTATCCTTTTATCTCTACACATTAAATAAATAACTCCTCAGACTCTTTACATTCTGCCACATCACTGCAGGCTCCTGAGTCTGCAATTCCAGCCCCTGTCCCAGCTCACCTGTCACGACCAAGCTGGTGGAGCCCCTGGCTGCTCCAAACTGGTTTGTGGCCAGGCACGTGTAGCTGCCAGCATCGCCCTTGGTCACGTTGGCTATCCTCAGTCCTCCATCCTTCAACAGGGTGATCCTACAAAACCACCAGGAGATTTGTAATTTGTAGATATTTGTAGAATTTGTAGACAAAATGTTTTAATATTTCACTGTTATCTTGGATATAATTAACTGTATCAACAATTAAGAGGAAAATGAGCTCTATGCCAGCTGGAACCAGGACAATTACCAACGTGGGGTTTGAAAATGGTGTCACCACCCACTGACAGTACACAATCTGAACTCAACCACTTATTTGGACATATCATTTTGGACACCAGTAGAAACAACTCTTTAAGAGATGTGGGCACATGTATGTGTGTGAAAGAGAGAAATCCCACACGAGCTCCATCTTCTTTAGCTGCACCAATTGAAACTGGAATAATTTTCAGCTCTTTTGTTGTTTACCTCAAGCAATCTTGCACAGCAACTTTG
Organism: Prinia subflava; assembly: GCF_021018805.1. Taxonomy (NCBI): domain Eukaryota; kingdom Metazoa; phylum Chordata; class Aves; order Passeriformes; family Cisticolidae; genus Prinia; species Prinia subflava. The sequence continues at coordinate 2,921,810 of NC_086260.1, read as the reverse complement.
AAATAACTGTGATTACCATGACAACTCCATAGGATTGTTCATCAACTTCCTTTGTGGAAGGACTGGCAGGACAGAAAATTCCCCTCACCACACACAACCCCTACAAGTGAGAGCATGGAAAGGCAGGAAGGTGCTTATAAAAGATGGGGACAGAAGAAAACCCACAGCACTGACAGGGACAGAGGAGCAGGAGTGTCCCCACAGCAGAGGTGACATCCCAGACAGCAGCACTGGAGGGATGCACAGGAAAGGCTGATTTGCCTCCCTCTTTCCCTATTTCTTGTCCTCCCATCTGTTCCATCCACAGCGGCAGGGACTTCTACCCTAAGACAAAAATAACTGAATATACAAAAAAATATCCCCAGTAATTAACAAAGGGTTCCCATTTTCCTGATCCAACCAAGCCAAACAAGCTTCAGAGCTTTTCTCTCACATCCCACCAACCCAGCTGAGAGGCACCAAGCTGGGGCACAGCACCCTGGCTGGGTGGGGATTGGGAAATGCACTGAGCTCCAGAATGAACAGAGCAGCAAACAAAACCTGTGCAGGCAAAGCTCTGCCTGCAGCAGCTGGAGCCTTGCTCTGTTCTAAGGGCAAGTGCCAGCTGAAAAATGTCACCAAACTCAACCCTGCCACCTTCCCTCCCCACAAGAGCTGGGAGGGTTTTGCCTGCTCACTGGCACGTGCCTCGTTATTAACCTGCTGCCTTATTCAGCACAAAAGGAATGAATTAACCACACACCTCTGCTGCTCCTTTTATTTACAATGATCTTGAGGTGAAATGGTGTCAGCAGATCCCTGTCACTGGTCCCAGCTGAGTTCTGTGGCTGAATTCTGCTGTGCTGGGACCAGCATGGGGTGAACTCTGCACAGCCCTGACCCCAGGCCATGGTGAGGGGTGGCTCAGGTGACAAGTGACAAGGACCAGAGGAATGGCCAGCGAGGCTTGGATTGGATTTTGGGGAAAATTCTTTCAGGAAAGGGTCAATCAAGGCTTCAGTGATCTTATCCTGAACTCAAACCCACATTCCCTAAATGCAAAGCACAGCAGTGGGAGACACCAGGGCTCTGGAATTTCACTGCCCCACTCCCTGGACAGCAAATTCACCTCATCCTCAAAGTTTTGAACCTCCAAAAGGAGAAATTTGGGCTCCTGAGAGCAGAAATCTGTGCTCCTGAGAGCAGGAACCTGGGCTCCTGCCACAGCTGCACAGCTCTGGACAAGGAAACAGAATTTTTGAAATCACAGTAGAGAAGCAGGCACAACTTTTAAACGCTTTTTTCTTAATTAGCTCAAATTGCATTTTGTATTTCCTTTAAAAGGGTGTTTCAGCTCTCAGTGCTGCAGCTGAGCTGCTCTTCCTCCGGGCATAGGTGCTGCAATAATGAAATTAGCAGATGCAAATTACAAGAGATAACAAGTCACCCTGTTAGAACAACAGACAAAAGCATCTTATTGGGGTGAGAGAGAGAGCTATAAATAGGCACTTTAATCCATTTATAACCACAAAGCATCCCGAGGTACCTCAGCTGATGTGGTGGCATTTGAGGCGTTCTTTTCGAGGGAGGATGTGCCTCACCAGTGACTTCCCTGAGGTTCATTAACTTGTTTTGCAAAATTCCTAAGTCATATTTGGCTGCACTTCATGTTAGAGGGAACATTTAAAATTAATTAAACCGTGCCATATGGTTTATAGGTATTTTAAATGTGTTAAAGACATGAGTGATACATTTTATAGGTAATTAGGATGACATCAAAAAAGGGTGTTAAAATATATCAATTATGGTTACAAGCAAGTGCTGTTGCACTTTCTAGCTGAGGCTTCATCTACTTTGATGCAATTTCCAACAGAAAAAAAAAACAAAACTAAAGAAACCCCAAGTGTTGACAAAGCCTAAGATCAAACAAAGGAAAAAGCAGGATCAGGGAATAAACCTGAAAATGTCTATTGTTTAATTAAAATGAATCATTTTTAGAGTGCTCTGAGCTACCTGCAAGCCTAGCTTGCCTGAAATAATTAAACAGGAAGCTTATTAAAACCCAGATATAATTAAGAATCATTTTTTTCTAGAATTCAAAACAAAAAGCAAACAATACAGCAAAAAAAAAATCAATTTGAGAAAAAAAATATTATAGTCAAAATAAAATCTTTACTGGTAAATTAGAAAAAGACTAATGCTCCACTTTTTCCAATTACAAAACAGTAAATGCAGCTCAGAGCCTATGGAAACCCTAACCCCAAAATTAGCTCTGCTTTTAGTTTACTTAGAATTATTCAATATTCACACACGGTGCTGGAACTCTGCCAGGGAGAGACCCAGACCTGTGACACACAAAAATAACAATGCAGCCTTTGGCACTCTCTGCATCTATCTACAGGTGGTTTTCCAAATCGTTTTGCTGAGGGCCAGCGATTTTCCATGGAAATTCCATTTCCCACAAACTGGATCCTTGTGACACCCTGGTGAACAGCAGAAAACCTTGATCCCTTTAAAAGGAACCATGGGGGGAGTGATGGTCCTAAATCCACCACAACTCCAGCTGGAGATGGATTTAGGACCTGTTTGATCAAAGCATCTTTGACAAACTCATCATCTCTCACTAATTCCTGAGCAAAATTGGGGGAAATTGATGTTTGGGAGATTCTTTATCTCTACAGTCAAAGAAAACCCCCTTAACTCACACCCTGACACTGAGGTCAGCAGGATGAGGAGAAGAATTAACAACTCCAGGAGTTTGGGGTTCCTGATTTGAGAGAAATTATTCCTCTTTATATACTTATTTTAAAATGACACCTCTTTATATATTGGGATTTAGAGAGGGAAGACAGAATGTGCCTCAGGATCCACTGAAACTCGGTGTCATTAATGCAGTGTTAGTGACTGCAAACCTCTCCATCCTCCCAAGGCAATCCCTTCCTACTGAACCATCAGACAGCCCCAAACTCAGCAATCACTGCCTGTTTCATTTGTCACATTATTCAGAAAAAAACCCCTCACAAAACTATTTTAGATCCTTATTGATATGGTAATAAACACAAACACATTCCTTTCCAGTTCAGGACACTCCAGTGCAAAAGGAACAGTGGAAAAGTGGGTCAAAACTGTCTTTTAATGTATCAATCAAATTCCAACTCAATTAAAGCAGATTAATTAACAGGCAAGTCAGCAAAAAAAAATCCTATGCAAGAACTGGGAAGTAAATGCATTACTTTTCACATCACAGCATTTCAGACTGTAACACAAAATGAATAAAAATATTTAATTCAAACTGCAGGGAAGTTAAATCATTAACTAATATTTCTAAGTACAGTGCAATTTTTTATCAGGAATTATTTCCTTCTTCCCTTAATTTGCCACCACTTGGCCACAATGAAAGCTGCTAAAACTGGAGTTTTCCTGAGGGAATTGCAGGGGGAAGGCTTTTAGTGAAGTTTTTGCAGCATCTTCTCATCTTTATCTAGTATTGATAAATTTAGAAATACCTAGGAATAAAGGTGAGTTTGTTTAAAGGTGAACTGCTGCTCTGCACTTTCACAAAATCCTGGTTTTTAACCCTCTTCCAGTCAGGCATTTGAGCCAGGAGTTCAGGACCCACCACAGCCCACAGGCAGTGACTGTCAAGCTCGAGCTGAAAATTAAAAGTCATGTACATACATAAAACATTAAGGAAATCTTGGAAGGGGTTATGTCTGGGTTGCAGCTATTTTAGTATTTATTCTGGTTTTGGTGAGTTAAACCAGCATCAGGAGAATTTAACCTTGGTGAAACATCAAATCCTCCTTTTCTGGAGGATAAAAAGACAACAAAAATTCACCCATCTGGAGGTGAAGCTGTCTCAGGCACCCAATAAATTTAATTCCCATTTTCTGTCTTTCCTTCTGCATGTTAGCCTATGCTTTCACTTCTTTCTGCACTCCATTGCTCTTTAATCTTGAGCTGTCTTTATTAAAGATATTCTAGAAAAAAAAACGAATCACGCATTTTGCAAAATTAACAAGAAACAAGATTGCTTTCTTCAATGCTGAGTGATTTCTCAGCCCAGAGCTCATGAATCCATTTTGAATTATATTTTCTCCCCTCCACAAGACACACTATATTCAGCTCATTTAATTAAAATTTACTGAGTCATTATCCAAATCTCCTACATACGGAAAAAGCAGCACCATTTAAAAATAAATTAAGAATACGAGCAACAGTGCTATCAAAATGAAACTCTCAGGATTTACACTAAAGCATTGTGGTCAGGACCTCAGTGAAACCCGAGTTCTCTGATGACAAGAAATTCAAGTATTTGGGCTTTATCTTCATTATTAAAACAGGATTTTTCTTAAGACATTAAGAAATGTAATTAAAATTAAAAACCCTTCTGCCACCCCCACCTCTCCCAGGTTTTGTCCATGCTGGACCTGCCTTGTGGAGGAACTCCTTCCTCCTCTTTGTTGCAATTAAAAAAAGAGGAAACCCTCCCCACCACACTTCTCCACTGGAAACGGAGTTAATGGCTGAAAAAAACGTTCTGCTAATTGGAAACCCTTTCCTGAATTTCAGGAATGGAGGATCTGCACGAAATTCCCTCACAGCAGACAGGAACGAACTCCAGGGTTTTCTGCAAAGAGCCACACTCATCTCTTCCCTGAGTTCACCTCTTTCAGATTAATTCAGGATAGTGCCTCATTATTGTGCCTCCTCTGGAAGCCATTTACAGTGTGTTGTCAAAAATAAACACTCTGGGTCATATTTTGGAATTACCTGCACTTGGCAGAAGTGACAGCTGTAATTCACGTTCATAAACCTAAGAAGGCAGCACCATATTCCATCCATTTATGGAAATAAATGCTGAGCGTTGATCTCTTCAGCCTGGTGCTATCACCCCAAATGAAAGTGGCACCATTCTACTTTATTTATGGAAATGGAATGGGCACAAAAGCCAGGAATTTTCCTAAATGGCCAAAATCAGGCACCATGCATTTTCTGCATGCATTTCACAAAAAATACATATTTTTATTTATTTTTTACGTAAGAATAAAACCGACTGAGGTCCATCAAAAGGCAACAAGTTTCACATAAATTTCAGAAGTCATCGTTTGATTTAATGCATCAGTGTTGTTTAATTAAAGGCTGGAAGTATTCAATACCCAAGTGGTGCTGTTTTGAAAGGGATTTTGCTGGCCTGCTTGAGGCCCCAACTTCTGCCCAGTTGCCACATCTGACACCACTGAACACCAGAAATAATGAAAACTCTTGTGACCTCTCTGGACAAAGGGCAAAGATGACAGTGCTCAGAGGTTCTGGGTGAAGGAGACAGCTCCAGCCTCATGATGGAGCAAATAAAAGTCTCTGCTGCAGTCTCTCTGGGTTTTATCTCTCCAGGAGCAACTTCTGTGTTTAGAAATAGCAAAAGAAATGCAAAATGTGGTGTTTTACATGAATAGGACCAGGAGAATTTTGTCTAATTTGGAAGCAGGTTCCTGATGCCAGGCTGAGCTTTGTACAAATCAACAGCCACTCCCAGAGGAGCAGGGACACACTCCTGAAATCACAGCACACTGCCATGGCAATCCTCCCTCAAAACCCACAGGTTTGGATTCCCCAGCCTCATGTTCAGCCCTCTGGACTCTCCCTGTCCATGAATTACCCTGCCAAGCACAGCGTGACCCCAGAGTGCTCCAGGAGGAGCAGGCACAGCCTGTCCCCTCTGCCCCAGCAAACTGTGACCCTGCAGAGCTGCAGGGTCTAACTCAGACAGAAATGCCAACCTGGGGCCACACTGAGCTCCCAAAAACCAATTCTGGCTCCTCTGAGCATTCACAGAGCACTGAAGTGTGCTCACTGCCCATATCCACACTAATTAATATCCTGTAACTATCCTCATCACACCTTTCCTCCCTGGAACTCCCAGCCTGTGGAAATACTGCAGTGTGGAACACAGGCTGGAAAATCAGCAATGCCCACCCAGTGTGGCAGAGGTGCAAACCCCAAGGCTGCTCCTGAGCAGAGGTACAGCCCTGCATTGCCTTTTTACACAATTTAACCAGCACACGTGCACAGTTTCAGTTTATGACTAATTCAATAATGCTTTAATGGCTGTTGCTGGAAAAAAACCATTTACATGTTGTTGGAAATCAATAGCTGGGGGCATGGGTGAATCACAAACTCTCCCCTGAGATTTACAATCCCCAAACACATCCACTATTATGCAAACATAATGACATCTGTTATCCCTGGTAGGATCATGGCTGCTTGGGAAGAACCTGGAAGTGCATTTTCCTTTCCTTTTCATGTTTTCATCTGTTATTCTTGACCTCCCAATTAACTTTTCTTTCTTTTCTCAGCTGTATCACCCCCATGGCTGTAACACACCTCAACTGCTCCTTTGCCAACATTTCCAGAACATTTTGTTGAAGCCTTTTAGTGCTTTTGTACAGGCTTTGCATTCCCAGTTTTCTATCAGTACCTGGCTCTCTCTAAATCAAGCCCAACTCTACATTAAACTGAAAAACAAAATCTGACCCTTGACCTTAGAGAAAGCATCACACTTGTACTCTCAGTGCTCTCGTACCATCACAAAAAAACCCCAAAAAACAAACAAACAAAAAACCCCAAAAATCCCACCAAACAAACCCAGGCCAGCCAGACTTCAGAGAGACTTCACAAGTATTTGGGTCTACAGCTGACACTACTGCATAAAATGACACACAAAAGCTCCTTGCAAGATTAAAACAAATAAACCAACGTGATACCTTTCATTTTCGTGTAGCTGCTCACCTCCCTTCTTCCAGGAACATTTGGCCTTAGGGAAAGCTTTGGGTTTGCACTCAAAATCAACTGTGCTGCCTATCTGAACCTGGATCAGTCTCCTCATTGGACTCTTGGAAAAATCTGGAGCAGAAGCTAAAACAGAAGGGGTAGCAGTAGTGAAATAAAGCACTTTTAATGATATTAACGATACTACTATTTAGCACTGACACGAGCACTTCTCAGATCCTAAACATAATTAACACCATTAATTAGCTCAGACAGATCTTCTATTGGGCAATTAGGCATTTTCTCCTCCTTTTCTGTAGCCCATCCTGCTACCAAAGGTCTCAGCTGTGCACCCAACAAGGCAAGCACAGAGAATCTCAGTGCCTGAAGCTCAATGAACCCAGAGGATGCTCAGCACCTGCCCAAGGGGATGCTCTGCTGGAGGCAGCAGATTTATCCAACCAGCCTGACCAATATCACACTGATATTCATCAATATCAATACTGATATTGATGAATATCAATACTCAGTGATCAGTCTCACTGAGCCCCAGGGACTGCAGGGTTCCAGCTCCATGTGGCAGTGCGTGTCAAAGGACTGTCACAGATGACATGGAAAGAACCACACGAGGACACGCTGGTGAGCAAAGCAGGAAAAGGGGAAAGTTCATTTATAAAACTCAATTTTATACATTTCCTATGGGGCCTGTGGATTGGAGGATGGAATTCCACCTCTCAATCCACATTGGTCAAGCCAACTGTCAATCAACTTTTTCGTCTCACCAAGAAATATGTTAACAATGAAACACAGTTAGCAAAACATGGCCATTGTTTATAGTAGAAAGTGTGATAAAGTAAAATTTCTGACTCCAATATGAAGAACATTACAGAAGGCTTAGAAAAGTCTTCAAAACCAGGGTGACACATGACAGGAGATGACAGAGCAGCTCATTCTGAGTGATGTTTCCATGAACAGTTTGGAAAAGGCTCGTGGCCTCTCCCTGCAGTGACACTGGACTTGGGAGGGGAATTCAAGGGGAGGGCAAGGCTGAAGGAGAGTGGGCTACTCAACACCACAAAGGAAATGACCTGTGACCCCAAACCCAGAGCTTAGTTTGGACTGTGCTGCAGGGAGGAATTGCCCAGGTGTGTGTCAGTGCCCAGACAAGCAGCTGGCACTCCTCCAGCCCCAGGCAGGCTGGGGGATGGCTGAGTGTCACCCCCTGTCCCTGCCTCCACAAGGGCTGCACACACAGGTTTTGAATCCCTGAGCTCTGCACAGAGGTGAGAGCAGCTGACGGAGCCAGCACCACCTCCAACCTCACCAGAGGTTCCAATCCCCAAACCCAACCCCCAGCCCTGCCCTTCCCCTCGTGAATAATTTATCCTGTTCTGTTCTAAATGAATGATGGGCCTGAAAATGCTCTGGCAGCAGATGACTCAACTCCTCAGCTCTGCAGATAAAGACATCAGGTTGACAAAAACGTTTCGTTTCAGTGACAGCAGCTGAGTTAAATCTGAGGGGGTGTGGAGAGGGATAATGAGGCTGTGTTTTAGTGAAAAAAGGAGCACCTTACCTACAACCCTGAGCTCTGCACTCGAAGAGATGACACCATGTTTATTTTCAGCTATGCACTGGTATCTGCCAGAATCTGTCAGATTTAGATTTGATATTGTAAGTGCACCATTTTCAATTTGGATCCTTCCCTGAATATTAAGAAAAATATCTTTATTGATGATATATTTCCTGTGAAAAATTTAAAGTAAGTAAGGAACAGAAACAGGACAGCATAAATACAATGAATAGGGCAAATGCAAAAGCATAATCATGAACACAGTTCTAAAAGCAGTGACATGACTGCACCAGGGTACAGCAATGGTCATCAGATGTGGAGATCAGTGCACTGTACAAAGTAATTCTACAAACTTGCCCAGTTGCACCCAGGTCTGGCAATCTCAAATGCCCTTTTATTTCTCCAGAAATACAGACAGAACCCCACCAGCCCCCTCAGACAGACCAGAGACTCCAAACTGTGCAGATGGCACTGGCATTTCACACTGTTTAGAGATTTCACATGTGCCACTTGCTAATGAGCTCTCTCTAACGCTGTGCAGAAAAAATTCCATCAGCCACTAAAGCAAAGGCACAAACTGCAGCGCCCTGGAGCCAGCTCAGCCACTCAAGGATCTGGATCTCCTCACCTTGCCTGTTCTTGGAAAGCTCAATTACAGTAGCAAGTGACTAATCTGAGTGGCAGAACCGGTGAGAAAAGGAACCAGGCAGACAAAACCAAAGGAGCATCAGCTTTGGGGAAAACCAGAGACACAGCAAGGGACAAAACCCCAAAGAACCTGCCCAAAAGTATTTTCTAAGGGCTGCTTTTTGGACCTGGACCTGGCTCCAGGACAGCTCAGCTCCTTCCCTGCCAGGTCCTGTCCCAGCTGGGTGCGAGGGGTTCACCCAGACAGACAGAAAATAACCCCAAAGAGGAAAAAATCTCAGTCTCCTCTGCAGCATCCCCAGCTGCTGCTCTTAGAAAAGATTTCTTCATGGAGAAGGGAAGAGCTGAGTGGAACAACCCTAAGAGATGTCTGTGAAGGAGGAATTCCCTGGAATCCCAGCACGGGGGATTATTGCAGCCAGGGAGCAGAATACCCCTGGTCACACAGAGAACTCCTCTGGTGGCTCCTCAGGGCTGCTCTCCAGGAGTTCCCTCACTATTTCCAGAGGAAGGCACACTCCTGCCCTGGCATCACGCCAAAAGGCTGGACAGAAACCCTCCAAACTGAGAAATGGGGAGATTGAACAATTCCAAGGTATTTTTGTACTTCCTGAGTGAAAAAAGCCCATTACCTCAGTGACTCTGTATGACACAGCAACAATGCTCTTAAATCACCCAGGGGAGATTTTGTGCTCCCTCATTTCACCTGTCCACAAAACACCACCAGCCTTTTTAGCCAGCACGGATGTGAGAAATGCTTTCCAGTGCTCTGCTCATTTTTCAGAACCATCCAGAGAATTCACCTGAGTGAATTCACCAAAAGCCAGTGCTGAGCACAAGGACTGGCCAAGGGCAGAAGTGCCTGGAGTTCATATTGCTGACAACCTGAACAGTGAGATTTAAAATCAATAAATAGGGGGTATCAGATCCTGTGCTGCATTTCTGACCTTTCACTTTTAAGTTTAACCTCTTTACCTCTTTAACTTTCAATTAATTTATTATGATAACTGCATTAAAGCAAATATTTGTGTTGCTGTTTGTATTCCATTCTTTGCAACAAGTAGTGGTAAACCCATGAATCTTCAGGAGTTTTGTCAAGAAGTTGGAAAATATTTTCCTACTACCTTTAATGAAATGCCAGCTGCAAATACAGTAAAATAATTCACGCTCTCCATGCCTTCTTTATTTAGAACATTATTAAATTTCCTTCTCCAGCCATCCCTTACGTTTGTCTTTCTGTGGTTCTATTGTTTTTGACTCTGCTTTTAGCTGGAATATTTTTGTACAACATAATTTGTCTTTGCAGCTTTTGAGGCTTCATCAGATGCTCTCAAAAATACAAAGCTGGTATCAGAGATTTCTCTTGACTAATAGCAGAAACTTTTGGACTCTCCTGTTTGCATGGATATTGTTAATTTTACACAGCACCACCTTTTCCAAACAGAAGGTTACCTCTGTTGCCAGCTGCTCTCCATTCTTCAGCCACCTGTAGGAAGGTTTGGGCTTCCCACCCGCCCTGCAGTCCCAGTTCAAGGTGTCCTCCACAGCAACCTCCACGTCCTTTATGGTCTGGATCCAGTGAGGCTTTGCTGCAGATAAAACACACAATAAAAACCCTCACAGGTTACTGCCCCAGAGCAGAACCAGAGATTACAGGGCACAAAACTCATCCGTTTTCTGTTCCAACCAAGCTTCCCACTGCTTCAAGCCCCCTGATGAAACAAATAACTTCTTATTCCTCTTACACGTTTTTATCATGAGCTCTAAACCAGAAGAAAATTGAGAGTGCAGATCACTAAAGCTGGACTAGTGAAACCAATATTAAAATCACTAATGATTAAACAACATCATTTTGCAATCGAGGCAAATGTAAGAGAAAAGACATAAATGGCGAGACTGAAATTAAATAAGTGGTGTGGCTAAATCATCAAATTAATGCTGAAGAGAATCCTTTAAGTCCTAAAAAAAAATAATGGTATGTCAGCCTTAGTGCTAAATACCATTTAAATTGTTTTCTAATGCAAGGCAGCACTTAACTGGATGAAAACATGGATATATGAGATTGTTTTTGAAAACAGAAGTCTTGGCACAGAATTTGGGTAATGCAAACCAGTAGAATAAAGTCCATAAAAATCACTGTTTTTCAAGCCAGAATTTGATGCAGTAATACCATCCACCCTTTACAATCCTTCAGAATTACCCAAAATACAGTTAAAACTGTGAAGATATTTTAAGCATCTGTAAGAGATTTCACAGGAAGGAGAAAGCTCACTTGGCAAATAAACATCAGTGCATGAAAAGACAACAGCATTTTATTTTTATTCCTTTAGTGCTATTTCACACATCAGTTCAACACCGTTTTATAGGTAATTTGTGACTTTTCTTTGAATTTATTTCGGTTGCCAGGAAGTTTATAATCTCAGCGTATGATATTTCTCCAAGAAAAGATAAATTCTGGACATTGCCTATGGAAGAAAAACAGATGAGAGAGCAGGATGAAGCTTGGCTGCAAACCCTTAGCTATGGGCAAAGAATTTTCCAGAGTCGATTTGCTTAAGTCAGTAATTCAGGAAAACCTCCTCCCACCCTCATATGAAAACAACCAGGAGAAAAGCAGTCCCTGGTGATGCAGGAAGACATTATTAACTAGATGAGTTTAGGAAGCACAGAAGGTCAGATTAATCCCCACTGAACTTCCCACTACAACGGAGCTCCAGCAGCAATTAACTCAGGCCAGGGAAATGAATGATCTGCCCTGGGCACAGCTGAGAGCTGAACCCTGTCCTGCCACGGGCACAGCACCAGCCAAGCCAGGCCTGGATCAGGGCTGGCACTAATTTCATTTAAAAAGATTCCTTGTTTCCTTCCCATCATGGAAATTTCCTCTCATCCCAGGTTCTGCAATGCAGTGAGAAGACCTCAACATGACCATGTACAGCATCAGGCATTTATGATAATCATTTTTGATCTATTTATCATTTATGTATCCATATTTAGGGTTAAATTCTTACAGAAGGACTTGCTAGAATATATTCACTGAGGTTTTAACTACTAATAAATACTGGAATTCAACCAATATTTCCTGTCAGTGAAACCCTCTGAATATTATTTTTTTTCCCACATGCTCATGAGGATGAACACCTTTCACTGCTTTGGGGATAGTTTATTTTTTGCACCCTCTTTATCAAGATGAGCTGCAAAGACAGGATGACCTGATCTTTGTGCATGGATGCACAATTTAAATTTCACTGGTATTACCTGGGGTTAAATCTCCCAAGTTCATGTTACAACACTCGGGTTCAAGACAGCCATAGCTTCATGTCACATTGTCACTGGGAGTATTTGCCCCACGTGTGCCAAGCTCAGGGCTCCAGCTAATGAGCTCCCTGCACTTTGCACACCTCAATATTTATGCAACATTCAGCAGTGCTTGAATTGCTGATGGATCCATACACTTGGAATATTTCAACATCTGCTGCCTATCTCCACTGAAAGCAGGTTAAATATAATCTGTTTTCAAGTCTAAAGATTTTGGATTCAATTCTCCCAATAAAAAAACATTGTCTATCTAATCTTGTTTTAGGACTCAGTGGCAGGCAGTCTCCTTAGGAAGGTTTCCCAAGTTTCCACATGATACAATAAAGCAGAAATGCCCAGAACAGCCTCCCACGGCACAGGGTGAGAAATTCCTGGTGTTTGTCCATCCACAAGAGACTGCTGATGGAGACTCTGGTGGTTTCCTGGAGGAAGGCTCTTTTTCTCTCCCAATTACTGATGGAGGAGTTGAGCAGGAAGAAAAGCACCATTTTCAATTTGTCTTTGAAAGAGAACAATTCAACCAACCAGCTCAGAACTGAAAAAAGGCAGCTCAACAGGGAAAATTCCAGCTGGGAATACTCTGACTCCTGGCCAGGATAAATAAAGGTGCTTCATGTGCAGGAAGAAATTCAGGTATCAGCAGGTCTGATCTGCTCCGACACCCTCTTAAAACAGGAGCAGGACTTCCCAAGCCCAGCACTGCCCCTTTCTGTTGAGCTCTGCCTGAGGACACCTGAAGGGCTCTGAATAAATAAACAGCTTTATTCCTCTCAAGGTTTAGTCACCGCCAGGCAGATTTTACTGCCCAAAATACCAGATTCCACCATTCCTGCCATTTCTGTGCTCCTGAAGGAAGGTTTGGTAACCAAGGCTCATCTTCTCCTAGAATTACTGCACAGTTATGGTGAAACCTGGATCTTCTGAGGAGAGAGGAAGGAGTCACTTCCTCCTAAAGCAAGCAACGGGCAGCACATCCTTGCTGAGATTAAAACAGTAGCAATATTGTCCTGTAAGCTGAGAGGTTGGGAGTTAATTTTAAGGGAGTTCACAGTGTGAGGCTGTGACAGGAATCCACATTTTCGGATAATATTAAGAATTCTTCAGAACTTGCTGTGCAATCTTCATGAAAGATTCATCTGGAGCTCCCCCAGGACGAAATGCTTGTAGGTAAGTGATTTTCTAAAGCAGGTTAGCTCCATGGCCAGTCACTTGGAAAAGCACCAGCCTGGATTTTGCTTCAGTTGTTTCAGCCTAAAATATTCCTCGCAGTGCTCACGGTCCCAGAGGCAAGGAGAGAACAAGTGTGTAACTCCACAGGAAGCATCCCAGTGAGAGGCCGCTCTCATCTCCTTTTCCTGGTGGTTATCATGACCCTTCTCTCCCAGGCACTTAAACCTGCAGGAAACAACTGTTGCTTCATACACTGCAGGCCTTCCCCGCAGGCCAAAAGGGGAGGAAGAACCATTTTTTTCCAGATTTTACAAAATCCTTCGTGGTGTTTTGGGAGTTGATGTGAGGGAAGACCAACTGCAGTGATGCTCCTGGAAGCAGTGGCTGAGGAAGGGACACTTTTCAGAGGCTGTGCTGGGATTTGTAGATTATTTGTGGACTCACCACGCACGATGCATCAAAACATGCATTTTTATGAATTATTTCCTTCAGAGTGAGAGAATCCAATGAAAATTTGGTTTTAGTTCTTTAGGCCAGGGGAGCAGAGTGAAGGGAAGGCAGAACTTGAGGGCCATGACTCTTCCAGAGAGTTCTGTGCTCTGCTGGGAGCCAAAGCCCCTGGGAAGCTCTTCAGGAGCAGGGATTCACACAAGACATTGCCTTCTTACACTTGAACTTTGACATTTCCACCTCAAAAATCCACTGGGCTGGAAATCTCTCCAACACCTCTGTGGGGAGCTCAGCAGTCGGGCAAGAAATCAGAGCAGAAAGAACTCCCCAGAGCACCAGAGGGAGCAGCTGTGAAGCAAACTGGGGGAAAACCCACCCCAAAAGTGCACCCTGCAGGTTTCCAGGCAGTCTGTCCCAAAGCCAGGCTCTGATGAACCCTCATTTCATCTCAAAACTCCAAGGGACCTCAAGCACAAATCACTTTTGTTCTGCTGGAGCAGCTGGGCCTAGAGGAGCAGCTGACACGTCCCTGAAAATGTCCATTTTGGGGCTCGTGTTCCGAAATAAGAACGCCCTCAAAGCAGCAGGTAACTCCAAATCACTGGGAAAAGCTTTAGGATGTAAAAGAAGGTAAACTGTTTGTCTGGACAGCAAGAAAATCACATTATTGGACAGCAATAACAGTGAAACTCCAGACTGATCAAACTCAGCAGCTCATTGGTATTATTTAGTCATTTGCAGCTTTGTTGTTATGTCTTGAAGAAATCTCCATGCAAAGCCAGAGTGAAGCTATCAGATAAAACCTTTAAACAGAGATGTTCTTACACATACACAAAGAACACAGTTTCAGGTTGATTTTGCTGTTAGATTATTAAAAAGGAACAAAACACCAACAAAACATAACATTTTTTTTTTTAATACACTTAAAAATTATGTAGATTCTACTTATTCCTGGGGGGTTTTGTCTTTGTCATCACAGCCCAGAACCGCAGAGCAAAAGGAGAACAGCAGCAGAATTTCTTTTTCTCTGTCAAATATTTTACCTTGGTACTGCCAAGCAGGACTTCTGGTATATCAGCATGGGCTAATTAAGAAAATATTTTCTTCAATTATACTTTAAATTAATTGCTTTACGTATCTTTACCGTGCTTCATGTTTAATTGCATCCTAAAACACAAAAATGTGATTGTTCTTCTCCTCTCATTTTTCCCTGCCATGAAACATCACCGTGGATTCTTTTTTTTTCTCTTATCTCTTTACGGGAAGCTAAAACGACGACAAATGAACATGCTAATAAAGGGAAAGCAAATTATTTATATATTCAGGTTCTACATTCAATCAAAGTCGGATAATCTTGTCCTATTTTTAGCACAATCTGCACTCCCCTGAGTAGAAAACTGGCATTTAACAAATGTTGGAACTGTAAAAAGGACAAAAAAATGAACATTTGATGTCAGGCTTCTCTTGATAAAATCCTTCAGGAGAAAAAAGGAAGATTAATAGTCTGTGAGTGTCGTAATGAACCCAGACTATCTGGTTTAGAATATCTATTTTAATTATCAACACCAACCATGGACTGAGAGCTATATTTAAAACACAGCATAATTATAATAAAACAGACTCATTTCATTTTTTTCAGGGTGAGAGTTACAGATGTGACAGATTTATAGAAATTCTTGAGAAACTGCCTGTGGACAGGAGTAAGGTTGAGCCTGTGTTCAAGGGCTTCGTGGCTTCAAGGCTGTAATTCATTACTGGATGAAAAAATAAGGCTTTCAACAAAATTATTTATGCACTGGAAAACCTGATTTCCAAATTTTAACCTCCCAGTTTCAGCTCATGGAACAAATCAGAATAGGAGTGTTTCACTTCACAGCAGAGCAATGAATGTTTCAAGCTTTTGTTTAGGACCAGCTTTATGTTACATCTACAAAGAGTCCTTAAAGTTTGCAAAGAAAGAAAAACCTATTTTTCAGGCACATGAAAGAATTTTATCAATACTTTTTCATCTTAAAGATTTCTTTTTCACTTTATTTCACTATGACAACTTGCAAAATGTTAACCCCAATCCTTCTCATACTGTTTTTTTTTTTTTTTTTTGGGTCAGGCAGGAACATTCTTTGTTCTGCCAAGAGGAAAATCAATGTTGTCACTATTGAAATAAAAAGACATTTGTACTTTTGTAATGTTTATATTTTTCTATGTTTGATAAGCAGACAGCATTAAACTTCTACCAGTGAAGTGTTTTAGCAGCAGCCACCAGTCCCTAAAAACACCAGATTTTTGGATTTTTGACAGCATTGGTACTTTCTGGCAGTTGGGTAATTTTTTACTCTATGTCTTCAGTTTATTGCATTAGTTTCCCCCAAATCCTCATCTGCTTTTAGAACAACTTCCTTAAATAATGATCTTTTATTGGAAGGCTGAGTGGGATGTGGTTAGAGTCCTTCACCAGACAGATTTCTGGGCTTTGGTACCAGATGAGGTGGCAATCCATCAGAAGATATTATCTTTAATCATAAAACTTGGAATTATCAAAAAGAGTTAAAAGCTCTTATCCTGAATCCAGGCTTGTTGGAATTCTAACTGCAACAGCAAAGCAAGAACCAAAATAAGAAAGATTACTTAAATCTATTTAATTCTGCAGAATGGGTTCCATGAAGCAGAACAAATGAAATGAAACAGTTGGAGTGCCATTACTGCCATTACAGCTCTCATTATTCTTTTTAAGATAAACATCCATATCAGGGATGACTCTTAACACGGGCAGCCATTCCTGCTGGAATATGAACTCCATCTGAGGGTTCAAATCCCTGTCCAGATTTGCAATGAAAACGTTCAATTGTTACAGAACTGCAGCGGGGTTGCTTTTGTTCATTAGCAACATCCTTTATTTCAGCTCTGTGGCCTTTTAATGAGCAAAGGAGAATTTGGGCAGCAGGGCTGATGCCTTAAATTTGAGTTTTCACTTTTTTCAGCCCCTGTGCTGCCCAGGGTGCAGCTCTGAGCTCACACTCAGGCTCACTCAGCTCTGCACACAACAGGGACACAAAACAAATCCTTCTCCTGCTGCACACCAAGGACAACTTTCAGCCCCAAAGCACAAACAAGGGTGGCTGCAGGGAGGAACAAGAAGGATGGGACCTCCCAGCCTGCAGCTGGAATTGGACAATTCAACCCCAATGTGCAAATGGAGCAAAACTCATCAAAGTGTGAGACCTCATGACTGGGCATCCATTTTGTGACCCTTTTAAATCCACCTTGGGTGCAGCCCTGGCCAGGCTCTTGTCCTGCCCAAGGTGGATCCTTAAAGGCCTTTCAATAAATCCCTGCTTTATTCTCTGGCTCTGTCCAGTCTCTGTTCCAGCTCAGCCTGCCCAAGGCATCAGGGCAGGTACCCCAGGAATGGCCACTGTTGGAATTACAGGGACTGATGAACAGATCTACTCCATTTTATATGTAATTTACACTGATGTATCTCACAACTGCCCCCATTTAACACTGCCTTAGGAATGTTGAGCCAAAACGATGAACAAACCACAACTCTGGAGCTTTCAAGCAGCAATTAAGGTCACTTAATAAAACCAAACACACAGTGCCAAGTTTGGAATGGCAGAGGACACAGGCAAGTGAAGCAGCTTGGATTTATTGCCCTATGTTAATCATAGGATTTCTCAAAAAGTCATAATTACAATCAGTGCATGGAAAATTTGGGTTGCCTCAAGTCCTGTGTCCAACCTGACCTTGAACAATTCCAACAACGGGGTGTTCATTCAGTGTAAAGATTAATTTGGAAGTCGGCAAGGAGAGGAATCTCTTTTCCTTCCTCCTTATAAAATCTATTGTGCCTTAAACTAAAATCTTCATGGACCAAAACCTGTGTGTTCTACCAACCCCATGGAGAGGCAGTAAAGAACTTGCTCCCCGTTGCAGAGGAGCTGTGCTCTGTGCCTTTATCCAACTAAAAACCCATCTCTCTGCTCAAATATTCCTCCATGAGGGAAACATTCCAAGGCAGAGTCAGAACCACTGTTTAAATTGCCATTGAAGTAAAGAAAATTGTATTTGCTGAGATCTGGCTTTAACAAAAATTGTCAATTACCACTTTGTTGCAAATCACTCTTGCTTCACACCACCACCAGCGTGCTTTGCTGATACTCATTTCACTCTATAGCCTTAAATGCACATGAGACTGCCTTTTTTCCAGCTATAAAATTTCATATTATTTCATTTCCTATACTGGATTATATCCTCCCATTTATTTACTCATTTTAAAATAAAATTGGCTGTTTTGAAAGCACAGGATTGAGAATATCCATCAGTAATCTTTTCACAAAGCAAGACAAAATTTGTACTTCTCATAAATGGCAGGCCCAAATAAATCCAATTGACTGAAAATTGAAGGTTTCACCAATGGACTAAGAAGAAATGTTTTTTCCAAAAAAAAGTCTTTCCATCACAGAAAAAACCAAGCACAAGCACACTCTGCTTTACTCTCAGCAATCCTGGTGAGCACCTAAGCCATTTCTTAGAGATCTTACCAAGAAACTGCTGCAGAAGTTCTCATTTTCTGGGAGCACTTAAAATGCCGTGGACTTTTAAGCCCAAATGCTTAATGGAACTGCAGAAACTGGAAATTCCAGGGTACCCCAGAGCAGCCTATGTTTCATGAGTAAAGAAAGGTGGGGCAGAGGCAGAACAGAGGTTTCCTACCATAGTAAGTGAGACGTCCTCTTGCAATGTTTTTGCCTCTGGAGTTTTCCGTGATGCACTCATAGAGCCCTGCGTCCTCCTGCTGGAAATTAGGGATTTCAATCATGCCATTGGATTTCCTCAGCTTTATTTTACTTGGAAATGGCAGCCCGTCAGTTCTTCTCCAGTTAATCTGAGGCACAGGGCTAAAGAGAGAGTAATGAGATTTTAAACAGTTTTGCTTGAAGTCCTTGATTGTCGTAATGAGATACTTAAAGCAAACTAAATTCAGCAGTGACTTACAGGCTGTGTTAAAAGCAGCAGCCACACTGTACATGACAGATGGTCAGACACTCTGGCACCTGATTTGCATTCACTGCTGATTCCTACGCTGCATTTGTGGCACCAAATTTGTCAGGAATGCCCAATAATTGCAAAATTTCTTGTAAATCAGCCCTGGCCTCTCCTGAGGACAGGTGAGATTTACCAGTGGCTTCCATGGAGGAAGAATCCAGGCAAGTTTTTTGAACTGCCATCCTCCAGCAGCCTTTTATTTTCTGATTTGCAAATTTGAGCCAAAGCAGAAGTGTGTGATCAAGTTATCAATCTGATATGGGCACCTGACAAAGCTGCCTGCAAACAAACCCCACACTGGTGAGTAAATACATCCACAGAAACACAAATGCATTCTCAGATCATCTGTGAAAGAGAAGAGGGATCAGCTGCGAGTGAAGTATCATTCACAGGAGAAATGCTTTTCAATCTTTATTTTGGCTATAAAGAAAGAACAATATTATGAAAGCATCAAGTACATTTAAGAGGAAAATTCAGACAGCATTCTCACAGACTTCAGCACCGTTTCCTTGCACAGGGAAAAGAGACTCAGTTCAAAGATCATATTCAAAACCACACTGAATCTACTCAAGTTAATTTGAAATGAAATGTCAATTCCTGTGCTGCCAACATACACATCTTATTTCTAAACAAAATCCAAATACACTCCAAGACTCTTTGCCCTCTTATTTCAAGGTAGGAGCTGTCATGACCAAAATCAGGTGTTGGGAAAACACCAGAACGTGCCAGAACCCCACACCTCTTGTGCAGGTGAACCCTAAGGTGTTTCAACTTTCAGTGAAGATGCAAACTTACTTTCCCAGTGCAAAGCACTCCAGCTTCACAGTGGAGCCTTTGGCTGCTGCCAGCGTCTCGGGGAACTGAACTTCTATTTTGGGCTCGTATTCTCCCATCACACCTGTGGGGGACAAGTGAGAAGGTCAATTTTCAAAGGTGATTTTTAAAGGGTTTTCCTTCTTTCTTTTGCAATTCAAAATCAAGTTTATTTTTCTGACAATCTGCTTCTACAGGGAAGCACGGTGAGATCAGGGACAGAGCTAGGGTGTAACAGAGTTTATCTCTGCAGAAAGCAATCAATGTTCAGACAACACAGGAGAGTTCATGACAGCATCATTTGGGTTGGGAAAGACCTCCAAGATCCTGAGTCCAACCATTCCCCAGCACTGCCAAGTCCCACTAAACCACATCCCTAAATCCCCCTCTAGAGATCTCCTAAGTGACCTCAAAGAAAAGAAAATCTGCTCTGCATTATTTGAAGAACACCTTCAATGAGATAATGTTGTCTAAAACCAAGCCAGGGCACGCTACATAAGAAAAAAAATAAGAAAAGGAAAAACAAACCCTACATCTACTAAATGACGAAGTCAAATTCTCTCAGCCACCCAGCCAGGCTTCCCCTTATTTCAAGTCCTCATCAGAAGCCTTTCAGCATGGCACAAGAGGCAAAACCTCTGAGGGCAGCTGGGAATTATCCCGGATTCCTGGTGATTCCCTGATTGTGGTGATACCTTGGGCAGGCTGAGCTGGAACAGAGACTGGACAGAGCCAGAGAATAAAGTAGAGATTGTTTGAAAGGCCTTTAGGGTACACCTTGGGCAGGACAAGAGCCTGGCCAGGGATACATCCAAGATGGATTTAAAAGGGTCACAAAATGGATGCCCAGTCATGAGGTCTCACACTTTGATGAGTTTTGGTCCATTTGCACATTGGGGTTGAATTGTCCAATTCCAGCTCCAGGCTGGGAGGTCCCATCCTTCTTGTTCCTCCCTGCAGCCACCCTTGTTTGTGCTTTGGGGCTGAAAGTTGTCCTTGGTGTGCAGCAGGAGAAGGATTTGTTTTGTGTCCCTGCTGTGTCAGAGCTGAGTGACCCTGAGTGTGAGCTCAGAGTCTGGAGCACAGGGAAGGTAAAACTCGAGTCCCCAGCAGCACGTACCATCGGTGCGCAGCACCAGGGGCGTGGGGGAGCCCAGCACGGGGCTCCTGGAGGCCGGGCTGGTCACCACACAGCTGTAGTTGCCCACGTCCGAGGGCTCCACCTTGGCGATGTAGAGGTGCCCGGTCTCCTGCGACACGAAGCGCCGGCTGTCCTCCTGCACGAACGACGGGTACTCGTTGAAGATCCAGGCGAACGACAGCTCTGGCGTGGGGGCAAAAAACAATCCAGGGTTTGCTTGGATTTCTTCCACTTTTTTTTCCTTACTCTACCTCATTACTGTATTTGATGGCATTGTGTTATTTACAGCGCTTTACCGCGTAACAAACGCAGCCAATTGTTGCCCTGGTTTTTCTGAGGTTTTTTTAAAGCCTTCTACTTGTTCATACGATGGAGGCTTTTCTTTAGTTTCTGTGCAATATTAAGGGGCAAAGATGTTTGGTTGGATTTCTTCCACTTTTTTTCCCCCCTACCTCACTACTGTATTTGATGGCATTGCGCCATTTACAGCGCTTTACCACGTAACAAACACAGCCAATTGTTGTCCTGGTTTTTCTGAGGTTTTTTAAAGCCTTCTACTTGTTCATGAGATGGAGTCAGTTCTTTAGTTTCTGTACAATATTAAAGGACAAAGAGATGTTTGGTTGGATTTCTTCCACTTTTTTTCCCTACCTCACTACTGTATTTGATGGCATTGCTTCATTTACAGCGCTTTACCGCGTAACAAACACAGCCAATTGTTGCCCTGGTTTTTCTGAGGTTTTTTTAAAGCCTTCTACTTGTTCATATGATGGAGGCAGCTCTTTAGTTTCTGTACAATATTAAAGGGCAAAGATGTTTGGTTGGATTTCTTCCACTTTTTTTTCCCCCCTACCTCACTACTGTATTTTATGGCATTACTTCATTTACAGCACTTTACCGCGTA